>NC_080393.1:46516257-47264148 GCF_028751815.1 Salvia miltiorrhiza | reverse complement strand
GTAAATTATTGCTTATAATTAATATTATGAAAAGATAAGTTGGAGTTGATGAACTTAGTTTTTAGTAAGCTTATTTTAACAACTTATAAGCTCAGCCAAACACTCTTGTAATATCTTGAGGGGCGTTTACTTTGAATGATTAACATGGATAGATAAAAATAATATAGGCTAACCCATGTTTTAACAAGATAGATTGAAGCTTCGAAATATTCCAGTCCTTGCTAGTTCTATCATGTGAGCTAGATTTTCTTGATTCATATCCCATTAAAGGGTAAGATTAGAGAAATCTTACACTTCGAAGATAAAAATACTCAATCATGCATTTTATCAATCATGCAAAGTAAAATGTTGCCTAAGTGTTTATCAGTTGTGTCTCTTTGAGACATCCAACGGTGATGACAGTCAATATTAATACAATGACGTCTAGGGTTTAAACCATATCATTCCCATTGCCTATGTAAAAAAAAAAGAGTTTATAAATTGTCAGAGTATTTGGATACTTGAGCCTATAAGGTAAAGGGAATTTATAAGTTGTTGAAGTATTTGGAACTAAAAGTTAGAGGGGAAATTGTGATAGGTTGTTGCTGTTAGACGAAACAACAGAAAATAGGGTTGGGGGAGGGGCAATGCCCTTATGGGCTTTCATGTACTCCTTCTTCTACAGTTGTCCTAAGCTCCAGCATGCCCAGGATCCGGTTCAAATCATTCAAGGCTACCCCCATCCTTTCTTTCCCCTTTCATGTTGAAACTTATACCCAGAGGGCCACAAGTCAGATCAATCTCCAGTTTGATGTGCTGGAAAACCTTCTTTACCACTTCCTCATATGCTTTACCCACCTAGTCCAAGAAGGGTGCCCAATTGATGGCATCAAAATAGTCCTGGGCTTCCTTGTCTACGCACGGGCAAAAGACGGGGAGTGAGATATTTACAACAATACCTTTCTGGGAAATACCAGCTTGCGGCTTCAACTTCAGTTTTGCCGATGATGAAGGCTGACCTTTGATCATCTTGATGGGAGTGGGGTCATCACTTTCTTCTTTTTCATCTCATCCTCTGCATTGGATTCCTTGTTGCTTGCATAGGCCACTGAACCGAAAGGTTCATTTTTCTCTGCCGAGGAAGACTTTGCGGCTTGCCTTTTAGATTCCTTCACCAACAACTTGATTTAGGAAAATTTATCTTCTTCGACTGTGCCTTTGCTCGCATAGTCGGCTGCTCTTGCTGCACCCCTTCCATTTCGCCATCGTGAGGCGTTTCTTAGTCAAGGAGCAAGGGGTTGTAGATCTCCATAGTGAAGAAAGTACTCTCCATGGTAGGGATGTGTCTGGATTTTTCTTTGATTTTGGTCTTGGCTTTGGGTGGCCATTATCCGGTGAGACCGATCTTAGTGCCAGAGAGAATGAGGAGGAGCTTGTTTTTGGGGTGTGGAAACCATAGTGATGGTAGTGGTAGTTTTCTATTGGGGATTTATAAAGAGAGTAGGGTGGGAGAAGTAGTGGTTTTCGATGGTTACAGGGTGTTGATTACCTTGACAATCGTTTGTTGATGTGACAACGATCGTTAGTCGGTTATCAATACTCTAGCCCATGAAAAAACCATTCTACCCATAAAGTGAATCTCCTTTTCTACAGCCTGTTCTGTGATGATCTTCTACCCTAAACACTTCTGCACAACACGATAAAACACACTTTACAAGGAAAAACTCTGACACATGGTTATGGCTAAAACAAGAATATATAAGACGAAACCAAAAGAACTAACTATAAAAAGAAATTATACTAGGTTATGTCGTGGCCAGTGCTCTAGTTATTGTCATGGGCATGACGTTATTACCTCATTTAAAAATCCTCATTGGTGAGGAGTTTGTGTAACTCCTCCACATCATCGGTATTATGCTCATAATCCGCTTTCGATCTCTGCTCATTGACTTTGAACGTCTTGCTTGTATTTGGATTTTTCACCTCCACGGCTCCATTTGGATATTGAGCTTGAACTTCGAAAGGTCCTGCCCATTAGGTCCCCAGCTTCCCTTTGAAAAATTTGAAGTGTGTCTGGTACAACACTTGTTGCCCATAATCAAACTGCTCTTTCTGTGTAATAGCATCTTGGGCTTTCTTCATCTTCTCTTTGTAGAAAACAACATTGTCATAGGCCTCTCGCCTATTTTTCTCAAATTCTTGGATCTCTAGCTTCCTTGCTTGCCCAACTTTATCCCAATAGAAATTTATCTTGTTAACTGCCCATAAAGCCTTGTGCTCAAGCTTTACAGGCCGATGACACATTTTGCCAAAAAGCATCCGATAAGGTGAGTCAGGTGACATCCCAAATAGTGTTTTGTAGGCTGTCATATATGCCCATAATGCATCATCAAGACGCATACTTCAATTCTTGCCTATTGGGCCAACTGTTTTCCATAAAGGGTCTTGATGATTCGATTTGAGAGTTCTACTTTGCCCATTGGCTTGTGTGGGTGATAAGCAGTTGAAATACGATGATGAATTCCATACTTTTTTACTAGGTTCTCGACCGTAGCATTACAAAAATGTGTGTCTTGGTCACTGATGATTGCTTTAGCATACCGAACTTAAAAAGAATGTCAATTTTCAAAAATTGTGTGACATTTGAATTATTTATTGGTGTTGCCTTAGTCTCAACCCACTTAGGCACGTGATCTACTAGCAGCTAGATGTATAAATTTCATTTTAAATTGGGCAAAGGACCCATGAAATCCATGCCCCAAACATCACAATCGAGACAGTTATTTTCGC
Source organism: Salvia miltiorrhiza (assembly GCF_028751815.1). Taxonomy (NCBI): domain Eukaryota; kingdom Viridiplantae; phylum Streptophyta; class Magnoliopsida; order Lamiales; family Lamiaceae; genus Salvia; species Salvia miltiorrhiza. Next base: position 47,261,379 of record NC_080393.1, on the reverse strand, counting down.
AACAGAAAATCGTCTTTAAAAAAGTAGTTATTTCTTCAAGAAACATCAATAGTAAATCTTCTTGTATAATATAATATAATATAATATAATCCAATTTCATTATTTCACTCGTGACCTTGTTTTTAACAGGACCAACCCTGCATGCCGCTAGTCATGGAGACATGGTGACGGGGAGGCGCTATCGGCCTCGCCGTTGTGACTCATCATAGCAGGAGCAGGCATATTTGTTTAGTCCATGATCAAGAGTCACGAGGGCAGAGCACGTAGACAGCAAGGCCCGATTTGAACGTACGACCGACTAAGTTATAGTTGAGAAGGAGGGATTGGAAGTTATAAGATTTTCTAGTTGTTTGCAGGAGTGATGAGTTTGCAAGAATGATAGGAGTTGCTAAATTAGGAGAAATGAATGTTGTTTTGATATGCAAAAATGCCACCTCCAACATTAGCTGGTGGGACACGCTCCAAGCTCCAACCAAGGAAGTTAAGGATCGAGCGATCAGTGTTTTCTACCAGTTGAGAAGGGCGTCGGCATCGCTCATGTGGGTTCCGAAACAAAAGGTCAAAGTAGGTTGATCAAAGGTTTAGAATCTAAACCTTTGATCAACAATTAGGGGAGAAAGTCGTCTTTCGAAGATGATAATTTCTTTGTTGTTATTATTGACTTTGAATGTATGATTTTTTTTTTTTTTTTATGTAAATTTGTAAATGTCATTAGGGGTGCAATTCAAAAGCGAGATATAAGGTTCAAACAGTTACAAAATAAATAATGCCACAATATATCAAGATAATGAGATGAATTAGAAATTCAATTTTCAAAACTAAAGCAAGAAATGCTAGGAACTAAATTTGAAATCCAAAACCTGTATCTTGCTTCCATTATCTCCTCTAAATTCCCACCGCTTGTTCTAAATATTCCAAACAACACGTAGCCATAAAAATTTATAGATTTCTGCAGTTTTTTTCTTCCTCAAAAGTCCCATATTTTATCAAATGAAAAAAATTGAGAAAACATGACCAACGTAATTAAAAGCCCAAACCAACTATAGCAACGCATCTAAATGTTGTCAGTTTACATGCATGTAAAAAAAAATGCCCTACAATTTCACATGTTATTTTAAATGTATGATTATTAGCTTCTTTTTGCATGATAGGTCGGTAGATTAGTGAAAACTTGTATAATGTGGATAAAACAGCATACTCTGAATAAGTATTTATGAAAGTGTTTCTGATGTATCTTTGTTGCTTTGTTTATATTCAAGTAAAAAATATAGATCAACACTTATCTAAATTCAAACCATTTGCCTACTATATCAAGGAGTGACTTATTATGCAAACCTCAGACAAACAGCCAAAATCAAAGAATACAACTAGAATTTCTTCCTAACTCGGATACAAATAATAGAAGGCTACCTTCTCAAAGTTCACGAGCTGATCTTTTAGTGTCAATTCATGACCTGATTTCAAATGATGCCGACAGCAGTTGATTGTTTGCCGAGCTTCAGTAAAAAGACAGAAAGATCATGAAAGAATTATGTTGTCAAATTCACTACCCTTTCCTGTTTCCACAAGCTAGTCTCACCCAAACTTCTTCACAATAATTTGCATTTCGCATTGGCCTTTCTTCTTCTTTTGTCGTTTTTGCTCTGCAAGAGTGGTCCTACAAGGCATTTGCATTTCGCATTGGCCTTTCTTCTTCTTTTGTCGATTTTGCTCTGCAAGAGTGGTCCTACAAGGCAAGAAACAGAAAGTCAACGAATATCATTGGCTCAATATTTAACCATTCGGGTGCGTTTTCTTTGATGGAAAATGGTAGAAAAAATATATATTTTCTACCATTTTTCCATTCTTTTTACATGTTCCGTAGGGTGGATAAGGGAAAAAAAATTCCAAGCAAACCCTTTTCCTAACATGTTCATTCCAATCCATGATAATATTATCATATGAGTATTGATATGATAATATTTTTCCATGTTTTTTCCATCAGAGAACACAAGGTAAAAAAAGGCGGGACCACTAAAACATGATAAAATATTCTCATATTTTCTTATTCCTCATTTTCTTATGATAAATTTGCATTTTGCAACCAAAGAAAACACACCATAATGAATTATAAAACACAAGGTACTGGAAGCACTAAGGAAATAAAAAAGGCACATGAAATGAAAAAAAGAAAAGGAAAAGAAACTGACCCAAAACACCCCACAAAACAAATCCGCTAGTGTTCAAGTATGATAACAAACAATACCATCTATCTTTCATCCATCACACACACACACATACACATAGATGAGTTTCTTACAACTCAGCAATCTTTTTTACTGTCTCTTCTGAAGGAGGTGCTGGGGCATATGAAGCAGCATCAATGATTGCCTGCTTATTCATGTACAATTGATCAGTAATACCATAGACAATTTAGCTCATAAAGCAATATTTTAACACCAGATACTAAGCTCCAGAAATCCATAGCCAAGGAACGAACAGTGATTTCTTTAATCCATACGTACCTGTAATTTCTTCCTTTGGTAACCGAATACCTGTAGTTTTGCAATAGCATCTTCAGCATTACTCCTACAACAACAACAAGACATAAACAATTGCTCTAGCACCACTCGAAACAGATAAGGCATGACAAAGTAGTCGCGGATATTCACCTTTGAGCTTTACTCTTCTTCGAAGAAATTACAATCTCTCCATCTTTGTTGATCCGGTTCTTCTCCTGACAATGACATAAAAAATTAGGGAACAAGAACATTAACATATGGAGAGTTTCATCAAACAATTTTAAGAATCCGTGCTGTGAAGTCTCATGTACATGCTTCAAAACTATAGTAAACGAAGATTAGGGATACCCCTAAGATTTATGAGATAAACTCAACTGCAAAATGCTAAAGTAATATATCTCAAAGAAAAGATAACTAGTAAAACCTGTTATTTATACACACGAATAGGTATGAAACATAATATAGATGAACTACTGCTAAAAGACACTGCAATACTGAAGGTTAGGATCCCACTATCAATATCTTCAACACTAAACCTAAAAACAAAAATATAACTTTAATTTGTTGACTTTCCGAAAAGGACAAATATATCATATTATTGTTCCTAGAAGTTTAATACTCCCTCCATCTCCTAAATATATGCATGGAATCTTTTGGCACAGATTTTAATAAATAGTTGTTGAGTGTATTGATAGTAGAGGAAAGGTTCCATATTGAGGGTATGGCGTAAGTTATAAGGGTAAAATTGTCCAAATTATGTGGGGTAGTGTCCAAAAATAGAAAATGCATATATTTGGGGGACGTACCAAAAATGAAATAAATGCACAATTTTAAGGGACAGAGGGAGTATTTTACAATATTTAGTATGCATATTGGAACCATTAACAATTAAAATGAAATCGAAAATTGAAAGCTAGAAAATAATTTTAAATTATACAAAACATATTTATTTGGTTCGTCTAGACCTCTCAATTTCGAATATTTGAAAATGCTTGTTGCAAACTTGCAATTAATGACACACAAGGCAGTGGAGAGCATAGCAGATTCTGCAAGGTGAACTAGAGATAAATTGGCATTAAAAAAACTTGTCCTTCAAATAAGGATAATGAATCATATAAACTATGGTTGAAAGAAAAGGACTGAACTAGTGGTATAAAATATCATCATAGAGCAACCTTCTAAATATTCGGCTCAAAGAATAAGGTCCCTTGTTTACACAATAGCACCATAACACAATAAGGGCGTGTTTTCTTTGAAGGTTATAGGCTAATCCCTTGTTTACTTTGATGGGTTGAAACTTTGGGATATCCCAAGACCCTTGATTATTTCTATCATTTAAGCTAATTTTGCTTGATTCATATCCCATTGAAAAGGTGGGATTGGAGAAATCCTACTCTTGAGGATAAAACTACTCAATCATGCAAAGTAAACGCCCCTAAGGAGAGTTCGAAGTAATAACATCTTGATCTTATAAAATAGAACGAGATAATTTTTTTCAGGAACAGACCAAGAGAGAATATTTTTTCATGGTAGACAAAATGCACAACTTAACCTCATGAAACAACATGTCGGATATTTTTTTCAGGAACGTATAGTTCTTGCCAATAGCCATGTTCACTGAATAGAAACATTAAACTAAAATCCCAAGGAAAAGGAGAAAAGAAAATAATAACACACCATTTGCATGATCCTTTCTCTCACTTTTTCATCCAACCATAGTGCATTTTTCACATTGAACCGCATGTCCACCTTCGTGTTTACAGCTGATGAAGAAATGCAATTAGTGCATATAACTATAAGTACCTGATTAGGCATGGTAATAAATGAGGTAACGCACCTTTGTTGAACCCTCCAGACCCACCACTGTTTGTATAGCTTATATTAACATGGTCTGCAAGGCAAAATACAAATCATCAAACCTCATTATATTCCTTCATACACCACAATAAAAAAAACTTCAATTGCCAGCTGTCTCAGCTAAAGTTTAAAAATCAAGAAAAATTACAAGGAAAAGACGAGCAGAGTGGTCCAGGAGACAAACAGGTAGTAAAACATTTTCTAGACACCCTCTCTGTGTCCCAAAAGAAGAATGAAATCAGAAGGTATAAGGGGAAAAGAGGCATACACACAATATAAGATACAAAAACTGATAGACCAGATACTTCCTATTCAGGTTATCGGTGTCGAGGAAAGCAGCCACCGGATTAGCTTGTTTTTCTTTCATTAAGTATTATTGTAGAGTTCCTTAAGTTGTTTTTCTTTCATTAAGTTTTATCGTAGAGTTCCTTAAGTTGGTCGAAGACCAAGGGCTCTTGCATGGGCCAGCTAGGGTAGCATTTATTAGCACATTTCTCTTCGGAGGGTTATGCCTTTGGTTCTGGATTTCCAAGGCAGGCGAGATTGTGCCTCAGGACCTTGTTTAAGGTTGTTCTTTTCCATTTATCCGATCTGTTTGTTCAAGAGCTTGTGCTTAACTTCAACATAAACATGCAAGTGAGAGGTGTTCTGTAAGACAATTGTTTTTCAGGGTCAGTTATCACAACTTAATAGAACTCAAGCGTACTTATAACATATTATCATCAGAGAGAAATACGTAGACTTTCCTAAATAGGAAAACTAACTCATTTATCAACGCGAGACACAATATAGATAATAGGAATAAGAAAACATACATAGATAGGAATATGACTATTTTTCGTAAGAAATAAGAATATTGCATAAGTCAGTATATAGTGTTGCATCAACTGCTTATAATGACTGCATAACGGAATTCAATTAATTGATAAAATTTTTGCTCCCTCCACGATTCGAACCTAGGCAAAAATTCGCACCCTCTAGATAAATATCAGCCATAGGATTTTAAAATCTAACATTACCGATTCATTCTCATTTCTCATCACATTTGTCCATTCTCATTTGATCTCCTCCCTAATCCCTATATCTATCTATCTATCTATCTATCTATACCAAAATATCAACAATGCATAGTAGGATGCTTCAAAGATTGTTAACTCAAAACATTCAGATCAAATTTCCATACCAGAGTGACATCAACACAATACATGGCAAAAAATTTCTTTATGGAGCATATGCACTGGGTTGTTGCGTAATACTGCTCATAAGCTAGGTTATATCCACAGGCAACAAATTATCCAACATCACTCAGAGGCCTCGTCGAGGCTTATGGTGGAATGTTATAAATGGAGGAAAACGAGAAAGGAAAATTGTAATGAAATACAATAGCATATAGCTCAATTGATCAATAGCACGTGGATGATATTTCAATTGATAACTTATTGTAGGTAACAAAAACAAAGTAATAACAAGGATTTTTGTCAATGTAGCAAGCTGCTACGGAAATGGAACATCCATTGACCGTTACTGAATATATTCTGTTCATAAGGAAACAACATTGACATTGAGCATAAGAAACAGAACACTAAGGTGGCAGGGAAATTGATATATTCTTTGAATCACAGCCCACAGGGCAACAACTTTGACATTGAGCACAAGATACAGCACACTAAGGTGACAGGTAAACTATAATGAAATACAATAGCATATAGTTCAATTGATCTATAACACGTGGATGATAATTCAATTGATAACTTATTGTAGGTAACAAAAACAAAGTAATAACAACCATTTATGTCAATGTAGGAAGCTGCTATGAAAATGAAGCATGCATAGACAATTACTGAATATATTATGTTCACAGGAAACAACTTTAACATTGAGCATAAGAGACATAACACTAAGGTGGCAGGGAAATTAATATATGCTTTGAGTCATTCTATGGTTGCTGAAGCATGCATACAGAAATATTATTACAGGAACATATGTTAAGCGGCATACTTAGTGGCTCAACTAAGTCATATTGGCTTCCTCCAAACAATGATTTCTGTTGAATAAAATCCATAGTGAGCAATGAGCATCACAAATCGTATTTGGAGTAGGATAAGGAACTGTTTAACGAGACATAATCTGCAAAATTGATGGCATCTATCGTAAAACCACACTCCTACGAGCCATGAGCTCGAACCAACAACCCTCATAAAGTCTCATTTTGCCGAAAATACTATCATTACCGAACCAATACTATCATTTCGTGCAATCTTCTGACCATTAGTACTAGGCCACTGGTATTGGAGATAAACATTCCATTTAATTTCCAACTACTACAGACGCAACTTCAAATCTACAGCAATTTCACCGCTACAATTCGCTAACATCACACCCACTATAACAGAATTGTTAAACCCGAGACAGCTGACTTTTTAATTGCTAACTAATCAACGACCGTATATTCCCGAAAAGGTATTCAAATTCAGAACTAAATCCCTAACGAAAACGAAAATTCTTCTCCCTAAATCTCAATAAATAACACCACAGGTTAATAATTACCCAGCATTATTCTGGGGATAGGCTCGACGCCTCCAGAGGGCTTGTAGCGCTCCTCTGCCTGATACAAGAGCCGCTGAACCTCCACGAGGCGAGGCGGAGGCTTGCCAGATTTGGTGGAGGCGCAACGATGCCCGATGGGCGCGCCACCGCAAGCCTGTGGCAGCAACGTCGTGCGAAGGAGACGAACGGTTTTCGTACCATCTCTCACCCTAACCAATGCTGCCATTACGAAGTTTCGAATTTTGATTGTTGTTGGGAATGGGAAAACTCAACTTCTATAGTTCTATTGTTGTAGTCCAGAAATGAACACAAGTAGAGTATGTTTCCTTTCTTGGAGAAACTAAAACAAAATTGTATCGGCGGGCCGGCCCAATCACAACAATTAGAGGGTGTTTCGCTGAGCTTATTTTAAAGACTTTATAAACTCTAAAGAGCTTATAAGATATTTCAAAAGCTTATAAGTTATAGTTTTTTAAGAGCTTATAAATTGTCAACGTATATGGATAATTGAGCTTATAAGTTAGAGAGAAAAAAATTTTGTTAGAGAAAAAAAATCGAAAAGAAATAAATTTTAATGATTTATGATGAAAATAATAAATTATAATTGAAAATGTTAGGTCCGGAGGGTCTCGAATAGGTGTATGAGGGGAATACACCTATAGACTATTTTTAAAAGTGAAACTTGAAACACAAACTGACTCAACCTTTTTAGTTAAAAGAGTTTTATCAAAACAAGGTTGACGACTGATACTGAATATTCTTCAGTAAAGAGTTATCAGTTAAGTCAAATACTTTAACTGATACACGTAAAGCTTCAGTCGAGTTTGTTAAACAGAGAGATGTTATGAAGCTTACTGACTATCCGGAGATAGATCAGTTAGACTAATAACACACGCAGCGGAAAACTTTTGTTTCGACATAGCCTGTGAGATTAATCACGTTGTCAGCAGTTAAGTTTCTCTTTGCAGTTAATCAGTTTTCAGTTTAAGAAAGTTTGAATACAAGTAAGAAGGTAAATACTGAAAGCTGTAAATAACACAGATATTTTTACGTGGTTCGAAAAACACTTCCTACATCCACGGTCAGTTGATCTTACCGGTAACTTCATTGGGCATGTGCTTACGGGTGCACAGCAAACCTGGGCGTGTGCTTACGGGTGCACAGCAAACCTGGACAACTGAAGATCTTATCTTCAGTACCAACACACCTAGTTGGATTTCTCACTCTTAGCACACACTGGGCACTAAGATCTCTTCGGAGACAGAGCACTGGTCTGAACTCCTTACAACTCAAACTCTCGATTCGGTCAATTGAAAAGAGGTTCGAAAACTTGCCAACTAGATTACAAAGAACAAGTTCTCTATAATCAGTTATACCTAGGCTTTGGATATACAATATTTGCCTAAGTTCTAAGAGAATATATGTAATCAGTAGTGACTGATTTTTAGCTTTGTGATTCTCTTCATCGATTCAAACTTTGGAAAGGCTTTGAATGCTGAGTGACGAATTCGGCAGCGTTTCAGCTTATGTAGTTGAATCGGTGAAGATTGAAGTGATCCTCGAACTCTATTTATAGGAGACGTCTTGAATAGATCCGTTGGCTGAAATAGTCTTCAAGAATTCTTCCGTTAGAAAGTAATTTGAACTTGGGATGAGGCTTCAATCTTCGAGGTTCCTTTGTTTGGTGAGAACGGCTACTAAGGAGCAGGAGATAGGACATCTCTGAAAAGGTAATCACCAAAAGGAATGGCCTCTGCAGAGAAAGGACGATCATGAGATCTCTGCATTTAATGCGGCTATACTTCATGAGTGTGTGGCTTCCTTTAAACTTTAGAGGTTCAGTCCGAGGAAAAATGTTTAACTGATACTTGACTTTAGTATCAGTCCGTTGAATCCACGTGGCTCGCATTAAATAATCAGTCGTAACTGATTCTTGGACTAGTTAGTCAAATATCATTATTTGACTTTGCCTTAATCGTCACATCAGTCGGCAACTTTAGTCTTCAGTCCTTCGGCTCCAGTCTTCAGTCTTTAGAACAACAACTAAACTAGAAAAAGAACTATAACACTTGAGTTCGAACAGTTCTAGTCTATTACAAGTTAAGCCTATTGATTTTGGTATCATCAAAACTAGGATTAGGATATTTCATTAAGTTCCCAATAATTTCCCCCTTTTTGATGATGCCAAAACCACACAGCAGTTCTAAGACAAGAAAAGACAGAGCAAGAACATCAAGTTGCTAAACAGGGTGAATATTATTCCCCATTAACAAGATAACCTATAAACTTGCATTCTCGAAGGAAAAACACAACAGTTCAAACGAACTGAAGTAAATAATCAGAGCCTGGACGAAAATGAATTGTCTTCAGGTTGAGATCAAAAGAAGTTCTTTTCATTATCGAGAAAACTGATGAGAAATCAGTTAAAGTACAAGACAGAACTTACATGAGAAGACAAACCTAACAGCTAAGGTTTTTGACCATACAAAGCGAAGACTGTCTTCCAGATCTTTTCGTAATCCTAGGGGTTATTGTCCTTGGTAACATTCCATATTCTGCGTATGGAATTTGCTTCATTTTTGATGATGTCCCTGTTGACACCATTTCTGACTCTCGGAGGGCAGACACTCTTCTTCAGTGGATAAGGAATCATTTGAATTCCAACTTCCTTTGGAGCATCCCAGAGTCTTTCGATCAAGCAGGCGTTCAACCCAATTGACCATGAAGTATCTCCATGCCTGTCTTTGAAAATCAGGAGCCCGATCCAGATGTGCAAAGACTACCCACTTGGTATAGCATTCCTTTAGTTTTTCCCACCAGTCATTCATGTTAGCAGGTACCCAAGTATCAATTCTATCACATCTGTCCAGATGGGATATCAAGAGACCTTCTGCGACATATGGTTTTAATATCTGTTCTTCTTGCAGGTGAATAGTTAGGGGTGGAGGAAGAGCAATGCTGCTGATTTATGCCTAATTGTTCGTATTTTGGGGGTTTGATTGTGCTATATTTGAGCTAAATATTCTGGAAATTGGTGCGTTTGTGGGTTTGTTGATGCTTTGTAGGAGCTTTTGATAAAACAGGAGGAAGAATGCTAAGTTGGAGTTTTTGGATCAAAATTTGCGTATTTTGGGCTTAAAGTGGTGCCAGAGCTGACGGCGCATACTCTGCTACCTCGCCAGAGCCAGAGCTAACAATTCCAGAGTCGGCAGAGCTGAATTTCAAAATCGACAGAGCTAAAGTTCCAGAGCTGACCAAGTGGAGCGCCAGAGCTGACCAAGCTCAACAGAGCTGAATTTCATATGCCAGAACTGAACTTACATTTCCAGAGCCGACTAATCCAGAGCTGACAAACTCCAGAGCTACCTACTGCCAACACTGTTCCAGAGCTGACTTCCAGCTCTGCCATGACTTGCCAGAGCTGCCAAGACTTGTCGAGCAAGTTATCCAATGCAATCCCCTGTGCGCGCACGCTGCCTTGATGTTTATCTTTTAGGCCCAGTTTGGCTGGGCCATTTTAAGGGTTTTTAGGGTTGATCGGTAGTCTATATATAGGGCTTAATGTTCTTCATGAAAAATAATCTTTTAGCCTTCGGAACAAGATTAGCTTCGACCTTAGGCAGTCAAAACAATCTTTAGTTTAATTCTCGTTTTTCATAGTTCTTTAGTTTCAAGTTTTTATTAGTTAGCTTTCAATTTCGTTTTAGTTAGTTCTTCGTTTAGAGTTGTAATCAAGTGACAAATTTGCTTCTCGAGACGATTTCGATATTTATTAATTACGTTAATTCTTAGTTTTTACTTGCATTATGTTTTGCTTTCAATTATGCAATTTCGTTTATGTCAAATTAGATTAGAAGCTTTTAGATTAAAGTTATTTAAATTCGTAGCGTTTAAATTCAACTCGCCTTTACTTTATGCTTTTAATTCTGCCTAGGTTTAATAATTTATTTATGCTTAAAGTATTTATGCTTTGTTTTTTTTCTGCCTAGTTAATGATTCTTTTCTGCCTAGTTAATTTTAAGTTTAAGTTTTAAGTTAAGTTTAATATACAAGCATTAGTTTAATTCTTTTTCGCCTAGTTAATTCACTAGTTTAATTTCAAGTTAAGTTTTAATTCCAAGCTTTAGTTTAATTTTACTGCTTTCAATCCGATCTTTACCGCTTTCTTGTGATACAATTAGAAGCCCTTTAAGATCTTTCTTGAGAGACGACTTTGGGTCAACTTACCATTGCTAGAGTGTCTTTGTCCTATTGCAAGTCAATCTAGAGGTGTTTTAGGTTGAGTCAAATTTTGGCGTCGTTGCCAGGGAAGGTTTTAGGCTTTTTAATTGTGTTACTTTACTTTCTGTTTTTACTTGCTTTGTTTATTTTGCTTTTTCTTGTTTTTGTCTCCCGCCGGTGCGTTTAATCCGTTTGTTGTGCATGCAGGGACGCCGCAGTCTGAAAAGAAAACTGGTGTTTCCCTTGGACAACACGAACGCGGGTATTTTCGGGAAGACGCGTGACAGAGCAGACGATTTTGAGTCTAGCTCTGACAGAAAAGTGCGCGACAGAGCAGACGAGTTCTACTCTGGTTCTGGCTCTAGCTCTGTCTCTAACTTTGATCGTTCAGAGCAGTCCCTGGATCAGGAAGAAGAAGTGATGGCGCAAAACGATATGCAGTACATGGGAGACTTCACTAGGCCCGTCATAGAGTACACGAACACCTCGTCTATTTTGCTCCCTACCGCCGTCAGAAACTACAACTTGAAGCCGAATGATTCAAATTTGCTACCTCTGTTCTACGGGATGCCGAATGAGGACGCCCTGCAATTCATTCTTGACTTTTGCAATCAAGTGCAAACCATCTCATTGCTGAATCTTACTGAGGATCATTTAAAGCTTAAGTGTTTCCCTTACGTACTTAAAGATCAGGCGAGGACGTGGTTGCTATCTCTGCCGCCCAATTCCATCACCACTTGGAGAGAAGCTTGTGAGAAGTTCATGCTGAAATACTACCTGAATCACAAGACACAGGAGATCAGAGCTCAAATCATAGACTTCATCCAAGGAACGGACGAGCCTTTTCATGAGGCTTGGGAGAGATTTCAAGAACTCCTCCGCCAGTGCCCGCAACATCAACTGACCAATGTGATGTTGATGAAATTTTTCTACGATGGGCTAGTGCAGACTGCCCAATTCATGGTGGACAGCACCGCAGAAGGGAACATTGCTAGGAAGACTGCAGACGAGCTAAAGGGAATATTCAAAACTCTAGCTGAAAGCTCCCAGCAGAAATCAGTTCGTGGAAAGAAGGTTGAGGCCAGCGCAGTATCACAGACTGGCGATCTACAGAAACAGTTGGCTACGCTTATGAGAGAAGTACAGCAGCTTAAGATGAGCAAGATGGAAGTTGTACCTGTCCCTGCGCAGAGCATAAAACCTTGTGGAATCTGTGGTGATTTTAACCACGGAGTTAATCAATGCAATAGAATGGGCGATTCTACTCCAGAGGGTGCAGCTGAAGTTTATGCGGCGCAAGGATGTCAGAGTAGACCGCAATATGGGCAGACTTACAATCAAGGCCAACAAAACTTCAATAGCGGATGGAGAGGTCAGCAGAATTCTGGGTGGAGAACTCAAGCCCCAGGTGGAAGTCAAGGGAATCAACTCCGTAGACCACCTCAAATGGGATATCAAAATCATCCACAATTTTTTCCACTGCAGCAAAATACTTTCGAGCCCCAGTAGCAACAGAATCAACACTCGGGACCTTCTTTAGAGGACACGATGCAGTCATTTATGCAAGCTAGCAAGCAAGCGATGGAGACTCAGAGTGCTACCATTAAGCGTCTTGAGACTACAATTGGGCAACTCACAGGGGCCTTGAATCAATTGCAGCAGCCACAGCAAACTGAAAACTCACAGCTACATCAAGCCCACGCTATAACACTTATCAAAGCTGCCAGCGCTGACAATCCCCTGCCAGAGCAGACTAGGGTACCAGAGCAGACATGGATACCAGAGCAGACCAGGGTACCAGAGCTGATAAGGGTACCAGAGCAGACTAGGATACCAGAGCAGACATGGGTACCAGAGCAGACCAGGTACCAAAGCAGACACGGGTACCAGAGCAAACAAGGGTACCAGAGCTGACAAGGATGCCAGAGCTGATAAGAGCGCCAGAGCTGATAAGGCTACCAAAGCTGAAACTTCATAAGTCTACTACGCCATATCGACCACCGAAAGCTGTCCAACGTCCCAGCCCGCCTCTGCCACCTGCGATTGTTGATCCAACCCAACCACTACCGAAGCAAGGAGATCCAAGCAGCTTCATTTTTGGTATTGGTTTGGGTAGAGCTGGGGAGGTCTCGAGCATGTTAGACTTGGGTGCGACAGTCAATTTGATGCCGTTTGATATTTTTCAGAAGTTGGGCAGGAACGAAGAAGAGTTGAAGTGCACTAATATGAGACTTCAGCTAGCTGACGGTGGTATAAGCATCCCACGTGGACTTTTGGAGGATGTCGAAGTCACGGTGAGAAGAATCAAAGTGCTAGCAGATTTTGTGGTGCTCGATGCAGGGAAATGCATTAGAGGAGAGAACAGCCATCTTGATCTGCTTGGCCGGCCTTTTATGGCCACTACCCAGACTCGCATTGATGTGGGATCTGGAACCTTGAGTATGGCCGGGTTAGGTAGATCGGTAACGTTTTCTGTTTTCGATAAGAAGCCTGCTAATTCCATTTCTTTATTGCATATCTGTTCTTACGTTGAGATTTCTGACTCTGTGAAAGAAGTGGAAATTTTCAGTGCTCACAATCTTTTGCCAGCTCTGACCAGCACGCCAGCTCTGATGAGCACTTGCCAGAATTTTGCTGAGGAGAAATTGATGAGCACCTGCCCGAAAGAGGACGAAATAATGCAGGAGTTTCTTGATAACCTGCTAGATGAGGTGGCCTTTGAAGACGAATTTTTGGACAAGCTGCAACTCGACGTTAATGCAGTGCATGAATTACCAACTAACTTGAAAGAGGACGTAGCCATTGAAGAAGAATGGGCTGACGTGCTGAAATGCAATGATGGTGTCGTGCAAGGATTGCAAGGTGTACTGCTCGTGGAGGAGAAGAAAGATGAGAACTTGCGAACTGGCTCCTGGGTCGAGAGAGTGTTGAATGTGATGAGCATTGTTTGCTCATTAAGAGGACCCGCAGCTGAAATGGAGAAGGACGTGTTTTCACAGGGATTAATGCAGCTGACGCTTCACAGTGACTTTGGTTAAGGGTTTCTCTAAGTCGGGCTGGCGACTTTAAAACTAGCGCTTCATGGGAGGCAACCCATGTTGTTTTTCTTAGTTTGCTTTTCATTTCTTTTTGTTCTGTTATTTCTTTGCTTTCTTTTGTGTTTCTTGTTTGGATGCCTTTGGTGTTGGTTTATTCTTTTTGGTTGTTCTTGTTTATGGCAGAAGAGTACTTTCCCAGTGCTGCAATTCCACTCTGGCGCTGAATTTCCCCTCTGAAATCCCAAGCGCTGAACTTCTACTCTGACTAAGCTGCCAGCGCTGAAGAGAACCACCAACTCTGACACTGCCGCTAGCGCTGAAATTTCCCTCTGACACTGCCGCCGGCGCTGACTTTACACTCTGCCGAGCCCTTAAAGCCAAGGTAGCAAACCCTAATTTTCGCCGCCTCTCACAGTGCTTATGCTTCTCATTGCCAATATTCAGGGACGTTCGTCTAACTCTAATTATCTTTTGCCCTGAGGACATGGCTTTCTTTTAGTGTTGGGGGTGGTGATTTGTCTTGATGCGTGCTTGTGCTTTTGATTGGGCGATTGGTCCCTCTGTTCTTAGCTTGTTCTTGGATGCTTGCTAATTGTTATGAATTTGTGGAAGAGATGGTTTTTGATGTGAATTTCGGGTTTGTGATTGAATGGTAGTTATTCTGGTTTTACTTTTGATATATGTCTCTTGTTTGTACAAAGAATTATGAGTTTTGTTGCAACACTGTGGTAAGCAAGTGAAACGTGATTTGTCCGGTAGATGGTAGAAGGAGTGTTGTCATTGTGATTGCCTACGATCGTATCCTTATATGTGAATTATTACCAGTTCTGAACATCTGGCCAGCTCTGAAAATGACAGCTCTGAGTCTCTGCTCCGCTAGTTTAACTATGAGCATGGGAAATCACGTGAGAAGACTTTGGATTACATCCAAATGATTTTATTTAACGAATTATGGCTCAACTGTCGAAATTTAAGTGATTAAGCACACAAAGTGTGAAAAATGGAGATACTGATTATAAAGGCGATCACATTAGGGAATTCACTTCTAGCGGAGAATTGGGTCTGATCGGATTATTTGCATTACTATTGTGTTGCTTCGTAAACTTTAAGTTACTTGCATGATCTGAGAAATATGTGTTGATTGGAAAATTGTGATTGACTTGTTGAATGTTTGGATAGAAATAATCATCGTGAAACGCTCTCTTCGTTAGATTCATACTGATTTTACTTAAAGACAAGTAAAAGGCTAAGTGTGTGGGGGTTGATTTATGCCTAATTGTTCTTAATTTGGGGGTTTGATTGTGCTATATTTGAGCTAAATATTCTGGAAGTTGGTGCGTTTATGAGTTTGTTGATGCTTTGTAGGAGCTTTTGATAAAATAGGAGGAAAAATGCTAAGTTGGAGTTTTTGGATCAAAAATTGCGTATTTTGTGCTCAAAGTGGTGCTCAGAGCTGACAAGCGCATACTCTGCTGCCTCGCCAGAGCTGGCAGAGCCGAAGTCCATTCGTCATAGTGGATTTCTCATGCCAGAGCCAGAGCTAACAATTGCAAGCCAGAGCTGAATTCCAGAGTCGCCAGAGCTGAGTTCCAGAACTAACCAAACTCGACAGAGCTGACCATCTCCAGAGCTGACAAACTCCAGAGCTACCTACGCCAACATTTTCCCAGAGCTGGCAATCTTCTTATCCAGAGCTGACTACTTCTACAGAGCTGACTTCCAGCTCTGCCACGACTTTCCAACTCTGCCATGACTCACCAGAACTACCATGACTCGCCTTAGAGAGCCTTCTTGGCTTTAGGCTCGAGATCTCTGGACGAGCTTTCTTCTCTGGATCTCTTTCTTTTGTACTCTCCTGATACAGAGGGAGCATGAGCAGTGCGTGAGATGAGAGCTTGGGATTGGGTAAAGGCGTGTGCCAGTTCTTCAGGGAGAGAGGCACGATCATCCAAATTCTCTTTCCTCTTTTTGGCATCACATAAGGGAGAGAGTTAACTTGATGTTGGAGCCTTTGGATGTCGATGAGCATGGACTGAATCAGAGTAGATTCGGAGGAATTTCGAACAGTGCGAAGTTCACCTTCGAGTTGGGTAAGCCAAGCATTTATTGGAAGAAGTGCTTCTGCGACCATCAGTTTAACATTTGTTTCAGTAATGAATTCCTTCATGAATTCAATGCAAAGACTACCAAGTTGTTGGTGTAAGTCCAGAAACTGTTGCTTATACTGGATTTCTGCTTCTAGCACGTGAGTATGAAGATCCTTGTGGTTCTATTTCAGTATCGGGAAGGAGACTTAAACGGGAACCATTTCCTAAACATATTCGATATGTGTGACGCGTTGTTCGTTGAGCTTGCGGGCAAGAGCCTTGATGCGAACATCATGGTCGATCATGTCATCAGTTGCCTGTTTTTCAACGGCGATCAGATGCTTGAGGAATTTTGCGCCATAGATGTTGGATTTGTATACTGAAAGCAAGAACGTTTTATGCTTGTATACAATGTTTCCTAAGTTCACTATTTAATCTCCTATCTGATTGTGTTCATGATTGCATATGTATGTCCTTTGTCTCTATATAAGTAGATTATATGGTGTGTTGTAGATCACAGAAGACCATAGCCGAGATTACTTACTCAACCTAAAACACCTCTAGATTGACTTGCAATAGAACAAGGACACTCTAGCAATAGTAAGTTGACCCAATGTCGTCTCTCAAGGAAGATCTTAAAGGGCTCTTAATTGTATCACACGAAAGCAGTAAAGATCGGATTGAAAGCAGTAACATTAACTAAAGCTTGGATTTTAAACTTAACTAGAAACTTAAATTTAAGAATTATCTAGGCGGAAAAGAATTATTAACTAATGCGTGTAATTTAAACTTAACTAAAAACTTAATCTTAAAATTAACTAGGCAGAAAAGAACAAAGCATAAATACTTAAGCAGAATTAAACTATTAAACCTGGGCAGAATTAAGAGCATAAAGTAAAAGAATTAACTAGGCGAGTTGAATTTAAACGCTATTAAGCTAAGAATTTAAATAACTTTAATTAAAAGCTTCTAATCTAACTAGGCAGAAACGAAATTGCATAATTGAAAGCAAAGCATAATTTAAACGATGCAAAGAAATTAAAGTAAATACGAAATACCATAAAACGTCGCAAGGATGAAATCACTGTCACTTGATTACACCTTCGAAATGGAGAACTAACTAAAACTGAATTGAAAGCTAACTAAGAACTATCTAAAACTAGAAACTAAAGAACTATCTATGAAAAACGAGAATTAAACTAAAGATTGTTTTGATTGCCTAAGGTCGAAGCTATTCTAGGAACGAAGGCTAAATGATTGATTTTCATGAAGAACATTAAGCCCTATTTATAGACTACCAATCAACCCTAATTACCATCAAGTACGGCCCATCAAAACTGGGCTTAAAAGATAAGCATCAAAGCAGCGTGCGCGCACAGGGGATTGCATTGGATAACTTGCTCGGCAAGTCTTGGCAGATCTGGCAAGTATTGGCAGCTCTGGCGATCATGGAAGCTATGGCGGTCATGGCAGAGCTGGAAGTCAGCTCTGGATAAGTAGTCAGCTCTGGAATTATGTTGACTCTGGCGAGTAAAGTCCGCTCTGGTGACTGAGCTTCAGCTCTATCGAGTTATAGCTCTGCTCTGGCAAATGAGTTCTGCTCTGGAGATGGTGAGCTCTGACTATGGAAGTCGGCTCTGGCTATGGCATTTAAGCTCTGTCGAGCTTGGTCAGTTTTGGCGCGGGATTGTCAGCTCTGCTCTGGCGCAGACTATTCCGCTCTGGGCACCAGTTTGCGCCTAAAAACGCACTTCTACTCCAAAATCTCCAGAATATCACTCTTTCTCCTATTTTATAAAAATCTCCTGCAAAGCATAAAACAGACTCATAAACGCACCAAACTTCCAGAATATTTAGCTCAAATATAGCACAATCAAACCCCCAAAATACGAACAATTAGACATAAATCAATGACTCTAGGATGATTCGTTGGTTTAGGCTGCAGTATAGATGGAAGGAGTTTTTCTTGACTACTTGTCTATACTGGTACGTCGATCATTCTTCACAGCACCAGTCAAATTCAATGCTTCTGGAAGGACACGACTGAAGTCCCTTCATCCATCTACCTATTCGAATGACAGAAGAGTTCAACCAAGGCAACTCCCATTGTGACCAGCTCAACCCCTGTTCCAACAACTGGTGTTCACAGCCGAACATGAAGCTCATCAAGAAAGACTACAGTCAGCGTTAATGGTCCAATTGAAATTGACCTTGTCACTCCAAGCTCTCCAATCGAAGTTTTACCCAAAACAAATTCCAAAAAATCTCCTGTTGGTTCACCTGTTCCACTTGCTGAATCATTTCAACCACCATCACAGTCACCAGATTTGCCTCCACCGAATCAAGAAAAACAAGCTCCTGATGAGTCACCAGTCAATCTAGCAGAGAAAGATCCAAATGAGGAAGCTCTCCCTCCTCTTGTAGGATATTTTCAACATTGCGTTGAAACTTTCCAAGAAAGGGTCATCTTCACCGACCCAGATGCACCTTTCTCTTCCACTGCTACACCGACAACAGAGCTGAGGAACCACTTCTTAAAGCTAGCCTAACATATCGTCAATATCTCACTGTCTTCAGTCATGGCGGAGAGATAGCCAGAGGTATATTAGGATCTTGTCAAATATCACTTCTACACTTTCGTCAAAACTGCTCCCAAATCTCAATTTCAAGAGATTGATGAAATGATGTCTGCCTCAGAGATGGATTTTATCGAGGCTGATATTTTTGAAAAATTCAACATCACAAATATGTGGGATACCATCCATGACTGGGTGCCCAACTTCAAGCAATTCTTGCTCGCCAGAGGATTGCTCAACATTCCTCAAAACGTAGAAGATCCTATCAACAATGAGGAATCTCCCACAGAGACACCGAAATCCCCTTCAACAACTGATGGCATGAGAATTGAGGAAAAGACTGAAGATGCACCAGCTGCTACTCAATCGACTGATGAAGAGATTCTTTTAATAAAGAAGGAACTTTAAGCTCAAGAGATAGAGATAACTGATCTCAAGGCCAAGTTTGCCTTCATTGAGTCAACTGTTATGAATTTTCAAACATCAGAATGGACATCAAGCAATGGATGCAGCTGTAACTGAACCTCAAGGCCATCAGGAGGAAAGCGGAAAGAAGAAAGAGAAAGGAAAGGAAGAGACAGAGACTGAAAGGAAGAAGAGTGAAGAAACAACCGAAAATAATTCTAAAGAAAGGTCTACCAAAAGACCCTGCACCGACTAATCCAGGTGGTATGGTAAGATGAAGAGAAAAGTGTGTTTTGTTTGCTGATTTAGCATGGCAAGATAGGTGAAAGGAATTTGTTATGTTTATCTTGAAGAAGTTTGTAATTTCGTGTGTTTCCTACCGCGTTTTTACTGAGTTTCTAGAAACGAGCAAGTCAGATTTGGATCCCCAACGACAAAGGAACCTACGAGCGAAAGATTGAGTTAAATTATTATGGACCGAAGCAAGTTCATCTTTTGTTCTGCATTTGTAGGTAGCAATCTGTCACCGCGGATAAGTTCTGTGGTTATGTTTGATAACTGATGTCTTATCAGTTATAGTTTTTCTTCCTTGAATGAATTGAATTCCTTTGTTTATAGACAAACTCTCATTGTCGCTGTCATGATTTTTAGTTTGCTACTGTTACCTTATTATGTTTAGTCATGAGAACCGTAAGGTTATATCTTTGAGGGGGAACTAAACTCAACTGTTCAATGAAGACGTGGAATTTACTGACTACAATGATCAGTCGACCAGTGAGTAACTCATTTAAGCATTGTATGAGAGTACGTCAGTTAAACCTGTTATGAATTTTCACTTTTTGAATTCATTTGTATAACTGATGAGTTAAATTAATAGTCTTAACTGATTGTTGGGAACTGAGACTGAAACTTTCTTGCTGGACAAGCCTTTTAAATTGTTATTAAAATGTTTTAATTTGTCTCGCCCTTAATTTAATTTATTCAGTCCTTTCCATCCTAGAGACTAAACAAAATGTCCTTTATCATTTAAATCTCTTATCTATAAGAAATGTCACTGATGGGCATTTAATGCGGATCTCAAATTTCATTAAATATACCTTGGCGTGCAGTTTTCAAACCGCCGGTGTCTTTTCAAAGCTCTAAGTAATTGTTCTTCTTCCACGATCGCACACCATCATTAGTTTCTCTCTCATCCTCACCTACCCTTTTGTCTCTCTTCTCTCTCACATGAAAACTATTCCTTTATTCCACAACAATCAACTGTGAGAATTTCTGCTCGAAACTTTTCCTCTTTCAAAATCTTAGATATGGCGAAATCAGACACAATGAAATCAGTAGATTGCAGCAACAAGGAAGTGCGATATAAACATTCAATGGATGTACACTCCTTCCAATCAAAACCAGGATACATAGAGGCCGAAGAAATTATGTTAAGGCACCAATGGCTTTCCTTAGTCATCAAAGAAGCACCATACCTTCTGACTTCTCCGATCAAACAGTTTTACCAAGAACTGCACTATAATGACTCCGACGAACTCTTCACCAAAGTTCATGTCTTTACCTCTGCGGACTTCGAAGTGCAAGAAGAAGTACCAATCAATGTCTCCAAAGTTGTTCATGAACTGTTCGTCTTATCGAACATTGGTCCTAAACCCTTCTCTTTCACCGATGAGGAAGCGAACAAAACCTTGAAGGAGGCAATGCTCAAGGCGAGTGATTCCTCTGAAGGAACCCTCAAGATCTCGCTCTTCAAGCCAGGCCACAACTTACTGGCCAAAATTATTCAGAAATGCTGGATCGGCACCACAAGATCTCCAGACAAGGCTTTACTGCCATAGAAGAATGTGTTGGCCTCTCTGATGAAGCCCGGTCCTTTTAACTGGGAGCAAGCCTACCTTAACTTGCTCTACAGCGAGCCTCACAACATAAAATCGGCAAATATGCTCCGTCAAGGAAACAGAGTATCTCAAATCATCATTGTTGGCACCAGTCACCTCCAAGTCTACTGGCCGGAGACTTTGCCAGTAACTGATCACATCCGCCTCTTCAAAGTGGCAAAGGGAGGACCCAAAACCTCCAAGACAACAAAGGGTACTGTCATCTCTTCACCTCAAACAGTTGAGACCGAACTCCTTGAGTCTCCAACTGAATCTTGTCCCAGGCCTTCATCAACCCCCACTCAAATTCCATCCAATATTCCTTCTGTCACTACCACAAACGTGCCTCGCCGCCCACGCTCTACACCCAAAAAGACCTCTTCCAAATTCCGTCTCAAAGTCAACATCCAAACTTACTTCCAAACACACCTCTAAGTCTCAGCCCAAACCTAAATCCAAGGAAAAAGAAGTACAATCATCCTCCCATGTGCCAATTCGTTTTGGCACTACAGAACAACAGAAGGCGGTTGTAGCCTTGAGAGCAGAAGCCAAGTGGGATGCTACTCAACATCTAAATCTATTGCTCTCCGGCTTTGATACATCCCTCGAAGTCTACAAAAATCTTCATAGACTTCTCACTTTCACCTTCCTAAAAAATGTACCTTGTTCCCAGATCAATGAACTCATTCTCATTGAAGACAATGACTCCTTTGCTTTTGAAGAAGCCAACTTGTACAACATCTTCGACTTTCCCAACTTGTGGAAAGTCATATGTTTTTGATCAATTTGCCTTAGACTATCTTAAGTCGTAAGGCTTCACAAAAGGTCCCTTGATCACTCACACAGATACAGGGACTTCCACCTCCATAGCTGCCGAAGAGCCCTCTGATGTTACCCTTTAAGAAACTCATGTTTCTGCTGATTGTGATCAACAAACTCCAGTTTGCTGCAGCCATTCCTCAAGAAACTCTTGCTCTTCAAGAAACCTCAGTTTCTACAACACAAGATCAACCGATGATTGAACCCACCAGTCATTCAACTGAAGCAGAGCCTACAGAAACCCTTGTCTCTAATGTTTCTGTAGCTCCAGATCAGCAAGTTTCACCGATAACTGAACCCATCCATTATCATACTGATGAAGAACAACAGCTGATGAACTTTGACCAAACTGGAGTCTCTACTAATTCTCCTGTGGTGGAAAACATGACATTTGATGTTCCATCTACTCCTGAAGGATATGTCGAGGACGCAACTGATGAACTTATGCAGTCATCCACACCACAAGAATCATCTGCTAAGCCTGCTCAAAAAGAAGAGGTCACCCACATTTACAGACTTCTCTACTTTCCACTCAACTTTACAGATGATGTACAGGTCATTCCTGCTGGTCAAACATCCACAGAATCATCCAAGGATGCATCTGCTGATATGGCTTCTGATCCTTCTTCCAAGAAGCCAACCGATGCTCCCTCTGGACCCACTGTCCAAGCAACTGAAGCTGCTCTTTCCGCTTCATCTCAAGGAGCTTCGTCATCCAAGAAGAAATCCAGGGCACCACACATCCCTCCAGAGCTGCCCGTGAAGCACATTGAAATCACACGAAAGCCTTATCTGATTTATGACTCTGATGATGAGACAGATGGTCGGATCACTGTCTGGAAAGCAAAAGAACCGAAAAGAGTTGCCTTCGAGATTCCTAGAGGAACTGAAGATCCAATTCAGATGTTGTTGGATGTAATCTCAGACCAACAACTTGAGATCGAGCAACTAAAGCATGAGAAAGAGCGCCAAGACATCTACGGCGCCAAGTTCTTGAAAAAGCTACTTGAAGTGGAGTCCACCCTGACTGCTGACATTGGTAAAACACGATGTTTGACTAGGTGTTCTACATTACAGGTTTCGCATAATCCAGCAAGAACACTTCTCACATGTTGAAGAACTTATACCCATCAAGGTCACTGTCCCCAAACTCCAAAAGGACCTCAAGAAACTACAAACACAAGTACTGGTTGCAGAACTTAAGTCAAAAGAACAACTTCTTGACACTCAATATCGTCTCGACAATCTTCTCATCGAATTTATGAAGGAATTCATGATTGCAACCGACGCTAAACTCCTTATTGTAGAAGAGCTTCGACCAGTCAATATCAAAATTGCTCAACTTGAGGGTGAGCTCCGTGCAGTTTGTAAGTCATCCAACAATGCTCTAATCCAGAAGATGATCATTGACATCCAGGACCTCCAAGCGAAAATTGGCTTTCTCCCTGGTGATGATGCCAAAAAGGGAGAAGATTACTGGGGTCCTGAACCAGTTTCGGAAGAGTATTGGGGTCCTGAACTTCCTGAATTTCCTCAGCTTCCAACTGAACATGCAAAAGCTCCTGCTCCATCTGTATCGAAGGAATATAGAAAAAGATCCAGAGAGGACGATGCATCAAGTGTGCATGAGCCAAAAGGCAACAAAGCACTCAAACTTAGCGACTCAGCTCCTCATCCTCGCTTCATCTTACAAATCCAAGAAAACCAGCAGCTGGAGCACTACATTAAAGAAGATCTTCTTGTATCCCATCTGGCAAAATGTGATAGAATTGACAAGTGGATACCTGAAGATATGAATAATTGGAGGGAAAGGACAAAGAAAATATGCACCAAATGGATTGTCTTTGGTAATTTCAGCCTGGATCCAGAATGTCAAAGACAAGCCTGGAGACACTTCCTCAACAACTGGTATGAAAGAGGAATGATCCAGAGACTACAGAAAGCTGCCGAGAAAATAAGAATTCAGATGATTCGCAACCCTCTAAATGAATTCGTGAGCCCTCCAAGAATCAAGAATCTTACCAACCGAGAGGCCATCAAGAGGGAAGCCAATGCTCTATGCAGAATCTGGGGAGTAACTGAGAGAAATCATCCTGGAAACTTCAAAGACATCAGAAAAACTATTTTTGGTTTGTATAGGGAAAAGCCCTTAGAATGTTTTTCTTTGTTTTTGTTTCTGTTCGCTATGTACCTCAACTGATTTCTCATCAGTTATTTTGAAATAAAAATGAATTTTCTTTTGATCTCAACCTAAAGACAATATCTTTTTGTCCATGCTCTGATTATTTACTTCAGTTTTATCCTCGTTCTGCTTTTCTTTTGTTGTGTCTTTACTCTGAGTGCAAGTTTTTAGGTTATCTTGTTAAGGAAGACTAATATTCACCCTGGTTAGTAACTTGCGTTTTGAGTTAAGTCTTTTCTTGTCTTATAACTGATTGTATGGTTTTGGCATCATCAAAAATAGGGAAATTATTGGGAACTTGGTGAAATATCCTCGCCCTAGTTTTGATGATACCAAAATCGTTAAGCTTTCTTTGTAATTGACTAGAACTTTTTCGAACTAAAGTGTTGGAGTTCTCCATCTAGTTTAGTTAGTGTTCTGAAGATTGAAGACCGGAGGACTGAAGACTGAAGACTGAAGAACTCAACTGTTGTTGCATTTAAAGACAGAGTCAAATACTGATGTTTGACTAGAACGAGTTTCTCAACCAAATGATCAGTTATGACTGATTCACTAATGCAGGCCACGTGGATTTAGCGGACTGATACTAAAGTCAAGTATCAATTAAACTTCTTCTCCAGAAGTTAAAAGGAAGCCACGCACTCCAAGTACAGCCGCATTAAATGCAGAGATTCAGATGAGCGTCCTTCGTCTGCAGAGCATTCTTTTTTGGTGATTACCTTTTTAGAGACGTCTTATCTCCTGTACCTGAGTAGCCATTTTTCACCAAACAAGGAACCTCGAAGATTGAAGCCTCAGCCAAGTTCGAATTTCTCTCCAACGGATGAATTCTTGAATACCATCTCCGCCAACGGATCTATTCAAGACCTCTCCTATAAATAGAGCTCGAGGAACACTTCAATCTTCACCGATTCAAATACACAAGCTGAAACGCTGCCGAAATCGCCACTCAGCTAATCAAAGCCTTCCAAAGTTTGAATTGAAGAAGAGAATCCTAAAGCCAAAATCAGTCTACTACTGATTACGTATATTCTCTTGGAACCTTAGGCAAATATTGTTTATCCAAAGCCTAAGTTACCGCTTACAGATAGCATGTTCTCTGTGATCTAATTGGCAGTTTTCGAACCTTCTTTCAACTGACCGAAAAGTGAGTTTGAGCCGAGAGGAGTTCAAACCAGTGTTCTGACTCCAAGAGATCTTAGCAGTGGCAGAAAAGACATTGTTGTGTCTTAGCGAGCTAAGAATGTTTGAGAAATCCAACCCAGTGTGTTGGTATTGAAAATCTGATTTTCAGTTGTAAGGTTTGCTGTGCATCCGTAAGCACAAGCCCAAAGTGTTTGTCAGTGTGATCAACTGACCGTGGACGTAGGAATTAGATTCCGAACCACGTAAAAATCCCTTTGTCATTTATTGCTTTCAGTTCTTACTTTCTTATCTGTGCACAAACTCTTTGTTAACGGAAACTAATTAATTGCAAAGTGAAACTAAAATCTTGACAACGTGTTAATCACAAAGGCTATTTCAAAAGAAAAAAATTTCCTGCTGCCCGTGTTATAAGTCTAACTGATAAATCTTCGGATAGTCAATAAGATTCATAACACTCCTTTGTTTTATTACTAAGACTAAAGCCTTGCTCATATAAGTTAAGTCTTGGACTTAACTGATATCTCTTTACTGAAGAGAGATTCAGTATCAGTCTTCAACCTTTGCAATCAAAGTTTTCCTTAACTCTTTCAACAGTCAAAAGGTTGTGTTTGTTTTGAAAAATACTCTATAGGTGTATTCCCTTCCCCCATACACCTATTCTAGACCTTCCGGGACAACATCTTTTTGATATCATTGTTATAAAGACTATAAAACATGAAAATATTGCCTTTGATATCACATGCTGTTTCCTTGATGAAATAATTAATTGTTTAGCAAAACACAAATGTTTCGTGGCATTATTGATTTTTTTTTGTATATATACATGATCTGTTTTCAATTGCACAACATAAATTAGAAAGAAAAAACTTCAATTTTCATGATTTTCTATGTGTTGCCTGCATCAAATGGAAGATTCATTAGGAGCAATTTTATATTTTACTTATACTCATTTGTGGAAAAAAGAGGATATTCAGAATTCTTGAGTCATTAGCTCAAGCTTCATTTATTGTAAAATGATATTTGTCATCTGCACAAAAGAAATGAGATAGAGAATGTTAACATATTTCATGTTATACACTAAAACCATTTTTTTTGTGGTTTTTGCAGATCTGAGGTGTAATACTTCCATGCTCCATTGAAAGATTCATTCTTGCGCTGCTACAAAAATTCAGAATATTAACTACATTTTTTAGACTTTATGTATAAATTAGAAATAAGTGTATAGGTTTGTATCTTAGTTGTAATTGAAACTTTATTAAATTGAGATTTAATATAAAAGAAAAAGAAAAAATCCCTTGAAAGCACAAAGACGCAGACTAAGGGCACGAAACTCGAAAGGAGATGTAATACTAAAGAAGACTAAACAAAAAAACAACAAATCAATCAGGAAATTCGTCCATTTCATCCGACCAACGTCCATGAACAATATTATTCATTGCACGCATACTTGGACTATTGCTGAGATCAACCACAAAGTCTCTCGGCTTGTAACCCATTTCCCCCGCATTCCTGAGACGACTTTTAATGCTACCTTCCGGAGCTGTATACACAGGCTCCTTGCTCATGCCCTTTCCCAATCCCTTTGGACGACCACGTCCTCGTTTTGGCTAAGAGAGCATCTGCATCCCTTGATTAACTTGCTCCTCTAACCGACAAATACGATTAGCAATATCCCCCGGAACAGGAGTGGGCTGCCTATCAAACCCTTGGCGATCCACCGATTGCTGAATAACCGGCGACTGCTGACTCACTCCAGCCTTTTGTCGTTCCGTAGTCTGTCTCCCAGCCATATGTATCTCATCAACAACTCCTCCACCCTCTCCTGGAGCATGAACTTCCTCATCATCCGATTCATGAAAAACCTCTTCCACCTGTCCCTCCTCTAGTATAGCCGAGCCATCTTTAATACTGGCATCAAGCAAATCAGGCCCTCGAATGTCCTCTTCTTGGTTGTCTAGAACCGCAAACCGATTTTGTTTCCCAACGTCAACCATCTCACTATGCGGTTTAGGCCTCCAATTATTGCGTGGTTTAACATTCTGAAATTCATCGCGATCTTTCGTATGCTTTACCTCATTCACCACTACTGCGCGAGACACCTCTAATTTTTTAGTTTTCTTACACTTGTCCATTGCATGCCCCGTGATCTTGCATTTGTAAGAAAACAATGGAAGTTGCTCGAATCCAAACTCGATGTTAAAGGATTTGTCGGGACAATCAAAGAGAGCAAATTCCGGCAAAGAAAGGGCCAAATCAACCTCTATCAAAACTCGGGCATAATGCCCGAAAACTCCGGCAGCCGTATCCCCATCCACCTTAAGAGGCGTTCCAACAACTTTCCCAATAGACGTGATAATCTCAGTTGTCCAGTACTCCACAGGCAAACAATAAATGCAGGTCCACACCTAGCAAAAAGAAGAGATTTCTTTGTATGGATCAAAATGTCGAACCCCTTCTCGAATTCTCAATGTGCCATACGGCAAATCCCAAACCGCATGTTGTTTCACTTTATCTTTATCCTCAGCAGATGCAAAACGAAAAGTATAGAAACCCTTACTCATAGGAATTACTTTCCACTCAGAGACAACGCTCCATAAAACTTGGAGCTCCATCCGAATCTCCTCAGTCAATTTAGGCTTATCGCTTTTGCGAAGATAAAGCCGCCCTATGACGGCATGCTCAAAATCTCTAACACGATGTTGATACATAGAAGTAGGAATAGAAATAGTAATAACCTCGCCATCAACGATCGGGTCAGGTGTATTGAGGCGATGTACCAAAACATCAGGCCTACGGGTTCGAGACCGCGGACGAGAGATGTCCGCATAAGAACGACCATCCTTGCCTGCAGCAAAGGCGGCAGTAGGAGTCCCTTGTTGACGACCTTCGCTATGAAAGTTCGGAGACACCCTAGGCGACAGTTGGCGTCCATGGCTGGGCGAGGAAGGAAGCGAAATATTGCTGCCATGGCTGGGCGAGAAAGCCCTAGGCGAGGGACTACGCCGGGGTTGGGAGAAATTAGAAGACACCGGTGGGAGGTTGAGGCCGGATTTATCCGGAGTCGTCAGTAGAAGGCCGCCGCGCGCAGACGCGGACGGAGAGACGCCAGACTCCAGAGGCATCCAGCCATCGCGCGCTGCAGAAACAGCACCGCCGCTAGGGGCCATCGATCCAAAAGGAGAGTTGCAGCTGGACATCGAACGACCGGCGCCACCGATTGGCAGCAGTGCAAGAGAGGCCGCTAAGGTAGAAGACCGCTAGGGTTTTTTTCTTAAATAACTAAACAATAGTTCCTTAATTCTCGTGCTAAAGAATTTCAGTTCAGTTGTAATTGAAACTAATAGTGAACAACAAAAAACTAAACAAAATAAAAAGAAAATACCATATTAAAACATAAAAACCATAAAATAAAATAACATAAAAAAGCAATAGAAAACCCAAGAGTAGAGAGACCCAAGATTAGAGAGAGAAAGTTTGCAAATTGAAAATATTGTCTGAAATAATCTGATATTTATAGGCATGAGGTGCAGCAAATTGGTTCCAAAATTATCAGATTTTAAATTTCAAATGTTGTCTTGGGCGCCACTTTTTGGAGCCTAAATTAATAGTTCCAGCTGTTTTACAGCAAAAAGTGCAATTTTATTGCATTAGCACATGCAAATTTGACAGCTTTTGTATTACACAGCAGGTAGAAAATTTTGAAGATACCCAGTGGATTATAAAAAGCTGCTCATGGCGGGAAAAAAAATCAGCTCAAAACTCTGCATTAATAGAAGTATAGATTAATTTCCCAAGCAAAGTCAAAGCTCCCTTTTATATCAAAACTCCTCCCCTCGCAATCTCTACGAAACCTCAAATTAATGGGCTAAAATATTGATTTTAAATCCTAGCCCACTAAATTAATGGGTTAAGAATAAAATAATAAATAAACTTTAAGTCCAAGCTCGCCACTTCTTCTGTCTTTTAAGTTCGTCATAAAAATGTATCAAAAATATCTTATTGTCTAATTCCTTTCACTCGACTCCGTCAACATCGAACTCTTCAATTCCTGCACCAAAAACACCTAAGTGTGTATATTAAATTCAATTAAAGCACAAAATAATTCAAGAATGTGAACAACTAAAATACACACATCAGATCCTCATCGCACGATGTTCTGCAGTGAAACCATCTGGAATGGCTGAATATTTCTGTGTCATAGTTTTTTCTTGTTAGGTCCGGGGGGTCTCGAATAGGTGTATGGGGGGGGGGAATACACCTATAGGCTATTTTTGGTCTATCTACCAACCTCAATCAGAGGGATCTCAGTCAGAGATAGAAAAGAAACTTTACAAGCAAACCAGACACCTGTTTAACCGAAATTAGTTTTGACCAACAGGGTTGACGACTGATACTGATAGCTCTTCAGTAAAGAGTTATCAGTTAAGTCACAAGAACTTAACTAATCCACGTAAGGGCTTCAGTCGTGTTTGCAAAGATAGAGATGATATCACTCTTCCTTACTATCAGATGATAGTACAGTCAGATTGATATCACACGCAGCGGAAATTAAACTTAGTTTCGAATAGCCTCGGTGGAGCAGATAGTTGGATTAAGGTTTCTCTAGCAGTTAGTCAGTGTTCAGTTTTATCAATAGAAATAGCACAGTTAAGAATGTAAAACTGAAAGCTGTAAATAACACAGAGACTTTTACGTGGTTCGGAAAAACTCTTTCCTACATCCACGGCTGGTTGATCAGACCAACAATCCACTCCGCAAGTGCTTGCCTGGTGCACTGCAAACCGTGAACTGAAGATAAACTCTCTTCAGCACCTACACACCTCGCGTAGGATTTCTCCACCTACACACCTCGTATAGGATTTCAGCACCTACACAACTCGCGTAGGATTTCCCTGCTAAGCACACCTCGTGCTCAGACTTCTCTTTTAGAGTTCAGAGTACCTTCCTGAATCTCCGAATCACTCAAACACTCTTATGGGGGAGAGGTTTAAACGAGTGCCAACTATACTTACAAAGAACAAGTTCTTTGAAGCAAGTTTGACCTTTGGCTTCTGAGTACACAGAATATATGCCTAGGGTCTAAGAGAATATATGTAATCAGCAGTGACTAATTTTAGGCTTTGGAATTCTCTTCTTCGATTCAAGCTTTGAGCGGTTTAAGCTTTGGGCTGAGTAGCTATTTCGGCAGAGCTTCAGCTTATGTTGTTGAATCGGTGAAGATTTGAAGTGATCCTCGAGCGCTATTTGTAGGAGAATTCTTGAATAGATCCGTTGGCGTAGATCGTCCTCAAGATTTCTTCCGTTGGAGAGCAATTCGAATTTGGGCTGAGGCTTCAATCTTCGAGGTTCCTAGTCTGTGTGGAAACGGCTCTCTTTGATCGACAGGAGATGTGACATCTCTGAAAAGTAACCACCAGATAGGAATGACCTCTGCAGAGATAAGATATTGAGATATCTCTGCATTTAATGCGGCTGTACTTGAGCGTACGTGGCTTCCTCTGAACGTTGGAAGATCAGTCCTAGGAGGAATGTTCAACTGATACTTGACTTTAGTATCAGTCTATAGCGCGCATTAAATAATCAGTCTTCAACTGATTCTTCAACTGATACTTCAGTTGGTAACTCCAGTCTTCAGTCTTCATTCTTCAGTCTTCAGTCTTCAGTCTTCAGTATTTGACACCGCAGCTAAACTAGAAACGAACTCTAACACTTGAGTTCAAAACGATTCTAGTCTATTACATCAAAGTCCTATGAATTTTGGTATCATCAAAACAAGGATTAGGATATTCCACAAGGTTCCCAACAATTTCCCCCTTTTTGATGATGCCAAAACCACACAGCAGTTCTAGACAATACAAAAGACTGAGCTCTCAGTATAAGTTCTAGATAAGGGGTGAAAACAGTTCCCCCTTAACAATAGAACCTAAACAACTTATACTTAGAGCAAGAACGAAAACAGTTCTAAACACAGAACTTAAAGAAGACAGAAAAACCATAAATCAGAGCCTGGACAAAGAGTTATTGTCTTCAGGGTGAGGTCAATAAGAAGTTCATTTTATTAATAGGAGTGATAAGCCATCAGTCGAGGTACAGAGCAAGACTTACATTGGAGTAAAACGATAAACAACAAAAAACATCATGGTTAAACCATGGACTCCAACAGTCTGCTTGGCTGCGCCCTTGAACTTCTTGATCTTCATCTTCTGTCTTCGTGTCTTCATGTTCCTAAGCTTGTTCCACTCTCACTTGTTTTCCTTTGAATTGAGGTCTTTTCCGAAACGTCATCCTTTTAACTTCTGGTGATCCTTTGCTGTTCCATCATCAGTCAAGAGTTAGAGGACAGGGAGCAACCTCAAGAAAAGGTTTCTCTCTGACTTCTGACTTTTCCAACTTTTCCCCTTTTTGGCAACATCAAAAAGAGAGATGACGATGGAGGCTATGATCAGACGGTACCCAACTCCGAGTCTCAGAAGTTTGTGAAAAGATTTGAGAACAGAGTGAGTCCGGATAAGCAGAAGAGGAGGACGTCAGTTGTGGGGTGAGGGGATGAGGGAGACGGAGAAGTGGAGGAGGACAAGAAAACGTAGAAGGCGGAAGATAGAAGAAGGCTGCCTTGGAAGAAGGAGAGGGCTGCCTTATGAGGAGAATGATCAGATTGGTGAATTGGAAAGAAGGAGAGAAAGGAGGGAAGGGTGTGAGAAGGAAGAATCGAAGCGGTGGCAGCTGAGAAGACTAACACCGTCGACTCGCCGACCCAGGGTCTGTGAAGAATAGACCCGGTGCGGCTGAAGATGCCGGCCAACAACAAGAGTGATCTCGTTGTTTGTTGCAAGCCAGGGAGGAGCACGAGATATGCGATACGGTATATCTCCTCCAGAAGCGGTGAAGCTTCTTGGCGCCAGGCATGAGACTGGAAGACGCTCGTTTCACTGGATACAAGTGAGGGTAGTGCAAACTTTGACGTCGGAGAGACGTTGTGATCCAGTGGAAGGGTCCGGTGAAGACCAAGACTATGAGTGTCATTCTTCCACTCCATGACTTTGCAGTCATAGATTTCTCCTTTAGTCGGAACAAATTTTCTCTGCAATTTGTAAAAGAAATTGAAACTTTTTCTCACAGTGAAGGCTGTGGAGTGTTGTTAGTTTATACAGAAAATTCGTGAAGACAGCATGGTGTATAAATAGACAAGATGTGAACCATGTAGAAGATGAAAAGGTTTTTCGAAAACTGTGCCTAAATTGCAATTGAAGAAAAATTTCACGTCCGCCGTCACTGCGAAGGACTTTGAAAAGCATCATTACATATGTCATGTCAATGAGTATTTCAAGAAATTTTATTGCAGAGGCAAAAAGGTTGGAAGGATTTTTGGCAAAAAGATCAGGACAAGTTCAATCAAAACAGATTTTCTCTTTATAAAAATCTTGTCCTTTTCGGATATTCCATTTTCCAACAATTCCAACAATCAGTTAAAGTTTTTGAAGAAAACTGATCAGTTAGAGAAAAGGTTTTGAACGAAACACTTAAAGCTCTAAACTGAAATAACTGATTTTTGAAAAGGTAAGCATTTAAAATACTTACTGATCAACTGAACATAGTAGTCAGTTGATACCACGTGATCCTGGTTGAATCATCAGGATGACTTCTTCTTCAGATGAGTATTCGGACTTTATTGCATTCCACGTCGCCGATCGTAGAAGCAGCAGTTGGTTGACCACTAGTCAGCAAGACTGTTTGAGAAAAACTTCAAACACAGCATCACTCTTCAGGGTTGATGAGGCCGATCTTTGCACATAGATCATTGAACCTCTCTTCTGGAAGAGCCTTGGTCAGCAGGTCCGCTCTCTGAATAGCAGTGGGAATCCATTCCACAGAGATATTCTTCTTTTCGACATGATCACGAATGAAGTGATGTCGAATCTTAATGTGTTTAACTCTGGTGTGATGAACTGGATTCTGGGAGATTGCAATAGCACTGGAGCTGTCGCAATAGATAGGAACTTCCTTTTCCTCGATCCCATAGTCCTTTAATTGATGGACTAACCACAGGATTTGTGAGCAGCAGCTTCCGGCAGCAACATATTCAGCTTCAGTTGTAGAGGTGGCGACTGAAGTCTGCTTCTTTGAAAACCAAGAGATGAGCTTGTTGCCTAGGAATTGACAAGTTCCGGAGGTTGACTTGCGATTAAGCTTGCATCCACCGAAGTCGGAGTCTGAAAATCCGGTAAGCTTGATGTCGTCGTCTGCTGGGTACCACAATCCTAAATTGGGTGTGCCCTTGAGATATCTCAGAATCCGCTTAGCTGCATCCAAATGAGCTTCCTTAGGATCTGATTGATATCTTGCACAAACCCCGACTGCAAATGCGATATCTGGTCTGCTCGCAGTCAAATACAACAAAGATCCAATGATTTCTCTGTACTTCTTCGAAGAGACAGAGCTTCCTTCTGAACCTGGATCAACTTTCCAGTTTGTGTTCATTGGGATCTTGACTGATTTCATGTGCTGAATACCGAACTTAGCTATCAGCTCCTTGGCATACTTGGACTGACTGATCAGTATTCCTTCTTTGGTCTGCTTGACTTGCAATCCGAGAAAGAAATTCATTTCTCCCATCATGGACATTTGGAATTTGTTCGTCATGATGTCAGCAAACTTATTGCACATGCGTTCGGATTTGGATCCGAAGATTATGTCATCGACATAAATTTGAACAAGCAAGAGATCTTCTCCTTCTTTGAGGGTGAACAAGGTTCTATCCACAGATCCCTTTTTGAAGCCTTGTTCAATCAGATACTCAGAGAGAGTATCATACCACGCTCTTGGTGCTTGCTTCAATCCATAGAGCGCTTTCTTCAGCTTGTACACCTTTTCTGGTCCAGCAACCTCAAATCCGGGAGGTTGTTCTACATAGACTTCATCTGTGAGCACTCCATTAAGAAATGCACACTTGACGTCCATTTGGTGTACCTTGAAACCTTTGTGAGCTGCGAAGGCTAAGAAGAGTCTGACTGCTTCCAATCTGGCAACTGGGGCGAATGTCTCATCGTAGTCGATTCCTTCTTCTTGACTGTATCCTTTAGCCACAAGCCTTGCTTTGTTTCTCACAACGTTTCCTTCTTTGTCTTCCTTGTTCTTGAAAATCCATTTCAAGCCAATCACCTTTGCATCGTCTGGTCGATCCACAAGCTCCAAAACTGAATTCCGGTTGAATTCATTGAGTTCTTCTAGCATTGCGATGACCCATTCAGTGGACTTCAGAGCTTCTTCAATATCCTTGGGCTCTGTAGTTGATAAGAAACAGCTGAAATTCTTATCTTCGTTGATGCAGTTCTGGTTGATGTCGAAGACGAGGTTGCACATTGATCTCCGAGTCTTGACGCCATCTGATGGTTCTCCAATGATGTTCTCTTTAGAGTGGAGTTCAAACCATCTTCGATACTTCTTGATCTCTTCAGGGGATGGTGGAGTTTCTTCGGTCAGAATAGCTCTGGGATGTTGAGCACCTTCTGGAGTAGGGGTGAGTTGAGCTGGGGCGGCTTCTGCGCGTTCAACTTGAACTTCAGCAAATGGAGTTCCCCCTTGACTGATGCCATCTGCATTGACTCCAGTCTGAACTTCAGACCGTTGGTTGATCTTCTGATACTGAAGCATCTCAGTATCTTCATCTTTGCCAGGTCCCCACACCAAGACAGTAGAGGGCTCGACAGTGTGACTTTCAGCTTTGGAACCTTCAGCGATCTGAACAACCTTTTCAGCATCTTGTTCCCTGAAACCATCTGTAGACTCATCAAAGATCACATGAAGTGTTTCTTCTACACAGAGAGTTTGAGTATTGAACACTCGATAGGCTTTGCTTGAACGTTCTGTTCCAGAGTATCCAAGGAAGACTCCTGGATCAGCCTTGCTATCGAAGGTGTTCAACCTCTTCTTATCATTGTTGTGTATGAAACACTTAGAACCGAAAGCATGAAAGTAGGCAATCGAAGGCTTTCTGTTCTTCCATAACTCGTATGGAGTTCTTCCATGTCTCTGAGTGAGGAAGGAGCGATTCTGCGTGTAGCATTCGTTGTTGACTGCTTCGGCCCAAAACTTTAAGGGAAGTTTTGACTCGGCTAGCATCGTCCTGGCTGCTTCCTTTAGAGACCGGTTTTCTTCTTTCTCTGCGACTCCATTCAGCTGGGGAGTTCTTGCTGCAGAACAGAAGTTTGATGACTGATTCCTTGTTCATCACAATACTCACGAATGACAGTATTGAGGAACTCAGTCCCACGATCTGATCTGATGCTGATGGTGTTGACTTCCTTTTCAACGCTCAGTCTTCTCAGCAGCTTTGGCAGTTCCTCCAGTGTCTCCTTCTTTTTGAAGAGAAAGATAACCCAAGTATATCGTGAGTAATCATCCACAACTACCAAGGTGTACTTTCTACCGTTGTAGCTTCCTGGAGTGATCGGGCCAAACAGATCCATGTGAAGTAGATGCAGAATTCTTTCAGATGAGTGTCCTGTCTTTGACTTGAATGACGTCCGCGTCTGCTTTCCTCTGAGGCATGCTTCACATTCTTGCTTCTTCTGGAATACAATAGAAGGAAGACCTTCTACCAGTTGATGTTTAGCAAGTTTGTTGATTGTCTTGAAGTTGAGATGGTTGAGTCTCTTGTGCCAGAGCCAATTGAGCTCCGAGCTGCTCTTGTTGATGAGGCACGGTTTCTGGTGGGCTGTCTTCCCAAGAAACGACGTAGAGACTTCCTTGTCTGAATCCCTTCAGAACCACCTTTTTCTGATTGTTTCTAACAGTGAATTCATCCTTTTTGATTTTCACTGTGAAACCACTGTCACAAAATTGACTCACAGACAACAGATTATGTTTAAGACCAGAAACAAAGCTAACATTACTGATACTGGCGTTACCCATGTTGAGCACACCGTAGCCTTTTGTTTCTCCAATCGAGTTATCTCCGAATGCAACTTTGGATCCAGCTTTCTCGACATATTGGGATAGATATTCTTTGTAGCCCGTCATATGCTTCGAACAGCCACTATCCGGATACCACGTTCTGATTGAAGCTTTGGCCTCTTCCTTCTTTTTATGTTTCCTGACATTGACCTGCAAGGAAGAGTTGCTTCAGGCACCCAATCAAACTTTGGGTCCTTCATTGTTAGTTCGAGTTCCCTTTGGAACCCAAATCTGCTTCAGAATTGGTCTGGCTGATCTTTTGCGCTTTGTTGGATGTCTGATCGATGTCGTTGGCGCTTCAGTTGGCACTTGAGCATTCTTCTGTTGAGAAAACTTTTTGAAGGCCTCACTCTTGTAGCAGTTCTGTCTGATGAGTGGTTGAGGTCTTCTTT
The DNA here is from genome assembly GCF_028751815.1 of Salvia miltiorrhiza. Lineage (NCBI taxonomy): Eukaryota > Viridiplantae > Streptophyta > Magnoliopsida > Lamiales > Lamiaceae > Salvia > Salvia miltiorrhiza. Next base: position 47,224,778 of record NC_080393.1, on the reverse strand, counting down.
GCTCGGTGAAGTATCTTCCTTGAGATACTTTAGTCTTTGCAGACTTATGGAGATTTGTCTGTCGTCCAGTGACTTGTCGTTGAGGAATTGGCATAGCTCGTCTGGACTCAGCAATGTTTGATCTCCATGGATGTTGTTCCTTCTGAAACTGAACTGAGGATGTCAGTTTCTGACTGATGTGGCCTTTCTTCCCCCTGGATTGATGAGGAAGATTCTTCTTGACTCCTGATGTTCCTTCCCGGATCTTTGACTGAAATCTGCTTTCCAGCCTTTTCAATAAGATGATCTGGTTGGGAGCCTCCTTAGCTTGTCTGTAGCTTCGTGGAGGTGGAACATTTGATCTGGCCATCAGTCTGCGCTTGTGAACTTCATCCACATCATGATCTCTTGATTCTTCTGAGGTTGTGATTTCAGAAGGATCATTCTTAGAGATGATCATGATTTTCTTTCCTTTGGCAGCTGCAACCTTTCCTCCGATGCTGTTGACCAATCTTTTCGATGGAAAGTTGCTCATCATGGGAGACTGCATCATGAAGCTCTTGACTGTTTCTTCCAGCTTGTGATTGAGCCTCTTGATTTCATGAGATGCTCTTTCACATTCTGAGTTGGAGACTCTGAGCTCTTCTTCCAGTCGGCTGTTCTCCATGATTAGCTGATCAAGACAAGTTTCATCCGGAAAGTAGATGATTGTCTGATGTTTAGCTCGTTCATCATTGATCTCCTTATCCATTTTCTGATTCTGCTTGAGGAGATCTTCGAACATTTTCCTCAGCTGACAGTGATCAGTCAGGAGCTGATCAAGCTCGTCAGTTTCAACGGATGAGCTATCTCCAGATTCTGAGTGATCTCCTGAAAGCATCAGGAAATTATCAGTATAAGGAGTTTTTGTGAGAGATTTTACCTCTGGGCCATTCATTCCATTGTCGTAGCTATTGTCGGCTACACTTTCTGATTCATTGGCCATCAGGGCTCGGCTCTCATCATCTGAGCTGGAACTGTCGAAGTCGGATGATTCTGATGTGTCGTTGGATGTATCAGCATCATCAGCAACCATAGCTTTCTTCTTTAAAGATCTGCGATCTTTCTTTGCTTTCAGTTCCCTGCGCTCAGTTGGAGTCAATTCAGGGCATTCATTTCGAAAGTGCCCTTTCTTTCTACATCCAAAGCATTCCAATTCTTTGATGTCGTAAGCGGCTGACTTCCTTTCTCCGCTTCGATCTGTGGAATGTCTGGAGTCCCCTTCTCTTTCTTTTCCCTTGTAGTGCTGCTTGTGGAACCTTCTGTACTTCCGGAACTTGGACTCCATCTTGTTGAATCTGTCAGTCAATAAGGCATATTGACTGAAGAAGTCCTCAGGGTTGAGTTCCGTTGGCTCCTTGATCTGCTTCTTGCCTTCTCTGATCGAGGCCTTCAGTGCAACTCCTCTTGAGGTTGATGGACCATCCTCTTCTGATCCTCCAGCCTTCTTGTTACCAAGATTTCTCATAAGGTCGAACTCATTTGCCATGAGATCGGAGAAAAGCTTGTTTGTCGGGAGCTGACTGAATCCTGGCTTATGCTGATGAGCGATTGAGTAGATCTGCCATTCTCCACGTGGCAGTGCTCGAAGAATCTTCAGGTTGATTTCTCGTTGAGTGTATTTGTCTTTGGAAATGGATTGAACTTCATTCAATAAAAGGTTGAATCTTTGTTCCATTTCCTCGACAGATTCATTCTTGAGCATGAGGAAGGAGTCGAATTTCTGGCAAGCTATGGATAGCTTATTCTCCTTGATTTCCTCAGAACCTACGCACATTCTTTCCAGAATGTCCCACATCTCCTTTGCTGTTCTGCACTTGATAATCTTCATGACATACTTGTCAGGAACGGTGCCGGAGATGATGCTTTTGGCGAGGTTGTCTAACTCATCTTGCTTCCTTTCTTCTGTGGTGAAGTCTGCCTTGGACTTGGGCTGGTCCTCATCGTAAGGTTCCTGATGGATGTCAGTAGGAATCCTTTTTACAGTTTCGGTGATGATTATCGGACCGCTGGTGATGACTTCCCACATTCTGCAATGTTGGGCGGTGAGGAAGCTTTCAAGCCGAAACTTCCATATGTCGTATTTTTCAATACTAAACATAGGTAGAGAAGATAATCTGCTGTGATTAGTCTTCATCAAAAAAGAGAGAACATATAACAGCAGATAGAGCAAATAGCAAGCACAAAAATAAGAAAGAGTAAAACTTCTTCGAGACCTTTAATAAAGGATCTAGTTCAAGTAGGAACTAGTCAGATACAGATAGTTCTTGCGAACAACCTGCTCTGATACCAATTGTTAGGTCCGGGGGGGTCTCGAATAGGTGTATGGGGGGGAGGGAATACACCTATAGGCTATTTTTGGTCTATCTACCAACCTCAATCAGAGGGATCTCAGTCAGAGATAGAAAAGAAACTTTACAAGCAAACCAGACACCTGTTTAATCGAAATTAGTTTTGACCAACAGGGTTGACGACTGATACTGAAAGCTCTTCGGTAAAGAGTTATCAGTTAAGTCACAAGAACTTAACTGATCCACGTAAGGGCTTCAGTCGTGTTTGCAAAGATAGAGATGATATCACTCTTCCTTACTATCAGAGGATAGTTCAGTCAGATTGATATCACACGCAGCAGAAATTAAACTTAGTTTCGAATAGCCTCGGTGGAGCAGATAGTTGGATTAAGGTTTCTCTAGCAGTTAGTCAGTGTTCAGTTTTATCAATAGAAATAGCACAGTTAAGAATGTAAAACTGAAAGCTGTAAATAACACAGAGACTTTTACGTGGTTCGGAAAAACTCTTTCCTACATCCACGGTTGGTTGATCAGACCAACAATCCACTCCGCAAGTGCTTGCCTGGTGCACTGCAAACCGTGAAGTGAAGATAAACTCTCTTCAGCACTGACACACCTCGCGTAGGATTTCTCCACCTACACACCTCGTATAGGATTTCAGCACCTACACAACTCGCGTAGGATTTCCCTGCTAAGCACACCTCGTGCTCAGACTTCTCTTTCAGAGTTCAGAGTACCTTCCTGAATCTCCGAATCACTCAAACACTCTTATGGGGGAGAGGTTTAAACGAGTGCCAACTATACTTACAAAGAACAAGTTCTTTGAAGCAAGTTTGACCTTTGGCTTCTGAGTACACAGAATATATGCCTAGGGTCTAAGAGAATGTATGTAATCAGCAGTGACTGATTTTAGGCTTTGGAATTCTCTTCTTCGATTCAAGCTTTGAGCGGTTTAAGCTTTGGGCTTGAGTAGCTATTTCGGCAGAGCTTCAGCTTATGTTGTTGAATCGATGAAGATTTGAAGTGATCCTCGAGCGCTATTTGTAGGAGAATTCTTGAATAGATCCGTTGGCATAGATCGTCCTCAAGATTTCTTCTGTTGGAGAGCAATTCGAATTTGGGCTGAGGCTTCAATCTTCGAGGTTCCTAGTCTGTGTGGAAACGGCTCTCTTTGATCGACAGGAGATATGACATCTCTGAAAAGTAACCACCAGATAGGAATGACCTCTGCAGAGATAAGATATTGAGATATCTCTGCATTTAATGCGGCTGAACTTGAGCGTACGTGGCTTCCTCTGAACGTTGGAAGATCAGTCCTAGGAGGAATGTTCAACTGATACTTGACTTTAGTATCAGTCTATAGCGCGCATTAAATAATCAGTCTTCAACTGATTCTTCAACTGATACTTCAGTTGGTAACTCCAGTCTTCAGTCTTCAGTCTTCATTCTTCAGTCTTCAGTCTTCAGTCTTCAGTCTTTGACACCGCAGCTAAACTAGAAACGAACTCTAACACTTGAGTTCAAAACGATTCTAGTCTATTACATCAAAGTCATATGAATTTTGGTATCATCAAAACAAGGATTAGGATATTCCACAAGGTTCCCAACATTTCTTTTCTTTTATCTTTAGCCTTTTCTCTACCAATAAGGCAACTAATTGTTGAAGCACGTCTTACTACAGCTTCTGGACGTGAAACTGTCGGATATGATCCATCTTCTTCGCTCCTTGTTCTTTTTGAACTGCCCAACCTTCATGAATGTTATCTTCATCTCCCACTTGAGATGATAGGCTCATAACTTGTTAAAAAATCTCCGGGTTAGGAAACTTAGAAGCTCCGTAAATTGTTTGAGCCTCCCTTTCAACATCTCGGTTAGACATTCCGCTCATTTTTCGACCATATGCTTCCTTGTATGCACCAATCCACTTGGTCACATTTGCATTGAGTTGTTTATAATGATTTCTCAATGAATTTATTTGCCTAGTCGTGGATTGTTTGCTTGTGCTTCTTGATACAAATCTAAAATGAGTTGTCATAACGCATCACCTTTTTGGTTGGTGCAAACAATTAGATTCTCACTAACTATACACCAAGAAGACAATAGTGCTATGTCTTCTTGATCTGTCCAACCTTGTGGACCGAGGTAAGTGTTTGTGCGTATTTTTCGAACCTTTTGACGTGAGCTTTGAGGAATATTTTCAGAGGTTTGATTATATTCAGGGATAGAAAATTCAGTGATATTTGGTGAAAATTGGAAATTCATAGCAGTTTCAAACTACGTGAATCCCTCGAAATTTGGGACATTTTCGAGGCTTGTATAATAATCGTTTGATGGTAAGAAATTTTGAGAGTTTGAGAAACAAAATCTTATTGGTATCTATAGAAAATAGATAAATATGAAATTTTTGCAAGTGAAAGTGATATGTTATATGAAGAGAAAATGAGAAAATTATTTTGTGTGTTTAACTATGTCAATATTGTTGTCTATTTTTAAATAATAAAAAATAAATTTTTTAATATTTTTAAAATAATCTAATATACAAAATATATACATATTAATATCCAAAAAATTTAATCCGTCAATCAAAATATGGCATGTGACATTATCTTATCTTAAAAGATAAGATACTAATAAAAATATAATATGTGGCATTATCTATAAAAAAGAGATAAAATAACTAATAATAGTTATAATAATTAAAAACAAAACAAAACAATTAAAGGATGCAAAAAGACAAATGATTCAACAAAGGTTGGGGTCAATCCTCTATGCACTATGAACGGTCTAATCCTATTAGTTTGAGTTGATTTTTTAATTATTATTTAAAATTTGACATGACGGTTGACCATATTATAATTTGGGCGTTACTAGACCAACATAATTAAAAATAAAAAATAAAAAAATCTACAATCTATTCTTGTGACTCTTTGAACTCTTGATTGGCCGCATCGTGGTCTCATGACAATCAAAATGAGACATGCGGTCTCTCTGAACGCTTGATAAGAAATTAGCCACATGTCATTGTTTCATTGGTTGTGTGTATTTAAATTTAGATATTAAGATAAAATCTTAATTAATATTTTCTTACACACTTTATTATATATATCAAAATTCATAATTTTAATTTATCTATAAATAGAGACATCATTTGTTATATTTGTACACACACTAAAATTTAAGCTTTCTCCATTTTGCAATAGGATCCCATAATTTTTTTTTTCCCAAATTCTCACATTTTCTCAAACTCCCAATGTTATGTTGTTATCATAATCTTGAAAATATTGATAGCGAAGTTTTTCGAATCTGGTTAGAACCCTCAATTTTCATACGATCTCACTCGTGAAAATGTCCACCCCACAAACATAAACATTTTTAATGGTCCGAAAGGTTGGAATGATCAAGAAGATTTAGCACTCGTGTATGCTTGGTGTAATACATTTGGAAAATGTATGAAGAATCTCGATCGACAACTCGCGGTTAATGGGAGAGGAAATAATCGTGGAATCATTGAGAAATCGTTACAAGAGGTTGAATGCCAATGTAACCGAGTGTGTGGGTGCATACACAGAAGCAAATGGTCGAAAAAGAAACGACATGTCTGATGCATATGTTCAGAAGGAAACTTAAATTTTTTATGGATAAACTAAGTTTACGCACCATGAGATTTTTGAAAAAGTCATGCATCCTCATTCGAAGCGGGAATTAAAGTTGGGCGGTGAACGTACGCGTGCCTCGTGCAGTCGATGATGATGATGTTGAGAAGATCACGACATTTCAAAAAAAATAAATCACCGAGGAAGATGAGAATCTAAACAACTCCACCTTATAAACTCTTGTTAGTGAAACTTCAATAATCTGTCGTCCTACTGGTAGTGATAAAGTAAAAGCAAAAAGAAAAGGAAAAACAAAAATGTCACAATAGTCAGTTATTTTTGAGGATTTTACTACATAATTTCAAGCGATAATGATCGCTCGTGAGAAGGAACCAGATGCAATTAACAGAATGAGAGAATGAGAGATATTAAGATGCAATCCACTTTGATGATGTCAAAATTGAATGTGTTTAATACGTTTCTGGGTAAAAACAACTTATCTTCTCAAGAAGAGTCTATGAAAAATCAACTCATGGCAAAATTATTCCCATAATGATCTTTACATCTATGCTTTATTTTAGTTTTCATCAATGGTGTGATGTCATTTGACATTTCATGTAATTTTATCTCCAAGATGTTGAATTTATGTATTTTCAATTTTAGTTTATGTATTTTCAATTTAAGTGATGTGATTTTAATTTATTTCGTTTTGTATCCCACTGTTTTTTTTTTCCATTCAAACAATTGTCACTGTAAATGCTTTATTGTGATTGGATTCCACTAGCTAGTTTTCATCAATTTGTGGTGTCATATGATTTCATGCAATTTTATCTTCAGTATGTTAGATTTATGTAATTTCAGTTTATGTATTTTCAATTTAAGTGGTGTGATTTTAATTATTTTTTTTCGTTATGTATCCCACTATTTTTTTTTCCATTCAAACAACTGTCACTACAAATGCTTTATTGTCATTGGATTCCACTAGCTAATATTTCACCAACTATTCCACATTATTGACCGATATAAACTTTTATATGTTCATCCAACTGTCACCGCAAAAGCTTTAATTATTGTCCTTCGATTCCACTAGCTACTCTACATTATTGACCGACAAAAGTTTTAATTATTCATGTAGGACAGTAGCTACTCCACGTTATTAACATTTGATTCACTAAAGTTTTAAATGTTGTTGGACAAAAGTTATTGGGATAAAATAAAGATGAAATTATTATCCTCATACACTAGCTACTCCACGTTATTGACATTGAATTCCACTAGCAATTTCTATATATTTATATTTACAAGTAATTGAAATCATCAAAACACTAGCAAAATTACAAAATGATAGACTTAGTATCGAAAATAAAAAACGAATTTGTATACAAAATTGACGGTTTAAAAATTTCGTCGGACGATCATACCGCGGTATACCGATATATACCGATACCGCGGTATATGCCGAAAAATCGGTATATACCGTTGTTCCGGTATATACCGAAAAAACTCGTATACCGTCAAAATAAATTATATATGTATTTAATTAGTGGTAAATTATTAAAAAGTTTTTTTTCATAATTACTAAAAAATTAATGACAACTTATAAAATATATATTTATTAATAATTAAAAACATGTAAATAAATTGAATAAATATAAAATAAATTGCATCTATGTTATTTAACTAAAGGACTTTGAAAAGTACAAGTATATTACATAACTATACAATTATGAGCTACATATATATCTATATTTATATGTCTACATACTATAATTCTAATTCTAGAATAACTATATCTCTAGAATAAGTTACATTCATGTTATAAAAAAATAACTAATAGATAATAATAAGTCATAAGTAAAATTTGAAAAGTAAATAAATTGAGTAAATATAAAACTCAAACAATAATTACAAGCTTTACTAGGTTATTGATGAAACTAGAATATCAATATATAGTCAATTATAATATATAACTATATAAGTGTGAGCTATATAGTTATATTATATATGTAGACTATAAAATATATAACTATATAAGTGTCAATTATTCGAGTTAATCACAAAATTTCGTATTCGAATATCAAAAATTTGAATTTAATACCAAACTAAACCAAAAATATTTGATTCATTTAATTAAGGGAAAAAATATAATTATGTTATTTTTCAAATATAAATAAAAGCAATTAATATCAAACAATGAAATACTTACTATATTTTCATTAAATTATTATTCAATACTCATTAAATCCTTGAATATAAATAAAAACAATATAATGTATTATTTAACAATATATCTCATAAAAAGATAAATAATAATATAACTATTTATTAAGTATTTGATACATAATATATATAATTTCATTGTTATCTAAGTTGATAATTTAACTTAATTATAGTGTACTAAAATATTTTAAAAGTTATAGGGTTACGTATATATTATGTTATATATAAAAAACTATATACGTATTATATATTATATATTAATATATTAATATTAATATACCAATAATTTCGATATACCGTATGGTATGGTATACCGACTTTCGGTATGGTATACCGCATTATCGGTACGACAACGGTATGGAAATTGTCATACCGAAATTTTCGGTATGCCGAGCTTCGGTATACCGAAAAGTACGGTACGGTAACGGTATGAAAATTCTCATACCGCAATTTACGGTATGGTATACGGTATGACGAAAAATTTTCGGCATACCGTACCGATCCACCCCTAATCAAAACCAAATCTTTCCCGCACATACATTTACTTGTTATTCAGTTAATGGTAGTTTTAGAGATGGTAGTGGAGAAAACAAAAATAAAAAAGAAGAAATAAATAAGTGAAACTAAATAAAATTATTTTGGATAGGACGACCCGCCCGGCCCGGATAAAAATGGACAAATAAATAAAAAAAATAAAATAAGTAAGGTGGAAAGAAAAGCCCGAGTAAACAAAGAAAAAGTTTGGGCCCGCCCGACCCACGCCCGATCCGAATTGTAGTTGTTTCTAAGAAAATTCAACGGGTCGAACAGTCAAACCCACACAAGACCCGAATATAAATGCCATTTCCGTCTTCCCTGAAAACATCTCTCATGTCTCTCTCTCTACAATCCGCAACCAGAAACGAGGATCAACAACATTATTTCAGGGTTCTAAGAAAATTCAACAATCAGGTCGAACAGTCAAACCCACGCAAAACCCGAATATAAATGCCATTTCTCTCTTCCTTTTTCTTCTCTCTACAATCCACAACCAGAAATCAGGATCAACAACTTATTCGGGGCAATTGATTGATCCCTTTAGGAAAAAGATAAAAGTCACGCCGTTAGAAATTACAATCTTATCGCCATGTCGATGTCTGATTCCGATACGTCGTCGCAGGGGAGCGAGTACAAGAATTTTCGCCAAATTAGCCGCGATAGTAAGTCAATTTTGCATCGCTGGGTTGGAATTAGTTGGTTTGTGCGTGTGATTGGGTTGAGTGAGACGCTGTGGTACTTTTTTTTTTTTGTGTATGACTTGATCCCAATGTAGTTATATACTTTGATTTTGAATTTAATGATCATGTAACATCAATTAAATTATTAGGGAAGCAAAGATTGTTGTTTAGATTGGAGGCTTAAGAAATGATTTAGATTGACTGAAAAACCTACGTGCAAGTTTTCAGTTTGAATAATTGATGGATATATTTCTAAGATTATACATTACTTATAATTCTGTTTTGATTTTCATTTGAGGCAGAGTGTTAAGGGCACCAAAGTTCCTTGCAGTTGCTTTTAGAACAAGTTGTCGTTTTCTGTTACAACTAGGAATGGCTCTGTGATACTTATCATGAACAGCTTTAGCACGGGTCTATTGTTAATTATATTGTTCAAATTTGAATTTGCACCATAATGCTTTAACAAATGAGTTAGAATCTTAAAAATATGCTATAACTATGCTGTATCATTGGCAACATTTGTCTTGCCTTGTCAGCACTCTTGACCATGAAGATAACTTGATAAGTAATGCAGGTCCAAAATTAGTTCACAACTTTTAGAATGAAGTTGTGTCTTACTATTAGAGAATTAATTTAGAGTTTTCTAATATATTGATAGATTTATGTCAGCAATCTTGACCATGGATATATCTTGATAAGAATGCAGGTCCAAAATTTGTTCACAACTTTTAGAATGGAGTTGTGTACTCTTATCATTAGACAATTAATTGAGAGTTTTATAATATATTGATAGATTTTAGATGTCGGCATCTCCAATTATTCAAGATCATTACTTTCTGACACAAAAAGGATACTATGTTTCAGTACATCATTTTTCATTTATTGTTCACTAGACTCTTCTAGGATCAGAAAGAGTGTAAACTGATTATGAAGGTCATGGAAATCAATTGACATGGTAGAGCAGGAACTTTTTTGTAACATAACGTCGTTTATGTGTAAAGCATGTTTCTCAGAAAAAAGTGTTCGGAGGAGTGGAAGCCTTTCGTATGTCCACTCACTGGGATATGCTTGTACTCCTTTTCAGAATATATTGCCGATCCCAAATTTTATTTTGAAAAGAGAGAAAATGATCATCCTATTAGGAAAGAAAACAGCAGTGCATTTTAGGACTTTGCCTTCCCAGTGCTCATGAAAGACACAAATGGAATAGATTGCATAAGCTGAAAGTTTGACTACTTATTTCAGACATATTTGAGCTATCTGACTGTCTAATTTGTTTCATATTTGAGCTATCTGGTTGTCTAATTTGTTTCTATGCTTTAGTTACAGATTTCACTCTTTTATCACTTGTAGAAACCTTTTGCTTGCTAAACAAATCCTGAATAAACATATAAGATAGCACAATTAATTCCCTTATATTTCTTAATGTGTTGATGCATAGATTCAAGAATATCATTGAGCACCAGAACTTAGAATTTTCTGAAGGTTCAGTCTGTATCAGTTTTTTCTACTGGTCACTTGTAGAAACGGCTGGGTTGCTATACAAATTCTGATAAAATACCACTAGTAAGATGGCCAACTTAACCGCCCTATAGTTTTTAGTGTCTGTTGATGCATAGATTGCTAAATTGAGCAGCAGAACTTGAATAGCTTCTGAGCTTCAATCTGTATCAAATTTGTTCTACTGGTCACTTGTAGGAGCAGTTGATGCTATATATTTCCTGATAAAACACCACACCACGATTAAGATAGCCAATTCAATCACCCTATTGTGTGTGTGTGTGTGTGTGCTTTTCTTTTCTTTTTCTTTTTTCCTCCGTCTGTTGATGCATCAATGAAGAATACCATTAAGCTCCAGAAGTTAAAAACCTTCTGAAGCTTCAGTCTGTATCAGTTCCTTTCTACTACCCACTTTTAGAAACAGTTGATTGGCATTGCTAAACAAATCCTGATAAAAAATCACTGATAAGGTAGGAATCGAATCTTCCTATAGATTTAACTTCTGTTGATCCATACATTAATAGCTATCATTGAGCTTCAGTCTGTATCAGCTTTTTCCTACTGGTACAACATTAGATGATTTTTTAGTTCATATTTTCTGGTCCAGCAATCCGAATTTGCTAATCTCTTTTATCAGCTTCTTATGACTGGTGTTATGTTATGTGTGCTCATGTAATGGTGTGGACCAGTGTGGTTCATAGTTTGTTCTATGAAAATCTTTCTTAGTGGTGGTTATTATTGAAGGATTAGCATGCTGCATGTATATATATTTTGTTCTCTGTAAGTTCTCTAAAATTGCTGATTTCTGCTATGCTATATACAGGATTATTATATGAAATGCTCCGATCAGCCAAAACAGGGGACTCAAAGTCAAGTTGGAAGGTAGAAAAGACTACATATTTCTCTTACATTGAGAGAGTTGATCAGATTTTCGGTGTGGGTAATTGGGATTGCTAGGGCTTCTCTTCTCCATCAATCCATTACATCTCGAGTAGTTGTATAAAGCCTAAGGCCTCAAGTTTTTGTCTTATAGAAATCACAAGAATCTTCTGGAAATTTTCGATATTTATGTGTGCAAGTTCATATATAACGTATGTAATAGAGGTTGTGTGGTGTATTGAAGGCTTGGGAAAGAAAATAAAGTAAAATCCTAGGCTCGTTGCAATAACGAATCCAATCAGAGGCTGTGGTTTGGAGCAGAGGCTTCTGTAGTTAAATTGGTGTGGAGCAGAGGCTTCTGTCGTTAAATTGTTATTAGGGTTCTCATTTATTTCAATCTTTTCTTTCCAATGGTCACTATATTCTGTCATTACAAGGGTATTGATGATTTTTTCTTTTATATTTTCTGCAGTGACCTTTCCCCCCCTCAAATACCTCTCATCTGTGCTCATGATCAATTTAAATCTTTTGATACTAGTCAAATTTCGTTGGCAAAAAGTCCCTTTGACTGAAATCATTCAGCATCAATCACCTTATATGAAACTTTAACTTACTTGATCCAATTCAATTCACAACCTCTTGAGATGTGTTGGTTTTATTGTGCCATTATCTCTAACTCTATTGCAGAAAATGGTAATCTACCAACTATTTATGTTAGCGGGAGAAGCCAAAGTCTTATTTGACACTTGAAAATAACCATAGGCACAATTTATAATCAAAATTTAGTTGTTAATGAGAAAACATATTTTTTGGGTTGAGATTTCCCTTTGATCTATCATGTGATGCCCCTTAGTCCTTAATGTTCTATAAGTTTTGTCACTTCCCTGTTCTGATACCTTGACATGTAGGTACTCATCATGGACAAATTAACAGTTAAAATAATGTCTTACTCGTGCAAGATGGCAGATATCACAGAGGAAGGAGTTTCATGTAAGAAATATAAGGCCAGTTTAGAGATAAATTGTATCTTTCTTCATTTTATACTTGACACCATTGTTTTCTTTTTATTGTTCTCTTACATCTCTGCCATGATATTATCTCTATACATGGGCATGACGATATTTTTCATAATGGATTTATTTATGTGAGTGCTTGGAAGTTACTTGCATTACTTGCAAAATGTTTCATCAATATGCATCTAACCCCTATAAAACTCAGAGCTCAGATTGTGATAATCTAATAATATAATAGCAACATGTTAAGAACAACAACAGCAGCAACAACAACAACAACAATAATGATAAGATTTAACAATGGTAAGGTTTGTTGGTAACACTATTTCAGCCAATAATTTGAACAGTAATTTGTCAATTCTCATCTGAAAGATAGTGAATATAAATATTGATATGAAATTCACAGAACACAACTTGTTGAAACTTACTTGTTTATAAAAGCAGTGACTTCAAATCCATATTCTTTTTAACTAAAATTGCTAACCAGATATTTCAGGTACTAAATGTTTCTTTGTGGTAGCAATTTAATAGGCTACTTGACTATCTGGCCTCTAGAATTTACATGCCCGTGCCATTCTCACGACTTATGTAGTTTCTCCGATTTGTGCATTGAATATCTATTCATAAGAATGTCTTCATATGCCTTGCTATGAAAACATAGTCTGATGTATTGTCTGTATGCTTAGACTAATAGAAAAGCTCTGAATGTGTAGTGATCTTTTGGTCTGTGCAGTTTTTATTGTTATAAGTTGGTGGAAGCATTATGAGTTAGTTTGTCTGGACTCCATGTTTAGTATAATCTGTAACTGTTTTCTGGAAAGAAGAAACATGCATTTGATTGTTCCCACTTGCAATTCACTGCTTTATAATTTTTATGGAACAAAAAGTAACCTAAAGTAACAATGTTCTCTGGCTTGTCACAGTGGTGGAAGATATACACAAACGAAGACAACCTTTGCCATCCATGGATGCCATATATTTCATCCAACCAACCAAAGAAAAGTATGGGAGTTCACCTTTTTATCATCTGACTTTGGTTTTAGTATCATCCTGATAGTGAAAGGCTATAGGGCTTGCAAAATAATTTGAACAAGTAAGCCAATGAGCTCAGAGCATCCTTGCATGAAAGTTACTGGACTCTAATATAGCAAGTGTGTTGACAGCCGCAAAAGTTGTTCATCATATATCAATTCTCCTTTTTCATTTTCTTCTTCTAACTATTATTGCTACTACTGAGTGGAGATGAATTAACATATAATTTATGGCATTTTTGTAGCTTTATAGTGCATGATTTTGTTAGCAGGAATTATAGAACTGGGGATCTAGAAGTAGGCTGTTTGATGCCATTATGGTCATGTGGTGCTCGTCTTTCCAGAGAGGATAATCGTTCTGTATATTTCAGAGAAATCTACCCATTTTCTCCATTTTGTTCTGCCTTTGATCATAATGAATTTGTGCTGCCTTCAATTAGGATAGCAAATACCAAAGTTATGGTTGTGAGGGAGCAGAATCACGATATCTTGCTTGTTTAATGATAGTACTGAATTTTAGGTTCAATGATTTTGAAGATATGTACGTCGCAGAACTTTGGCACCCTTCTAATTCCACTAGTCTGATATAGTTGCCCATATTTGGAAGATTATTGTGGATTCTAGTTAAGATTATCTTTTACCATATGATCACATCCAAAGACTCCCATGTGATAACTGATAAGTGTTGCATGTGAAAGCAGGCAGGGTTAGGTTACTGAACTTAATATGGTGTTAGGACAGATGTCATGCATCCTTCTGTGGGGAAAAATGATGAAAAGCAACTAAGGAAAATCATTGTCCTAACTGCCTGTCTGTAGGTGCACCATGCATTTTACTCTAGCTAAATAATAAAGAGCACCAATATTGAGGTGTACACTCTGTGTGTGTGAATAATACATGCAACCTCTTTGCATTTAATCACAATATGTCCATATAGAAAGATTTTTCTCTCAAATTGAGACTTCTACAAATTTTTATTTGATATTTTTTTTCAACAATCACGACACGGAGAATGCAATGATGTTAGGAGTATTATGTAAATTGAAGGTGCTACGGTAGTGTTTATGATAGTAGGGGTAAGAAGTGGCAAAGGCAAGTCTCTTCTTAGGTATGTGATCTATCATACGTGATGGCTTGAAGTAGTATTTGTTTCTCCTACCCAAAAAAAAATAAAAATGTAGCTGGTCACCTGCATGCTTGTGTTGGCCTAACAGTAGAGTGGTTAATGCTTGAGGCAGAAGGTCCTAGGTCCAAGTTCACCATCACACGATCTTTTAAAATATTTATTTCTCCTACCCAAAACAATGTACCTGGTCACCCATGAACTTATGTTTCATTCCCTATCTTACATATTTTATTTGAGTCTTATTTGACATTGACAAAATTATAAACTGATTTTTGCTGTATTATATGGACGATAATGAACCATATGTGATAATGGTGGTGAATCAGCTGGGGTCTTGATGTTCAACGACATAGGTGAAAATTAAGATGGTTTTGTTAGCTGTATGTCTGCTGTGTTTATATGGGGTATGTGGCTATACATTCTAATACACCTTTCTGTGTTCCTAATGATGAACATTCAAGAATATAATATAAGTACCACTCTAGGAATCCAAAATTGCTGATGCTGAAAAAGGTATTATTTCCTGAATAATTTGTCCTCTTTGGATTAAGAGGTCTATTGTAGGATTAGGTCTTCTGATATCATAAAATAATACTCCCTCCGTCCCATTGATAATGGTTCATTACTGTTCGGCACAATTATTAAGAAGAAGAGTGATTAAAGGATAGAAGTGATAGAAAGTGGTGGAGTCCACAACTTTTTGTGAGAGAAGGTGGTTTTCTTTTTTGGAACAGGCCATTATCAGTGGGAAAGACAAAAAAGGAAAATGAGCCATTATCAACGGGATGGAGGGAGTAATTTTTTATAAGGATCTTACTTGTCATTTTCAACTTTATATAGTCAAAATTTCATTTAGGTGTAGTTTTTCCTTCTTGAGAATGTACCTGCTATATAATTTAATTTTTGGGTTGATTTAATTTTACTGGGATCTTTACTGTTGCCTATACTATGGATAGATCAAAGATTAATTTGATTTTTGCTATATCGGCCATTGGTTCTTACAATGTAAACTCACAGATGAATCAACGCATATGGAATCGAACATCAATATGTTAGCTTGATCAACCTATGAACTTATGAAGTTTTAGACTTTTAGGGGAATCTCTACTCCAACAAAAGCTGAGGAAAATATTTCACCTGCATTATTTCACTTTTCTTTCCTTTCTCACTTGTTCTCAATTTTAAGGGTTATGTGATGTGATGCCCTAGATATGATTGTCAATATAATTTTATTAGGGTGAAAATCCTCGATCAGACAAGGTAAGAAACTAATTACTCTTTAGCTAGGCATGAAAATACTGGGATTTAATTTCTTTTAGATAAAAAGGAGTGGAAAACTCCTCTTATATGCCAACTGGGGCAAGTGCTGACCCTATTAGGGCCCCTTGACATGGTAAAAATACAAATAGCTTGTGTATCCTAAACAAGCTTCAGGCTTTCATTCCTGGCTTAAAGCTGCCTAGATGTCAAATTCTTTTGTATAGTAATATGACCTATGTACAAAGAACTTAGAGGTTGCATTTTGCACCCGCTAATCAGTCAATTTTTATTACCATAGTAGGTTTTGCTCTACCTTACCACTATCTACTTGCACAATGCAGCGCTGCATTGTTGTCTACATGTGTAAAAAGTTTTTACATGGGCTATTTGGAGGTTGCCGAAGTTGGAAATCATATCTACACCCGAAACTTTTTTTAGGAGAGATGTGTGATATAGGCCAAATTTTGATCCCTTGCTTGGCCCTTCAGAAATTGCTCTCTTCTTCCTCATTGAATTTGGATGACTAATGTACTTTAGCAATATTTCTAAGAAAAATACTCAAGTGATTTTATTTATTTGCATTTTGTGGTTGAATGCTGCGAGAGCTTTATATGCCAAAGGTCAGCAGTTCAAGCATGAGGAGGGTTATTAAAAATTTGCTCTTTGAAATTTTGAACTTTTTGATGTTGATTACACAATTAATGCTGTGGGTGCATAGAGCCCTTCAACTCAAATATTCCTTCTAAATTTGTCTTTTATGTTTTTGTTTGTAAAGTTCTTGTAGATAAATAATGTTTGTTGTTCCTTATATGCCTCTCATTCTTGCTCTTATCCTTCATTTTCTTGATGCTGCAGCATTGTTATCTTCCTTTCTGATATGTCTGGAAAATCGCCATTGTACAGAAAGTATGTCAAATATTCTATCCTTTCTTTTTTTAGTTGTTCCTCTACAATTTTATGGAATCCTTCCGACTTACATTTCCAGAGTTATCTGTGGCTATTGCTGTAGAAAAAATAATTGGGCTCATCATTTCTCTGTTTTATCTACTTTTTTTTCCTGCCATTAGGGCATTTGTCTTCTTCAGTTCACCTGTTTCCCGTGAATTGGTTGCCCAAATAAAGAAGGATGGAAGTGTTTTACCTCGCATTGGTGCCTTAAGAGAGGTTACCCATTTCTTGTCCCTTTCTTTTCTATCTCTATGTCTATACACATTATACTAAACGTAGATCTGGTATTTATTCTTATTTTGAATCTGAAATTTACAGATGAACTTGGAATATTTCGCCATAGATAGCCAGGTATATAACCTTTAGACATTTATGTGGAAGTTCTTGTATCTAGCATTCCCATAATCATTTTACTACTCACAAGAAAAAAAAGTTTATTCTGATTTAGTTGAATGGTTTGATAACCAAAGATGTAAAATAAGTCATGCTATATCAAAGGGTGACCATTGTGTATTTCAAACTGTTCCTGCTGCATGGTGCGAATTTCAGTAATAAATGCAATGGATTCTTTTAACAACTGGCTAATACTTCAGGGTTTCATCACTGACAACGAGAGAGCCCTTGAGGATCTCTTTGGGGATGAAGAAAGCTCTCGCAGAGGTGATGCATGTTTGAATGTGATGGGGACACGAATAGCTACTGTATTTGCTTCTTTGAGGGTATGCCATCTGAAGCTCAAAAGTGTTGGCCTATAGGATTAGCAATTTCAGAGTGAAGACCTCTATTGTATTGTGATGTGACAGGAGTTTCCATATGTGCGTTACCGTGCTGCTAAATCCCTTGATCCTACTACAATGACCACCTTTCGTGATCTAATTCCTACAAAGCTTGCTGCTTCTGTTTGGAACAATCTGATGAAATATAAAGCCAACCTTCCTAATTTTCCCCAGTTAGAGACATGCGAGCTGCTTATCTTAGATAGATCAGTAGACCAGGTTTGTAGCTATTCCTGCCCAAAATCTCAAATACTCAAGAGTTCCAGTTTTCTTTTTCTAGTATGACATACTTACGTTTCATGTTCAGATTGCTCCGATTATACATGAATGGACATATGATGCCATGTGCCATGATTTACTAAATATGGAAGGAAATAAATACATCCATGAGGTAGTATCTCTGAGATCTTACCAGTGTGTTTTATGAAAAAAATTCAAAGTTCTTCAGCGATGTTAAGTAAACTTATTGGTCAGGTTCCAAGCAAGACAGGTGGTCGCCCTGAGAAGAAGGAGGTTCTTTTGGAGGATCATGACCCTATCTGGTTAGAGCTTCGACATGCACATATAGCTGATGTACGTATGGAGAATCCTCCTATATTTTTAGTGATAAGTTTTGCAGAGATTTGACTCAATTGCTATATTTACTTTAATCAATTATCAGGCAAGTGAGCGGCTGCATGAGAAAATGACAAACTTCGTATCTAAAAATAAGGCTGCACAAATTCATGGCTCAAGGTTGGTTAGTTATGTATAATATATATTTTGGTTGCTTCCTGAAAAAAATATAGAACGTATGTCAACTCTTAATTTGAAATAGCCTTGGCTCGGAAAATTTACTTGTTGGGGAGTTAGCTATTTAATCTCTCAACTTATAATTAAATATATATTAGATGTCTTACTAGTTTACAAGGGACTTTTAACCTATATTAAATTTTCTTGTTGGGGACGCTTTTTTTTTTTTTTTTAGTGGTGTAAAGATATAGCAATACTTTGGTTTGGGTAGCTATTTAAATGCATAATATCTAAGGCTATTGTTAGTGTTCATTTATTAGCTAGGATTTAACCCTCATCATTTAATTTGTACACGATGGATATTTTCAATGATGTAGTTTTATATCAATTGGAACTGTTAGCCTCGGTCACCTCGTTAGACTGTCCCACACTCTTTCCTTCTCAATTTGAATGTGGATTTAAATTGTTTTGGAGCTTTGGGTTGGGTTAAAGAGCTGAAGGTTTTACATATCTCTGTTTTTCTAATTAAAGTTGTGTGTTGTGTGTGTGTGTTTTGAGAGGTTGTCATGCATTTAAAAGTTGTCACGCACTTAAAGGTTGACAGTTTGAACCATCCAAGTATCACAACAGTGAAGTCTGATTATGATTATCAATTTGGAATGGCAAAATCATAGCAAGGTGTCAACTATGTGGTCTTAGTTTCATGGAGTACACGTTTAATTATATGGCTGTATCTAGATGTATACCTAGAAACCTTAATAATTCCAAAAGTTCTTGTCTCACTTTTTCCTGCTTCTGTATTGTAGTAATGAATAAAGTATGTATGTCCTGCTAGTCCTGGTTTATGTGTATCTATTATGTAAGTTAAATATGCAGATCTGGTGGTGAATTGTCTACTCGGGACTTGCAAAAGATGGTTCAAGCTTTGCCTCAATATAGTGAACAAATTGAAAAGCTATCCCTCCATGTTGATGTGAGTCTCAGTGTATTCCTGGCTGAAACTTTTTAATGCTTTTACTTGACCATGTTGTCACATGAGAAGTATTTTTGTAACCATCTGCTGAGGTATTATTTTGAAAGATAGTTATGCTATATATTTCACCATGTTCGTTCATAGTCACTCACAATGACTTGGCCAGAAAGTGTTAGTAATGCTTACTATATATTTCACCATCTGCTGAGGTATTATTATGTTTGCTCGTTTGATTGCATTTTAAAGCTTAACAGAGAAAATATTGTAATCAGGATCTTGGAGAAGCGAATAAGTTACAGTAAGCTTGAGTTAAGAAATCATATAAGCTTGTGAGTCCATCAGTTGATACATAGATGGAATAATTCCTTTTCATAGTGAGACTCCTTTGATCAACTCCAAAAACTATTGAGTCGTTTATTTAAATATTATAACTTATACCGCTTGTGCTGGATAAGCTTGATTGTTAAAGATTATTGTTGAATAAACGTAAGCAGCAGATCTGAGATCTGTATATTGACTCCAAAAATAGTTAATTATTTTTATTTTTGTTTCTGGGTTGACTAGTTTCTTATGTGTTCTTCAGATTGCAGGAAAAATTAACAAAATTATCAGGGAATCTGGGCTTAAAGATGTTGGTCAACTAGAGCAGGATCTTGTTTTTGGAGATGCAGGAACCAAGGATATTATTAATTTTCTTAGAACAAAAGAGGTGAGTGGTGTTTTAACTTTTTGCTGAAAAGGTGAAGAAGCTTATCTGTTGTTGATGGATGCAATATATAATGATCAATTGTTGGCAGGATGTATCGCGTGAAAATAAATTGCGATTATTGATGATTTATGCTGCCGTATATCCTGAGAAGTTTGATGATGATAAAATCTCAAAATTAATGGAGGTTAGTGCTAAACTTTAATTTTAACTTTATCAGTCGAGGGGCCCTGATGCCTCGTAACCTTGCGAGTGTAAACTCTTAATTCTTGTTAATCTTAACTGCAGTTTCCACTGGTTGTTAATACATTTAGGTGATGTCAATTGTGCTAAAAAAAATTAAATAGCCGTTATAGAAAGGATTATATTCACTACTTCTTTCAGAATATGCTTTTACTTGCCTTTATCATTTACCCTTGTTTAGTCAAACTAAACCCCATACGGTACTGCATAACTCATGTATACAGTTATGTAAACGCTCCCCCATACCAAATCAGGTAAATTCCTGTACTCAGTCCAATAGGTACCCCTCTTTTGTCAACTTTCCAACCACCTGATCCACCTTTGTGTAAAACCCCTATCCCCAACCGTGATAGTACGCTTTGAGTCTTATCTTTAATTTTATTTATCATTATTTTTAATTAGTCTTTCTGTTGGTTAGTTTATTTCTTTCAGCTGTCTTTTAGTTGGAATAAAAGCCCATGCATATAGCGTATGGGCTATTGGAGTTAGGGTTTATTTTTAGTGTATTTATAGTTCAGTTTTCGGTAGGAGTCAAATCACTTTTGACATCAGATTAGTTTGTTACAGCTCTTTGGCTGTAGGCCTCTGTGGAGGAGTTTTATCTTTCAATATTACTCTTTTGGTTCCTGCGTTCATTCTGTTCCTTTGCCTTCGTTCTGTTCTCTGCGTTATCTCCACCTTCACTCTATCAGCCCGCCCCTTGTTTAAACATGCTCACACCCACTGCACTTGTAAACACCTACACCTTCACTCTATCAGCCTGTCCCTTGTTTAAACATGCTCACACCCACTGCACTTGTAAACACCTACAGACTCTACACCAGTACACCCTTTCATGCAAACTTGCACCCCAACCTCCCCTCATGCAATTCCCATTTAACCGACTAAATTATGTAGCATGATGCACAACCTTTCACAAAACCTCAGAGTAAAGTTGCGATCCTTCGTGTAATATTCTTTTTTCTTTTCTAAATTTTATTCACCAAAAACACTTGCACCGTAGGGATAACATGGTCTATTGAATTCATGTTCACATGATATGAATTACTCTGGGGTCATGTTTAGACAATAAGAATTACCATTGTGTTCATATTGCGTGAGAAATATTACATGTTTTCTTCATAAACATGCATTTCTTTGACATGAAAGAAGTCCGGTTACCCTAGAGTTCCAGGGATGCATCCTGACAGCGTAGTTTGCCTTCCTGAACCAAAGATGATGGATTGGTGTTTCTAGTTTGCATATAGCTTTTCTAGTTTGCTAAAACTGGCAATTTCCACTACTGCTGTTCTATCTTAACCTTGATCAATGTAATACATTCCATGATTTTCTGATAAGTAACCTGGAATCATGATACAACTGTAGAATCAACTACTGCCTCAAAGATGATTTGTACCATCTTTCTCACTATCCACATCTCAAAGATCAAGAATTAGTCTTGAAAAAATCATACCGTTACTTTGAGAGACCTACTTTTAGTCCCCTTGTCTCAACTGTTGAAAAACATTATGAAGGCTGAAGTAGTGCTGCTTCAAATTCTCTCGTGTAGCCCAAGATACTATGCAAATTCTCTGGACATGACTTTGTATCATTCATGCAATATTTTGCTTTAATCTTTCAGATTCTTGCCGCCCACTTGTTCTTTTTTTTATTATTCTATGTAACAGACAGGCTGTATGTTTTTAAGTCTAAATACCTTCCTTGAGGTGGGTCATGTGGCTGCAGCAATTAAGCAATTTGGTAAAGCTTTAATATGAAAACTAATATCATGTTTCACAAAATGCAGCTTGCTAGACTACCACCAGATGATGCGA
Organism: Salvia miltiorrhiza; assembly: GCF_028751815.1. Classification (NCBI taxonomy): domain Eukaryota; kingdom Viridiplantae; phylum Streptophyta; class Magnoliopsida; order Lamiales; family Lamiaceae; genus Salvia; species Salvia miltiorrhiza. The sequence goes on along the minus strand of NC_080393.1, from coordinate 47,202,438 downwards.
CAGCTGTTTATAATATGAGATTGCTTGAATCATCATCAGATCACAAAAAGAGCTCAATTGTACCATTTTCTCTTAAGTTTGATGTCCACAAGGTAGTGAATACAAAAGTGATTGTGCTATAGTAGCCATACATCTGATAGCAGAGTTAATTTTTCCGTTCTTTCTATGTTTTCAGAAGAAGCATGCTGCCCGAAAAGACAGACCTGGTGAAGAAGTGACATGGCAATTATCACGTTTTTACCCTGTTATAGAGGTAAAACTACAAATTATGACTTTGTGAAGTTGGGGAGGTGTATGGTATCTCTAGCTCTCAGATGATATTGGATGAGCAATGCAGTTGAAGCTCATATGGAGATATGAATGAACTGTTTTTCCGTGAAGAAGCTTATTAATAAATTAAGAATCTCTCTCTCTTTTGAGCTCTATTGGTAGAAGGAACCATCATTCTGCTACCTTAAAGATTTGCCTCAGCCAGATTATACTCTGCTGAATGAGCTTAAAAAATCCATCAAGTCATATAGCAACCTGCTCATGAGATTGGATTTCAAATGTTCTCGTTTGAGACAAATATGTTGAATTGTGTTTTTTTTTTGTCCCATTAATATTCTGAACAGTATATGTACTATAGTCCAGGGCCATGAATGGTTGACATCTTTTATAATAATCATGATTGAAGTTTGTAAAGAAATAAAGACCTTACCACCCAGTCATGGCTTGAATTATAGATTTCGACAAAGTTCATCATATTGCAGTGACCCATTAATCCAGTGAAATTTTCAATTTTAAGGTGTATGTGGATGAAAACTAGTTGTAATACTTATTGGAGTGCCATGTAAAGTCTAATGTAAATGTATTGTCCTACTTAACTGGTTCCTGTTGCCTTGCAGGAGCTTGTGGAAAAACTTAGTAAAAGCGAACTACCTAGGAATGATTATCCATGTATGAATGAACCTAGTCCAACTATTCATGGATCCTCTCAGGCTGCAGCAGCAAGGTCAGGTAACATCCCAACGCCCCATTCAAAGAGATCAAGGAGAACAGCAACATGGGCTCGTCCACGAAGCTCTGATGATGGGTATTCAAGGTATCTATCGAGGCTTGCTTTTGTTATTTGACTCTCAATTTATCTCTGGTGGTTATTGCAAAATAAAATTTAGCTTTATCATGGTCTTTGAAGAATGTCTAATGCTATATCTTGTTAAGTTCAATATGCTTGTGCATTTAGTCTCTTAACTTATCTTTTCCATGTACTCTACCTGATGCTTGCCCATCATTTCACCTTGAAATTATATTGTGTCTTCGTTTGTTTGTTTCTTGTAGTGATTCAATTTTAAGGCACGCTTCTAGTGATTTCAAGAAGATGGGTCAGCGGATTTTTGTGTTTATTGTTGGTGGGGCAACACGTTCTGAGGTAATATTTAAGTTGTGCTCTGTTTGTGTGTGTCTTGTTTGTTTCTAAAATTTGTTTCCCTGCAGTTACGAGCTTGTCATAAATTATCAACAAAGTTGCAAAGAGAAATTGTTCTAGGATCATCCAGTCTCGACGATCCCCCACAATTTATTACGGTAAAAGACCTCATTCTTTTCTACTATCTATGCATATCATCTCCTTTAATTTGTGTTGTTGCATTCATCTAGAAGGTGCATTCAACTGTTGAGGCAATGACTTGACTCCTAGGTCTGGTGTCTAATTCTGAGATGAGTCCTGTAGAGTGGCTATGTTTTGTTCGTAGAATTGAATAACCTATATGCTAGGAACGTACATGGGACTGAATTCACAACATAAGTTGCACTGAAGTGGATGATTGTATGTGTTCCTTATTCATGAATTCTATTTTGATAGAATTAAGGTCGAAGATGAACTGAGAAGGGAAGGATAATATAAATAAACTCCTCAAACAAGGTCAACAGCGAGAAGCTGCTCACAAATAGTATGTTTTAATTCTGATAAACCTACTCACACGATAAAGACTCCATTAAATAATAGAAAGGAACCCTAAACCTAGGAAAAGCCCATCCATGTACAGTCCTTGACCCCAAAACATAACAAAACTAAATACTCCCACTGTCCGCAAAGATTGTATGCTTTCCTTTTTTTGGAAACTATTTTAAACCTTATTCACACTCGATATTTATCTTGGTCCTTGAATATATGTGCGCCACAGCCTGCTAACAATAGCCTTCCCCCTCCCCTCCCCTTCCCCCCCACCCCCACCCCCCACCACCCCCCCACCCCCCCCCAAAAAAAAAAAAAAAAAAACAGCCTTGTCCACAAGGAAGAAGGTTGGAAATTGACCTTAAACATCATCAATGTCCATCCATGTAGCTTTGTCAACCGGTTACCCTTCCCACTTAAGTAACACCTGCTCAACACTAGTACCATTGCACTGCACTAAGCGCATTTGCAGCACCTTCTCCAAATCCTGCGGCAAAGTCAGGGAAGTTGTTGCAGACCCAATTTCCTTCTTCAAAAGGGACACATGGAAGATGGGGTGTACTTGACAGTCCGAGGGAAGTTTCAGTCAATATGCCACAAGACCAACATGACCTTCAATCTCAAACTGCCCGAAAAGACGGGAAGCAATCTTCTGATTCATGTGAATATAGTTTAGATTGATGGACCGTCGCCGGTGCTATGGGGCGCTGGGAGCTCTTGAGAGTTTCCAGAAAGAGGCGCCTAGGTTATGGGGCCGGCTATGAATTTTTTCTACTCCTAAAAACCCTAATTTTAACCTAATTTTAATTGGTCAACAGGTCAATGGGTTGGGTCAACGGGTTGACTGACCCATAAAACAAGTTGAGGGTTAAAAATCCGCCATATCCCTGCCATAACCGCCATGGCGGCCGCCACAACCCGCCATGGCAAAACTCCCATGCCATAGGATTCTTATGGCGATTTTATCCATAACCGCCACCGCCATCTGCCATATCCCTGCCATGGCGGAAATTTGACAACACTGACGGTAGGGACGGAATTTCAGATAACCTAAATCATCAACCTGAAATTCCACATTGCGGAGATGTTTATTCGCCTCATGAACCATCCTTTCTTGCGCGCGCTGCAAATGGAACCTATGGTGAGAAAGAATCTCATCCTGAGTCCGTAGTGTATCCTTTCTTGAACTAGCGTCGGGGTAGTCTGCCATAGAGAACCTCAAAAGGTGTGGTACCCACAGCTGTATGAAAACCTGTATTGTAACAAAATTGTGCCCATGATAGCCATTTACTCCACTGCTTCGGCCTTTTAGAAGTAAGACGACGAAGATAAGTTTCTAAGCACCTATATAGCACCTCCGTCTGGCAATCGGTCTCACGATGGCTGAGCTCATACAAAGTTTCATACCTGCTGTCTTAATAACTCCTTCCAAAAGGAGTTGAGAAATACTGGGTCCATATTCGAATGCCATGAAGGCAAACAATTCCCTTTGCAAACAGCTCGGCAACCCTCCCGTGTGGTGAGGGAATGTTGTAAAGGTTAAAAATGACTATGCTTGGAAAAGCAATCCACCATGACCAAAACACAATCAACGCCCGCTGACATAGCAACCCAATCATGAAATCGAAGCTGACTTCTTCCCATACAGCAGTGGGATGGGTAAGGGATTCATGAGACCTGCAGGGGACTTAGTCTCATATTATTATGTTGACATGTTTCACAAGCAGAGACAAACTGCATCACGCGCTACATCATGCCGGTAGCTAACCTCCTGTAGGTTCGGTTGGCACCTGATGGTCCACCAGTTGGGGGTGAATGGAACTCATTGAGGTGTTTCGGAATCCAACCAATGTGGAAGGCAAGACGAGGCATCCTTTGTAAAGGAAACCATGCACAAGGGAGTAGTTCGTCGGACCTCAAGAGATGCAATAATTTTGGATCCGCCCGGACGTTATTTCGCAGTCCTGCCCAATCAATCCACCTGGGAAGAGAAATGGCTGTCAATTCCGCCTCCTTGTCGCTGCGGGAAAAGGCATCCGCTGTGCGATTCAGATTGCCTTACTTATATACAATCGTGAAGTTGTAGCCTAACAAAGTTGTAGCCAATTCTTCTGTGCCTGAGTAGTTAGCGTTTGTGATAAGAAGTGGCGCAGGCTCCTTTGGTTAGTGCGTTCCACAAAACAACGACCAAGGAGATAGGGGCGCCCATGCTGAACAGCAAGCACTAAGGCCATTAATTCCTTTGTGCACGCCAATTTAGAAAGCAGTCGACTTGACGTAGTCTTACTAAAATAGGCGATAGGCAGCCCATTCTGCATAAGGACGACCCCAAGGTCCTGGCCCGAAGCATCACATTCTACCTCGAAATCTTGAGCAGGCCAATGTAAGACTGCAGAATGGGTCCATTTGAACACCTTTATTGGAGTCAAGATGTCCCAAATAATCGACCTCGTGTGCACCCAACATACAATTTTTTTGGATTAATGACTAAGGAATGGTCATGGAGAACTTCCAACACCTGTCGAAGATGGACCCAAATGTGTTGTCCAAGAAGGGCTGTAGATGAAAATGTCGTCGAAGAAAACTAGGATGAACAGCCTAAGATACGGACTAAAAATCTCGTTCATGAGGCTCTGGAAGGTAGCCGGAGCATTGGTGAGGCTGAATGGCGTTGGAAGGTAGCCGGAGCATTGGTGAGACCTAAAGAAGCCAATCAAGAAACACCCTAGATCAAATCTACATTAGTAAGTGGAAAACATAACAGTTGATGTGAAAAATTTCATCATTCAAATGAATAGGGACATCCTTACACATCCACCCAGCCGTAACTTGAGTGCTGTCACTCAAGATAATGGAGGAAGTAGCAGCATGATCGATGGGCAATTTCAGTTGTTTAACCATCCAATCCGAGAGGAAACAGTGTCTCGCACCGCTGTCGGCCATAATTAGGAGGTGATTATCCACAACACGAACAAAGAACTTCATGGTGGGGTCCATCGAATCCAAACGAGGTCAGCTCAAAAAGTTGGAGCTGTTGAAGGGTGACTGCATCCTCAGTAGGCTGCGAATTCTGCTCACTTGATAGGAGGTTGTGTTGGGTGTGGCATCAGTGTCAAATCCTCCAAGTCATTGCAAAGGAGGACGCTCAACGTCTTAGGGGGCAGTGATGCAGGAATCCGAAAGACAGGCCACAACAGAAACATGTGCCGCCCGGCAGCAAGATGTTTCTGAATATCTGATTGAGGCAATCTGTGAAAGTTCATTGCCATGATAAAATTTGTCAGTGGCAGCAAGGGGGTTGAATTGGAAGACAATGAAGCTGAGGTCGGCGGACTTGTGCTGCACTGAGGGTAGACGGGGCATGGCGTCTGTACCAGAACAGGTGTAACACGGTTTGAAAACACAGCCGGAGTAGAAGGTTGTTTGCAGCACCGCACTGCTCGTACTGCCGAGGGATAATCAACGAGGGTATTGTCCTGTATCCGCTCACGTATTGAATGCTCTATGCCACCCAAAACCAGCCAAACATTTGTTCATCACAGAGGTCAGGTTATTGGGTCATGCGGCCTTCGAAGGTGGCAATATGATCGTCCAAGGAGCCCATTTGAGGGAATAGAAACAAGGCCTTGTAGGTTTTGAGTGTAGTGGCATCTCCAAAGCGCACCAATAATGCTCGGGTAAATTGCTGCCATGCAACCAAGGCATAGCCGCACCAGACATAGCTATAATGGCGAGCTACAACTTCTGATCTGCAGCGACGTGGTGAATGAGAAAATATTGATTAGCCCTTGTGATCCAGCCCACCAGGTTGGAACCATCGAAAACAGGTAGATCCAATTTCTGAAGCAGAATTGTATTCTTCTCAGTACCTGGAGTTGGTTGCGCATCCACGACGATGAGGTTGGGGTGAGGTCTGTCCGGAATAATCAGCTGCTTCTTGGTATTGGAGACAGCAGCCAAGATGGCAGCTAACTGAGTTTCGATGGGGGAATGGTTGGATTCATCTGGGGTAGTGAGGGTCATGAGCGAAGTCTGCAAGTCCACAACCCCCTTCTCTAAGTGCTCCAGGTGAACTTCGTTGCTTCTCGTCGGAGTAACCATGGGAGGTTGGACCAATTAATAGAGTAAAGGTGGAAGACGAATTGAGAACAGAAGGATAATATTAACTGAACTCCTCAAACGAGGCCACCAGCGAGAAGCTGCTCATGTGTGTGTATGGTCGGCTGAAAGACAAAAAATTAGTTGTACATTCTGTATATGACCTGATGCGTCTGTAGCCTTCATATGTCCCTATATTTGGGTTCTTTTGCTTAAATGTTGTGAACTAGCACACTCATCCAAACATATTAATGTGCTATAATGGTTAAGATAGCATGTTTAAAATCTATTAGGTTGGGGGTTCGAGTTACCATGTAGGGGAAATAAATCTTAATTTTTTTTTTAAAAATACAAAAAAACTAGCAAAGTAATGGCCTTGTGATTCTTTCTCTTTTACAGAAGCTGAAGTTGTTGAGTGCAAACGAGTTGTCATTGGACGATCTCCAGATCTAGATATTTACTGGTGGTGAAGCTGGATATGCAATTTTAAGCTGACCTGCTTTGCAATTGTAATCATATGAACATGGTATTATGCTGCGTCCCACTATTCTTGTATTTTCCTCTCACCGTGGCGTGCACAAAATGGCTCTGTGGCAGTTGTGTTGTAATTTATTTGTCGAGGCTTTCTGGAAATCCATTCTGTGTCACAGTGTAAGTATACTATCTTTTCGCGTTAGAGTGGAAATTTTTTGCAGTATACCTTTGCACGCTACCCCATTCTTTGCTTCTCATCACCCCCTTACGCACACGCACACAATTCTCCCTTTTTTTGTTCATTTCTCCTCTTTCACAGCAAAGTGTCATAACACATATTTTCACCTTTTTTCCCACTAGTTTCACATGTTCAGTAGGGTGGATAATTTTTCTCGACCAAGATTGAAATTGTTTGATATAATTTACTTTTTCCTTCTCTTTCACTCGAATTTGTTTCATATAAGTTACCTTTCATTCTTTTTCACTCCAATTTATGATAAGTATTGATACGATAATATTTGTTTTCCTATTTAGAATTTTTTTCCCACACTAGTTAACAAGGGATTGAAAAAAGGTAGGGATATTAAAATGTGGTAAAATTCTCCCATATTTTTCTTTTCTTCATTTTCTTATGATAAATTTACAAAAAAGAAAAAGAACTTTTAAATGCTTTAAGCACGAGTTGCTAGAAGATATGTGATGAACTAGGGTAGCTTACTGCTAGTTGTGCGCTGAATTATTTCTAGCATTACTCTTTAAGGGCGCGTTCTCTTTGGTTGTAAATTTATCATGAGAAAATGAGGGATAACCAAAATTTCACCCTTTAATCCTTTCTTTTTTCCCCCTCATTTCCTACTTGACCAATACTCATTCCTGATTTATACACTATAAAGGAGGGATAATATTATCCCTCCAAAAATAGTGTGATAATATTATCCCTGCTTTGTAGTGTAAATGAGGAATGAGTAAGGGTCAAGTAGGAAATGTGAGAAAAGAAATGAAGGATTTAAAGGGTGAAATTTTGTTTATCCTTCATTTTCCCATGATAAATTTACAACCAAAGAGAACGCATCCTAAAAGGACATTCAAGCAGTAGATGTAAATAGCTTTGTCTAGGGTTTAAATCTCATTGTTCTTCCTCTCTTCAGTTAAAAAAATAAAAAATTTATGACCTGTTCAGAAACGTTGAGAAGTTTCGTGATATGGCAACAGTAAATCTTCCTCCGATTTCTGGCTTTCTTTCGTCGTATTTGCATAATTAAAATAGGTTAGAGACTTTTGGTTCCTTCCGTGGTGAACTTATGCATGACTCGAGAGATCAGTTGAAATAGTTGGGATCATCGAGAAAAAACAATTTTGGATTTAAAGCTAGTTCTTTTATAATTTTTTTATTTAGATATGGCTAATTATTTAATACGTTGTTACCTTGATTTTCATTTATGTAGCGTTCTATAAAGTCTAATCATACAAGATGGTAATATTTTATTTACTATTCCCTCCGTCCCAATATAAATGTCTCATTGCTTTTGGGCATGAAAATTAAGAAATATGTAAAAATTACATAAAGTGAATTGGTGGAAATTATTTAAATATTAAGAATCGAGAGAGAATATATATTATCAAAAAAAGAATGAGATATTTATATTAGGATGTCCCATTATGAAAAATGGAACAATTATATTGGGGACGGAGGGAGTATTATGCTTGTCCTGACTAAGCTCGGTTTTGTATACCTATCACAATTTACATTCTAAGTTGGAATCCATTATTTCAATGTTTTACTCTTCTTAAAATTTTCTTTATATTAACACATCCACTGTGGGTTCCATTTGAAGTATAAGAGTAAATGATTAAACAAGCTTATTTTCATTGGATCTATCTCTTTAAATAAAGTTAATGGGTGAAGAACTGTCAGTCGGTCCTAATATTAGGGCTCTAAGATATTTTTCAGTGTAACTAATAGTGTGAATATTGATGGATAATGTTATGTAAATACACAATCATAACTTACGTGTTGGTGCAGTGGTGAGAGTCTAATAGTGACTCACTTCTTAAAGGTCTCAGCCTCTCAGGTTCTCGAAGGGTAAGGATCCTCTACTGTGCACAGCATGGTGCTGTGCACAAAAACAGGGGGAATTGGTATTTTTGGATTTTTTATTTTTATTAAAATTTTAATTATTTACTTACAATTTGAATGCACTTGAATGCACATCACCCTGCTGTGCACAGCAGGGGATCTTTTTCCGGTTCTCGAAACCTTTTACCCTCATTTTACGTTTTTTTTTTCCTTTTCCTGTTTTCTTTTCTGCATTTTTTATATATTTTCTTTTTTTTCTTTTAGTATTTTCTTTTAATTTTTTTTTACTGTTTTTCTATTGCATTTTTAATTTTTTTTTACTGTTTTTCCTGTTTTTTAAATTTTAATTTTATATATTTTGGTTTTTTTTCCTTTTGGTATTTTCTTTATTTTTTGTTTGTTTTTTTATTTATTGTTTTTCTTTTACCTTTTTTAAAATATTACATTTCTTCATAACAATAATTACTTTTTATGACGACGATAATTACTTGAGGAAAATAACTAAAAGTATAAGTTCTCGTGAGTAATTTTTTTTTTCCTTTTTTCTTTTTTTTTACACTTTTTGGGTTTTGTTATTCTGATTTTGTTTCTTCTTCTTTTTACGTTTTTTTTTCCTTTTCCTGATTTTTTTTGTATGTTTTTTTTACATATTTTCTTTTTTTTTTCTTTTCAGTATTTTCTTTTTCTTTTTTTTACTGTTTTTCTATTGCATTTTTTTTAATTTTACTGGTTTTCTTTTGCATTATTTTATATATTTTTTTTATATATATTATTGCGAAAAGTATATTTTGTTTTTTTTTTTTAATTATTTGGTTAAGTAATTATTATAGTAAGAAAAAAGTAATTATTGATATGAATAAAAGTAGTGCTTATTTTTACTTATTAGAACTTATATTTTTAGTTATTTAGTCAAGTAAAAATTGTCTTAAGAAAAAGTAACCATTGATATGATGAAAGGTAATATTTTAACAAGATAACATTTCTTCACAATAATGTTTATTTTTATTCATAAGAACTTTTACTTTTAGTTATTTGTTAAAGTAATTATTTTTATAAGCAAAAGTAATTATTGATGTGAAGAAAAGTAATATTATTTTCACTCTTAACTTTTATTCTTAGCTGTTTGGTCAATTAATTATTGTCGTAATAAAAAGTAATTATTGTTGCAATGAAATGTAATGTTTCTAAATTATTACATTTGTTCACGATAATTGTTACTTTTATTACATTTGTTACTTTAGGGTTAAGTTTTCAAGGTTTAGGGTTTAAAAAATATATAATACTTTGTTGGGAACTTAATGGAATATCCTAATCCTTGTTTTGATGATACCAAAATCCATAGGCTTTGTTTGTAATAGACTAGAAACTGTTCGAACTCAAGTGTTAGAGTTCTTTTTCTAGTTTAGTTGCTGTTCTGAAGACTGAAGACTGAAGAACGAAGGACTGAAGACTGAAGACTGAAGTTGCCGACTGAAGTATCAGTCGAATAATTAGTCTTGAACTGATTACTTAATGCGTGCCACGTGGAATCAGCGGACTGATACTAAAGTCAAGTATCAGTTAAACATTCTTCCTCGAACTGAACCTCCAACGTTCAAAGGAAGCCACGTACTCCAAAAGTACAGCCGCATTAAATGCAGAGATCTCAGGATCGTCCTTTCTCTGCAGAGGTCATTCCTATTTGGTGACTACTTTATCAAAGACGTCGCATCTCCTGCTCTTCAACATAGCCGTTCTCACCAAACAAGGAACCTCGAAGATTGAAGCCTCAGCCCAAGTTCAAATTACTCTCTAACGAAAGAAATCTTGAAGACCTTCTCCGCCAACGGATCTATTCAAGACTTCTCCTATAAATAGCGCTCGAGGATCACTTCAATCTTCATCGATTCAACAACATAAGCTGAAACTCTGCCAAAGTTGTTTCTCAGCCGAAAGCTTAAAATCTCCAAAGCTTGAATCGAAGAAGAGAATTCCAAAGTTAAAAATCAGTCACTGCTGATTACATAAATTCTCTTAGACCTTAGGCAAACCTTGTTTATCCAAAGCCTAAGTCAAACTAACTCCAAAGAACTTATTCTTTGAAGTTCAGTTGGCAAGATTTCAAACCTCCCTTCGACCGATAGAATCGAATGTTTGAGTTGCAAATGAGTTCAGGAAGGTACTCTGACTCCGTGAGGTCCTAGTGCCAGTTCGTGCTAGGAGTGAGAAATTCAACAAGGTGTGTTGGTACTGAAGATTGGATCTTCAGTTGTTTCGGTTGTGTGCACCCGCAAGCACACGTTTCGGTTTGCTGTGCACCCGTAAGCACTAGCATCGGTTTGCAGTGCAACCGTAAGCACTTGCAGAGTGAAGTTGTTGGTCTGATCAACCGATCGTAGATGTAGGAAAGTATTTTCCGAACAACGTAAAAATCTCTGTGTTATTTACAGCTTTCAGTATTTAAATTGTTACTTGTGATTTTCCTTGCATAAACTGAAAACTGATTAATTGCAAAGAGATACTTAAGACTAACAACGTGCTCAACCCAAAAGGCTATTGCGAAATAAAAGATTTCCGCTGCATGTGTTATCAGTCTGACTGATCTATCTTCTGATAGTCAGTGAGATTTATAACATCTCTATTTATCAAACTTGACTGAAGCCTTACGTGCATCAGTTAAGTTCTTGTGACTTAATTGATAACTCCTTACTGAAGAGTCTTTCAGTATCAGTCGTCAACCTTGTTTTGGTCAAAACTCTTTTCAATAAACAGGTGTCTGAGTTTGTGTTTAAAGTTTCATTTTTATCTCTATATTGAGATCTTGCTTTCATTAAAACTAGCCTATAGGTGTATCCCCTCCCCCATACACCTATTCGAGACTCTCCGGACCTAACAATTGGTATCAGAGCAGGTTGTTAGCAAGAACAATTCTGTTTCTGATCAGGTTCTAATTGAACTAGATCCTTATTCAAAGGTCTCGAAAAAAAAAAACTTTTCTCTTTAAAAGTGCTTGCTATTTGCCTTATCTGTTGTTACCTGTTCTCTTTTTTTGATGGAGACTAACCACAGCAGAATATCCTCTCTACCTATGTTTAGTATTGAAAAATACGACATATGGAAGTTTCGGCTTGAAAGCTTCCTCACCGCTCAGCATTGCCGAATGTGGGAAGTCATCACCAACGGACCAATCATCATCACCGAAAATGTCAAAATAATTCCTGTTGACCCAGCTCGGGATCCATACAATGAGGTCCAGATCAAGCAGAAGGCAGACTTCACCACAGAAGAAAGGAAGCAAGATGAGCTAGACAACCTCGCCAAAAGCATCATCTCCGGCACAGTTCCAGACAAGCATGTCACCAAGATCATCAAATGCAAAACTGCAAAGGAGATGTGGGACATTCTTGAAAGAATGTGCATCGAATCCGAGGAAATAATGGAGAACAAGCTGCCCATAGCGTGTCAGAAATTCGACTCCTTCCTCATGCTCAAGAATGAATCTGTCGACGAGATGGAACTCAGATTCAACCAGATCCTGAACGAAGTTCAATCCATCTTGAAGGACAAGTACAATCAACGTGAAATCAACTTGAAGATTCTTCGAGCACTTCCACAAGGAGATTGGAAGATCTATTCAGTTGCTCATCAGAACAAGCCTGGATTCAGTCAGCTCCCGACAAACAAGCTCTTCTCTGACCTCTTGGCAAATGAGTTCAACATCCAGAGAAATCTTGGAATCAAGAGGGCTGGAGGATCAAACGAAGATGGTCCATCAACCTCAAAAGGAGCAGCACTGAAAGCTTCAGCAAAAGAAAGCAAGAAGCACACAAAGGAACCAGCGGAACTCAAGCCCGAAGATTTCTTCAGTCAATATGCTTTGTTGACTGAAAGATTCAACAAGATGGAGTCCAAATTCCGCAAGTACAGGAGGTTCCACAAGCAGCACTACAAAGGAAAGGAAAGAGAAAGTAAGTCCAGATATTCCATTGACAGAAGCGAAGAAAGAAAATCAACCGCTTTCGACTTGAAAGATGTGGAATGCTTTGGATGCAAAAAGAAAGGGCACTTTCGAACTGAATGCCCTGAACTGACGCAGTCAGTGCGCAAGGAGCTGAAAGCCAAGAAAGAACGCAAGTATGCGAAGAAGAAAGCGATGGTTGCTGACGATGCAGGATCTTCCAAAGAAGCATCAGAATCATCCGACTTCAACTCTACCAGCTCAGATGATGAGAGCCAAGCCCTAATGGCCAACGAAACTGAAATCGTGGCCGACAACAGCTACGACAACGGAATGAACGGCCCAGAGGTAAACTCTCACTCAAAAACTCCTTATACTGATAACTCCCTGGTGTTTTCAGGAAATCATTCAGAATCTGGAGAAAGCTTGTTAGGTCCCGGGGGGTCTCGAATAGGTGTACGGGGGGGGGGAATACACCTATGCGCTATTTTTCTTTTCCTCAAAGTGAGGGATCTCAAGATAGAGATCTAAACGAAACTTTACACGCAAACAATGACGCCTGTTGACTGAAAACAGTTTTGACCAAACAGGGTTAACGACTGATACTGAAAGCTCTTCAGTAAAGAGTTATCAGTTAAGTTACCGGAACTTAACTGATGCACTTATGGGCTTCAGTCGAGTTTGCTAAAACAGAGATGATAACACTCTTCCTGACTATCAAAAGATAGATCAGTTAGACTGATATCATACGCAACGAAAATTAAACTTAGTTTTGCAATAGCCTTGGTTGAGCACGTTGTTGGTCTTAGGTTTCTCTTTGCCGTTAATCAGTATTCAGTTTATCAATTGAAACAACACAAGTAGGAATGTAAAACTGAAAGCTGTAAACAACACAGAGACTTTTACGTGGTTCGGAAAAACCCTTTCCTACATCCACGGTCGGTTGATCAGACCAACAATCCACTCCGCAAGTGCTTAACAGGTGCACTGCAAACCAAACCGTGTGCTTGCCGGGTGCACACAACCGTACCACTGAAGAAAACCCTTCTTCAGTACCCACACTTCACTCGTGTCGGATTTCTCTTGCTTAGCACAATCCGCGCTAAGACTCTTAGAGTCAGAGAACCTTTCTGAACTCCGAATCACTCAAAACACTCAAATCTTTCTTTTGGAAAGGAGGTTTGAACGAGTGTCAACTATATTGCAAAGAATAAGTTCTTTGTAGCAAGTTTGACCTTGGCTTCTGGTAAACAGAGGTTTGCCTAAGGTCTAAGAGATGTATGTAATCAGCAGTGACTGATTTTGGCTTTGGAATTCTCTTCTTCGATTCAAGCTTTGGGGAGGTTAAGCTTTAGGCTGAGTAGCGATTTTGACAGAGCTTCAGTTTATGTCGTTGAATCGGTGAAGGTTGAAGTGATCCTCGAGCGCTATTTGTAGGAGAACTCTTGAATAGATCCGTTGGCGTAGAACGTCCTCAAGATTTCTTCCGTTGGAGAGCAATTCGAATTTGGGCTGAGGCTTCAATCTTCGAGGTTCCTTATCTGGTGGAAACGGCTCTCTTGAGGGACAGGAGATGTGACGTCTCAGATAAAGTAACCACCAAATAGAAATGACCTCTACAGAGATAAGATCCTGAGATCTCTGCATTTAATGCGGCTGTACTCTTGTGAGTACGTGGCTTCCTTTGAACGTTGGAAGATCAGTCCGAGGAAGAATGTTCAACTGATACTTGACTTTAGTATCAGTCTTCGGCACGCATTAAGTAATCAGTTCCAAACTGATTCTTCAACTGATACTTCAGTTGGTATCTTCAGTCTTTCGTCCTTCAGTCTTCAGTCTTCAGAACCGCATACTAAACTAGAAATGAACTCTAACACTTGAGTTCAAAACTGTTCTAGTCTATTACAATTAAGACCTATGAATTTTGGTATCATCAAAATAAGGATTAGGATATTCCACAAGGTTTCCCAACAAAACTCAGCCGATGAAACTGACGAGTTCGATCAGCTCATGACTGATCACTGTCAGTTGAGGAAAATGTTTGAAGATCTCCTCAAGCAGAATCAGAAAATGGAAAAGGAGATCAATGATGAACGAGCCAAGAATCAGACAATCATCTACTTTTCGGATGAAACTTGTCTTGATCAACTGATCATGGAGAACAGTCGACTGGAAGAGAAACTTAGAGTTTCTAATTCAGAGTGTGACAGAGCATCTCATGAAATCAAGAGGCTCAATCACAAATTGGAAGAAACAGTCAAGGACTGCACGATGAAGTCTCCCATGATAACCAACTTTCCTTCAAAAGGCCTCGTTGAAAGCATCGAAGGAAAGGTTGCTCCAACTGATAAAGGAAAGAATATCATGATCGAATAAGCAGATGTCACTTCAGAAGATTCAAGATATCATGATATGGATGAAATTCGAAAACGCAAGCTGATGGCAAGAATGAATGTTCCTCCTCCACAAAGCTACAGACGAGCCAAGGAGGCCCCCAACCAGTTCATCCTACTGAGAAGACTGGAAAGCAGATTTCAGCAAAGATTGGGCAAGGAACATCAGGACTAAAAAAGAATCTTCCTCACCAGTCCAGGGGGAAGAACAACAACATCAGTCAGAAACTAAAACCAGTTCAGTTCCGAAGAGAACAACATCCATGGAGACAAAACCATGAAAGGTCCAGACGAGTCAGACTCCAATCACAACGACGAGCAACTGGACATCATATGACTCATGTTCCACAACATCAGACAAGTCTTCATCAGTCAAGGGGGAACTCCAGTAGCCAAAGAACAAGTTGAACCTGCTGAAGCAACTCCAGTTCAACACTCCCCAGCTCAAGAAAATGCTCAACAATTCAGAACCATTCTGACTGAAGAACCTCCACATCACCAGAAGAGATCAAGAAGTATCGAAGATGGTTTGAACTCCATTCAAAGGAGAACATCATTGGAGAACCATCAGACGGTGTAAAGACTCGAAGATCAATATGCAATCTCGTCTTTGATATCAACCAGAACTGCATCAACGATGATAAGAATTTCAGTTATTTCTTATCATCTACAGAGCCCAAGGACGTCGAAGAAGCTCTGAAGTCCACTCAATTGGTCATCGCAATGCAAGAAGAACTCAATGAATTCAATCAGAATTCAGTTTGGGAGCTTGTGGATCGACCAGACGATGCAAAGGTGATTGGTTTGAAATGGATTTTCAAAAACAAGAAAGACGAAGAAGGAAATGTTGTGAGAAACAAAGCAAGGCTAGTAGCAAAAGATTACAGTCAAGAAGAAGGAATCGACTACGATGAGACTTTTGCCCCATTTGCCAGATTGGAAGCAGTCAGGCTCTTCTTAGCCTTCGCAGCTCACAAAGGATTCAAGGTACACCAAATGGATGTGAAGTGCGCATTTCTCAATGGAGTGCTCACCGATGAAGTCTACATGGAACAACCTCCAGGGTTTGAGGTTGCAGGACCAGAAAAGGTGTACAAGCTGAAGAAAGCGCTCTATGGCTTGAAACAAGCACCAAGAGCATGGTATGATACTCTCTCTGAGTATCTTGTTGAACAAGGATTCAAGAAATGATCTGTGTACAGAACATTGTTCACTCTCAAAGAAGGAGAAGATCTCCTACTTGTTCAGATTTATGTCGATGACATAATCTTCGGATCCAAATTCGAATGCATGTGCAAAACGTTTGCTGTGATATCATGACTAACAAGTTTTCAGATGTCCATGATGGGATAAATGAACTTCTTTCTTGGATTACAAGTCAAGCAGACCAGCGAAGGAATACTGATCAATCGGTCAAAGTACGCCAAAGAACTGATCTCCAAGTTCGGTATTCAGCACATGAAATCAGTCAAGATCCCAATGAACACAAACTGGAAAGTTGATCCAGGATCAGAAGGAAAATCTGTATCTTCAACCAAATACAGAGAAATCATTAGATCATTGTTGTATTTGACTGCGAGCAGACCAGATATCGCGTATGCAGTCGGGGTTTGTGCAAGATATCAGTCAAATCCAAAGGAAGCTCATATGGATGCTGCAAAACAAATTTTGCGATATCTCAAAGGCACACCCAACTTCGGATTGTGGTACCCAGCTGACGATGACTTCAAGCTCACCGGATATTCAGACTCAGATTTTGCTGGATGCAAAATTGATCGCAAATCGACTTCGGGAACTTGTCAATTCCTAGGCAACAAGCTTATCTCATGGTTTTCAAAGAAGCAGACTTCAGTCGCCACCTCCACAACTGAAGCTGAATATGTTGCTGCGGGAAGCTGCTATTCACAACTCCTATGGTTAGTCCAACAACTGAAGGACTATGGGATCGAAGAGAAGGAAGTCCCAATCTATTGCGACAGCTCCAGTGCTATTGCAATTTCGCAGAATCCAGTTCATCACTCCAGAGTCAAGCATATTGCTATTCGATATCACTTCATTCGTGATCATGTCGAAAAGAAGGATATATCTGTTGAATGGATTCCGACCGTAGTTCAGAGAGCAGACTTGCTGACCAAAGCTCTTCCTGAAGAAAGGTTCAACAATCTGTGTGGAAGGATCAGCCTCATCAACCCAGAAGAGTGATGCTGTGTTTGAAGATCTCCTCAAACAAGCCTTGATGACTGGTGGTCAACCAACTGATGCTCTACACCTGCTGACGTGGAAAGCAATCAAGACAAGTCTTCATCGAAGGAAACTCATCCTGATAAGTCAACCAGGATCAGTGGTATCGACTGACTACAATGATCAGTCGATCAGTAAGTACTCTCAACTTACTGTTTAAAAATCAGTTAGTTCAGTTATGAGTCTTTTGTCTGTTTTCAAAAGTCTTCTCTAACTGATCAGTTTGTTTCAAAATCTTTAACTGATTGTTGGAAAATGGAATATCCGAGAAGGACAAGTACTTTTAAAAGGTAAAATCTGTATTTGATTTAACCTGTCCTGATCTTTTCTTAAAAATCTTTCCAACATTTTGCCTCTGAAATGAAAATCTTGAGAATCTCATTGATTTGACAAAATGCAATGATCGTTCTCACCTTTTGAAGCTTTCGTCCTCTGCAGTGACAGCGGACGTGAAATTTTCCTTCAAAAACATTTTAGGCACAGTTTTCGAAAAACTTTTTCATCTTTCTTCTTGGTAAAATTTATTTATTTATACCTTGATGTCTTCGCTTGTTTTCTGCATCAACTAACAACTCTCCACAACCTTCACTATGAGAAAAATTTTCAATCTTTCAAAAAGTGCAGAGAAAATTTTGTTCCGACAAAAATGAGAAAATCAATGACTACAAAGTCATGGAGTGGGAGAATGACGCTCACATACTTGGTCTTCACCGGACTCTTCCACTGGATCTCAACGTCTCTCCGACGTCAAAGCTTGCTCCATTCTCACTTATATCCAGCGACGCGAAGTGTCTTCCATCCTCATGCCCGGCCCATATGGTTTGAAGTACCTGTCTCACGAAGATAGACTTCACCTGGTTCTCAGGCGAGCATCACACCTTTTTGTGAAGCTTCCATGTGGTGCAACAACAATGAGCAGGAGCTCGTTGTCAGCCGGCGCAATATCGACAGTGTTAGTCCTCACGACTATCACTGATTCGATTTTTCATCCTCACATTCGTTCCCTACATGTATGACGAGTTGCCTTTTGCCCTACTTCTTTCACCAAAGGCTCGCCATGTATTTCTTTCATATCCCTCCTCACTTCTTTCACTCCTCTTCCTCACCACCTCTTGTCTCTCACCCTCTTCCTTTAAGGTTCGTGTGCATAGCTGCATCTCATGAATATCTCCAAAATGCTATGCATACTTTCCTTTCCTTCACTTATCCGTCTCCCTTCTCATCCCTTCTCTTCTACATCTCTGGACTCATCCTCTTCTCAAGTCCTCCCACAAGTGCTTGAGAATCGGAGTTGAGTCCTATCCGATCATAGCTTCCATCATCTGCTCTCTTTTTTATGTTGCCAAAAAGGGAGAAAGTAGGAAATCAGAGAAAAATCTTCTCGAAGATAATTCCCTGCATCTTCTCGAAAGACTGAAGATGGTAAAGCAAAAGGATCACCAGAAGTTGTAAGGATGACGTTTCAGTAAAGACCTCAAGTCAACGGAAAACAAGTGTGAGTGGAACAAGCTTAGGAACATGAAGACTGGAGATGCAGATCAAGAAGTTCAAGGCGCAGCCAAGCAGACTGCTGGAGTCCATGGGTTTGCCCATGTGTTTTGTTTTGTTATTTTTACTCCCTTGTAAGTCTTGCCCTGTACCTCGACTGATGTCTCATCAGTCTTTCTTTTAAATGAAAAGAACTTCTTTTGATCTCAACCTGAAGACAATGACTCTTTGTCCACGCTCTGATTAATGTTTTTCTGTCTTCTCCTCGTTCTGCTTTTGAACTGCTGTGCTCTTTCTCTAAGTACAAGTTTTTAGGTTCTATTGTTAAGGGGGAATAGTATTCACCCTGTTTTAGGACTTGTGCTCTGAGTTCAGTCTTTTTCTTGCCTAGAACTATTGTGTGATTTCGGCATCATCAAAAAGGGGAAATTGTTGGGAACTTAATGGAATATCCTAATCCTTGTTTTGATGATACCAAAATCCAGAGCTGGGAAATTCGGGATCGGGTATAGGGTACCCGATTACCCGACCTAAAAAAATCGGGTATCGGGTACCCTATACCCGAAAAATTTGGGATCGGGTTCGGGATCGGGTATTTAGGGCATGAAAAAATCGGGTATCGGGTATACCCGATCGGGTATCGGGTATACCCGAAATACCCGAATTGTTTATTAAATATATTTTAAACTATTTAATTAAATTTAATATGAAAGTTAAAATTAAAACTAAAGCCTAAAAACTAAGCTGCTCTGTTCCCATTTTCAATTCCCAAATCCCAAATCCCAATCCCAATCCCAGCCCCAGTCTGTACTCCCACCCGGCCGCCCCCTACTCTAGAAATCGTTCCCGTCTTCGGCGACCCAGCGGCGCCCCTCGCCCGCCCGCCGTTCTCCTCGGCCGTCGCCAGTGGGAAGCTCGCTCCCAGTCCCACCGCGACCGTCGCCCAGTCGCTCCGTCGTTCCGCCTCTGAGCTCCGACAACAGGTGAGCTTCTTCTTCTCCGACGATAGGTAAACCTCCGTCCACGCAGCGTCACGCCGTAGTGATGAGCCCAGGTTTGTGCTCTGTTTTGTGTCTGTTTTTAGTCTAGATTGAGTCTTTTTCCTTGTGTTTGTGTCGTTTGGTCGCCTGGGAGGGCGTAATTCAATGGCAGGACCAGCTCGTGGGAAAGAGGCCAAAATGCCAGAGAAGCGGAGTGCCAGAGGATTCAAAGGGCCAGAGCAGCGGAGTCGGCTTTGCCAGAGAAATCAAGCTGCCAGAGCGGATTAGAAACCAACGCCTTATCCAAAAGGAAACATATCTTCATGAAGATTAGGTCTGAAAAAGGATAAGCATCTCCATGCTTGCATGGATCCGGCCGCACGTCATGGGCTAGGCCTTCGAACCCTAATGACGCCTATAAATACCCAACGAGCTTCACAAGCCAAGGGTGCTGAAATTCCGTTCTGTTGTTGTTCGCTATTTTATTTACACGCCGCAAGTGTACGGGTGCAATTGTATATAGTGGCAAACAAGGTCGAATCCACAGGGACTAATGGTTATCAATGCCTATTCTTAATTACTTTACTCTATCTGGAAAACCGAATTGTAAAGGTTTGATTTTGGAAAACAAATTTAAATTGAAATAAAGAAACACTAAAAAGAAATCAAGCTGTGAAAATGCGAAGTAACAGAAGAAAGAGAGTTTCCCAAGGCAAAGGTTTCAACAGATTCTCCTAACTAACACGTTTGATTCAATTAATGAGATAATTCCTAAGGCAATCTCAAAGTTAATTCATACCCACTCCCGTGGCATACAAATCGTTGATTACATGCAAGGCTACCATCCCTGGATCACACTTCTAACATGTAACTCCTAAAAGTTCCTAGGATTAACGCCCTCACAATTATTAATTCCCTTTAGAATTAGAATAAATGTGTTCTATGTTCTTAGTTCAGGTATTAGTTATCATCTCCCGATCTCAAATTAAAACCTATGATAATGCTAAATTGGTGATCAAGCAATAAAGCAAGCAATTATAACAAGAACATAGAAAGGAATATAAATCTCAATTAATTAAATCAACAGTCAGAAATTTGAATCATGTTTACTCCCTAAACCCTGGGAAAAGGGATTTAGCCACACATAGACATATGACTAACAATCACAATCTCAATAAAACTAATGAACATTAAACAATGAAAAACCGTAGAGAAGTCGAGATTCTTCAATCTTGCTCTTCTCCGTGTCTCACAGCTCTCAGGAAAAGTCAGAATATGATAAAAGGTGTCTGGGATAAGCTAAAAGATGGTATTTATGAGCCCTAGGTCGTCTAAGCCCGAAAATACTCCAAAAACGCGCTTTTAGTGAAAAATCGGAAAAACTGGGCGGAACTCGGCGTTTCGCGCGGCCGGGTCGCGCAGCCGCATGGCTGGACCGCGCGAGCTCGCGCGGCCTTCTCGCGCGCCCGCGCGCTGTGCCCGCGTGAGCAGTCCAGCAACTTCTGCCATCGTCGCGCGGCCGGGTCGCGCGGCCGCGCGACCTCGCGCGGCCTTGCGCAGTGATTTTGTTTTGGCTCGTTCTCCCTCGTCCGAACTCCGATTTACAAACCGTTTGCGCTCACGAACTCCTCTCGAGATGAACTACAACTTGTATTTCAGCCAAATCTTCCAAATTCTTCTTCGTTATTTCTGAAAATACGTTCAAACACAAGCGAGTGACAAGTTCTTGACCAAAAACCAATATAAGCTCAAAATAAACCATCAAACACACAAAAACCTCATAACTAACCATCAAATATGACACACTAAGAGGTAAAAATGCATGTTTATCAACCCCCCAAACTTGAACTATTGTCCGTCCTCGGACAAAACAAAGATGAACCAAGAATGAATCAACAAGAGCGCAAAGAAAAGTGGATAACATTATGGCTTCAGATTTGTCAATAAAATACCAACATGCATTTGTATCTCCTATCATCACAATATCACAATCATGACAAACTCAAATTATGGTCTCAATGAATTGCAATCCTCACCAAAAAGATAAAGAATATAAGAACTCTCAACTCTCAAGTGTATCAATTCAAAAAGGACGTGTATACGCTCAGTTCAAGCTAAACAAGTACTCATCCATAAGCTTGTCAATCGTCTCACCTCTCCACCACTAAATGTGTGCTCCTATAACCAAGATCAAAAAGGTCTTTATTGAAGGTTGTAATGTAGGCTCTTTGGTAAGGTAGGATAAATTTGGCTGAGTGACTAAAAGATACTCAATGTAGCTCGATCACCAACCTTATAACATTCTTAAATCATACCATCTTCCACCTCTCACAAAACCAGATTTTTCAATGCGAGAAATCATCACAACTCAACAATTATTTCTCATAACATTATGTCTCTCTAATGCATCCTATGTACCCATTTTTTCAATTCTTTTGCTCTCTCTTTTCTTTTCTTTTTTTCTTTTCTCCACCATTCTTTTTTTTTTCAACAACTTGTAGGGTACTAGGATTTTCAATTTGAAACCACAAAACATAACTCATGATCATTCATCTCCACAAACCAACTATTCCATATTAACAATTTCCAAGCTCTCACCCATAGCTAAATCAAAGAATATGGAAAAATAAGGCTCAAAGGGGTTGAACTAGGATCATATAAAGATATAGGACAAATATGGGATAAATAGGCTAGCAAAGATGGCCTTCTATCATCTCAAAGTTATTAAGCACACTATGTGACCTCGAGGGAGAAACCAAGACAAGTTCTAGTGAGACACAAGCATACTCAAACAATCACTCAAGAATAAGAAATAAGACTGTAAAAATAATGACAGTCAAGGCTCAAAACTCACAGCTTATTTCATTGATTGCAACCACATAGAGACCATGCTTATCATTCATCATTCATGCTCAATCACAACGATATCAACACAAACGCATGCAATTTCACAAGTTTTAAACAGAAATCATCATGAACCAGTTATCCACAATACTCTACACTACTCACATCATCATCAAGGTAACATCACGAAGAAACCACCAAAGCAAGACTAAGAAAACTCAACGACGACACAAACAAAGACAACCAAAAAGAAAAGTGCACCCACAAAGACACATCCCCCCAAACTTATTCACCACCAAGGAGAATAAGTTTGAAAAGGATTTGTGGGGCACGAAAACAAACAAACAAACAAACGAAAAGGAACAAACTAACCAGAAATTGGGTTGCCTCCCAATAAGCGCTATTTTTAACGTCGTTAGCTCGACCGAACAGCAAACTCATCAAGGAGGCTGGTACAAGCAGTGCTGCGAACAGCTTCTCCCTGCTTCATGCTTCTCAACCAACACTCCTCTTTTAAACTTCCGGTCACCTAGGTCCTGCCAAGAAAAAGGATCTGCATCAAATGTATTAAAAACATCAACACTTACCTTGCCCGGATCTTTTGCTTTCTTTGGCGCTTCATCTTTGTGGATGTGGCATGGTTCATAGACATGGAAAGTTCGGCTCTCATCATGAACTCGCAGTGTGAGCTCTCCTTTCTCCACATCAATCAAAGCTCTTCCCGTTGCCAGGAACGGGCGCCCCAAAATCAGCGGAATTTTGTTCTCATCCTCAATGTCTAGAACCACAAAATCTGCAGGGAAAATAAAATCCCCCACCTTCACGAGTACGTTCTCCACAATTCCACGAGGGTAGGTGACCGACCTGTCCGCCATCTGCAGCCTCATTGATGTCTGCTTCAACTCTCCAATTTCCAGCTGCTGAAAAACAGATAGAGGCATAAGATTTATGCTCGCCCCCAGGTCGCAGAGTGACCTTCCGAAATGCTGGCCTCCAATAATGCAGGAAAGTGTGAAGCTGCCCGGATCTTTGACCTTTGCCGGCAGCTTCCTCTGCAAGATTGTGCTGCATTCTTCATTGAGATTCACCGTCTCAAACTCTTCCAGCCTCCTCTTCCTCGAGATAATCTCCTTCAGGAATCTAACATACTGCGGCATCTCCTGCAGTGCTTCCACCAATGGAATATTAATGTGCACTTTCCTGAAGATCTCTAAGAACTTGGAGAACTGCTCCTTCACCCTCTCTTTCTTATGGCGCTTAGGGAGAGGAATGGCCACAGTTGCTGGCGAAGTAGCTTTTTGCTTTTCATCCTTCTTTCTGCCAGAAACCTCAACAGTGACCTCCTCAGCTTTTTCCTCAATCAGCCGTGCGCTCTCCTCTTTTGCCGTCATGGCCCCTTCCTGTGTAGTCCCGCTCGGCAGATCAACCATCTTAAAGTGACGCTGGGGAAACGGCAACCACCCAGGAGGACGCAGATGAGGTGGAAGTCGTCGGCCTTCCTCCCAGACTTTCCACGAGAGCTCTTCTTTCTCCATCTCATGAGATCCATGGTTTCCTTCTGAGGGGGCTTCATTCTTCAATCCAATGGCCATGCATTGCTCCTTTGGGTTCACCTTGGCATGGCTTAAGAGGTTACCCGACTGTTGGAGTTTGTTGACGGCGGTGGCTACTTGACCCAATTGGGTCTCGAACATCTTCATTTGAGTCCCCACAGCAACGGCATTGGACTCTAGCTTTTCCATCCTCTCATCTGCCTTGGAGATGAACTTCATCATCAGCTCCTCTATATTTGGCTTCTTCTCTTCATTAATGATTCCATTCGTAACAGAGAAGCTTGGTGGAGGTTGGATTGCATTGTTGGGATTCCCATAAGCCAAATTGGGATGTGGACGCCCTCCATGATGAAACTGCTGTCCACTATTGTATCCACCCTGTTGCCCATGCTGAAAGTTCTCATAGCTTTTGCCATTGATGTAGTTGACGTCTTCTACGCCTGTCAGGATCTCTACAGCTGGCTTAGAATTGCCAACAGTCATAGCATTGATTTTCGAGTTCATCTCTGCCAGCTGAGTCAAAATCAATGCCACGGGATCTGAACTGGAGGTAGCAGCAACTTTCTTCAAGTGAACTCTCTCGGATGGCCATTGATAGCTCGTGGTGGCCATGCTTTCAATGATCTCCATGGCTTCAGAACTCCCCTTCTTGAGCAATGAGCCCCCTGCAGCTGTATCCATGAACATCCTGGTGCGCTCTCGACAAGCGTTATAGAACATGACCACCAGAGTCCCCTCATCGAAGCCATGGGACGGGCACTTCCTCAACTTCTCATGGTATCTCTCCCATATCTCTGCTAGTGTCTCTCCATCGAACTGTTGGAATTGGAGAATTTCCATCTTTAACTTCAATGTGAGCCCGGGAGGATGGAACTTCCACAGGAAAAGATCAGCCAAATCCCCCCATACAGGATTAGCTCCCAGCTGCAAAGTATGATACCATGACTTTGCCTTATCCCGGAGTGAGAATGGGAAAAGGCGGAGTCGTATGATGTCATCTGGGACTCCGTTCATCTTGACAGTGCTGCACAACTCCAAGAATTGCGCCAGATGCGCATTTGGGTCCTCCACGGCTTTACCTCCATATTGGTTTTGCTGCACCATGGTAATCAGCCCAGTCCTTAGCTCGAAGTTATTCGCGTTGACTCTGGGCGGCTCTTGGTACTGGTACAGTGGAGTAAATGCCTCATCAATAGGCGGCTGTTTCTGCTCAGCAGCATTTTTCTGAGCATCCAACACCGCCTGCAACTGCTCTCTCAACGCACGGACTTCTTCCGCAGTGGCCATAGAATCCAAATTATCTTGCTTTGCTTGGCTGTTCTTGCGGCGGAGCGTAGCTTCAATCTCAGGATCAAAATCTTCAAGAGGAAGCTTCTGAGATCGCGTGTTCATGCACTACCTAGAAAACTCCAACGCAAGAATCAGAACCGCAGGAAAAATAAAGAACAGAAAAATAAATAACAGAAATAAAAAAAATCCAGAGTAGTATCAAACAATTAACAGAATAGTACTGATAAAAATCAGTCCCCGGCAACGGCGCCAAAAACTTGTTCGCTATTTTATTTACACGCCGCAAGTGTACGGGTGCAATTGTATAGTGGCAAACAAGGTCGAATCCACAGGGACTAATGGTTATCAATGCCTATTCTTAATTACTTTACTCTATCTGGAAAACCGAATTATAAAGGTTTGATTTTGGAAAACAAATTTAAATTGAAATAAAGAAACACTAAAAAGAAATCAAGCTGTGAAAATGCGAAGTAACAGAAGAAAGAGAGTTTCCCAAGGCAAAGGTTTCAACAGATTCTCCTAACTAACACGTTTGATTCAATTAATGAGATAATTCCTAAGGCAATCTCAAAGTTAATTCATACCCACTCCCGTGGCATACAAATCGTTGATTACATGCAAGGCTACCATCCCTGGATCACACTTCTAACATGTAACTCCTAAAAGTTCCTAGGATTAACGCCCTCACAATTATTAATTCCCTTTAGAATTAGAATAAATGTGTTCTATGTTCTTAGTTCAGGTATTAATTATCATCTCCCGATCTCAAATTAAAACCTATGATAATGCTAAATTGGTGATCAAGCAATAAAGCAAGCAATTATAACAAGAACATAGAAAGGAATATAAATCTCAATTAATTAAATCAACAGTCAGAAATTCGAATCATGTTTACTCCCTAAACCCTGGGAAAAGGGATTTAGCCACACATAGACATATGACTAACAATCACAATCTCAATAAAACTAATGAACATTAAACAATGAAAAACCGTAGAGAAGTCGAGATTCTTCAATCTTGCTCTGCTCCGTGTCTCACAGCTCTCAGGAAAAGTCAGAATATGATAAAAGGTGTCTGGGATAAGCTAAAAGATGGTATTTATGAGCCCTAGGTCGTCTAAGCCCGAAAATACTCCAAAAACGCGCTTTTAGTGAAAAATCAAAAAAACTGGGCGGAACTCGGCGTTTCGCGCGGCCGGGTCGCGCGGCCGCATGGCTGGACCGCGCGAGCTCGCGCGGCCTTCTCGCGCGCCCGCGCGCTGTGCCCGCGTGAGCAGTCCAGCAACTTCTGCCATCGTCGCGCGGCCGGGTCGCGCGGCCGCGCGCCTGGACCGCGCGACCTCGCGCGGCCTTGCGCAGTGATTTTGTTTTGGCTCGTTCTCCCTCGTCCGAACTCCGATTTACAAACCGTTTGCGCTCACGAACTCCTCTCGAGATGAACTACAACTTGTATTTCAGCCAAATCTTCAAAATTCTTCTTCGTTATTTCTGAAAATACGTTCAAACACAAG
Organism: Salvia miltiorrhiza; assembly: GCF_028751815.1. NCBI lineage: Eukaryota > Viridiplantae > Streptophyta > Magnoliopsida > Lamiales > Lamiaceae > Salvia > Salvia miltiorrhiza. The sequence continues at coordinate 47,175,617 of NC_080393.1, read as the reverse complement.
CGAGTGACAAGTTCTTGACCATGAACCAATATAAGCTCAAAATAAACCATCAAACACACAAAAACCTCATAACTAACCATCAAATATGACACACTAAGAGGTAAAAATGCATGTTTATCAGTTGTGTATTGTTTGAGAGTTGAAGCTAGCCTTGGCTATAGGTACTTTTATGTTTATGATTTGCACGACACTTTCGGCCGTAGGTACTTTGATTTTCATTTAAGTAATTTCAATTCCAGTTATGTTTTCCTTTATATCTTTTGCTTGTGTTATTTACGTTATGGTTGGCTAAGTTTATATTCTGATTTGGGCAAGATGATCTAAGCATGAATGAATAAACTCGAGAGGTCTAATTTGAGCATAACAACTATATGAGCATATTCCCGATACACTAGGTTTGATTCCAAAAATGTTGTAACAACTTGGTTAATTAATTGATCACTAGTTAACTAGGAAGTTCTGACCACAAGTAATAATTTGGGCATAAGGCGAGTTGCCATCGACCTCCAAAATAGTACAGCTGGTGTTGGAGCCGTGACTGTTGTGAAATATCGGTGTAAGAGTCAAGTGGGTCTATCTAATTTTTAAAGCATTCTGGGCAAAGCACAACTAGCGATAGGCCATCGCAGAGAGCGTGGATGTTGTCCGGGGTAGTTGATTTCCATTAGCTGACCCTTCTAAGGGATCATAAACTGAAAGGATAGATTGGGCAGGGGGTTTGTTGTGTGCGTGACGAGTGACAATAGGGGCACAACAATTCTTATGCCTATAACCACTGGTATGCGAATATAGTGATTAATCTTTGCACCAATGATCGAGTGTTAATTCATGTTTAGTGATTCGAACCCAAGTCAGAATTATTTTGTTATTTGATTTATCTACTTTGTTATTTCAGTTTAGGTTGGATACCCGTTCTGCCCATAACCACGTTTTGGTCAGAACACTGCAGAAAACAAAATCCTTTTAGTGACACCCTTACAGGAGAAGTTACTGCTTAGTTCCCTGTGGATTCGACTCTGGACTTACCACTAGCTAGTCTAGTTGTGGGCACAGGATTATTTATTTGCACAAAGCTCAAACGACAGCTTCGTCAAATTGGCGCCGTTGCCGGGGAACTGAGAGCGCTAGTTATTTCTTTTTTTGTGTGTGAGTTTTGCCTTCACGTTTGTGTATGCGTCGTACTAGGAGTGCAGGGAACGAAGACCTTTTGTTCAACGAGGAGATTGAGCGACTTGTCCGACTGAACAATGCTAACAGACGCAGGGCAGAACAAGAGGCACAGGCAAGAGAGAGACAGTTAGAAGCAGAGAGAGAGATGGCAGAAAATCCGAAAGGACAGAATGACAACAACAACAACAGGACCCTTCGAGACATGATGTTCCCAAGCAATCTGAATCTTAGGCTGTCAGCAATAGTGTTACCCGAGATCACTGGAAATTGGGAGTTGAAGCATACACTAATCCAAATTTTGCCCAAGTAAAGTGATATGCCCGGGGAAGACCCTCAAAGGCATTTATAAGACTTTGAGATGGCGTGTGGAACAGTGCGCACCGCAAGTCAAGCCCTTGGCGAGTACATCTGACTCCTCACTTTTCTGTTCTCTCTAATAGAAGGAGCGAGGGAGTGGTTGTACGATTTGCCAGAAGGAAGCATTCGGACCTGGCAAGAGCTGCAGAGCAAAGCGATACTTCTCAGCCGCCCGAATTCAGAATTTGAGGACTCGAATAAGTAACATCAAAATGGGGACGGGAGAAATCCTCTATGAATACTAGGGAAGGTTCAAGCAGATGTTGGCCAAATGCCCACAACACCAAATACCGGATCATGATCTTATTCGGTATTTCGTGGGAGGACTCCGAAGGCAAGATAGGCAATGGTTACACGCTGCATGTAGAGGATCGATCCTAAACAAATCCGCAGCGGAAGCTTTCAAGCTCATAGCCGACATGGCAGAGGAATCGAAAGATGAGGAAGGGACTATAGTCAGAACTACTCCGGTGTCGGCTCCTTCTGCCCAAGACGAAAAGTTGGACAAGCTTTGCAACATGTTCGTGAAATTTATGACGAATCAAGGAACACCCAATCAAGGGATTCCCAACATTCGGAAGCCGGTGAAGGCATGCCAGCTTTGCATGGCAAATTCAAATGCAACCGATGAATGTCCACAACTTTTCGAAGATGAAGAGCTTAATGCTATTGGGCAACAGCCATGAGGAAACAACGGAGGGCAAAACCAGAAACCTTTTGAGCCCTACAGGCAGCAGTACAACAATCAAGGATGGAGGCAACATGAGAACCTTAGGTACGGAAATAAAAACTTTTTGGGGCCAAACCAAGGACAGACGAGTAACCCACCACAATACTCGTAACAACCTCAACAGGGAAGAGGATCCTCCCTATCAGAGCTCGTGCATCAAATGGCCCAACAACAAATGAAGTTCCAGCAAGAGACCGAAAAGTTCATAATGGAGATGAGAGGAGGAATGCAGAATGTGAACTCCCAACTATCACATCTTGCCCAAGCAGTCGCCAGACTTGAAAGCAAACCAGGGGCACTCCCATCCCAAGTGGAGGTGAAGAAGGTGAATGCCATGACACTCAGAGGAGGAAAGGAGTTACCCGAGGTTGATAAGGAGAAAAATAAACAAAAGCCAGAGATCAACGAGCAAGTCGGAATGGGATCAGCAGATGAAGAAGAATTTGCCAAAGAGAAAGAGGCAAAGCGAAAGGCGACAGGGAAGGGTAAAGATAAATCAAGCCAGACTGAGCCCATACTCCCCTTCCCAAACAGAATGGCCAAGGAACAAGAGAAGGAAGAATTAACTGAACTGGTTAAAATCTTCAAGAAGGTGGAGGTCAATGTGCCCCTTTTGGTCGCACTACGCTCTATGCCCAGATGTGCAAAATTTCTCAAAGAACTCTGCACTCGGAAGGTCAAATACACGGATGATGCGAAATTTCAAGTGGGCGAATCCGTGTCCGCAGTCTTACAAAGAGATATGCCCATAAAGTGTGGAGATCCTGGCATGTTCTACATTCCATGTGTAATAGGAACCATGAAGGTGGAGAAGGCGATGCTCGATTTAGGGGCATCCATCAACGTTATACCCTTATCCATGTATCAGGACCTGGAGATAGGACCGCTGAAACCCACCCGGGTGGTGATCCAACTGGCAGATCGATCAAATGTCTACCCAGAGGGGATATTGGAAGACGTCCTGGTCAAAGTGGAGGAACTCATCTTTCCAGCGGACTTTTACATTCTAGACATGGGGAAGTCAAAAGCACGAGATCCGGTAATGCTTCTGGGCAGACCATTTCTAAAGACTGCCAGGACTCGCATTGATTGTGATACGGGGAAGTTAACAAGTCAGTTCGAAGGGGAGACAGTGACCTTCGACATATACAATGCCATGAAACATCCAGCTGATACAGAGATGGTGAAAAGTGTCGACATGATCGAGAAGGTTGTTGAGGAGGTTTTGCCCAGAACAGCATTCAAGGAGCCATATGACACTATAATCCAGAATGACATAACCGAGGAGCACTTGCAAGAGGAGCATTTGCAAGAGGCGGTGAAGGTACTTAATGCGTGGAGCGAAGAGGTCAACCACACTGAGGCACTGAAAATTCCCACCCTGAAGGAAGAAGACCGACTTGTTCCATCAATCCAAAGGGCACCCAAGCTCGACCTGAAGTCTTTGCCAAAACACCTCAAGTATATCTTCTTGGGCGAGGATGACACTTTGCTCGTAATTATCAATTCAGAATTAACACTCGAAGACGAGAACAAAGTCAAGATGACTTTGGGGAAGTACAAGGAAGCAATTGGATGGACCCTAGCCGACATTAAGGGCATAATGAAGGAATATTAAACTGAATTAACGTTCCGCTTTGCCCAATGATCGTTTCTTGGATTATTATCAATTTATCATACAACGATTAATCCTAACATGCTCCTATGAATTTAACAACTGCACGTTGGAGTTCAGAAATACCTGAAGAATTCAGAAGAATTCGTCAATCTGTCGCTGAACAGGTCAGCCAACTTCAACGCTCCGTTTGACCCCTCAAACGACCTCCAATCGTATTTTGTGCAGAAATACGACTTCTTCGTCTTCGAAAGAGCTTTCCGTGGCCGCCTGATTCGTCTGAATCGGAGTTCTGTGGAAGAAGTTATGGCCGTTTTACGGAGACTGCCAGAACTTGGTTTCCTGCGAGAATCTGACTCCAGCTCTGATCTTATCGACTGTATCCCGCTCAATTCCCAACGTTGGATGGACAACGAGCTATGGAAATTCCCAAGATAGAATGGCCACACACGTTTCCTGCGCCTCCCTCTGCTCTCAAAACCCTAATTTTGATCAGTGTATTTTCCTGAGAGCTGACAGCTGTATTTTATAATACAGAAAAGAGGAGGAGGCGCCACTTTACATGTGAGGGCCGAAAATTCTGTCTTCTTGGGCTAGGAGACATTGGGCCAGCCCAGGGACCAGATACAAGGAATAAAGATGGGCCTCAAATAAATTAATTTATCCATGGTCAGCCCAGACCATAATTAATTTATAAATATCAGTTCATTCCACTAGAGAACCGATACTGACTTACCCCTTTATTGCCGGTGATGAGTCGGGGCTTGTATTTAGACTTATTAAATCTCCGTATTTAAAATATCCGACATCCATTAATTAATTAGAGCTCTGACAGCTTAAATTAATTAATCTCTTAATAATTCCTTAAGCAGTACCACTCAAACTTTATTATTACGCCTGAACTTAATCAACCTGCAGGGTTTAGCGTAATAAACCTTATTGAGCTCCTTAAGGGGATGTCATTATCCTATACCGGATACGGGTACTAATACAGATAATCAAATATCATATATTAACCGCTATCACCCAAGATACAGAGTACTCGAGTTAGTATATAACCTTCACCCATAGTAAGTCAAAGTGATATACGAGTTAACATATATATCTGCATACTTATTAGTATTAAGATTTATAAGTCACCGAGATCTTGATTCTTCACTTAAGTCAGATAGAAGAATACATCTCAAACTGTGGTCCTATCAATACGTAATGACGTACCAGTATAGACAAGTAGCCAAGACAAACTACTTCCATCTATACTGCAGCCTAAACCAATAACTTGTCCTAGAGTTATTTCGGCTGTGATCATATTATATCTCTTAAGGTTATTCCAATTATATGGTCTTCTGTGATCTACAACACACCATATAATCTACTTATATAGAGATAAAGAACATACATATGCAATCATGAACACAATCAGATAGGAGATTAGATAGTGAACTTAGGAAACATTGTATACAAGCATAAAACGTTCTTGCTTTCAGTTTACAAATCCAACACATAAGCCCTACTGTATGCATGCACCGCATATTACTAGAGGAAGATGCAGTTCCAGTCCGGGACCCCCAGAGGAAACTGAATCCAGCCATGAAGGAAGTGGTGATGAAAGAGATACTCAAACTATTGGATTTGGGCATAATATACCCAGTATCTGATAGTAGGTGGGTAAGCCCAGTACACGTTGTGCCCAAGAAGTCAGGCATACAAGTGGTGGAGAATGAATTTCGGGAATTGATTGCTACAAGGTTGCAAACCGGCTGGAGGGTGTGTATTGATTACCGCAAGCTCAACCAGAAGACGAGGAAGGATCACTTCCCTTTGCTTTCCAGATGGATACTCGGGATATATGCAGATTTGGGTCGCGGAGGAGGACCAGGGCAAAACGACATTCACTTGCCCTTTTGGAACGTTTGCCTACCGGAGGATGCCATTTGGGCTATGCAACGCCCCGGGCACATTCCAAAGATGCATGATGAACATATTCTCGGATCTCCTTGAGAATTGCATCGAAGTCTTCATGGATGACTTCACAGTTTATGGGCAAACCTTCGACTCATGCCTAGCCAATCTAGAGAAGGTGCTAAAAAGGTGCGTTGACAAGAGCTTGGTGTTGAACTACGAGAAGTACCACTTTATGGTCAACGAAGGGATTGTGCTCGGACATGTGATCTCAGGCAGAGGAATAGAAGTGGACAAAGCGAAAATTGAAATCATAGCCAAGCTACCATATCCAACGAACATCAAGCAGTTACGAGGATTCCTTGGGCATGCTGGATTCTACAGGAGGTTCGTGAAGGATTTTGCAAAGATTGCCCAACCTATGACAAGGTTGCTACAAAACGAAGTGGAGTGGAATTTTGATGAGGATTGCAAGGAGGCCTTCCAGATCTTGAAGAACAATCTGATCTCCGCACCCATAATACAACCCCCTAACTGGGGAATGCCCTTTGAAGTGATGTGCGACGCCAGCGGATATGCCATAGGGGCAGTTCTTGGGCAAAAGCGGGGAAAGGAAAGTCATGTCATCTATTATGCCTCAAAGACATTGAATGGAGCCCAAATCAATTATTCCACGACTGAGAAGGAGATGTTGGCAGTGGTGTTCGCCTTTGAAAAATTCAGGTCTTACCTACTTGGAGGGAAGACCACAGTCTACACCGATCATGCGGCTCTGGAGTACCTTCTGGCCAAGAAGGAGTCTAAACCCAGGCTGATTCGATGGGTTCTACTTCTACAAGAATTCGACGTGGAAATAAAGGACAAAGCTGGAGCACAAAACCAAGTGGTCGATCATCTAAGCATGATCGTAAGGAAGGAAGAAGGGGAACCAATCAAGGAGATGTTCCCGGATGAACAACTGTTCTATGCCCAAGGAAGAAAGGAAGATCCATGGTACGCAGATTTGTGCAATTACCTATGTTCTGGATGTGTACCCCCTGGATACACTTATGCCCAGAAGAAGAAATTGGCCAAAGACAGCAGAGAATATATTTGGGACGAACCGTATATGTGGAAGCAATGCGGGGACCAAGTGCTTCGGAGATGTATCCCACAAGATGAGCAAAGAAGCATTCTAGAATTTTGTCATTCAAAGGAGTGTGGGGGATACTTTGGGCACAAGAGGACTGCAGCTAAGGTTCTGGAGTGTGGATTTTATTGGCCAACAATCTTTAAGGATAGCTACACCATCTGCAAGAATTGCCCACAATGCCAGCGAGAAGGGAACATAACCAGGAGGAATGAAATGCCCATGATGCCCATTATGCCCGTGGAGATATTTGACATTTGGGGAATGGACTTCATGGGACCCCTTCCCAGCTCAAAAGGAAACTTGTACATCCTACTTTTGGTGGATTATGTCTCCAAGTGGGTGGAGGCAAAAGCATCCCCGACGAATGACTCAAAGGTAGTGGTGAATTTCTTGAAGACTAACATTTTTTGCAGGTTTGGTGTGCCCAGAGCAATCATCAGCGACCAAGGATCCCACTTCTGCAATTTCTCGATCGAAAACTTGTTAAAAAAGTATGGTGTCCAACATCGGGTCTCGACAGCCTATCACCCACAAGCCAATGGACAGGCCGAACTCTCGAATCGCATTATCAAAATGATTTTGCGAAAGACCGTTGGCCCAACAGGGAAGGACTGGAGTCTTAAGCTGGAAGATGCCTTATGGGCATATCGGACTGCATACAAAACTCCATTCGGGATGTCACCATATCGAATGGTGTATGGCAAGAGGTGTCATTTACCGGTGGAATTGGAGCACAAGGCTTTCTGGGCAGTGAATAAAGTGAACTATGATTGGGACAAGGCAGGGCAAGCAAGGAAGCTAGAGATCCAAGAGCTCGAAGAAATCAGGAGAGAGGCATACGACAATGTTGTTATCTACAAGGAGAGAATGAAAAAGAGCCACGATGCCTTGATCACAAACAAGCAATTTAGCTTTGGGCAAGAGGTTCTCCTGTACCAAACACGGTTCAAATTTGCACAAGGAAAGCTGAGTACCAAGTGGACCAGACCATTTGTGGTGAAGACCCAATTCCCAAATGGAGCTGTTGAGATCGGATATCCAAAATCTGGGAAAGTGTTCAAGGTGAATGGACAAAGGCTGAAAGCCTATTATGGGCATAAGCCCGACGCTGGGGAGGAACTGGATCTTGACCCAGCCACAAGCACCTCAGATTAATTGGAAGGTATCACGTCATGCCCAGGACGATAAATAGGGCACTGGCCAGGAGGTAACCTGGTATTTTCGTTTAGTTTATTTTCTTTTAGTTTTTGTTTCGCTTTCGTTTTTTGTTTGCCTAGGAACCCGGTTATGCCCACAGCTGTGGGAGAGTTTGAGTTTCCCGCCTTCGCGGAAATTTGAATTTGTTTTGCAGATACAGGGGAACACTAAGATTGAGCCGGAGAAGCTGAACATCGAAGCCCTCATCCGCATGAAGGATGTCAGAATGGATCGGGGTGTGCCCAAATTCATCAATCCAGATGAGAGGGAATTTTCAGCGGCCGAAGGCCAAAGCCCCGCTGTAGGAAAAGGAAAAGAAAAGGTGGAAGAGTCAGAGTCAGAGGAGGAAGGAAGTTAGCTGGACAGAATCGAGACCCGGATAGTGGAGACCCAGGAAGCACTGGCAGCGACCCAGAAGGCCCTTTTGGCCTTCTTCAAGTATCAAGGGTTCAGGTACCCACCTGCACCTGCCCCTTGAATTTTACCCTCCCTAGGATGTTAGTTTTTAGTTTATTTTGTTGCGTCTTTGTGTTTTTATTCTGTTTGTTTTGTTTGCATTTTCCTTGACCCCCTATACACACCCACTTTGCCCAAAGCAAAGTGTGTGTGCGTGGGGGGCCAAGACGTCTGATGTTGCTTTACTGGGTAATCCTTGTTCTCGCACCCTTTGTCTTAAGGCAAAGTGTGTGAGTGGGAGGGAAGACCCGTTATCTTTTTATGTTTTTAAAGTTTGTGTCAAGCATGTTGTACAATCGATGTTGCTCAGTTTGTGATGATTTGAAAGTGTAATTTTGTGAGTGAGATTATGCAAACTATGTGCTGTATGTAGTTGAGAACGATGGATAGGGAATTGGGCATACCTTGTGAGGATTTGAGCTTTTAAAATTATTGCTTTATGCCCAAAATAATTCTTTCTTTCATTGTGTGAATTTTGACATCTTGATTTAGGGGTGATGCTAGAACTTGTCTTGATTCTTAGTCGAACCCTGTGTACATAGTCTAGGTGTGTTAAATGATTTAGGCAAATTTTTTCTTTAGCCCACTGAGCCAAAATGACCAACCCTACATCTATCACTTGCAACCCCTTTTGAGCTTAATAATTCTTTTGAATTCACTTATAAATTTGCCTAGATTTGAGTCGTCCCGGTCAAAACTGAACTTAAGGGCAAAAGAAAGGGAGATAGTGTAGTGGATCCGATGGGCAGGACTAGTGCAAAGAAATTGCAAAATGGGACATCTAATCCCAAAATAGAAAAAAGTCCATAAAAAAAAAGAGGAGGAATAAAGGGAAGAATGTGCTTAAGCCCGCAAGAATAGGCAAGGATCAAAAGAATCTGGGAAGTTTATAGCCCAGAATGAAGTTCAGAATGACCTTAGCCTCGTACCAAAAATTCTCACCTTATGCCTTAAGCCACATTACAACCCATGAAAGACCTAATGAGATGCACCTAGGGCTTTGACTAAAGGGGAAGACATTAGAAGATAGGCAAGCCTATGGTCAGAACCCAATCAAGATGTCCGGAGTGTAAACACGAACCTAAACACTTGAGAGAAAGAGTGAAAGGGGAGGAACATCCTAATGCCAGAACCCGATCTTGACTCAACTGATGGCAATTTTGATTGTTTGATCAAGCTACTTGTTGTTTCTTTTGATCTTCATTTTACTGTTGGACTGAGAGAGTATAGCATGCTGTGTGTTTTCATTTTTTTTTTTTTTATGTTTTGTGTGTCTTTTTCGTCCGTGTCTGTACTTGGGCAAAATCATGCATGCACGCTTGAGGACAATCGTGTTTAAAGTGTGTGCGTGTGATGAGCCCAGGTTTGTGCTCTGTTTTTGTGTCTGTTTTTAGTCTAGATCGAGTCTTTTTCCTTGTGTTTGTGTCGTTTGGTCGCCTGGGAGGGCGTAATTCAATGGCAGGACCAGCTCGTGGGAAAGAGGCCAAAATGCCAGAGAAGCGGAGTGCCAGAGGATTCAAAGGGCCAGAGCAGCGGAGTCGACTTTGCCAGAGAAATCAAGCTGCCAGCGGATTAGAAATGCCAGAGCAGCGGAGTCGACTTTGCCAGAGAAATCAAGCTGCCAGTGGATTAGAAATGCCAGAGCAGCGGAGTCGACTTTGCCAGAGAAATCAAGCTGCCGGCGGATTAGAAATGCCAGAGCAGCGGAGTCGGCTTTGCCAGAGGAATCAAGCTACCAGAGGATTCAAAATGCCAGAGCAGCGGAGTCGGCTCTGCCAGAGGAATCAACCGAGCAGACGAATCCTCCGAGCACCCCAGGGGTCGAAAGTGTTGTCACCTCTCGTGAAAGAGGTATGTGCCGGAAGCAAAGGGATTTTGGAAGCAAAATCATCCCTTATACCCATAAGTACCGCACGAGAGTTGGCAGGCGAGAGAAGGAAGGAAGGCAAGAGAAGACGGAGGGACAACAGACGGGCGAGGAAGGATTGCAAGTAGGAGTCCGAGAAAGGCGGAAGGCGGCAGCTATCCAAAAGAGACCGATAAGGCCAAACCAACGCCTTATCCAAAAGGAAACATATCTTCATGAAGGTTAGGTCTGAAAAAGGATAAGCATCTCCATGCTTGCATGGATCCGGCCACACGTCATGGGCTGGGCCTTCGAACCCTAATGACACCTATAAATACCCGACGAGCTTCACAAGCCAAGGGTGCTGAAATTCCGTTCTGTTGTGCATTGTTTGAGAGTTGAAGTTAGCCCAGGCTGTGGGCGTAATTTCGTACTTTTATGTTTATGATTTGCACGGCACTTTCGGCCGTAGGTACTTTGATTTTCATTTAAGTAATTTCAATTCCAATTATATTTTCCTTTATATCTTTTGCTTGTGTTATTTACGTTATGGTTGGCTAAGTTTATATTCTGATTTGGGCAAGATGATCTAAGCATGAATGAATAAACTCAAGAGGTCTAATTTGAGCATAACAACTATATGAGCATATTCCCGATACACTAGGTTTGATTCCAAAAAGGTTGTAACAACTTGGTTAATTAATTGATCACTAGTTAACTAGGAAGTTCTGACCACAAGTAATAATTTGGGCATAAGGCGAGTTGCCATCGACCTCCAAAATAGTACAACTGGTGTTGGAGCCGTGACTGCTGTGAAATATCGATGTAAGAGTCAAGTGGGTCTATCTAATTCTTAAAGCATTCTGGGCAAAGCACAACTAGCGATAGGCCATCGCAGAGAGCGTGAATGTTGTCCGGGGTAGTTGATTTCCATTAGCTGACCCTTCTAAGGGATTATAAACTGAAATGATAGATTGGGCAGGGGGTTTGTTGTGTGCGTGACGAGTGACAATAGGGGCACAACAATTCTTATGCCTATAACCACTGGTATGCGAATATAGTGATTAATCTTTGCACCAATGATCGAGTGTTAATTCATGTTTAGTGATTCGAACCCAAGTCAGAATTATTTTCTTATTTGATTTATCTACTTCGTTATTTCAGTTTAGGTTGGATACCCGTTCTGCCCATAACCACGTTTTGGTCAGAACACTGCAGAAAACAAAATCCTTTTAGTGAACTCGACTCTGGACTTACCACTAGCTAGTATAGTTGTGGGCACAGGATTATTTATTTGCACAAAGCTCAAACGACAGCTTTGTCACGTAGCTGAACCTCCGACCCCACAGCAGCACCGGCGCCACCTCCGCCCTTTTCTCCCGTTGTGCCTCCATAAACAATCCCCGATTACCTTTAGTTTTCCTCTTCTTAAATAATGGCACATATTTGTAAATGGTTTGACTATGTATAATCTTCAGTGAGAATTATTTTTCTGAAATATTTGTATAGTTTTGATTGTCGAGATTTGGAGTCAAAGGCACCTCCTTTGGGAATTGATTTTCCATTCTGCACACATGTGTTAAGCTGCTCTGTTTTGTTAATTTGGTGAAGCTGATCGATTACAGGTATGTGTATGTAATTAATTCATTTCCTGGGGTGATATCAGTCGGGTAATTTAGGGTACCCGAATACCCGACTCGGGTACCCGAGTCGGGTATTAGGGTACCCGATTTTAGAATCGGGTTCGGGTAGGGATTTTGGATGAATTTCGGGTTCGGGTACCCGATTTTTTCGGGTAGGGTACCGAACCCGACCCGATTCCCACCCCTACCAAAATCCATAGGCTTTGTTTGTAATAGACTAGAAATTGTTCGAACTCAAGTGTTAGAGTTCTTTTTCTAGTTTAGTTGTTGTTCTAAAGACTGAAGACTGAAGAACGAAGGACTGAAGACTGAAGGCTGAAGTTGCCGACTGAAGTATCAGTCGAAGAATCAGTCTTGAACTGATTACTTAATGCGTGCCACGTGGAATCAGCGGATTGATACTAAAGTTAAGTATCCGTTAAACATTCTTCCTCGGACTGAACCTCCAACGTTCAAAGGAAGCCACGTACTCCAAAAGTACAACCGCATTAAATGCAGAGATTTCAGGATCGTCCTTTCTCTGCAGAGGTCATTCCTATTTGGTGACTACTTTATCAGAGACGTCGCATCTCCTGCTCTTCAACATAGCCGTTCTCACCAAACAAGAAATCTTGAAGACCTTCTCCGCCAACGGATCTATTCAAGACTTCTCCTATAAATAGCACTCGATGATCACTTCAATCTTCACCGATTCAACAACATAAGCTGAAACTCTGCCAAAATTGTTTTTCAGCCAAAAGCTTAAAATCTCCAAAGCTTGAATCGAAGAAGAGAATTCCAAAGTCAAAAATCAGTCACTGCTGATTACATATATTCTCTTAGACCTTAGGCAAACCTTGTTTATTCAAAGCCTAGGTCAAACTAACTCCAAAGAACTTGTTCTTTGGAGTTCAGTTGGCAAGATTTAAAACCTCCATTCGACCGATAGAATCGAGTGTTTGAGTTGCAAAAGAGTTCAGGAAGGTACTTTGACTCCGTGAGGTCCTAGTGCCAGTTCGTGCTAGGAGTGAGAAATCCAACAAGGTGTGTTGGTACTGAAGATTGGATCTTCAGTTGTTTCGGTTGTGTGCACCCGCAAGCACACTTTTCGGTTTGCTGTACACCCGTAAGCACTAGCATCGGTTTGCAGTACACCCGTAAGCACTTGCAGAGTGAAGTTGTTGGTCTGATCAACCGATCGTGGATGTAGGAAGTGTTTTCCGAACCACGTAAAAATCTCTGTGTTATTTACAGATTTTAGTATTTAAATTGTTACTTGTGACTTTCCTTTCATAAACTGAAAACTGATTAATTGCAAAGAGATACTTAAGACTAACATCGTGCTCAACCCAAAAGGCTATTGCGAAACAAATGATTTCTGCTGCGTGTGTTATCAGCCTGACCGATCTATCTTCTGATAGTCAGTGAGATTTATAACATCTCTGTTTATCAAACTCGATTGAAGCCTTACGTGCATCAGTTAAGTTCTTGTGACTTAACTGATAACTCCTTACTGAAGAGTCTTTCAGTATCAGTCGTCAACCTTGTTTTGGTCAAAACTCTTTTCAGTAAACAAATGTCTGAGTTTGTGTTTAAAGTTTCGTTTTGATCTCTATATTGAGATCTTGCTTTCATTAAAAATTGCCTATAGGTGTATCCCCCCCCCATACACCTATTCGAGACCCTCAGGATTTCTTTTGGATCAATGGTTGCCTACAATTTCTTTTGGCTTCTAAAACTTGCAACTTAAGTTGCATCACTGCCAGTTGTAGTTGGAGTTTCTCAACCAACTCATTCCTTCCATCATTCATTTTAATATTTTTGGTGTCGCTTTTTTGGTTGTGGAGCAATTTTCTCTAACAAAAGTAAATAAACATATAAATAAACAAACATAAAAAACAATATCTAAATTAGATAAAAACAACTATTCATAATATCAAAAGTAAAAACTCAACCAATCCCCGGCAACGGCGCCAAAAACTTGTTCGCTATTATTTTCGCTATGCCGCAAGTGCACGGTGTAGTTGCAATATAGGGAAGCAAGGTCGTATCCCACAAGGATTGGTGAATTCAAACTTCTAAATACTATTAATAAGTTATTTTCAATCTATTAAGACAACCAAAATTCAAGAGATGTTGAGAATTAAAACATAGCTCGATATTTAAAGCAAGTAAACTAAAATAACAACAAAATAATTTTAGTTAATAAATTGGGGAATGACTTGAAGGAAAGTTATCCTAGGGACTAGATTTCGATGGATTGTAATGAATTTTAATCTAAATCAATATTAATCTTGATATGGCCTACTTATCTAGGGCGATCTCCCCACTAGTTTTAGCCCCCTCCCGGACGACTAAAACAGTATATTACGGGTCATAATTGCCGTCCCCGGTCAATTTCTAACCTATAACTCCCAAGAGCACAAAAGATCAACAAGCCCTCACCCAACTCTCAACCTCCCGGTTTATTGAGATGATATGTATCAAACTCCTAATCTATTGTAATTATCCTCTCCCGATTCAAATCACAAATTAGAAATGCACAAAACGTGGCCAACCAATCATACAAGAGATAAATCTAGAGCTTGAAAAGATAACAATAAGCACAATCAAGATATATATTAAACAAAGAAATCAATCCATTACAAATCCATCTAATCTAATCCCTAAGATAAGGGATTTTAGCCAAGCATATTCATAATAAAAACAAATCCCAAGTCATAAGAAAACATAAATAAAGATATAGAGAGATAGAGATTCATAGACAAATCCTATAATCTTGATCTTCAATCGTGTAATCTTGATGAGCTCCTTTCCAAGTCTTCCCCTTCTTTCTTTGATTTTGGTGTTGTTTTTGTGTGTGGAAGAGAGAAAAATGGTAGAGAATAGAGGCTAGGGTTTTTGAGAGGTGAAGAATGGTGGATGATATAAAAAGTGAGGGAAGAATGGGTATTTGGGGCTGAAAATCCCGTCTGGGCCCACAAAAACGCACAATTTCGCCTTTTGGCCACGGTCACGGCCATGACCGCGGTATAGGACCGTGGGGAAGCTGTTAGGGGGCCCGCGGCTGCGGCCCGGACCGCGGGTGCTGTCTGGCGTGCTGGACGATTTTGGAGCAGAGGCCCGCGGTCTAGCCCGTGACCGCGGCCCGAGACCGCGGGGTACTGGGCTCAGTGCGCAGTCCGCTTGTTCGGCTCCGTTCTCCCTCGAGACGTACTTCAATCTCATGTCTTCAAAATCCTCCAATTAATCCTTGATTTTTCCTCCAAAACTACACCAAGAAATCAAATCTTCATAAAACTCAACATTAGGGTACAAACACGCATTGACAAGCAAAATATGAAGGGAAATGACAACAAAGAAAATGAGGTAAGAATATCATGTTTGTCATCTATTTCTAGAATATCGATTCCTAGCTATACTAAAATCCTGAAACGATTCCTTCAACTTATTCTAACTTTTATATCTTATTATAAAGGCGCATGACCATTTTCACTCTTATTAACAAGGTTTGTTTATTAGGGTGTGTTTACTTTTGTTGTAAAATTTTAATTGAAAATTTATGAATAAAAAAAGATGAGAAAATATTGTTATTATTATTATTACTCCCTCCGTCCACGAAAAAGAGTCCTGATTCCCCTCTTTTTTTTGTCCACAAAAAAAAGTCCTGTTTCACTTTTTATACAATTTTACCCTTTGTTGACTTATCTATTTACTTGATTTGCCATTCATTAACCCATTAACCCATAACAATAAATGTTAAACACCCAAATTAAATCCTAATCTATTCCTTAATTAAACCCATAATTCAGTCAATTAAAACGATTTCTCCCATTTGTGGGTGAAACCCCAGAGCCTTCTACACGTATTTGCGACGAAGAATCATTGGGTGAAAACCATTTCTACCATTTCTATGGTATTTGAGTGAAATATCCGATGGATCTGTTGCCATATCGCCGCCTCGCTTCTTCTTCTTCACCCTAAGCGCCGTCTCCCTCAAATCTCCGCCTCCATCTCAGCCCAAAACCCCAAATCGTCGCCCCCCTCTGAGCCTGAAATCATAAGGCGCCCCCAAAACCCTCAAATCGCCGCCTCCGGCTGGTCTCGATCCTCTCGGAGCACCACGAAAATTCGCTCTCGCCCTACCTCTCGCCGTCGTCTGCAACGCTTACTCCTTCGTCTGCTCTGCCTGCGTGAGTAGCTTCAAGGCGAAGCTGGCGCTTCTCGCACTGGTGAGGAGCTTGGTAGCGGTGGATGGAGTGATGCGGCAGGAGAATATCCTCAATTTGGTTTGGAATTTTCTAGATTTGTAGCTGGAATTTATTGAATTTCTTTACCCATTAATGCCCTAAATTTATTGAATTTTCTCAATCGATTGGTTGAATGCCAAAATTTGTTTGTAGTTTGTTGAATTTGCTCAATCGATTTCTTTACCCATTTGCTGAATTTGTTGAAATTGCTGAATCGATTTCTTAACCCATTTGTTGAATTTGTTTACTCAATCGATTTCTTAATTAACATCCTAAATTTGTTGCATTTGATTGCTCAATAATGCCTTAATTTGTTTGGAATTTGCTGAATTGCTTTACCCATTGACAAAGGATTAAGCAAGTAAAATTGTCATTAACACTACCCCTATAAATTTACGTCTCTCTCCACTTATACCTACTTTAACAACTTTCTTAAAACCCGTGCCGAGTCCCAAATGGGACTCTTTTTCATGGACGGAGGGAGTATTATTTTTAATCATAAGTTTACTAAATTTGAAAAATATTTTCACACCACTAGGCAAACATAATATTATCCAACATTAAAGAAAAAATAAGTGAAAAATAACTGCCCGGAAATATATTTAATCTTGTCCAATTTTTATTTATTTTTTATTTTTTATCATAATAAACATGTAAAAATCATGAAAAAATATGAAAAAATATGTTTTCTCAAATTTTTCTTCCACCCTACCAATTTATTCCACAGGATACGAAAAGGCGTTGCGTTACAATTATTCCACATTAGCATGCATCAAATTTCATACATAAGTTTGAGAATAAGTATTGTCATTTAATAATTCTTGTCATTCAGTAAAGTAAATGACCAGTTGGGACTTGTGAGTGGAAGAAACTCATATTTAAAGAATTTGACTAACCTACCAATTTATTCTTAGATAAGGGAAATTGTAGCAAGTAGGAAACGGCTAAATAAATTGCGACAAAGTGACAAATATTAAAAACCTTTCCGGGGGCTCGAAAGACTAGAGGAATCTTCCTTGTGGGGGAGCTCAGCGAAGCCGAGGTTCGATCGACTTCAATTTGATTAGACTCCTTATTAGTTAAACTATTCTTTGTACTTATCTCTTATGGGGTGAAGAAAAGAGCTATTATTGAGCTATGCTATGAAGAGAGCTACGCGGTAGGAAGACAGGTTTAGAAGGAGAAGGCACAGGAACAGGATGATTATCGATGGGCTAAGAGGAGTCCCAGTGCCCGGGTACAAGCACCTCCGAGGCCTGCATGCGAGCTTCAGCATCTTCAGATCTTGAGGGATACCGATCAACAGGTCGACATTGGCGTCGGATTGGACAACGAACTATATATCTGTTAAACGATAACCTCGCCTCATTGGTGATTGATCACATAAGGTCTGAAAAGCGCTTTCTCTATTCTATCACTTCCGCTTTCTTCTTTGCTTTCGTTTCTTTCAGAACCTGCTCATCTCAACCTGACAGCTGACTGGCTGCCTTACCGTGAAATCATTACTCTTCATTCTCCCGTGCTCTAGCAATTGCGCTCCCTAGACCACTACCATGTAGTTAGGTAGGGACAATCAATCCGTAGTGACGGGAATCTAGGAATGAATGGGATTCAAAAAGAGTTTCGTTTTTGAATGAAGTTACACAATCCAGTTCGTTTATTCTCGACGGCTTGGTTGATAGGAATCACGAGATGGCTAGATCTTAGAAATGAGGAAGCGGTTTCATTTTATATGCCTGTCACTTTCTCTTTGTTCCTGCTATCTGTAATGATAGATGAAAAAGGAGGACATAAAGACAGAAGACTTTAACAATAAGTTGAAAGGAAGACCAAAACTTCTACCATTGCTTCACAGCCCACGAAAAGAGATACTATATTCCAGTAAATAATATGTGAAGCATGTGAAACAACAGTATACAACATCTCCCTTTCCCACCTCTAAATAAGTATTAAATACATATGGAATGTCACGTACTCACCTAGTTATTCTTACATATAAAGTCTTCCACTCTTGGCTATGGCTTAATTTGTGTCTCCTTTTTTGCACTCTAAGTAGTAGCCAATAATACATTTGGACCACTGCTACAGTAAGTAATCTATATATACTGCTAAAAATTCTGAAAAAGATTGCTACAAGCTCGGACCAAAGTATATATATTACGTATATATAAATAATAATATTCAATAAATATTGATGAACCTTGGGGACCGATACGGTATGTCGAATTTTATTCGTCATATCGTATACCGTGCCGAAAATTGCGGCATTAAAATTTGCATACCGTTGTCGTACCAAACTCTTCGATATAATAAAAATCGGTATATCTAAAAATTTAGTATGAACTTTTTCTTGCCAATAGTGCAGTATACCAAACCGAAATTCAGTATACCATATTTTACGGTATACCGAAATTATTGGTATATCGTTTCATTTCTAAATTACCGAAATTTTATGCTATATCGTATATTTGTACATACTGAAGTTACATCAAACAAATATAGAAATAACTTCCCGACGAATAAAATTTAAACTCTAATTTTTCAACAAGGCAACAATCAAAGTACCTAACACAACAAGTAATAGAAAAAATAATATAATTATATTTAGAAAATATTAGAAATTTACTACAAGTTCAATCGATAGGTATATTGATTGGGTATATACCGGTATTCGATATATATCGGAACTGCGGTATATACCGAAATAACATGTATATAACGTTTTTTTGGTATATTCCGCGGTATCGGTATACCACGATATGAGAAAGATTGATACTGTTATCGTATTGAAATTTCTATACGGTACCATATCGTACCGAAACTTATGGTATACCAAATATTCGATATTTTCAATATTTTTTCGATACGATACGATAAGTACGGTATATCGATCTTTCGGTATTTTGATCCACCCCTAGATAAACTCTTTCCTTAGTTGTAAGATGGATAATTGACATGTTTTTTCCGATCACACATTAGATCTTTAGTGGTGTAATTCTCACACAGTTTATTGTGTCTCATCGTCATTCCATGTTAATTTCATTAATGTATGACTATTTATTACAAAAATAATCAATATTATTATATAATGAACTCAAATTAATATTTCATAAAAAAAATTGTATTTAAAAAATATATACACCTTAATCCTATATAATCAGTTATTAATTCAAAAATTGGAAAATAAATATAAAAACACAACTATAAACCCTAAAATATAGAAAATTAAATACAAAAATAATAAAGACGATCAAAATTAAAAGTAGGGAACTGAGACAAAGAGGATCCCATTAACCCACTGCATGTTGAAACTCCATATATATTGCTCGTCGAATGTGTGATTTATATTTATTTATTTATTTGATCTATCGGTTTATATGTTAATAGTTTTCAATCTTAAAATTTTAATGTCCTACATTTTCTATCTGCAAGAATAAAAAAAGAAACAATTGCATAATTGTCAAATTTGTTCTTCAGGGAGAACCAATTTAATTTATTCTGAATACCAAAATTTATATACTTTTACTGATATAATTAAATGAGGAGGTCTTCCATACATACATGGTATAGATAATTCATATACTTTTTTTTTGAGACGGATAATTCATATACTTTAATTAGCGTGTTTCTCGTCGAATATTGACGGGGAGTTATTTTATATCGTAATTTATAATTATAAATTATAAAGGCGCCTTATACCACACGATTAGCGTAGGATGGTATGATATATCTTACTAACTCCGTTATATTTTATACTTTACTTTTATCTCGAGTATGGAGAAATCTCGTACATTTACCTTAATCCAATATACCTTTATTTTGATATAGTGAATAAACTATACCGTTACCGTACATTTATTTCAGTATATCGTACTTTCACAATATATCGATCAGTAACTATATTTGGTACGGTATGCTAGTAACTTATTTATTTAAAACTTGTTTATTCAATGAACAACATCTGAAAAATATAATAATGTTCTAATAATTAAAATATATCACAAGTTATCAAGAAAATAAACATTATCTGCATCTCAAGTTCAAATATGTATGACATATATTTTGCTATTTATAGTGTCTCAAATATGTATGATGTACTCGGTAATTACCTAAACGTGTAGTTTAAATTTATAACTATATAATACCCACTAATTACCAAATCATTTTATTATATATCTAAATATTTAAATATAAATTATTTTAATAGTTGGTTATTTATTTTAATAAAATTAGAAAATTATAAAATAAATATTATTAATAAATAATATAAATATCCATTAATTAGTCATTTGTGTATTTGTCAAATACGTATAGTAATTAATAATATCCACTATCTCGAATCAAAAACTATTGTTTAAAAATAAATTGTACAAATTATATCATTTTATTTCATTATTACTTCGTTAAATGTATAGAAAAAAAAAATCAAATAGTGTAGATAAGAAAATACTCCATCCATCCGCGATATCATTTCCACATTGTGGATGTCACGGATTTTATAAAAAATGGTGGATTATAGTAGATAATAGAGCTGACAAAATCAACCCAGCCCGCCCGTATTTGGGGTTGGGTTAGGCTTTACAAAATAGAGGCCTGAAAAAATCCGGGCCTAAAAAGCCCGCCCAATAAACCCGTCGGGCTAACCGGGCTTTGGGGCTAAAAAGCCCGGGGTTTTCGGGCTAAAAAGCCCGCCCGATCATTCTTCTTTTATTTTTTATTTTTAAATTTTTAGATATATTAATTAACTTAATTTATCCATTTTACGGTTTACCATTTATTTTCCCCGTAAAATCATTCCTAAATGCAATATTTATCTTTATTTATTTTTCGAATATGCACTAACAAATAAGTGCCGAGGGCATGGCGCATGCAATTATAAGGGATAGCTATGGTGGGTATTGGAAATTTGGAATAAGGAGATTGACGTATTTTTATATATTGAGTTATTATTCAAAAAATAGACCCAGCTTTGAATTTATGAGATTAAAAAAAATAACATTTCTAATAACATTATTTTATTTTATTTTGATTGAAATGCAATACATATACCATCTATCAAACATAATCACATTGGAACACTTAGTTCAGCATATAAAGAAAAGAATGTAAGTGAAGTGACAGACTACGAGAACCGGTTCTCCATCACCAGGCATCCTTTCCTGGCTCCTCTACATATACTAATGCTAATTTATATAAATCTATACGCCGAGGGGCTTGCGGCATAAATTGGGACTTTTTTTTTTAATAATAACTCAATATATATAAAAATACTTAATACTTGAGACTTTTTTCAATAATAACTATATATATATATATATATATTAATACTAGTAATACTTAAGATACGTATTTCATTATTAAATGAGGTTTTAAAAAAATTGGAGAATAAAAGAATTGAAATCATTATTAAATGAGGTTTGAGACACTACCTTGCTTTTTTTATTATATTGTTTTAATAATAATAATAATAATAATAATAATACAATTATTAATTGGATTGATTTTTGTTTATTTAATTTTTGTAAAAATAAAATACTCCATCCGTCCGTCAAAAGTGGACCACTTTGGCTGGGCACATGATATAATAAAATTGGTGATAATTTTGATGTAGTGGAGAAATGATCTCACCACTTTACGAGATGTGTGGTTGAGATTGAATTTGAGGTGATTTTTTTTGTAAATAAAGAGTGTTTGTTAGGATAAAAGATGAAAGTGGATAGTGGGACCATTTCTATAAAAGGAAAGTTGTATACTCTTTGCGGACGCCCGGTATAGTAAAAGTGGTCCACTTTTGGTGGACGGAGGGAGTACATTTTATTAATAAAATATTGAGCGGGTTTGACCCGACTGCCCGATAGCCCAGATGAGGCTGGGTCGGTTTTGTAAATTGAAAGCCAGGTCAAATTCGGGTCGGGCTGGCCCGATCAATTTCAAAAGCCCGCTGGGTCGGGCCAACTCCAGTAAATAATAATGGATATTGTAGTGAGTGGAGTTTGAACCCAATAATAAAAATACTTTTTGATGAAAATATAAAGATAAGCGAATAAAATGTTATATGGACCCTACAACTATAATTGAAAGTGGAAACGATATCACGGACGAATCCAAATGACAAATGTGAAAACGATATCGCAGACCAAGGGAGTATTAGTTTGGCCAATGAAATTGGCGGTGCGGATCAAATGAAATTAATCTCAACTACTAAGCTAATTAAAAATGAATTTTTGGCTGGAACTTGGAGAATACAAATTTCTTTTAATATAGATTTTCATTTGACAAACTTTCATTTAAATTCATCCTCACAAAACTCTAATTCTTTGCAATAATTATATAAAATTATTAATTAAATTAAATAAAATATTTAATTAGCAAAATTAAATTGACGGTCTAGTCAAATGATATTAATATAAACCACTTTGCCAATTAAAAGTGAATTTTTGAGATTTGAAGAATATATTCTTCTGTACTGATTTTCATTTGGTGAAATTTTATAAAAACTCATTTTGTGATTGGAGATATTTAATAAATTTGTGGTGCAATTTAATATTGATCTCAAATACTTTACTAATTATAATTGATTTTTGGATGTGAAGTGAATATAAAAAAAATACCCATTTATACAAATGACCACTAGAAATTCAATGTGGATTTCAAGATTTTTAAAAATTTATCAATTAAGAATGCATAACATTTGGACTTCAGATATATAGAAATAGAGGAGTGTGGAGATGCAACATAGGATAGAGAATTAATGTGAGTATAAAAATCCTTAATTATATTAGGATTAGATACCAAATACAACCCTAAGGTTGTGACTTATCGAGCAAAAATAATCATATGACAACATTCGTCACATTTAACACCTCAGGGTCACGATTAGGATGCAAATTCATCCAGCCACTCAATGGACGTCAACATTTATAAGCGGGAGAATTCAGCAAGGTTTCAAAAGCGCTCCCGCCGGGGATGATAGGCGATCTGCATGAGATCATGAAGCAAATAATGATGGTGGGGGTACGAGCAGAGTACTGCACCGCTTACGGCATATGCCGACTAGAGTTTTTAGAACAGAGCCTGTCGCGGCTGGGGCTGCCAAAGCTGATCATCGACGAGGTGCAAAGAATGTCGTGGACTAGCTCAAAGATGAGATTGAGAGATAAATTAAAGTGATCAATGTCACTCTCTGTGTCCTTCTCCCTAGCGAGTGCCGCTTCTACGATAGCGTTTTCTTCATTTTTCCATCGAATGCCAATCTCTCCTTTGTTAAGGTATGCATGGGCTCGATTATTCAGCTATTGAATTTTGCAGATGCGATCAGATTAGTTATTCAAGGTGCTGGATATTTACGAAGCAATTGGGAATTTGATGCCTGAATTCGAGCTGTTGTTTCTTGATGTTCGTTTCTTGCCGTTAAGGAATGAAGCCATAACTATTTGGAAGAGATTAAAAATAAATAAATATTTAATTTCTGAATGACATATTAACATCTATTGGGTAGTCTGATGAATTTGCATACTAGACCTTAGAGTGTTAAATGCGATGAACATTATTATAGAATTATTAATGACAATTTTAAAGCTGTATTTGATATTTAAACCATTATATTATATAATGATCACAAGACATTTATGCAATTAAACTGATCTATATTGGTACAATTGACTAGAATAGTTGTCCTATCAGTTTGTATGATCAATTATGCTGAAAACACGACACAAAACTATAATTATGATAAAGATTGTACATGGCAACTACCCATGGCCATTAACTCTAATACTTACCTAAAAAGAATAATAGCTTTCTCTCAGCCAATTAGAAAAATGTTATATGATGATTGAAATTAGATATAAATATCACATGTACGTATTATAATGTGAGAAAAAAGTTCTGATGTTGCCCTAATGATAAGTATACTTAAGGATGTCAATCGGGCCAGCCCACTGGGTTTCGGGCCAGCTGTATCGGGTTTCGGGTTAATCGGGTGCAGGCTAATCGGGCTGGAGATTTTGTCGGGTTATAAATTTTCAACCCTAATCCTAAACGTTCGGGTTTCAGGCTAGCCCATCGGGCTACTCGACTTAAATGCGTAAAAAAATAAATAATATTTGTATTTTGTTATTTTTAATGATCTAATGTATAATGTATAAAATATACATAGAAATCAAAGATATAAATTAAATAGCAAGCATAAAATGCAAAAATATAAGATATTGAAAAAAACATCAAGATTACATAACATATAAAATAAGTTGGTAACAATAAAATGTTCAAACTATCCAACAATAGTTTGAATTCATAGAATCAAGTCATCTTAAAAATACAGAAAAGTGAAATGATGAGACTTTATAATATTTTGTCATTTTTTTTATATCTAAATATTTAATATTAAGAATTCGGGTTTTAGGCTAGCCCATTGGGTTAGTCGGGCCGACCCTATTGGGTGCCGGGCTAATCGGGTTGTAACTTTTATCAGGTTGAAAATATTCAACCCTAACCCTCTCGGATAACGGATTAATCAGGTCAACCCACGGATTTCGGGCTAGATTGACATCCCTAAGTATACTATCTCATGATCTGTGTGTAACTTTATATGAACCCAAAAATTATATCAAACACTTCTCTTATAATGAGGGTAATTGCTATTAAATATATAAGTTTTATTAAATAAATTTGCTATATATATGAATAAAAAAATTGATCTCTAAATACGCAAGCATTCAATTGTTTAGTTTTTTACACGCACGACAGTAAATTTTGGACGAATTAACGCAAGTAACTAACTAAAATGACAAATTAATGTATGACTAACTGAAGTGACGTATACATCCAACTGTATCATTTAGTACATCAATAGTTTCAGCCACGCAGACATTTCAAGCGTTTACGAAACATTCATTTTGAATTAATTGGTAATCGTTAAAAAAATTCAAAATAATTGATATATAGTTTCAATTTTTTTATTTATATATGAATAAAATTGAATAAAAATTACATGTATTTAGGTATAATACCCTAAATAAGTATGAACAACGAATTCGCCTTATTTTATTTAATAATTGAAGAAAATTAAAGGTTAACATAGGAAGGGGAAAGATTCTCGGAGAAAGATTGTCGTCCTTCATTAATGATTATACCCACTTTATCTTTTTTGTCAGCTTAGAGAGAGAGTGAGAGAAGTGGGTGTAATGAAGCATATAAGCATATTTATATAGACCGGTGAAATTGAAATTTGTACAAAGCTGTAGAAAAAGGAGAAATGCACATAATTCTTAGGTGTGTGTGTGTGTCTGCGTTTAATTTGGAGTAGGTGAGCAGTCGGTACTAATAAGCTCTTTTCCTGTTTGACAAACAATGTAACTAATCCCTGCCGACAAGAATTTGTGTCTCTCCACTAAATCAGTAATTAGATGACATAAAAGCCAAAGCTACCATAATACTCTACTCCATTAATTTATTTATTCTACCATTCTCTCTCCTCCCTCTCTCTACCACCCAACCAAAAAAGTTAACCAATAATTGATTTCTCTGTTTTCTCACCTTCCACTGCCTTTCATGGTGGGTAGATAGATGAATCTCTAGTGAAAATCCCATCATTATATTTCACATATATCGTACACATGAGTATATGTTAATATAGACAATGAGTAGAGAAAGTGAGATTTGATTATGATATTTGTGGTTTCTTGAATAATTTCATTTCATTTTCGTCGCAAAATAAGAAAAACTACTACTATTATTGGAAATGTTGAAGGAGCCTTTATTCATATTGCATGGCTTGTAGAATATATACCTCTCATTTTGCAGTATGCACAAGTTTTAAAAGTAGCCATTTTTCTTGTTTAGTCCTTTCTTATTTTTCTTTTCAAATATACCACCAACTATGTACTTCGAAAATGCCTATTTATATTAAACAAATAAATAAATAAATTGAAAAGAGCATGATAAAAAAAATAAATGTGTCGATTTTACCTTCTCATGTTCATTAAACATTTTTCTGATTGAAGTGGTTTTGGGTACAATCGTTTGTATCGTACAATCGGCGGGTTGTACTCGCACTCAGACTTTGACTTGCACCCTGATTCGAACCCGTATCTTTATCCAAACCGTGCAAATGACACTATTTTGGGTGTGAGTCAACTCGATTGTATGGTACACCCAATTGTACCCAAGTTTTTGTATTTCTTATAATATGGTTGAAAAATGAGAGATAATTATATATATATAAATATAGAAAAAGTGAAATTAAAAAAAAACTCACCCGTCAAATAAAGCAATTCCCTCAAATCTCTGCTTAGTTTGGTCCTCACGTAACTCTTTCGCTATAAATTTGCTTCGCAAAGCTAGAACACCCATGTGTCTCATTGACAACCAACATGAAACAAAACAAAATAAAATGAAATAAAAATCCAACAAATACTAAAACATTATTTTAATTCCAACCATAAAGTGGTCGTGTAATTAAATGGGAATGCGACTCCAAGAAATTTAATAATTGATGAACAAACATAGAAAGCCCAATTTGAGACCAAAAAAAGCTTTACAACACTCACAAGCACTACGAACACATGAAAAATACTGGATCGTACTGCGATATGATACGTTTCCATCTCTCAAAGCTACAGTTAGTCAAATCTTTGTTATGCAATCACTATCAATTCATCTTTTTGCCTTTCATCTCGACAATCTTCATCAACTTTGGGTCCTCTCCTCGACCCTTTATGCGATCATGGGGAGCATCATCCAACGAATCTGCATCAACATCACCAACTTTGGAATGTTTAAAACTCAACCATGATTTGAATACATGGCTTCACTTAGTACGACACTTCCCTTAGGTTGAGAGCTCGAGTTACCACCGAGGAATGAGGGAATTATTATTGACTTTCCTTTAATAAAAGGCACCTTCCTCAATTCTCTGGTTAACTTGGAGATTGATCTCAGCTAACTTGGATTCAAAACATCTAGAGATTTTGTCAATTGCAGCCTATGCTCATATATGGAGGTCTCAAACTAGATGCTTCTGCAATAAGGAATGATAGAGTTGGCATTTTAGGTCATATACTTATATACCACTAAAAACAAGCATAGCTTTCTACTTCACAAGTTTAATTTGATATTTTACATCTTGAATTACTCTCAAACGAACAAGTGTGGTTTCATTTCAATTTTACTTGAACTATTGGATAATTGTGCCTAAATACACGAAACTCAAACTTTTTTGGTAAAATATTGCCTCCAAATACAAGAACTCTACGATTGTAAATTTTCAACGAATTAATGTCATCCTACTATGTCGTTCACAGTATACATAAATCGGTCGTTTGAATCATATAGATATCTCAGGTGCCCACTTTAACATGAATTTAGCGCAATTGACATAAAATCTTGAAATAATTAAAAATTCATGTATACTATACGGTGAAAGTTCGTAAATACAAGCCCAATTACCCTTTACATATCAGTATATATACTAGTCCACCATGCAACCTATCATGACACAAACAACTATGTATCATCTTTCTTAGCGATTGAATTGCACGAACAAGGGAATTATGCAAATACGGCCACGAAACCAACTTCTCATTTCATTCACTAAATCTACCAATTCTCCCATAAGCTATATACACATTCCAAACAATCACCTATACTCTAACCACAAGGATTCTAAAGAGAAACAGCACATGAAAGAATTCGAAGTAAACCTGAATTAAAAAAATAAATAAAAAATTACTATAATAACAAAGATGGGCAAAAATCTTACACAGAGGAAGAATCAACAAAAACCTCATCGAGCACATCGTCCTCACCATTTGGCAAGGCAAAATGCTGATCATGATCATGATCATGATCATGCTCATGCTTGGAAATCGAATGCGCGGAGATGA
Organism: Salvia miltiorrhiza; assembly: GCF_028751815.1. Classification (NCBI taxonomy): domain Eukaryota; kingdom Viridiplantae; phylum Streptophyta; class Magnoliopsida; order Lamiales; family Lamiaceae; genus Salvia; species Salvia miltiorrhiza. The sequence continues at coordinate 47,147,455 of NC_080393.1, read as the reverse complement.
ACATGAGCTTTTGCGCCGTGTCCATCCCCGCCCTCGAATGAGAATGAGAATGAGAATGAGAATGAAAATGTCTTATCAAAGAGCATTTGGACGTATAAGCAGAGGACGAGGACGAGGACGTAGCGTGCAGGAAGATAAGCCTGACGGCCACCTTCCCGAGCGACTTGAAGTCGGTGAGATGCGCCTCCCACACGAGCCTGCTGCTCTGCGGGTTGGCGATCTTCATCTTCCCCGTGGCCGCGTCCCTCTGCCTCAGCTGCACAGCTTGTGCGTACATCGGATCGAGGCCTTCCGTCCGCCACTTCATGAGCTCCATCAGCGCGACGTGGGCCTCCTCCCTCGACACCAGCCGCGTTATCAGCCTGTCCACGTCCTTCTCCTGCTCGGAGCTCAGGCACTTGAAGGGCGGCAAGTACTTCCCGCTCGCGTCCCTGATCAGATACAGCGGGTCGAGGACGAAGGCGGCCGCCCACGCCGGGTGGTAGTTCTTCTCGAACCTTCTCTCCACCACCTTCTCCACAGGCCCTTGAAGAATCTGAAACTTGGCGCACCACTCCTTCACCTTCGCCCGCAGCTCCTCCCACAGCGGCAGGCATTGCCCGATCCGCGGCCTCTCCTCCTCGACGTCGTTAGACATCGTCTTGATCAGCTTCACCAGCGAGTGCACCGCTTCCAGCTCGTTCCAGAAGCGCGGGTTCCTCATCATCTCCTCCACCTCCCTCGCGAGCTGCTCCTCCATTGACAGCATCTTGTAGGACTCATCCGTCAGCATCAAGTGCAGAGCCCGAGCAGAGCTCAGTATGTCCTCCACCACCGCCGCGAAATCAGAGACTCGCAGCGGGGCGGCGTGGCCGTATTCCTGCACCTGGAACTTGTGGAAGGTGTGCCGTATCTGAGACTTATTGTTTATCAAATTTGCAATTTTCATGCAATTGGTGGTGACGTTCTTGAACAAGTGGAGCTCTCTCCCTAAATCCTTGATCAAACTAGTGAAGCTCTGACACTGACAGCAGAGGTTCACCATCCAGGGATGGTGAGCCTCGAGATTCCTCAGCGCTTTGCCTTTGAACTTGTCGGAAACAATGCCCACGCATTGCTGCACATTGCCGCCGCCGCCGCCGCAAATGTCTGTGATGGTATCCCACAGAATCTCCTCGGCGAGGTTGGTGTGGACGTAGCCGCTGGTGAAGACGGCCCTTTTGAATAGACTAGTCCCGTTTGGGAGATTGACGGATAAGTGAAGGAGATTCTCGTTGGAGTTGTTCCAGCCGTGGGCCGCTAACTGGAAGAACATGGCGTCGCGGATTTTGGCCTCGCAGTCGGCCCTGGCCTCCTCGTATTTGGCGTCCAATCTGGAGGTGGCGAATTCGCGCTTGGAGATGGGCGGGAGACCGACCTGGTTGAGGAAGGATTTGAATTTGGGGTGGTCGAGGCTGGACAATGAGACGGAGCCGCAACATTCGTACACCCAATCGGCGAGGAAGTCCAGCGCAGAATCCACCTGGGATTTGCTCAATGCCGGCGCCGGCGAGGCTTTCGGGCTCTTCAGCCGCTTCACGCTGTCTTCCAGCATTGCCAGAGCGCCTAAATCCTCTTTTCCGCCGGACAAAACCAGCTGCTGCTGATGGCCAGCGGCGGCCGGGGTAACAACTAGGCTCGTGCTGTGCGGCGGGTAAGCTAAATCTACTGTGAATCTCGAAGGGTCTACGATGGCTAGAGGCGGCGGAAACGTAGACGACGTCGTGGTGGCGTTATTGCCGGCGGCGGCGGACGAAGAGGAGGCGCGTTTGCGGGAGGATGGAGGGGAGGCGGCGACGGCGACGGCGACGGAGACGGAGGAGGAAGAGGAGGGCGGCAGCGAGGAGATGGGGTTGGGCGCGGAGGCGAAGTTGGGGCAGGTGCCGCGCTTGAGATGCTCGGAGGCGGTGCGCGAGGGGTTGGAGGCGGAGAAGACGGCGTCGCAGAGGGAGCAGCGCAGCTTCACGGCCTTGGGCAGGCCGGTGTCGGAGCTGTTGACGAGGATCGGCTCCAGGTGGGCCCAGTACCAGGCGCCCTTCCCTTTAATCGCCTTGGTCCGTACGGTCACCAGCCCTTCGTACCGCTTGTTCGCCGCCTTCGCGGCCATCTCGTCGGATGAGGCGGAGGTGGACTCCAGCGCCGCCGTCGTGGCCGCGCCGGCATTCATTGTGTGCGGGTGATGGAAGGGAAGGGAACTACTATGCGTTGATCAGCCGCGCGCGCACAGAATTAGTGGCTTAGTGTGATTTTTTTAATTATATGTGGAGGAATTTGATGGTGTGGTTGACTAGGCCGTGACGTCGGTGGTGGGTGCATTATCGGCGGTGGCGCCGATTGGAGGATGAGTAAAAGGCGTGGGGTGGAGGTTGTGGGCAGACTACTGTGGCGGGGTTTTTGGAAGGAGTTGATAGCAGAAGGTAGGAGGAGAGAGAGAGAGGGCAATGGAGTTAGTGCAGAGAGAGAGAGAGAGAGAGAGAGAGAAGGAGGAATATGGTGTAGTTGAGTTGAGTTCGGCTGCTTCGAACAGAACTGTAACTTCAAACGCGCCGCGCGCGTGTCTACTATTCATATCTACTATTCATGAATAGAAGGTTCTATTACTATAATTTGCCAATTTTGGTGTTTCACTCTATGTTTTATTATAAAAGTTTTAATTGTTTTTGTTATTTTTTTCGTCAATTTTGATATACTCATAATTTAGTTTAGTTTTACAATTATTTAAGGTTCAATTATCAAGTTAAGGTTTAGAATTACGACTATCTTGAAATCTTTTTTGAGCACAAGAATTAAAAAAAATACTCCCTCCGTCCACGAAATGAGTACCCATTTGTGGACGGCACGGGTTTTAAGAAATGTATGGAGTGTAGTTTGAATAGTTTAAGGGTCCCACTTTTTGAGTGTATTAATTAAAGAGATGTGTGGGGTACACTTGCCAAAAAGGGAAATGGGTACTCATTTCGTGGACGGACGAAAAAGGAAATATGGGTACTCATTTCGTGGACGGAGGGAGTAGTATTTTAAGTGTAAGTAAAAAAATAAATAAAAAGTAAAATTTTTATCAAATAAAAAAATGTCTTTAAGATAGATGAGAAGTAAAAAAAAAAGGTGTCTCAATGTAAGGGGATACCGAGGGAGTGCTATTTAAATCATAAGTTCTTCAGCTATAATTATCTATACAAACAATCAAGATCAATTCAATTCTCTAATTCTTGATTATTAATTATCAACTTGCAATTCACCCGCTCATTGCACAAAAGAATAATCACATAGTTTTTATTACGTTCAAATTGCACCGTCTATAAACAATCAAGCACTATTTATTGGTGAAGCTATCAAGACAACTTCTAGATCAACGGCCATTTACATATCTATAAATAATCAAAGTTCAATTTTGATTTAATTGTAGATGATTAATTCCCAAGTATAATTTATTAATAAGATATTAATGTTCCGATTAAACTACATCTAAGTTTCTTGCAATAATATGAGATCATTTCAGTGTGACAAGTCAACCCAAGTTATAATTACAAAGATTAAACAAGACTATTATTCAGGCTACACAAAAAATGATAAATCTAAACACTGTAAATATTAGGTCTCGGAAGGTCTGGAATAGGTGTGTATGGAGGGGGAGGGGGGCTATTTTTCAAAAACAACAAACCAACTCAACCTTTTAACAGAGTAAGAGTTAAAAAAGACTTTGGTTGAAGACTAATACTGAATCTCTCTTCAGTAAAGAGATACCAGTTAAGTCCAAGACTTTAACTGATATGCGTAAGGCTTCAGTCTAGTTTGTAAAACAGAAAAGTGTTAAGAATCATCCTGAATATCCTAAGATAAATCAGTTAGACAAATAACACTTGGTAGCGAAAAACTTTTCTTTCAAAAAAGCCGTTTGTGATTAAGCACGTTGTCAAGATCTTAGTCTCACTTTGCAGTTAGTCAGTTTCAGTTAACAAAAGGATTTTGCACAGATAAGAAAGTAAATACTGAAAGCGATAAACGACAAAGGAATTTTTACGTGGTTCAGAATCTAATTCCTACATCCACGGTCAGTTGATCACACTGACAAGTACTCTGGGCTTGTGCTTACGGGTGCACAGCAAACCTTGAACTGAAACCACTCGTTTCAGTACCAACACACTGGGTTGGATTTCTCAAACACACTTAGCCCACACTGGGCACTAAGATTTCTCTGGAGTCAGAACACTGGTCTGAACTCCGCACAACTTCAAACACTCTTTCGCTCAGTCGAAAGGAGGTTCGAAAACTACCAACTAGATCACAGAGAACATGCTCTCTATAATAAGTAACTTAGGCTTTGGATAAACAATATATGCCTAAGGTTCTAAGAGAATATATGTAATCAGTAGTGGACTGATTTTGACTTTGTGATTCTCTTCTTCGATTCAAACTTTGGATGGCTTTGATTTGCTGAGTAATGAATTCGACAGCGTTTCAGCTTATGTATTTGAATCGGTGAAGATTGAAGTGATCCTCAAGCTCTATTTATAGGAGGGTCTTGAATAGATCCGTTGGCGGAGATGGTCTTCAAGAATTCATCCGTTGGAGTGTATTTTGAATTTTGCTGAGGCTTCAATCTTCAAGGTTCCTTGTTTGGTGAGAACGGCTACTAAGGAGCAGGAGATAGGACATCTCTGAAAAGGTAGTCACCAAAAAGGAATGCTCTACAGAGAAATGACGATCCTTGAAATCTCTGCATTTAATGCGGTTGTACTCTGGGAGTGTGTGGCTTCCTTTTAACTTTGGAGGTTCAGTCTGAGGAAGAATGTTAACTGATACTTGACTTTAGTATCAGTCCGCTGAATCCACGTGGCCTGCATTAATGAATCAGTTCGTAACTGATCCTTTAGTTAAGAAACGCGATCAGTCAAACATCAGTGCTTGACTTCAGCCTTTATTCGCAATATCAGTCGAGCTCTTCAGTCTTCAGTCTTAAGTCCTTCGTTCTTCATTCTTCATTCCTCCGGTCTTCAGTCTTCAGTCTTCAGAACACAAGCTAAACTAGAAAAGGAACTCCAACACTTGAGTTCAAAAAGTTCTAGTCTATTACAAAGAACACTTAAGGATTTTGGTATCATCAAAACTAGGGCTAGGATATTTCATTAAGTTCCCAATAATTTCCCCATTTTCGATAATGTCAAAACCATACAACAGTTCTAAGACAAACAACGACTGAAACCAAAAGGCAAGTTACTAAACAAGGTAAATACTATTCCCCCTTAACAGAATAACCTATTAACTTGCACACAAAGGAGAAACAAAATAGTTCAAACGAACCAAACGAAGACATAACTGAAAGTAAGTAATCAGAGCCTGGACAAAAAGATATTGTCTTCAGGTTGAGATCAAAATGTGTTGTATTTTCATTTCAAAATAACTGATGAGAAATCAGTTAAGATACAGAGCAAAACATAAGAAAAGAAAATAAAAAGAAAATACAACACTGAAAAGTGTTGGATTCCAGCTTGATCTTCACCTTGATCTTCTTTTTCTTCTTCTTCTTGTTCATTTATTCGTTTCTTCTTCAACACTTGTTTTCCATTGACTCGAGGTCTTTCTGGTTCGCCTCCCTTTTGAGCTTCTGGTGATCCTTTTACTTTACCAACTTTAGTCTCAGATGGTTTTTCTTTGCCTTCTTTTCCCCATTTTTGGCAACATCAAAAAGGAAGGATGACTGATGATTAGGGGTGGAAAATCGGGTACCCGCGGGTACCCTACCCGCAAAATGCGGGTACCCGCGGGACGAAAACTGCCGAAAACAGCACCCTCACCCGACCCTCTTCCCCGATGCGGGTACCCGAATACCCGCAGCGGATACCCACTGCGGGTATGAGGGTAACCTCACAGTCCCGCGATTTTTTTTTAATTGTAATTTTGCGGGTTTTTGGTCCCGCTGGAGGGTATTTCGTCCCGCGAGAGGGTATTTTGTCCCGCATTTCACAAAAAAATTAAAAATATCCTTTCTATTTCATCGATTATCCATAAAACCTGTGACGAATAAATAATAAAGAGAGAAAAATTAGGGCTAGGAGGAGTTTTGGGGATTAATTCCTAAAAGTAAAATCTAATAAAATTATTTAATTTTAATTTTATAATTTTATTTGCGGGTAATGCGGGTATCCGCGGGTATACCCGAGGGTACCCTCTACCCGCAATTTTTGAGGATGCGATACCCGCACCCGACCCTCCACCCGAATTTTGCGGGTATCGGGTACCCGATACCCGCGCGGGTATCGGGACGGGTGAGGGTATACCCGATACCCGCAACCCGATTTTCCACCCCTACTGATGATGGAAGCTATGATCGAACGATACCCAACTCCGTTTCTCAGAAGCCCGTGAGAGGATTCGAGAGGAGTTTGAGCAGAGGTGACTCAGAAGAAGAAGCTGCTAGTAGGGGAGGGTAAGAGTGAGAGATGAGGGGAAGAGGAGTGTTTGTAGAGATGAAGGTGGGGGATATAGGTGGGTATGCATAGCTCTTATGAAAAGACAAAGAAGAGCGGCTATACATACGGACCTTAAAGAGGAAGAGGAGGGTTCGGAATGGAGAAAGTGGGAGAGTACATGAGAGGGGTGTGAGAAGGAAAAATCGAATCAGTGACAGTTGTGAGGACTAACACTGTCGATTTGCCGGCACTAGGTCTATGTTGAGAAGACCATGTGCAACAGAAGATGCCGACAGACAACGAGTGAAGGCTCGTTGTTGTTGCATGCCATGGAAGTGGGCAAGATATGTGAGAAAAGCTTGATAACTTCCTGAAGCTTAGAAGCTTCTTGGCCCCTGGCATTAGGATAGAAGACACTTTCGTCGCTGGATACAAGTGAGAGAAGAAATAAACTTGACTTCGGAGAAGTGTTGTGATCTAGTGGAATGGTCCGGCGTAGACCAGGTGTGCGAGCATCATTTTCCCACTCCATGACTTCGTTGTCATTGATCTCTCCATTGTCGGAACAAGAGTTTTCTGCAACTATAAGAAATTCTCACAGAGGAGTCTGTGGAAAATTGTGAAGAGGCTGTGCAGGCACATCGTCGGCGCAGACTCCATTCACGAACAAGTTAAGAGCTTTATCCAGCACGGGATCCACCAAGCTGGTGTCCAAGGTGCTTCGCTATTGATACCCAGTATTTGATCTAGCTCATCATCCCTTACCCCATTTACCACTGTCTCCGCCACATATCGCTCGCGCTGCTCTGGAGTGGCCTCAACCAAATCCAACACCACCCAACATGCATCTTCAATGAGGAACTTCAGACTAGGAGCAACCATCCCAAGCACCTCAGAAGTTCGGATGAAAGATTCTAAAGTTTCTATCCTCATGATCCGCAGGAATTGATGACCTTCCTTAGATAGAAAGTAGCGGATGCGATGTTCACCGATCCCTTGCTCGAAGGATCGGTTCTCCCACTCTATGATGCCGTCTTTCAACCTTCTCGTACGCCCCGCGTAATCAACGATTATAGCCTGACGGGCAGCTTCAATCTCTTTCTTTTTCTCCTCGACAGCCTTCCTCAATTCCACTTCAACTCTCGACAGCTCGGTCTCAAGAGAGTCTCGCTCAACCTTCATTTTAGCATTTTCCGCTTTAGCCCGGTGCAATTTCTCTTCCAGGCCAGTACATCTGGCCAGCGCAGCCAGAAGCTCCGTATCTTTGGATTAAACAACAAATGAGGACCGCACCAGACAACGAGAAGCAGCCAAACACTTCACCCTCGCCTGCGTAGACAAAGTAATCAAAAGGAATAAACAATTACAAGACCTGAGCAAACACAAAATTATGAAAAACAAAACAAAGGTAAGATACCGCTTCTATAGCAAGACAGAGATCATTGGCCAGGTCCAGTGTATCCATAGAGTCATGTTTTTGGAGATCGGCGGAGGCGATCTGAGACTCCATCTGAGACCAATACTCTTCCCCGGTCAAGTCACGCAGAGCACGGGGAGCAACAGGCCCCAGCTGAAGATCATCGCCACCAGACGGGCGGGGAGAGCTGGCCAAGAGCCTCTCAAAAGAAGAACCCTCCTCATCTTCCACTATAATCGGAGAAGTCGGCGCAGACTTTCTTTTCTTCTTTTGCTGGCGTTTCTTGGGGCGAGAGACAGGGCCCTGCTGAGTTTGTTTTCGCTTCCTCTCCACCAAGTGGGTATCATCATCTTCAAAGGCAATCTTCCCATCCCGAAGATGGGGAGGTTCATGGGCGACCAGGGCAGATCGAGGTTGCCCCGAGTTGAAGGAGCTTGCACCGCTAATAGGTTGCGCAGCCTCGATGGGTTGAGGAGAGGTGGTAAAGGAAAAGTTGGAAACCCTTCCGTGTTCAACGGTCTTCCACATACCTGTGCAAGTAATAAATGGTTAAATACATTACAAAGCGAGTACAAATCACAAGCAGCGCAGTCATATATATATATATATATATAAATATATATAAAACAGGCGAGTAAGAATCAACCGATAATGAATCAATCAAAGGGATATACCAACAAAAGAGAAGGGATATCTGGAAAACAAGCCAGCGCCAGCCAAAACAGACGGATGAGTTACCAATCGCACAACGTCAAAAACACCCTTGTTATGAGCCTCTTCTAAAGACTCGAGTAGGGCAAACTCCAAGTCAGAGATATGATTTCTGTAAGGGGAGGGACTGTGTTTCAAGCGATGCCATTTCACGTTCGAGTCACCGATAATAGATGACCAATTCCCATTACGCACTTTAACGAAGAAATACTTATAATGGAATTTCTTGTCGAGAGAAGTCAGATTTCCCATATAACTCATGCAACTACCAGGTTTGGAGGTGAACTTATAATGACAACCTATTTTCTTCAAGATATGCGATTTGTAGAAAAGTTCTGCGCTGTGAGGATAATTGTTGGCAGCGCAGGCGATATGCAAGATGTGGGCTCGACGAATAGAAGAAGGGAAAAGTTGGAAGAAAGGAATGCCAAAACGGTCACAAAAGTCAAGAAGATATGGCGATGGTAGTAATCGGAGCTCGTCTCTATCTGGTTAACCTACACCGGAGTAGTGTCGAGCGATTGACCACGTTCACTATCCGGCATGTCATCATCAGGCTATTGGATCCAGACTTTGAACTTTGGGTCGTTAGGGGGAATATGGAGAAGTCGCCGCATCTTCATCATAACGGCACCATCGACCGTAGATCGAGGAAATCTAATACAGGACATATCATCATCCTGGTTAATCTGCTGTTGACGCGCTCTGACAATGGTCATGGCGGCGTGTTGCAGAAAATAGGGAGGAGAAAAACAAGACAACTGGAAAATATGCAGTAAGGGAGAAAAATGAGGAAGAAAGCCTAATACCTGATACGAGAAATGGTCAGAAGAAGAAGATGAGGTGAACAACAGCAGTGGATCGCGAAGATCAAGAGGTTGGCAGAAGACGTCGATGGCGGATGCGAGAGAAAAGAATAAGGAAAGAAAAAGAAGAGAGAATGGCGACGGTCGAATATGTATATAGAGGAATTTGAAAAGGAAAAATGAGGGAGTAATGATTAGGGTTGAAAGTTGTGAGATTTGAAAGGAACGACTCAGATCATCCCAAAAGTTGGCGGTTATAAATGAAAGGCCGAGATTAAACTGACTCAAAAACCGAAATATATATACATGGAAAAGTGTGAAGAATACGTAAGGAAGGTGTCAGGGCAATAAATGCGATAAGACCTATCTCACATAAATCCTGCGCTGTCACGATCGACGCTGAAAACTTCAGAAATACTTTGTCCACAAAAAATCATACTTCTTTTCATGGACTGAGGGGGGAGTAGCTGATGAGGGATGAGAACCTCACCAGCGCAGCCACATGGGGAGCGCTTATTTATGCCTATATTTATAAATGGTTAAATTATGCTAGCTGCGCAGGTATACAAGCTAACCTTAGAGACCAGTACTGGAAGAAACGAGTCCGCACAGCTAGGATCACCAGCGCAGCCACATTGAAGGACCACTGGAGAGGCGAGCGAAGTCTGCGCAGCCAGTGTCATCAATGCAGTCATATTGAGAGAAAGCTAAAGAGGCGAGCTACCTTTCAAGATCACTAAAGATGGTTGGATAAAACAAAAGGCAAAGGATGCCTGTGCAGACATTCGAGGTTCCGACCAGCGCAACATCAACTTGCGACACTTTGATCATAAAGTTGCAAGTTAGTTAGGATTGAGTAACTTTTTGGATAGTGACCGACGCCAATGTTAGTACATGCGGAGTATGTAAGAAATGTGAGAAGACCATTGTACCCTTTGCCCTTGTAATTCCTATATATACTCCATGTAATCCTCTTTGGGAGGACACACAATTTTAATAGAAATATCCGATATTCTCCAAGTGTTCTTCAAGTTGTTCGGAAGTCTAAGTTTTATCTGGAGTTCTTGAGCAAACAGGTGGATTCTTTACTTCGTTTTTATGTTTAGATTAGGTGTTGGTTTTATGCTTTACCAACGACACGATAGTCACTAACGTATAGTGACGATAAATACTGACAAAAATAAATTGTGTCACTGTTACACATTTGTGTGACGACAACATTTATTGTCGCTACATATATATTTATAGTGATAAAATTATGGTCGTCACTAACATATAGTGGCAATAACTACTGACAACAATAAAATTTGTCATTGTTACACATTTTTGTGACGACAAAAATTGGTGTCACAATAGAGACGTTTGTAGTGACAAAAATTTTATCGTCACTCAGAATGTCGTCACTAAAACCTGTTTTTCTTGTAGTGAACTGACAAAGTGTTAATCACTAAGGCTATTTTCTAAGTTTTATTTCCGCTGCTAGTGTTATCAGTCTAACTGACAAATCTTTGGATAGTTAGTAAGATTTATAACACTCATTTGATTTCAAAATATTGACTGAAACCTTATGTGGACTATCAGTTAAAGCTCTGTGCCTAACTGAAATCAAAATACTGAAACTGATTCAATATCAGTATAAACCTCTTTCCAAACTGAAAAACTCTTTGACTGTTGACTTCAGTCTACACCTTTCAGTATCAGTCGATGCTCACTTCAGTTTTATCAAAAGATTTTGAAAAATAGCCTACTGGTGTATTCCCCCCCCCCCATACACCAATTCAGTGACCATCCGGGACCCAACAGATAGTTTGCTCGAAAGACTAGGCTTGTGATTACATAGAATATTTGTTGGATTTGTGTACTGAAAGTAATTACGAACTTTTATGCTTGTATACAATGATTCATGAGTTCACTATTTAATCTCCTATCTGAATTGTGCATAATTGCATACGTATGTCCAATTATCTCTAATTTATGATTTTATAAATTGATGCATTCGTATTTTGACAATGTAGATGGTGTTGTTGAATGTTTGACTTCGTTGTAGCGATGATGTGAATGTAAGGTTGAATAAACTTTGACTATATGTACCTGATTTGCTTGTTTTGTTAGTTATGTTTGAATGTAATGTTGGATGAAAAATATTTGAATGAAAATGTATGAATTTTTAGTATTAATGTATGTATTTTAGCATTCTATTATGAGTTTTTAGCATTAATGAAAGGATTAATTTGTTTTAAATCCACAAACTTTATGCAATTTCTGATTTTTCTCAAAATAAATACTCCCTCCGTCCGCCAAGATTATGTCACAATTAATATATCGGGCGTCCGCCAAGATTATGTCACTTTCCTTTTATGGCAATGGTCCCACCATCCTCTTTAATATTTTATCCTTACTAACACTCTTTATTTACAAAAAAACCACTCAAAATTCAATCTCAACCACTCATCTCATAAAGTGGTGGGACCCTTTCTCCACTACATCAAAATCATCACCAATTTTATTAAATCCCGTGTCCAAGCAAATTGCCATAATCTTGACGGACGGAGGGAGTAAAATTTTGTTCTAAATACATAAACTTTGATACTTTCCGGAATTTCCCATAAAAGTTAACTCCGATTAAATTGAATCTGACGTGGCACTGAATTATGCTGATGAGGAAAATTTTAATTTCATCGGAGTTGACTTTCATGGGAAATTCCGGAAAATATCAAAGTTTGTGTATTTAGAACAAATTATTAGTATTTGTTTTGAGAAAAAAAAAATAAAAAATTGTGTAAAAATTGTGGATTAAAACAAATTAACCTTTTTTGGGACAAATTCTATTGAATTTTGAAGATTTTGGATTGATGATTGTTGATTTGAGAAAATATTCTGAAATTAAAATCATTCTAAAGTAGTTCAAAATTGAATTTTTTTTTTATTTTATTTAAGATGTATTGAAATGAAATCGGCCATCCAAGTGAAAACTATCAAAATCTCAATTTTATTAATTTGCATCTTTGGGGGGGAGGCAACCCAAAAATTTGTAAAGTTTATGAATTTAAACTAAATTAAACCTTTAAAATATTCACATCGCTTTCACATTAAGAAGATAATATAAGTTAAAATAAAAAATGAAAAGATAATATTCACATTGATTTTAGAAAATTCTGTCAAATCAACAATCATTAATCCAAAATAGAATTTGCCCAAAAAAGGTTAATTAATTTGTTTTAAATCCACAAACTTTACACAATTTTTGATTTTTTTTTGCTCAAAACAAATAAAAACTTGTTCTAAATACATAAACTTTGACAATTTCTAGAATTTCCCACGAAAATCAACTTCGATGAAATTGAAAATTTCCACGTCAGCACAATCTGGTGCCACGTTAGATTCAATTTAATCGGAGTTGACTTTATGGAAAATTCCAAGGATCAAAGTTGGTGTACTTAGAATAAAATTTTATTTACTTTGGGAAAATTAGAAATTGCGCAAAGTTTGTGAATTTAAAACAAATTAAACCTTAATGAAACACAAATTCGAAAAAATAAAAAATTTAAGGGTAAATATAATGAAAACCCCTAAACTATACCCACTTTATAAAAAATACCCTAAAACTTTTGAAATGTTCTCTAAACACTCAAACTATCAGGTTTTTATCAAATATATCCCGCATCTATTTTTCGGTTGCTAGAAACGTGATGTGACTCGCCGGATGCCACAATGTAACTTATATTCTATTTTTTTTTAAATGACATGGAAAAAACGACTTCGTTTCGTACCATATTCTATAGTGTTTATCCCTAATTCTAGGTTAGTAGGTTATTAGCGTGAATTTTTCAAACATGATAGGAGTGAATTTTAAATTTCAAAGTGAATTTTTTTTAAATGATATGGTACGAAACGACGCCGTTTTTGTCATTGCATTTTTAAAAAATAGAATATAAATTACATTGTGGCATCCGACGAACAACATTACGTTTTTGGTGACCGAAAAATAGATGCGAGATATATTTGATAAAAATCTAATAGTTTGAGGGTTTAGAGAACATTTTGAAAGTTTCAGGGAGTTTTTGATAAAGTGGGTATACTTCAGGGGTTTTTATGATATTTACCCAAAATTTAAATACAATTGCAAAAAATAATTGTAACATAAGAAATAGACCTCCAGCAAAACATTGTTGTTTATAAACAAATATACAACACACAAAATTATTGTCTATCAATAAATTAATAGACAACATGCAAGAAACCGTTGTCTATTGCTTCATAAACAACGTCCAAGAAACGTTGTCTTTCCAAAAAGAATAAAAAACCATCGTTTATAAGAAAATAGATAATAATTTTATGACCGTTGTCTATTTCAACATAGACGGCAGGCTCTATGACCTCCCCCACATACTACACCTCTATGAATGAAACTCATTTTTCTAATAAACAATAGATTTTTTTTCTGTTGTCTATTAGCGAATTTCTTATAGAGATAGATCCAACAATTAAGAAAGTGGACATCAGATTCGTCCTGGACGGCGTGCATTAGCAATTGGGTTAAGTATCAATTTCACCCCTAACGTGGAGGCCCTAGAACGTTTAACACCCTATGGGCAGGGGTGTGTCAACTAAGCCCCTGAAGTATTTAATTTCCTCTAATTAAGCCATCCGACTTAACGGAGAGTTAACACCGTTAATGTTAGATCCGGAGGGTCTCGAATAGGTGTATGGGGAGGGGGTGAATACACCTATGGGCTATTTTTCTTTTCCTCAAAGTGAGGGAATCTCCAGATAGAGATCAAAACGAACTTTACACGCAAACAGTGACGCCTGTTAACTGAAAACAGTTTTGACCAAACAGGGTTGACGACTGATACTGAAAGCTCTTCAGTAAGGAGTTATCAATTAAGTTACTGGAACTTAACTGATGCACGTAAGGGCTTCAGTCGAGTTTGCTAAAACAGAGATTATAACACTCTTCCTGATTATCAGAAGATAGATCAGTCAGACTGATATCATACGCAGCGGAAATAAACTTAGTTTCGCAATAGCCTCGGTTGAGCACGTTGTTGGTATTAGGTTTCTCTTTGCAGTTATTCAGTATTCAGTTTATCAATTGAAACAACACAAGTAGGAATGTAAAACTGAAAGCTGTAAATAACACAGAGACTTTTACGTAGTTCGGAAAAACCCTTTCCTACATCCACGATCGGTTGATCAGACCAACAATCCACTCTGCAAGTGCTTAACAGGTGCACTGCAAACCAAACCGTGTGCTTGCCTGGTGCACACAACCGTACACTGAAGAAACCGCTTCTTCAGTACCCACACTTCACTCGTGTCGGATTTCTCTTGCTTAGCACAACCCACGCTAAGACTCTCAGAGTCAGAGTACCTTCCTGAACTCTGAATCACTCAAACACTCTACTCTTTTTTTCTGAAAGGAGGTTTGAACGGTTGCCAACTATACTGCAAAGAACAAGTTCTTTGGAGCAAGTTTGACCTTGGCTTCTTGGTAAACAGAGGTTGGCCTAAGGTCTAAGAGAATGTATGTAATCATCAGTGACTGATTTGGGCTTTGGAATTCTCTTCTTCGATTCAAGCTTTGGGGAGGTTAAGCTTTAGGCCGAGTAGCGATTTTGGCAGAGCTTCAGCTTATGTCGTTGAATCGGTGAAGATTGAAGTGATCCTCGAGCGCTATTTATTGGAGAGCTCTTGAATAGATCCGTTAGCGGAGAACGTCTTCAAGATTTCTTCCGTTGGAGAGCATTTCGAATTTGGGCTGAGGCTTCAATCTTCGAGGTTCCTTGTTTGGTGGAAACGGCTCTCTTGAAGGACATGAGATATGACGTCTCTGATAAAGTAGCCACCAAATAGTGATGACCTCTGCAGAGATAAGGAGATCCTGAGATCTCTGCATTTAATGCGGCTGTACTTTTGTGAGTACGTGGCTTCCTTTGAACGTTGGAAGTTCAGTCCGAGGAAGAATGTTTAACTGATACTTGACTTTAGTATCAGTCCGTTGAGTCCACGCGGCACGCATTAAGTAATCAGTTTCCGAACTGATTCTTCAACTGATACTTCAGTTGGTATCTTCAGTCTTCAGTCTTCAGTCCTTCGTCCTTCAGTCTTCAGTCTTCAGAACCGCAAACTAAACTAGAAACAAACTCTAACACTTGAGTTCAAAACATTCTAGTCTATTACAATTAACACCTATGAATTTTGGTATCATCAAAACAAGGATTAGGATATTCCACAAGGTTCCCAACAGTTAACTTTTAAAATTTTTTAATTTGTTGGTGGTGGGACCCACACCTTCGACTTCACCAAATTCACCGGAAACACGTCGGAAACACGCCGGAAACCTAATCCTATCCTTGTTAGCCCACTTATCCTTCTGCCTCTGCCTCTACCAGTCCATCTCCTAACTACTCATCTCTCTAAATTTCCATGAAATTGATGCTCGTCGCTGAAACAATCCACTATCCAAATCCACCGAGCTCGCCGTCATGGCCAACGATTCGACAGTATCAAACGCCATCGACTCACACACCATCGGAATCTGGCAAGTCGACAAGGACCGATAACCTCTCCATTTGTCTCCTTCTCAGGAACCACGGGGCTCAGCTGCTTTATCTTCTCATGCTTAATTTTCTCAAATTTCTCCAGCCTCATTTATTCAATTTTATCCTGCCTCGTTTTTTCAAATCCCTCCAAATTCAGAGGCATCAGAGCCTGCCTCCGCTTCTCCACCCGCGTGCCATACTCCAATTCCTGCGCCATTTTCCACCGTTCCTTCTTCATGATGTTCAATTCCTTCTGGACATCCAGCCACTCATCCGGAATTAGGTTTTCCGACGAGACATCGGCGTCTTTATTGGTGGTGATGTGAGCGCCGGGGCGCCTGGAATTTCTAGTGTTTTCAATAAATGGGTCGTTGAAAATGCCCTCTTCGTAGATGAGGCAGTCATCGATGGCGGGCTCTTCATCGTCTTCGTCCTCGTCTTGTGGTGGAGCTGGTGAAACGGAGCCATAGAGAGGTTGGGAAGAGGAGTTGAGGGGCTTGACGGTGAGATTGTGGTTGAGTCTTGAAATTGGACGGTTGCTTCGTGATCGAATTGTTCAGGAAAACATATCCTTGTTGGTGGTCTGGTACATCACTGTGCTCAAAGCCGTATTTGGCGTCGTCATCCGTGATAAATTTTAAGTTTCCGATGAGTTTGGTGAAGAAGAAGGTGTGGGTCCCACCACCAACAAATTAAAAAAATTAAAAAGTTAACGGTGTTAACTCTCTGTTAAGTCGGAGGGCTTAATTGGAGGAAATTAGATACTTCAGGGGCTTAGTTGACACACCCCTGTCCATAGGCATAGGGTGCTAAACGTTCTAGGGGCCTCCACGTTAGGGGTGAAATTGATACTTAACCCTTAGCAATTTAAAATCACAAACACGTTAGAATCCCCTAGGAGCACCGATTTGAGTGTCAATAGAAGGACATCTGACCCTCAAGTCAGTAATGGTTGAAAAGCAATTTATGAAAGTCAAGTACATAAATCGTAAAATAATAAATAAACAATAAAGAAGTAAAATAGTAAGGTTTCTTGTTCGAAAAGCTCGAGTGACTAGTTCGACGACTGAATCATAGTGGAATGAGAATGTGGAAAGAAAACATGGAAGTGGGGATTGCACGGAAAGGAAAAAATGTTGGAGAATATTGGATGTCAATATTTTTTTCATGAGCATCTGGATGCAAATGTATTTTTTTTTTTTGAGGAAAACTGGATGCAAGTTTAAACATGAAGAAACCATCATGTTCCTATCTGCCCTGCCGTGTTAAGTCGTCACCATTAGGCTCAGTAACTAAGCCTATTGGGCGTTAATCACGAAATCGACTTATCCCACGTAAATAAAGTGTCATGTTGGGCTTAGCAATTTTACCAATTGGGCTTATATGAAATTTACCGCTATTAACAACGACAAAGCTTTTTAGTCCTAACTTGACCTTATCGTGCCGATAATTCACGATCATAATGCTTTTTAGTCATGAATTAACTTAACTAGTATTTGCATCCCGTGCAATTCACGGAAAAATATTTTTTATTTTTATATTTATATAAAATTAATACTAATTCAATTATTATACTTATAAATATAATAAAAAATTAATTTTAGTTGAATATATTTGAATTGAATATTGAAAAAAAATATTCACAATTATAAAGTTTGATATTATAAAAAAAAAAGTTAAAAAAATTAAAAATAAAATACTAATTAAAAATAATTAAAAATATATTTATTCAAAATAGATGAGAGAGGAGAGAGAAATTTATAAAACTTTAATATTTAAATAAATTTAATTTTTACATTTTAAATCAAATATTTTCATAAAATATATTATATTAAAGCTTTTATCGTGATCTTTAATTTGATATGCATATTAAATATTTATAATTAATCGAATTTCACAATTTTGAAAAGAAATGTAACAACAAATAAGAAGTTAAAGAAAATGAAAATGAAAAGAAAAATATATAGTTTAAATAAAAACCTTCAATTTTATTATAACTACAAAATTGCCACTCAATTTTGAAATTGATTTCAAATTGGAAACTCCATTTTTAATATAGTACTAGCATTTGCATCCCGTGCAATGCACGAACAACATTTTATATTTTTATATTTATATAAAATTAATACTAATTAAATTATTATACTTATAAATATAATAAAAAAAAATAATTTTAATTGAATGTATTTGAATTGAATATTGAAAAAATAAAAAAGAATTCACAATTATAAAATTTGATATTATGAAAAACAAAAACAAAAAAATAAGTTAAAAAACTTAAAAATAAAATAATAATTAAAAATAATTAAAAATATATTTATTCAAAAAAGATGAGAGAGGATAGAGAAATTTATAAAACTTTAATATTAAACAAAATTAATTTTTATATTTTAAATCAAATATTTTCATAAAATATAGTATTATATTAAAGTTTTTATCGTGATCTTTAATTTGATATGCATAATTAAATATTTTATAATTAATCAAATTTCACAATTTTGGAAATAAATGTAACAACAAATAATAAGATAAAGAAAACGAAAATAAGAAGAAAAATATATAGTTTCAATATAACCCTTCAATTTTATCATAACTATAAAATTGTCACTCAATTTTGAAATTGATTGATTTCAAATTGGAAACTCCCTTTTTAATATAGTATAAATTCGTATAAATAGTACTCAAGTCAAAAACAACTATTTTTTTAATCATTACGATTACTTTTTTTAGTTTTATAATTTGAAACAGCTATATTCTGATATATTAATTCTAAAATCTAACCAAATAAAGCCTACACACTATTTTATAGATTCAAAATGTCAACCTGCAGGCCGAGTAGCTAAGCTTAGTGACGCCTACATGATTGCATCATCTTAACTTAAATAAAAATTATGACAAATAGATACATACTGACCATCATAAGGCATTCATTCTCTAAAACTATAAAGCCAAGAAATATCCTATTGCGTTGCGTGGATAACATCTAAATCTGATGTATCACAGACAATAAACTAATAAGAAATAATAAATCAAATTTCCTGGAAAATCTACTAAAGCTTATTGACTAATCAAACTGTATTCTATAAAATAGGGATAGAAACACCGTAACGAACTAAGCTTTCTTTACTTGGAGTTGAAGAATCTGGTTATGAAATTTGGGTGGCTGCTCATATTTCTCTTTTTCCTAATTTTCTGCGTCTCGATGCATTTGTATGGCAACTTTGATGGATTTTCTTCTAGCCCGATTTTCGTATTTTCAGTGTTGAATATTGTTATTTCCTTGATAATTGTGAAATGTGAGAAGGAATCTGCGCAGTATTTTTATGAGATTATGGCCATTCATGAGTTGGTTTATGATAATGAAAATGCGGAAATGATAGATGATCAAGGGAGCAATAATAGTGAAGCTTTTCTGCATAAATCTGATGCAGCAATAGAGTCAGCTGATGATGAAGAAGAGCACGATGAACACCTGGAGAGCAGAATTGAAGAATTTATAGCTGAGACGATCAGAAGGTGGAGAAAGGAATTACTGATGGACAAATCATATATGCAAGCAACAGCAAAGATGAGTTAAATACGGATAATTAATATGTAAATATCGTCTTTTCGAAAAAGAAAATTACTTTGACTGTGTGTTGTGAGCCTTTTCAGGAGTTTGTTTTCTCTGATTTACATTGTTTTTCTTATTCGAGAATAATATCTTCACTTCTTTGTAAACATATGCTCTTTTTCCCTAACAATGCTTTTTTTTTTTTTACTGTATTTTCCCTGTTGAAGTTTTAATGAGACTCGGCTTGATTTTAACTTTATTTTTCACTTGTCTAAGATTGTATTGCATGAAAAGCTCATTTAGGGAGCTTTTACATTTTTACAGGTTATCAGCTCAGGAGAATCTAGTGTCAGAAAAATTTAAATTGAATATATATATATATATATATATATATATATAGATCTGTTCGTTTTTATTTTACGAATTCTCTATTCTCCATAATATTTAGCTTATCTGTTGAACCATTCTCTATATATATATATATAGGGGCCTAAGATTTTAAATACCACATTTTAATAGGCATATGTTTTTTAGCCTCAACTTAAAAACAACTCTTTTATATACCAAAAACACTTAAAAGACTAAAAAACCCTTATATCATTAAAGAAAAGCAAAAAAAAAGAAAGAAGAGAAGGAGAAAGAGAAGACCAAGTCCCCCAAATTTCGGTCACCCCCTCCACCCCCAAATTTCAAAATTTTCGTCCCTTCCTCTCTCACGACTCACTCACGACCGGCGACTCACGACTGAGCACCACCTCACGGTCGAAGTCAGGGCACGACTCCAGATGGGCGACCGCGACCGGAACGGCGACGACTCGGCGTCGGTGTCGGCGACAAGCTCCGACGAGGAGTGTGTCGCACATCCTACTCCTCCAGTGAGTGAGCCCTAATTTTCGCCCGTTTCATATTTTTACAAAATTGGAGCTTAAATTCATTGTTAAATGCATGTATGTGTGTTATAGTACTTTGAGAATCATGCTTAGTTGGTAAATAGCTTGAGTTTCTTAAGAATTTTGGTGTTTTTTTTCGAAATTTTCGGCGGATTTTCGGTGGCTTGGGCATTGTTGTTTGATTGGGTTGGACATTATTGTTGAGTTGAGTTCTTGGGCATTGTTGGTTTGGTGGTTTCGGCCCCCGTCGCATTGTTTGTTGGTTTGAGTTCACCGCTCCTCCCCCCCGCCGTCGTGCCCTGTCGCCCATCGTAGACGTGATGACTACGATGGTGCCGCCGAGGGCACGAACAAAGCTTATGATCGTAGCCTCCCATCGTGAACACGACGTGAGAATGACCGTGGGCGAGGGTGGGCACGACGGGGGCATCGTCGTGATCACGATGGCAGGGTCCCATCGTGAGCATGATGGCTGCCATTAGTTGAGGATTTTGAGAATTGGGCATGGACATTAGTTGAGGATTTTGAGAGTTGGGATGCATTTCCATGGGGCTCGTGCACGTTTGGAGCATTGTCTTACTATATAGACACCGTTGCGATGGCCCCGGACCAAGCAAAAAAAGACTACCACTTTATGGTCCGGTTTGGGCCTTACAGATTTGGTCATACGAGGTCGTTCCAACTTTGGGAAGCATATGTGGCTTTCGAGAGCACGAGGAGATATTGCCTCGATGTTTGAGATAGAGCACTCGACAGATAAAGATTGATTTTACTAGTTTCTTTGACAAGAAGTGGGTACGTTTTATCTTTTATTTTTTACATTGTAATTCGAATTATAATATTTTGCATGTTATATTGTTTTGCAGCTGGAGGTATATCCTGTGTTGGAAGCTAGATTGAGTGAGTTAGATGAGTACTATACGATGAGCTTCGACAATGGGATCCCTTTGATGTTTGATTCAAGGCTCCTGTACGCGTTGCCTCAAGATATGACGTGACATTCAAGGCTCATGTACAGAAAGCAAAGAAAAAGACAAAGGAAAAGACGAAGAGTATAGCTCCGAGGATGATCACGGATGAGGGGGCACGACGGGGGACGAAGCGCCACCGACAGAGTACTCCACCTCTCACTCCAAACAATATAATCGACATTCATTATCATAACACACCATACATTATTTATTCCAATTCCTACCAACAATTCTAAAATAATTTAATCATCGTCTTCATGATAAAAAATTCCACGGAGCAAGAAAAACATCGGTTCTCCGTGCCACTGGTACGCAAGATACCCTTCATCAAGCTACAACAATAAAAAACAAAAA
This sequence comes from Salvia miltiorrhiza, assembly GCF_028751815.1. Taxonomy (NCBI): domain Eukaryota; kingdom Viridiplantae; phylum Streptophyta; class Magnoliopsida; order Lamiales; family Lamiaceae; genus Salvia; species Salvia miltiorrhiza. The sequence goes on along the minus strand of NC_080393.1, from coordinate 47,125,780 downwards.
GGTTTACTTAACATTATGTGAAATTATAGAAATGAGGATATGTAATACAATGTTTGTATCATACCGCACAATACTCCTGCAACCGGTCGACGCTAATTTGCATGTTGTTATGCAAGGGATCCCATTTCACACTGGAATCCTTAAGGAGGTTTCCAAATTTGAAATATCGGTCCCTCAACTAGTTAATCTTAACCTGGTAAAAATTAAGCTGGTGATGTATATCAAATTCACAGTTCATATGTCGCAGCCCGATATAGCCAGTGATAGCGTATACCAAGTATCGTACGACTAATAAAAATAATCGTGAAAGAAATAGGATTTGCGTCTTGTATTAGCGGAAGCATTTGCAATTTATACTCATTCTCAAGAAGGACTTTAAGACCAAATTAATTACTTGCTTGGTAAAACATAATTCGAGACTTAGCAAGGTTTGAAAGTATTTTCCCTTATGGGATATTACAGGCAACAGCAAATTAAATAAAGAGATTCATCAGAGTTGTGCAGCGATGCGTTACTATATGTGTGAAGACATATAGCAGGGAGTTTAATAACTTATGGAGTCATAGCAATAAGATAAGCATGAGACATAGAAAGACACGGTCAACTGACAATTCCAACAGCCTTCACCCATCCTCGCGCCAAGCTAGACCTGCACATTTAGAAATATATGCAGGGCTGAGTACCAAAAGCACTCAGTGAACTCATGCCGGAAATAATTGAAATCTTGCTCTTAGAGCTATATGTCAATCTTGCCCTTTTCAATGCATCAACAGGATTTACATGAGATTTAAAATACCTGTTCACGTATTTCTGTCATAAACTCATTTGCATCATCATAATAATATCATTAGTCTGCAGACATTATATTCACGGTATGTGCCAACTATGAGAACTCATACACATATATATACTAGGTGAAGAGAAGGAGGCCTCCTTCAAATCACCGTGACCGGCCGACTAGAGACGGCTCACGATCACCTCTGCGCACAAAACCTTTACTGTCATCTAGATCAGTTAAAGGCCGATATCTTGCATCATGATCATAATCATGTCTTTCATAGAGGCAACATACCATATCTCATTCTCATCAATAATATATATATGGCAAGATGACAATTTTCATAATATGCAACAATAATGCTTCAACATGCTTCATTTTCATAGTACTCATCAATAATGCTTCATCATGCTTCATTTTCATAAGATTTTGCATTTGAACTCATTATCATGGTAGCTAGCCATAATAGAGTTAGAATAAAGCCCACCTGTTTCAGGAGTCGATGACACAACGCTCGGGGTCGTACTAACGCCGGCCGTCACTCGAACCTTTGGTGGCGCACGTGGTTTAAATTGCCATGTGACAAAATAAACTCTAGTTAGAATTCATCTAACTAATATCTCAATACTTATACTTGCATCAATGCTTAATCTCATCTTATAACTTCTCCACTATTTACCCAATTGGACCTCCCAATTTAATCGGATATCTTATCCAATTAAAAGACTCTCAATCCTAGGTAAATAGCATTCAAAAATCACTTAGTCATTCATGCATCAAATAAACAAATATTTCACATAATATAAATGAATTATCTCAATAGTCAAATGACTTAAAAGTCACTCTATGAACTTGAAATCTTTTTCTTTGTGGGGAAAATCCCAAATATTCATATAAGCCTTGAAAAATATTTATAAAACTTTCTAGTAGCATTTTCATGCCATATCATGGTGTATAATTCCACCAAAGCTCTTTAAAAATTCTTAACACAAAATCAAGGTAAAATTTTCGGACCTTCCAGTTTACCATTCTGTTCTGTCTCGACTTTAACGAATAAACTGCTTTAACTCAGGAATCTCCTGGATTCGAGACTTATACCGATGAAAACCTCTTTGAGTCTAGTTTCGTTTAAAAAAAAAGTAGAGTGAAAAACTCCAAGTGGTTTAAGAGATATGGGTGTTTTCCCACAGTCTACCAGGTTCGGCAGTTTCGCACGACTGGAAGCTAGGATTTTTAAACAAATAGTAAACGTTGTCCGAATGCTTTGAAATTTTACATGCGTCTGTACAATACATGTATCTTTCTCCCATAAAAATTTGGAAGGCTGAATATTTTTGAAAGTCACTGAAAAGTGTGACTCCACAGACTGCCTTTCTAAACTTCCGGCGGAAATGCGCAGTAAAAGTTTTATATTTTAAAAAGGTAGTAAACCAAGTCCAAATGACTTGAAATTTTACCGGAGCTTACAAGACACATATGTCGACACACTGTAAAATTTTGAAGATTTTTGGACGAGGGAAACCTCGTCGACTGAACAGTCCAGAACGTAAGAAAACTTTCTGAAATGGTCGAATTTATAACATATACACATATCCTTTTAGATCCATGCTTTCACCATCATTCTCATGCATTTTCTTACTAAGAACTTATCATGCTTCACTTATCATAACATATAGCCCTTTCAAGGGTTCTCAAGAAACATATCTCTTCCTCTCATGTATCTAACATGGAGAGGTGTATGAGCACATGAAGGTAGTGGAAAGTTGAAATAATTCATCATGCTTTCTTATGTCAAAATTTTCGAGAATTACAAGAGTAGAGAGGGGACTTTCATGCTTCAATATACATCAATATACATGCTTATATATCAAGGAAAATATATATATATAACATGAGAGGAGGATTGAGGTTGCTACCAACAAGATCAATGGAGGTGGAGTAGGGGATGATGCGTAGGCCTCTTGGAGCTTGTGCTTAAAGATTGAAGTACACTTGATAGCTTGGTGTGAGGGTAGCACTTTTGGCTTCCTTAATCTTTTCCAAAAATGGTGAAACAAGGAGAGAAGTGTGGTGGAGTGAGGAGGGGAGGAGGCTGCCGAAATATGAAGGAGAAAGGGGAGAGAGAGCTTGCTTGATGAGCTTTGATGAGATGATGTGATGGAGTGATTGCTTCACTTAATGCATATCTTGAATTAAATGGGATGATAAATGTTGAGGATGTCATCCTATTAATGGTGTAGGAGAGTGAGAAGAGAGAAGGAGAGAAGAGAGAGGGGAGAGGGCTGAGCATGAGGGGGAGAGAGGGAGAGACTTGCATGTGCATGTGTGATCTTGGCTATTAATGCATGATCTTGTAGTAATTGTGTGAGGAGGTCATAAAGTGAGGGGAATAGAGAGTGAGAAGAGAGGAGGAGAGAAGAAAGAAGAGTGAGGGACGAGAGAGAGAGATATGAGAGAGAGGTGTGAGAGCTTAAAGTTTGGGATTGTGTTTGGCTAACTAGGTTAGCCTTTTAGGGCCTTACTATGCTTGCATGTGTGCTACATTTATGGGGGAGGAGAATGAAGTAATGAGGGAGAGAAGAGAGAAGAGAGAGGGCTGCGTGAGGGAGAGAAACCGAGAGGGAGTGAGAGAGATTGAGAGAGGTCGGGAGATAGAGAGAGTGAGAGAGAGTGAGAGAGATCGAGAGATAGAGAGAGTGAGATTGAGTGAGAGATATAGAAAAAATATATACATATATGCTTGAATACTTTACATCACTAATTTAGTGTGTAGGAATATATCCCACGGAAATATATTTATTTTCGTGTGGGAAAAACTTATCTCAATTATGATATTACAATATCATAATAACAATGCATCAAAATCATATGTGAATATTCTACCACGTAAAATATTTAAATCACATAGACAATTCAATAAAATATAGGGCGAAGATAGGTTTCTCTATAAGAGAATTTATATGACCCGAGAAAAATAATATCGCCTTCTATAATTCTCAAAAATAATTCTTATCTCATTTATTCGCCCACGTGCATGATTCCTCTAGCTACTATTTAAATACTCAATTTAAATACGAGCTAGGGCACAAATAACTTCTCAAAATACGGGGTGTTACATCCTTACCCCCTTAAAAAAAATTTCGTCCCGAAATTTGAAATTTCACCTTCGGGAAACAATTCTGGATATTTTTCCTTCATTTGATCCTCCAATTCCCAAGTTGCTTCTTCTTGCCCGTGATGTCGCCATTGTATTTTGACTAAGGCAATTGACTTATTTCTCAATTGTTGGATCTTTCTATCCAACACAGCTTCGGGTCTTTCTTCATATTTCAGGTCCGGTTCAAGAGATATATCCTCTCGATGAATAACATGCTTCGGGTCAAACACGTATTTTCTCAACTGCGACACGTGAAAGACATTGTGAACATTCGCGAAATTTGGAGGTAACGCGAGTCTATAGGCAACAGGGCCTACTCTTTCTAATATATCATATGGGCCTATAAATCTAGGCTTGAGCTTTCCTTTTATACCGAAGCGGTGAATCCCTCGAGAAGGGGAAACTTTCAAAAAGACTTTACTTCCCACTTCGAATTGAATCTCTGTGCGTCTAGTGTCGGCATAAGATTTTTGACGATCTTGAGCTTCTTTAATTCGTTGCCGAATTTGTCTCACAGTTGTGATCATTTCTTCCACTGCGTCAGGACCTAACACTTTTCTTTCTCCTACTTCATCCCAATAAAGCGGAGATCTACATTTTCTTCCATATATAGAGGGCTTCATATGGTGCCATGTTAATAGTCGTTTGAAAACTATTATTGTAGGCAAATTCAATCAGGGATAACACTTGTTCCCATTGAGCTCCTCTATCTAACACTACAGTCCGAATCATGTCTTCCAAAACTTGTATAGTTCTTTCGGACTGCCCATCCGTCTGTGGATGAAAAGCTGTGCTAAAATTCAACTTAGTACCCAATTCCCTGTGTAAGCTCATCCAAAAACGTGAGGTGAATTTTGTATCTCTATCGGAGGTAATCGTCATTGGAACTCCGTGTAAACGTACAATCTCACGAATGTATATTTGAGCTAACTTTTCAGACCCATGCGTAATAGGAATCGGTATGAAGTGAGCACTTTTCGTCAATCTATCTATGATCACCCAAACGGCGGTATTCCCTTTATTCGACTTTGGCAAAGCAGTGACAAAGTCCATGGCAATGTGGTCCCATTTCCACTTTGGAATTTCCAATGGTTGTAATTTGCCATAAGGTCGTTGGTGCAACGCCTTCACTTGCTGACAAGCTAAACATCGTTCTACAAACGAAGCTATGTCTCGCTTCATGCCTTCCCACCAAAATCTTGCTTTTAAATCTTGGTACATCTTCGTACCTCCTGGATGTGCTGCGTAAGGCGTGTCATGAGCCTCGCTCATGATTTCATTTCTTAATTTCTCATCATTGGGTACACAGATTCTTCCCTCAAACATCAATGCATTATCTGCTGCTTCTTGATATGAATCAAGCTTCTCGGTACGGATTTTCACCTGCAATCTTTCTAATTTCTCATCCTTTCTTTGCATACTAACAATTCTTGATCTTAGATCGGGGGTAACACTGAGTGTTGCCATGATCAAATCTGTGGTTTGCGGTGGAAATACCACTTCCAACCTTAACCTTTCGAATTCTCTGACCAAGTCATTCTCCTTGGTTAGGATACATCCTAACTTTCCTCGTTCCATTCTACTCAAGGCATCTGCCACGACGTTGGCCTTGCCTGGATGATAATTGATTCCACAATCATAGTCCTTGACTAATTCTAGCCATCTTCTTTGTCTCATATTCAGATCCTTTTGCTCAAAGAAATATTTGAGACTCTTATGGTCGGTGTAAATTTCACACTGTACTCCATAAAGGTGGTGTCTCCAATTTTCAATGCGTGTACTACTGCTGCTAGCTCCAAGTCATGCGTCGGGTAATTTGCTTCATGTGGCCTAAGCTGTCGCGAGGCGTAAGCTATTACCTTTCCCTCTTGCATCAGTACACATCCTAGTCCTTTCTTTGATGCGTCTGTATAGATAGTATATTCTTTGTTTGCTTCTGGAACGGCTAGTACTGGGGCAGTAGTCAATCTCTTCTTCAATTCTTGAAAGCTTTGCTCACACTCGTTCGTCCACAAGAATTTGACTTCTTTCTTGAGCAGATGAGTTATAGGCTTGGCTATTTTGGAGAAATCTTGTATAAAACGACGGTAGTAGCCTGCTAATCCTAGAAAGCTACGAATTTCGTGAGGTGTCGTTGGTGATCTCCATTCTTGCACTGCTTGAACCTTGGCAGGATCCACTTTGATTCCTGCAGCTGAAATGACGTGGCCTAAGAAATTGACTTCTCGTAGCCAAAACTCACATTTGCTATACTTAGCATAAAGCTTTTCAGCTCTTAGCTTCTCTAGCACAGTTCTAAGGTGCTCTTCATGATCCTTCTCATTCTTCGAGTAAATCAAGATGTCATCTATGAATACTAACACGAATTGATCTAAGTATTCGTGAAACACTCGATTCATGAGATCCATGAATACGGCGGGGGCATTTGTTAATCCAAATGGCATCACTATGAACTCATAGTGTCCGTATCTCGTGCGGAATGCTGTCTTTGGAATATCCTCAGGTCGTATCCTCAATTGGTGATACCCTGTCCTTAAATCTATCTTTGAGAAAGCGCGTGCTCCTCGAAGTTGATCAAACAAATCGTCTATGCGTGGTAAAGGATACTTGTTCTTTAGGGTCACCTTGTTCAATTCCCGGTAATCGATACATAATCTTAAACTTCCATCTTTCTTTTTGACAAACAGGACCGGCGCTCCCCAAGGCGAAGCACTGGGTCGAACGAATCCCATGTCCAACAACTCTTGTAGTTGCAACTTCAGTTCTTGCAATTCTGCTGGTGCCATCCTATATGGTGCTTTGGATATTGGTGCTGCTCCAGGCTCCAAATCGATCGTGAATTCCAATTGTCGGTTCGGGGGTAGACCTGGTAGAACGTCAGGGAAAACGTCTTGATACTCCCGCACTACAGGTACATCTTCAATCTTCACTTGTGCTTCCTCTTCTTGGTTCAAGTATACTAAATATGCTGTCGCACCTTTTTCTTTTAGTATCTTGTTCGCTTGCACTGCAGAGATGATAGGTGTCTTCTTCCATTTTCTATTGATGGCATAAAAACATGTGGGTTCCACGCCTGGTGGCTGGAATGATATCCGTCTCTGCTCGCACTGTATCACCGCATGGTGTTCTGCTAACCAGTCCATTCCCAAAATGATGTCTGTGGTCCACATGCGCAAAAGTCTCAATATCTTAGCCTTAAGCTTAAGAGGTCCTAATTCGAATTCCAAGTTAGGACACACATGTGTAACGGTGGTGATCTTTCCTAAGGGAGTGGTTACCCTTAAGTGTAGCTGGGCTGGTTCTACTTTCAGCTCTAACGTATCCACACAGGTATATGAGATGAAAGAATGTGATGCTCCTGTATCAAAGAGAATGACAATGGGTACACCTTTCAGTTCCCCAATACCTGTTAGGTTTCCTTGATTCTTATCCTGATTCTTCTGATTGATAGCATACATCCTTTGATATTGCTGTGGTCTTCCTGCTTGCGGTGCAGGTAGCTGCTTATGAGGCTGGTTTGGACGGCGAAAAGGTTGTTGCTGTAGTGGTTGAGGTAGAGGAAGAATTCCTTCCATTGCCCTGAGCTGTGGGGTTGGAAACTGATTGGGTCTTCCTCCACTCATCCCTTGCTGTCTGTTGGGGCACTGGCTCGAGTAATGCCCTGGTTTTCCACAAGTGAAACAATTTGGGTTTCCAGCTCTGCACACTCCTGTGTGTAACTTGTTGCACTTAGGACAAGGGGGTATCCCTTGGTGTCCGGGGTGTGAGGTCGCTGGTCCACCATAAAAAGATTTATCGCCTTTCACGAAGGGAGGCTGAACATTCTGGCCTTGCCATGGCTTCTTGCCGTCATTTCTATGATTATCCCATTTGCGTTTTCCTTTCTGTCCTTGATTAGAGTAGGGAGTGTTTGATGCTTGCGTGTAATGGCCTGATGGAGGCGTTGGTGCGTGTGTTGCTTTCTCCGGCTGCATTGCTAGCTCCATATCTAGAGCTCTGTTCAAGGCCTCGGCATAGAAAAGTGCCGTTTGACTTGCTAATACCACTCTTATCTCTTGCCTCAGTCCGGCGCAAAACAACTCGGACATCTTCTCATCCGTATCCACTCTATACGGTGCATAGCGGGCCAGATCGCAGAATAGTCGATCGTACTCCACTACAGTCTTATTCCCTTGCTTTAAGGTGGTAAACTCCATCTCTTTCTTTTTCCTATAGCTTCTGGGTATAAACTTCTCACACAGGGTAGTCTTAAAAAGCTCCCAAGTGAGTTCATCTAACTGCTCCGGGGCCATAGTTTTCTGCTTTGCTTCCCACCAATAGTCGGCGGTTCCTTTTAGCTGGTATGACACGCACATAAGATGTTCTGCGTCGTTGCATCTCAAAAATCGAAAGATTCGTTCCATAGCACGAATCCATTCTTCCGTTTCGGCAGGGTCTCCCGTGCCTGCGAAAGTCGGTGGGTTCTGTTTTAAGAAAAGTTCTTCCACTCTCCTACCTTGAGGTGGAGGCGGCGGCGTAGGTTCTCTGGGTTCTTCCTCATTCACGGGTACATTTCTGTACACTCTTCGTGGAGGCATTATGACAATCTACAAGTTTGGGTCAAAAGATAAGTTCCTCTATGTGACAAGGATCATCTTACTCTAGTCTTATAGCTGAGTAATTCACAACGTATCATGCATCTCATATATGTATCATGCATCTCATGTATACACATATATATACATATATAAAAATATATTTTCACATAGAGTATACTTAATGCGTCAAAGTATTTTGCTTTCAATCAATGCTTTCAAATTGACAATTGCTTCATAACAATGCATCAAAACAAGTAATCTCATTACTCATTTCGTCAAAAATGGCCACTTTGGCCCATCAAATATATATCGTGAAAATTGCCTCAACGAGGTCTTCTTTTGTACAAAATGTATACTATGATCTCTAAACTGCTATAGGTCAGTACAAAGTACTACTCTGTTAAAGACCTAGCTACTGCATCAATACTGCGTCTATGTACAATCAGCCCTACAACTGGGTAGAGATACTATCCGTTACCCGTGTACTATAGGGGCCTAACAAAATAAGTACAAGCCCTGGTCTGGGATGGAACTATCCATTACCAGCCAAAACTAAGGGCTATCTAAACAAAGCTACTATATACATATGCATCTCTACATAATACTATCATATCAGTACCATATCCACCCATGACCTCTACCGTCATTCCGGCTACCATCGTCACTCCCATCCTCCGTAGCATTATCACCATCGTCCTCTCGAGCGTCACCCAATCGAGGCACATGAGGCACGCCGTCCTCACTGTCAGAGTCGGCACGATGGAACGGGTCGAAGGCGGCTCTCTCCCGAATCGGGTCTCCTCGAGGGACGTCCGTCTCGAAGGCCAGGCCCATGCTAGGAAGATCTAAAGGCTGTGAGGTGAGAGTCCCAACAACCGAGACTGATCCTGCGTCGTCCTCCGCGGCTCTAGCCATCCCCTGGGGTCGTGAAGGCCCTGGTGCGAAAGGGTCAACATCAGTCATGGCAATCTCACCCTCTCCAACAGTAGGGAGGGGAGGAACAGGGAGGGTCTCACGAATGGGGCTCATCAACTGCTCAAGAGTGTCGATGGCCTCAGTAGTGTCAATGGTCATCGGGGTGACATAGGATAAATATCCGAAGGTCGGGGAGTACATCCCGGGAGAATACATGGGGTAGTCAGGGTCCAAGATAGCAATAGGAGGAGTCTCATCCTCGGGCAGAGTGCCCTGAGGAAGTGAAGAAATAGGGTCAGCAATCGGCTGGGAGCTAAGGAGATCTAGTCCCAAGGCCATCAAAGGATCCTCAGTCTCAGGAAGACCATGAGGCTGACTCTCTGCCTCACCCTCTCGGGTGTCACTCTCCGTCAGATAGAAGTAGGGTGGGTTCGCATAAATCACGAACCGGCTCAACAGAATGGATAGGTACTCCGGAAATCGCACCTCAAATTCTCCCGGTGCCAACGGGCTATAGAAGTCTGGGGCGATAAAATTACACCAGGCCTGCCAGTGGGGTGGCATCCTATGTGGTAGTATCTGCATGGCCTGCTGCGCTGTGACCCCATACTCTACGGCATCTATCCACCTATGGTGGAAGCGGGTCAAGAACTCCCCAATAGTCTCGTGGTGCTCCAGAGTACAGTCATAGAAAGCCTGTACTATATCGAAACTCTCTGCCATGCTATAAACAAAATAACAACTCGTGTTATTCAAACTAAGTCAAGAATGACTTACTCGTTATTACTCAATAACATACTTGCTTGTCGATGTTCCTCTATGATTCTCATAGTGCATCGGTATCAACATGGATTCCGATAAAAATTCCACCATCTTTCTTATTAAATCAACAAAAACAAGTATCAATAACATTGCATCATGAACTAATCGTGCCTCTATCTCAACTTATAAATATTGCTTTCTCAACTGCTTCATCAATTGCATGTAAATAACTCTTGCTCATAAGCAACTTTAAAACTTTAACTTGCATACCTTGTCAAGCTGGCGGAGATGGGGTGTTGGCTCTTGTCAGTGACATAACTCTTTTAGTCTAAGACTCTAGCTTAGACTCAATCAAGAAGAGACTCTATAAGGGATTATGCTCAGAGCAGACGAGTCTGCTCTGATACCACTCTGTCGCAGCCCGATATAGCCAGTGATAGCGTATACCAAGTATCGTACGACTAATAAAAATAATCGTGAAAGAAATAGGATTTGCGTCTTGTATTAGCGGAAGCATTTGCAATTTATACTCATTCTCAAGAAGGACTTTAAGACCAAATTAATTACTTGCTTGGTAAAACATAATTCGAGACTTAGCAAGGTTTGAAAGTATTTTCCCTTATGGGATATTACAGGCAACAGCAAATTAAATAAAGAGATTCATCAGAGTTGTGCAGCGATGCGTTACTATATGTGTGAAGACATATAGCAGGGAGTTTAATAACTTATGGAGTCATAGCAATAAGATAAGCATGAGACATAGAAAGACACGGTCAACTGACAATTCCAACAGCCTTCACCCATCCTCGCGCCAAGCTAGACCTGCACATTTAGAAATATATGCAGGGCTGAGTACCAAAAGCACTCAGTGAACTCATGCCGGAAATAATTGAAATCTTGCTCTTAGAGCTATATGTCAATCTTGCCCTTTTCAATGCATCAACAGGATTTACATGAGATTTAAAATACCTGTTCACGTATTTCTGTCATAAACTCATTTGCATAATCATAATAATATCATTAGTCTGCAGACATTATATTCACGGTATGTGCCAACTATGAGAACTCATACACATATATATACTAGGTGAAGAGAAGGAGGCCTCCTTCAAATCACCGTGACCGGCCGACTAGAGACGGCTCACGATCACCTCTGCGCACAAAACCTTTACTGTCATCTAGATCAGTTAAAGGCCGATATCTTGCATCATGATCATAATCATGTCTTTCATAGAGGCAACATACCATATCTCATTCTCATCAATAATATATATATGGCAAGATGACAATTTTCATAATATGCAACAATAATGCTTCAACATGCTTCATTTTCATAGTACTCATCAATAATGCTTCATCATGCTTCATTTTCATAAGATTTTGCATTTGAACTCATTATCATGGTAGCTAGCCATAATAGAGTTAGAATAAAGCCCACCTGTTTCAGGAGTCGATGACACAACGCTCGGGGTCATACTAACGCCGGCCGTCACTCGAACCTTTGGTGGCGCACGTGGTTTAAATTGCCATGTGACAAAATAAACTCTAGTTAGAATTCATCTAACTAATATCTCAATACTTATACTTGCATCAATGCTTAATCTCATCTTATAACTTCTCCACTATTTACCCAATTGGACCTCCCAATTTAATCGGATATCTTATCCAATTAAAAGACTCTCAATCCTAGGTAAATAGCATTCAAAAATCACTTAGTCATTCATGCATCAAATAAACAAATATTTCACATAATATAAATGAATTATCTCAATAGTCAAATGACTTAAAAGTCACTCTATGAACTTGAAATCTTTTTCTTTGTGGGGAAAATCCCAAATATTCATATAAGCCTTGAAAAATATTTATAAAACTTTCTAGTAGCATTTTCATGCCATATCATGGTGTATAATTCCACCAAAGCTCTTTAAAAATTCTTAACACAAAATCAAGGTAAAATTTTCGGACCTTCCAGTTTACCATTCTGTTCTGTCTCGACTTTAACGAATAAACTGCTTTAACTCAGGAATCTCCTGGATTCGAGACTTATACCGATGAAAACCTCTTTGAGTCTAGTTTCGTTTTAAAAAAAAGTAGAGTGAAAAACTCCAAGTGGTTTAAGAGATATGGGTGTTTTCCCACAGTCTACCAGGTTCGGCAGTTTCGCATGACTGGAAGCTAGGATTTTTAAACAAATAGTAAACGTTGTCCGAATGCTTTGAAATTTGACATGTGTCTGTACAATACATGTATCTTTCTCCCATAAAAATTTGGAAGGCTGAATATTTTTGAAAGTCACTGAAAAGTGTGACTCCACAGACTGCCTTTCTAAACTTCCGGCGGAAATGCGCAGTAAAAGTTTTATATTTTAAAAAGGTAGTAAACCAAGTCCAAATGACTTGAAATTTTACCGGAGCTTACAAGACACATATGTCGACACACTGTAAAATTTTGAAGATTTTTGGACGAGGGAAACCTCGTCGACTGAACAGTCCAGAACGTAAGAAAACTTTCTGAAATGGTCGAATTTATAACATATACACATATCCTTTTAGATCCATGCTTTCACCATCATTCTCATGCATTTTCTTACTAAGAACTTATCATGCTTCACTTATCATAACATATAGCCCTTTCAAGGGTTCTCAAGAAACATATCTCTTCCTCTCATGTATCTAACATGGAGAGGTGTATGAGCACATGAAGGTAGTGGAAAGTTGAAATAATTCATCATGCTTTCTTATGTCAAAATTTTCGAGAATTACAAGAGTAGAGAGGGGACTTTCATGCTTCAATATACATCAATATACATGCTTATATATCAAGGAAAAAATATATATATAACATGAGAGGAGGATTGAGGTTGCTACCAACAAGATCAATGGAGGTGGAGTAGGGGATGATGCGTAGGCCTCTTGGAGCTTGTGCTTAAAGATTGAAGTACACTTGATAGCTTGGTGTGAGGGTAGCACTTTTGGCTTCCTTAATCTTTTCCAAAATTGGTGAAACAAGGAGAGAAGTGTGGTGGAGTGAGGAGGGGAGGAGGCTGCCGAAATATGAAGGAGAAAGGGGAGAGAGAGCTTGCTTGATGAGCTTTGATGAGATGATGTGATGGAGTGATTGCTTCACTTAATGCATATCTTGAATTAAATGGGATGATAAATGTTGAGGATGTCATCCTATTAATGGTGTAGGAGAGTGAGAAGAGAGAAGGAGAGAAAAGAGAGGGGAGAGGGCCGAGCATGAGGGGGAGAGAGGGAGAGACTTGCATGTGCATGTGTGATCTTGGCTATTAATGCATGATCTTGTAGTAATTGTGTGAGGAGGTCATAAAGTGAGGGGAATAGAGAGTGAGAAGAGAGGAGGAGAGAAGAAAGAAGAGTGAGGGACGAGAGAGAGAGATATGAGAGAGAGGTGTGAGAGCTTAAAGTTTGGGATTGTGTTTGGCTAACTAGGTTAGCCTTTTAGGGCCTTACTATGCTTGCATGTGTGCTACATTTATGGGGGAGGAGAATGAAGTAATGAGGGAGAGAAGAGAGAGGGCTGCGTGAGGGAGAGAAACCGAGAGGGAGTGAGAGACATTGAGAGAGGTCGGGAGATAGAGAGAGTGAGAGAGAGTGAGAGAGATCGAGAGATAGAGAGAGTGAGAGAGAGTGAGAGATATAGAAAAAATATATACATATATGCTTGAATACTTTACATCACTAATTTAGTGTGTAGGAATATATCCCACGGAAATATATTTATTTTCGTGTGGGAAAAACTTATCTCAATTATGATATTACAATATCATAATAACAATGCATCAAAATCATATGTGAATATTCTACCACGTAAAATATTTAAATCACATAGACAATTCAATAAAATATAGGGCGAAGATAGGTTTCTCTATAAGAGAATTTATATGACCCGAGAAAAATAATATCGCCTTCTATAATTCTCAAAAATAATTCTTATCTCATTTATTCGCCCACGTGCATGATTCCTCTAGCTACTATTTAAATACTCAATTTAAATACGAGCTAGGGCACAAATAACTTCTCAAAATACGGGGTGTTACATCATACCATGACAAAGCCTGCGTTGTCGACCATCTTGCTGATGTTCTGGATTTCCATCCCACTGTTCGTTGTCGACCATCTTCAATAGCTTTGTTAGGAATTTGTACTCTATTTGCGTCGTCCACGCATAGTCGCCCCTATCGACAGGGTACCACATCTCACGTTGAATGAAATCTATGGTGTTGAGATAATTCATTTTGTAACAAAACGAAGTAATGAAACTAACTCAAAATGATTTGTGATGTGAGACCTCCTCATCCCTTAAATAGAGTACGAAAATGTGTTACAAACTATTGCACTCATGAGTTATATACTATTGTACCCGTGACATTCGAGTTGTCATTCAAAAAAGTTATACATTATTGCACCCGTGACCATCGTGGTCACGATCGTGACCATCGTGGGCACATTCGTGGCCATCGTGGACCACGATCGTGTCCATCGTGCCCACGATGGCCCAATCGTGGGGTCCTGTCGTGGACACGATGGTGCTCCAGGATGGCCACGATCGTGCCCACGATCTTTAACACCGTGAGTTCGTACACTTTATTCGAAAAACATGTGGGACATAATTGATTCGTCTCATTAATTCTACTTTCCTGTGAGTTTGAACACATTTTCCGAAAAATACATTCGTGACTTTCGAGTTGTCATTCAAAAAAATTATACACTATTGCACCCGTGACCACCGTGGTCACGATCGTGACCATCGTGGGCACACATTCGTGGCCATCATGGACCACAATTGTGCCCACGATGGTACGATCGTGGGGTCCTGTCGTGGACACGATGGTGGTCCACAATGACCACGATCGTGCCCACGATGATCACGGGTGCAATAGTATTACACATTCTCAAAAAATGAGAAGAAAATCGTTCTCCATTTAATGGGATCAAACCCCCACTCCTCATATAAACTTTTTTTTTCGCACAAAATGAACTATCTAAACACTCTTGATGTGTTTCAACGTAATTTGTGGTACTCCGATGATTTAAGGAACGAATGGACGTTGGATATAGAGTATTACTTCCTACTGAAGCTGATGAGGATGGTCGACAATGAGGTTTGGGATGGCAGTCCACAGCATATGGAAATCGACCGCGCTCGTGACCTTACTGCAAAAATGAACCGTGAGTTTGATGTGAATCATGGTAGAAATTTTTACAACGTTAAGATTCACACACTGAGGTCCCGATATCTTTTATTTGGAAACCTCCTTAAGGATTCCAATGTGAAATGGGATCCCTTGCATAACGACATTCGAATAAGCTTCGACCAGTTGCTCGAGTATTGTGCGGCATGATACAAACATTGTATTACATATCCTTATTTCTAATAAGTTTACATACTTTTAAGTAAAACGTTTTTGTTTTTTGTTGTTGTAGATTGATGAAGGGTATGCTGCGTACCAGTGGCACGGAGACCCGCTGTTTTTCTTACTCCATGGAGAGTTTTATCGTGAGGACGATTAAATCTTTTCAGAAATGTTCGTAGAAATTGTAATAAATCATGTATGTTGTGTGATGATAATAAATGTCGATTAAATCATGTCCCGTAATAAATAATGTATGTTGTGTGATGATAATAAATATCGATTAAATCATGTCCCGTAAATGAATGTAATGAATGTCATGATGGCAGATTCATTCCCACGATGGTCACGATCGTGATCACGATGGGAGGCTGCCATCGTGATCATGGCGGGAGGCTGCCATCATGGCAGACTTTATGAAAAACACCAACATCCACTATAAAAAACTCAATTGCTAAAAAAAACGGATAAAATTCAACCTAAATAAACATTAAAATAGATATTGGACAAAAAGTTCGTTCTAAGAGGTGACAAAAAGTTCATTCTAAGAGGTGACAAAATGTTCGTTCTAAGAGGTGACAAAAAGTTTAACAACTGTTACATTTATTCACGGAGGGGCATTGGACATGCTCTAATATCATGACCCTCTTCTCGATAATTGCTACATCTTTTTTCCTCCGACGTCTCTGGGTCGATTGTGCTTCCTCCATATCATGAGATGGTTCATCTGTGGCATGAGAAGGTTCCTGAGAAGTTTCCTCAACCTCTGCTTCTTGAAATGGAACATTCAAATCCACCTCATCCACGGGGATAGATATTGTGCATTTTTTTCTATTGTGTCTCGTTCCATTACACCTAGAGCACACTTGACGCCGTCGTGAGGGTAGTCCTTCAACTGTTGACCAAGCACGACTCATCTTTGGATGCCCAGACTGATGTAGACTCTCCGGATCGGGAGGACTACAATAGATTGATAAGACATCTCCTGGCACATTCCATTCATTCGGATGTGGTATTGGACTAACATGTTTGGCATAAGTTTGTGTCAACTCATATTGTTTGAAATATTTGTGTACGAAATCGTACACATTCAAACCATTGCCCGCCCACCTAATAAAATAATATAATTTCGGTTTAAAAACAAATTAAAAAGTAATTAAATAAAATAATTTTTTCATACCTTATAGCGGCAATCGCATGCTTGCATGGAATTTTATCCTCATCAAACTCTCGACACTCACAAGTCCAATTCTGAAGATCGACTTGATATTCCTCTTCAACTTTATACACAAGTCCTATGGTGGCTCGAACAGTAAGAGAGAGACTTGCTTGCACAAAATTAGATAGCTTGTTGAAAGTAGACACCGTTAACACATGATCTCTCGATTCAGCCGATGTACGTCGCTCGTCAAACCAATCCTCCAAAAGTGTGCGAAATGATTCAAGTAAAGAGAACACTGGTAAACGCCTAGCTCACCACAACCGAGAGTTAAAAGATTCCGCTGCATTAGAGGTCATGCAGCAATGAAAGTCGTCGGTGAGCTCCATCCGGACTAGCGTCGTGCAGCAATGAAAAAAACTTTTCGAACACTTCGTGACGATAAGAATATGCTGCTTCATAGCTTTTATGTTGGTCACTCACAATTAATAAATCTTCTGGAGGATTGTAACACCGCCGTAGATTGTAGAGAAAATAAGTCTGTGTCTTATCATTCTCTATCGGACCGAGGCCAATTGCTAGAGGAAACACTTGATCGTTCCCATCCTTTATCACAGCGACAAATAACACTCCTCTGTTCTTTCTCTTGAGGTGGGTCCCGTCTGTTACAATCACCGGTCGAAGATACTGCTCAAAAGCCCGAATACTTTGCCCGAGGGCAACAAACATGTGGCAGAACACTCTATCACGAGTCGTCTGCAAATCATAAACAGTCCCTGGATTACATTCTATAGAGTCGTTTGCAAATCATAAACAAATCATATTGAAGTCACCATATGTTCTCTCTATCGCCTGCTGCCTAGTTCGGACTGCGAAGCAATATAGCATTTGAACGCCATACTTACTATGCATCTCAGCAATCATCTCATTTGGCCTCAAAACGACCTTCTCATTGATTAATTTTTTGGCAAAATAATATGCAGCAACCTCGCTGCTCACAGACCGTGCTGTAGTAGCACGATTCAAATCCGCCTGACATGTGTGATCCAATGTCAACTTAGTAATTCTCCAAAGAGTTGCAGCCTCTACTGCACATAATCTAAAAGTGCAGTTCTTTCTACCACTCTTGTATATGTACACTGCACGAGAATCTGTAGAACGATTGGTTACAAACTTTAGGTAGTGCGCGAAATGATAAATTCCTATAGTTATCCTCAACTCTACTTTGGATCGAAATATGGTCCCTACCTCGAGCAGTTCGGACACTGATGGATAATACTCTTCCCACCCCAACTATAATATGCTTTCAATGTGCGGAACTGGAATATCCCAATCGCGCGAGGCACCTTAATGCTCAACATAGCTTGGAGTCAGCATATCCGATGAAAAATGTCGCAACTCATTGCGACGATCTTCCACATCGTCTTCAGATGTAGACACTGCTTCATCTTCGTCATAATCCTCATCGAACACCTCTTCATCATCTTCCTCATGATGCACACCCGAGGTACTACCTCTCACAGTGTTGCGGCTCACATTAATCTCGGGGCCGGAAAAACTGTCGTTCTCAATCACATAAACCTCCGGATTCTCTCTAGAATCTACTAACCATCGAAGTAACTCCATATCGCCCCTCAACAAAACTTTTGCTTTAATGCCGTTGATGTTTGTGACGTACCATAACGTATATTCGGTCTCTTTTCGACTGCACGAACCCTCTCTAATAAGCTCCACGAGGTTAGCACGATTAATTATGCCGGAATCGATATAAGCCACAAAGAATTCCCCATTTGTATATGTTAATCGCTCCCAACGACCTCCATAATGTATCATAATACGTCTCCCCGACATCTGAGATTAACAAAATATAATATAAACAGTCAACAAACCATTAAAAGTACCTAAAAAATAAGGTCTGCCAACTCCACGATCGCAGCACACCATCGTGGTCACGATGACACTCACGATCGTGACCACATCGTGAGCACGATGGTGTGCTGCGATCGTGAGTCACGATGGTGGTCACGATCGTGAGTGCCATCGTGACCACGATGGTGTGCTGCGATCATGTGAGCTACACCCTAAACCCTAATAACACGACGTCGAAACTTAAACCCTAATGTGCGACCTATTTCAAACAAAATAAATAATATTCATGATCAACATATATATTTGCATGAGATCAAAACGTTCAAACAACGAAACAATCATAAAAGTCATTTTTCTCATGTTTTTTTTTTCTCCCATATTTCATGCTTTTGAGTAGTAGACGGAAGAACGAAACAAACATACATTTATATGAAGTGAGATGAACAAAGTAATGCCTCTTTATGTTTCCTTCTTTCTTTATGCTCGATCTTTCGATTTCTTTGATGAGGGTTTTGGTTTTGATTCGTGGTTGTTTTTGTTTCTTTAGTTACAAATGAGAAGTTGTGTTTAAACAACTAAAAGCCTCCCACAATTATTACCACCAACAACCTCTTCATCACAAAAGTTATTTCTAGTCTCAACCGAAAGATTCACCAAATCTGTACTTCATTAATGACATTCCGGAGTTCAAGGCAGTCATGTGTTGCCATCGTGCCCATCGTGCCCGTTGTGTCTATCGTGCCCATCGTGTCTATCGTGCCCGTCGTGCCCACGAGCGGTGGCAATCGACGGGCGTGGGCACGGTCGCGGCAATCGACGGGCGGGGGTCATGATGCGAGGCACGATGGGCAGTTTGGGAAGGATAGGGCGAAGGCACGACAGGCATGATGGGCTCGACGGGGTGGGGGACACGACGGTCGTGGCCATCGTGCCCACGATGGCCACGATGATCGTGACACTATCGTGAAGATCGTGCCCACGGCGGACACGACGGTCGTGACCACGATCGTGGCCATCGTGTCCGCGCGATCGTGGGAACGGGTTGACTTTGTCTTCAAGTGTTGGGGTATTTTAGTCCTTTCGCAGATTTTGGTATACAAAAGAGTTGTTTTTAAAGAGGGGCTAAAAAACATATCACTTTTAAAATGTGGTATTTTTTTTATAAGTTTCCTCTATATATATTCATGCACTTTGTTTGTCTTGCTTTAATGTAATTTTTTTATCTAAAAATTACATTCTTCTATCTTTTATTGAAAAAATATTACATTATTAATTGGTCAAATTAAAATTCTCAATAAAAATAAAACTATATTCCATAAAAATTTATTAGAGATTGGAGATATTACATATTTTCATGCACTTTGTTCGTCCCGCTTTTATGTAATTTTTATTTCAAAATTACATTCTTTTATCTCTTATTGAAAAGAAATCATGTAATTTTTTTATCTCAAAATTAAATTAGTAATGTATCAAATCAAAATTCTCAATAAAAATAAAAATATTTATTAACCATCAAAATTCGGTACAAACAATATTACTTGAAAATTAAAATTGGTAAAATTAAATTTGCCAGTCAATTAAAAATAGAACTATTTATTTGGCCAACGAATTAATTAGTAAAATTATACTCCCTCCGTCCATGAAAGAACTTCCTAGGAGGGAGCGACACGAGTTTTAAGAAAAAATATTATTGAGTGTATTAAGAGTGGATAAAAGGTAGTTGAGTGTATTGGGAGTGGTGAAAAGGTGTAATAATTAATATTGGGAGTTGTGAAAGTGAAAAGTAAGAGGATTATAAGTGGTGGGGTATAGTCCAAAAATAGGTAGGAAGTTCTTTTGTGGACGTCCCAAAAAGAAAAGATAGAAAGTTCTTTCGTGGACGGAGGGAGTATTTAAGGTAGTTATAGCATGATCATGCTTGGTTTCCTTGTTGAATGGGAGAATAAAATATGGGTTATTGCCGTAAAATACATCAAGTTTTCAATTTTCAGGTTTATATCATCACTTTTTTTTTGCCAGAAAATACATGAATCTACAATTTGTTCGCAAAAATCTCACGATGAGTAACTCCGACGAAATCGAAACTTATGTGTCATTTACGTGACTTATGTGGCACAAACGTAGCATTTAATTTATATGAGAGTGATGATGATGTGTTGCCACATCCCCCACCCCCCCCCCAACACCCACAGGAGGAGGGGGTGCTGTTTGGTCTGCGGCAGATGGGGGCTCTGTTGGCGAAGAGGGGCGGTTGCAGTTGAACGAGGACCGCGGCGGCGATTGCTGCTGTGGTGGCGAAGGAGGGCGGTGAAGAGAGGAGGGTATGTGATGTGTGTGTGTGTGTGTGTCTAAGAGAGAGAGAGAGAGAGAGAGAGAAGTGTGTGTATGTGTGATTTGGCAATTCCGGCAGCCACGTTGGCAATCCGACTGCCACCTCAGATTAATTTTGGCGAAATTGTAAATGGTGGGACAACTGCGAACAAATTATAAATTCATGTATTTTTTGGCAAAAAAAGGTGATGATATAAATCAGAAAATTGGTAAACTTGATGTATTTTACGGCAATAACCCCAACAAAATACTTCGTTTGATGAAGTTTTGTAAAAAATCAATGTGGGATTAAAAAAAAAGTTGTTGGAAACCTTGTGGAATATCCTAACCCTTGTTTTGATGATACCAAAATTCATAGGACTTAACTGTAATAGACTAGAATCGTTTTTGAACTCAAGTGTTAGAGTTCGTTTCTAGTTTAGTTTGCGGTGTCGAAGACTGAAGACTGAAGAACGAAGGACTGAAGACTGAAGACTGCAGATACCAACTGAAGTATCAGTTGAAGACTGATTATTTAATGCGCGCAATGGACTGATACTAAAGTCAAGTATCAGTTGAACATTCATCCTAGGACTGATCTTCCAACGTTCAGAGGAAGCCACGTACGCACAAGTACAGCCGCATTAAATGCAGAGATCTCAGGATATCCTTATCTCTGCAGAGGTCATTCCTATCTAGTGGTTACTTTTCAGAGACGTCACATCTCCTGTCCATCAAAGAGAGCCGTTTCCACCCAGACAAGGAACCTCGAAGATTGAAGCCTCAGCCCAAATTTGAATTGCTCTCCAACGGAAGAAATCTTGAGGACGATCTACGCCAACGGATCTATTCAAGAGCTCTCCTACAAATAGCGCTCGAGGATCACTTCAACCTTCGCCGATTTAACGACATAAGCTGAAGCTCTGCCGAAATTGCTACTCAGCCTAAAGCTTAACCTCCCCAAAGCTTGAATCGAAGAAGAGAATTCCAAAGCCAAAATCAGTCACTGCTGATTATACACATTCTCTTAGACCCTAGGAATATATCTGTTTTAAACTTGCTTCAAAGAACTTGTTCTTTGTAAGTATAGTTGACACTCGTTCAAACCTCCCCTCCATAAGAGTGTTTGAGTGGTTCGGAGTTCAGGAAGGTACTCCGAACTCTGAGTGAGAAGTCTGAGCACGTGTTGTGCTGAGCAGAGAAATCCGACGCGAGTGAAGCGTGGGTACTGAAGAAGGGTTTTCTTCAGTGGAGTGGTTGTGTGCACCAGGCAAGCACACGGTTCGGTTTGCAGTGCACCAGTTAAGCACTTGCGGAGTGGATTGTTGGTCTGATCAACCAACCGTGGATGTAGGAAAGGGTTTTTCCGAACCACGTAAAAGTCTCTGTGTTGTTTACAGCTTTCAGTTTTACATTCATACTTGTGTTATTTCTATTGATAAACTGAATACTGATTAACAACATAGAGCAACCTAAAAATCAACAACTTGCTCCACCGAGGCTATTACGAAACTAAGTTTAATTTCCGCTGCGTATGATATCGGTCTGACTGAACTATCCTCCGATAGTCAGGAAGAGTGATATCATCTCTGTTTTAGCAAACACGACTGAAGCCCTTACTTGCATCAGTTAAGTTCCAGCAACTTAACTGATAACTCGTTACTGAAGAGCTTTCAGTATCAGTCGTCAACCCTGTTGGTCAAAACTGATTTCAGTAAAACAGGAGTCCTTGTTTGCATGCAAAGCTTCGTTTTGATCTCTGACTGAGATCCCTCTGATTGAGGATTATTCAAAAATAGCCTATAGGTGTATTCCCCCACCCCCCATACACCTATTCGAGACCCTCAGGACCTAACAAAAGTATAATTATTAGATTAATAAAAATTAATAAATATGAAATTACTTGAAGAATTAAGATAAATAAAAAAGTAAAAATATGGTAATTCCACATTGGACTCATCCATTTCCTTTTATATATAAGATATAATTTGTTGTATATTTTTTTTTTTGATCAATTATAATTTGTTGTATATAGAGTAGACATTAACAATAAATTCTATAATAACAAAAGATTATAAATTTAAATGAAACTTTCCTTATAATTTAATGATACTTTTGTTATCAGCAAATGACACATGTACCCATAGAGGTACATACTCAACTTTGCGATCAGTTAATAGCTTAGTAACAAACAAGATGCTGCATAAGTTTCTTACATACAAATGACATTATCTGTATATATAAATCACACAACAAATAGAAGACATTATAGAGTTCAAATGACATTGTCCATATGTATAAATGAAACTACAAACAGTGAAACAGAGCACAAGAGCACTATCGAGCTCAAACTACACTGCCTATACAAATGACATTGTCTATATATTTAAATCACACTAAAAACATAATACAATAGCACTGTGTGGACTACAAATGACAAACCCTAAACAAAGTAAATGTAAACCTCTAGATAAAGTAAAAAAAAATTAACAAAAATGTCGGAGATAGAACAAATCTTGCCTAAGATCCACCGCTGTGATTATGGTAGAGGCACCTAAGATGTGGGTACAACATCAATGTTAGAGATGTTGGAGACGGTCTCGAGAAGAAAATACATGCGATGGCGAGATGGAAATATAGACAAAATAAACCCTAATTACAATGTAGATCATTTTAACCGAAAATCCGTGAGAAATCAAATGAATACTATAAACCCTAGACAAAGTAAATAAAATAAAAAATAAACAAAAATAATCAGACATAGAATGAACCTTGTTAGAAAGTGAGAGAGTGAGAATAGAGTAAAAGGCTTCTGGAATTGGCATTGTTGACGGAGGTAAATCGCCGTTGAAACCGTCTGAGAGGAGTGAATGGTGACAACGACTGTTGAAATCACGAGGATAGGTTCAACGGGTGACAAGAGGTGAGAATGCCTTTTGGAATCCGCAATCCACTAGTATTTATATATCGGGTTGGGTCGCAAACAGACCCCGTTGCATCATTGCAATTATGCAATTGCAACATGTTGTTCACAAGACTACCTCAATTAAAAATAATAAAAAAATAGTAAAATACATAGCAATTAACCATTTCATCTCAAGCAAAATTTAGGAAAAAAGTAATGGAAAGAAAATGAATAACTTTTGACTAACGATAAGTTTCTTTGACAAAAATGGTGGAAAGTAAATATTTTGGCATTTTTTTCACTCTTTTCAAATGTTATGTAGGATGATTTTGCTCGAACATAATTTTTTTTTAACAAATAGTTGATTTTCCTTAATCACTCCAATTTTCTTTGATAAAAATGGTGGAAAGTAAATATTTTGACATTTTTTTTTTCTTTTTTCAAATGTTTTGTAGGTTTGATGATTTTGCTCGAATATGATTTTTTTTTTAACACAGTTGATTTTCCTTAATCACTCCAATTTATGACAATACTAATTTGATACTCTCCCCGTCCCAGCTTTTAATATCCATATTTCCATTTTAATTCGCCACATTTTTGTATTCACTTATGTTTTTAGTAATAGTAGGTGTAACTCTTACTCCACTTTAATTACTTCAACACTCACATAAAAGGTCAGAACACTCAATCATTTTATTAAAACTCGTGTCATTCTCAAATGAATACTAAAAATTAAAATGAAGGAAGTAATATTTGTCCCATGAGTAATATTTTCCATGGGCCATTGATATGATAAACTATTTTTTCTACTTCAAAAAACATGAGATAAAAATGAGGACACCACTAAAATATGATATCTTTTCATAACCCTCTTTTTTCTTATAATAAATTTGATTAAAACACACATAAATGAACAATAAAACTCGACATAAAATTGTTGCTAAGGTAATCACTAGTAGAATACATCATAAATAACCATTTCATCCCAAACAAAATTATTTGGGAAAAAGTACAAGATAAAAGAAAGTAATTTGTGACTAAGTGAACAATATCAACCGAGATAAAAATGTGTAAAGACAAACACTGCCCCAAACAATCACCCCATTTTTTCCCACCTAACAAACATCAAAATAATGGCAACTACAAACTAAAAAGATGAGATTCTAGACCAACACTACAACATACGATACATGAGTTCAACTCCAAGGATAAATTGTACAAAGTAATTCGTTCTACAGTACAAATACAGAAAAAGAGAAGCCCAAGTATTGAACTAAATCGCTACACGACACTTACCCGTGAATCGGCGTGCATGCTGTTGTTTGAAGGCGAGCGCTTAAGAGACAAGATTCCTCAAATAGAAGCCTCCATAAACAAGGAATACTATGGGGATGAGGTCAGTAAGAAGCAAGATTGCAGAATCAGAGTCCGCTAACCGGGCAAAGTCACATTGATGTCAGTAGGCTTGTTCCTCGATTCTTGGGGCATCGAAGACCAACTATCCCCACGAAACGACGGGGATGTATGGAAGGCGTCTTCCATCCCTGCACTAGAGATGGGTACGGCAGCAGTAGGTATGATAGATAAGGAGTCAGGTTTTTGTTTCTTAGTCTTCTGCTCGAGCTGGTTGCCTGCGAGGAAGCTTCCTACCACAATCTATTGCAAATCACGAGAACTCAGAATCATTGTAATATATCAAAATAGTCATTCTCGCATTGTAAAGATAAAAATAGCCACAAAGATTTAAAAAACATGATCATTTTTTGCTTAAAAGTACTATTTTCCACTTAATTCATGTGAATTAGCCTTAATTTACGATTAGGAAGCTTCGCGGATGTGAATTGTAGGCAAAATAGGGTCAATTCCTACTTAGAAGCTTAGGCTAGATATGATCAATTCACGATTAAATGGCTTTGTGGTTGTGAATTGTGGGCAAAACAGGATTATAGGCAAAACTAGGTCAATTCAAGACCAACATGCTTCATGGTTATGAATTGTAGGCAAAATAGGGTCAATTCATGACTAAGGAGCTTTGTGGTTGTAAACTATTGTACTAATAAGGGTAAAATTGTAAGGGTAGCTATTGTTTATCTTCACAATAAAAAAATGATTATTTTATTAGTTTACTCATGATTGTTATATGAAAAGATAATATGTATCTACTAAGAAAAAGATTATACGGTAATGGAAATGTAAATACAGCAAAATTCACTTATGTGCTCATACCTGTACAGGGCTCGCGGCTACTAATAAGCCAGCAACTCCACCTCCAACGACACGCCCATCAGGACTAGCCAAAGAAACACTCATGCCACCGGATCTGTTTCTCATTCCACCAGTCTCCGAAGGCATGAATGAACCAGTCAACGACAGTATCTCAAAGCGACCCTGCTCAGCACAACTAATAAAGATCAAAAATATATTGGTCGATGACAGCCGACTGACATCTGAATGAAAAGAATAACTAGCTAGTAGCTAAGCTCTCGTGAAATGAATAAATATTGAAGGTCCCTGCTTGACATTTACACAGGGTCTTGCTTTAGGTAGAACAGCATAATATCTAAATGGATATTGTTCAAACTTGTACGTTCCGTTTCATCCAAACTAACGTGGCA
Source organism: Salvia miltiorrhiza (assembly GCF_028751815.1). Classification (NCBI taxonomy): domain Eukaryota; kingdom Viridiplantae; phylum Streptophyta; class Magnoliopsida; order Lamiales; family Lamiaceae; genus Salvia; species Salvia miltiorrhiza. The sequence continues at coordinate 47,099,359 of NC_080393.1, read as the reverse complement.
TATACCATGGATAATTGACTAGTCTGACAGGCAATGAATTACTATTTGAAAAATATAACAAACAGTTTTGTAACAATATTGTATCTCAAACAATACAATAGTCACACAACCAACATTTGAAGACTATTGTATTGCTTGAGATACCTGTGTTGTTGGTTCAAGTTGTCCAATTCTAAACAGGCATTGTACTTAGCAAATAGGAGAGCTTTGACAAAAGAACAAATTATGGTCTTTGACCCAATGAACTAAAGAGTACAAACGGAAGAAAATCCATTGTACGTTGGTTTCAATATCCTACTTAGGGTGTGTTCTCTTTGATCGAAAAGGGTAAAAACATGTATTTTCACCATTTTTCCATTCTTTTCACGTGTTATGTAGGGTGGATAATTTCCCGATCAGGATGGAAAATTTTCTCGAGCAACCTCTTTTCCCTCGTATCATCGAGTATTGATGTGATAATATTTTCCCATATAAAATGTAGGAAGTGGGATAAACTTTTTTTTTTTAACCCTAGCGAACATGGGATAAAAAAGGTGGGAACCACTAAAATGTAATAAAAAAATTTCCATCTTCTCTTATCTCTTCTTTTATAAATTTGCAACCAAAGAGAACACACATTTAATGGTATTTTGTTATTGCAACATAATAGACAACTTAAAGGCTACATTTGAGGTCCAATGCTACAAAAAAAAAATCTATACAGCCCACAAGATGTATGACATATCATGAAAATGAGGAAAAGAAAGTCGAATTTGAAGCTGCAACTAATGATACATATTTGGTTTAAAAAAACTAATGATACATATCAAGATCTGCTTCTATATTATAAAATAAATAAATAATTATTAATTGGAATGTTGAACGCTATTAATTTAGCACATCAATATTATGACATAAATGCATTCAGGTTCCTCCGACAAGACAAAGGCTACTTCAGGAGAACATATTAAGGCATTCCTGCCTGACATATGATTGAAATGGCAACTGGAGTTATCGAACTCCTAATCATGAAATGCACTAATATTTTCATCTGCTAATACTGAAGTCATTAAAGCCAATAATAATCTATTATGATTCTACTCCTCAAAATATAAACAACAAAAGATCATGATGCATTCAACGATTTTTCTAGTTCAAATCCAAGGGCAAAGATAAGCGAATCATAAATCAGGCACCAAATGAGATTCAACTTCGGAAGACATATTTCAGAACCAGAAATGGCTAAAATAAATCAATTCTGCTTATAAACCACAAACTAGACTTTAGTTATAACTAAACATAAACCAGATATAGAAAAATATATGTCTAGTATAAACTATTTGAATATCATGTATGCTAGATTTTTAAAGTATATGCCATGAAAAGGTATTCTTAAACCAAAATAATAATAATAATAATAATAATAATAATAATAATAATAATAATAATAATAATAATAATAATTCAATTATTAAAATCAAAAGCATCATCCATAGAAGTAGAAGAAGTCCAAGAAACCCAAGTAAAATATTCAAAATGAATATGCATAAAAATGGTAAATTCATGGAAAGTTTTGAAAGAGAGATATTTCGATTAGTAGAATAAAGTAAAGAAAGTTTAAACTATTGTAGCACCTCATACGTCAATGTACCACCGGAAGAATCAGGTTGACGAAGAGTTACACTTGAAATTACACCATTAGCCGAGAGAATGCATATTGCCCGGGGGCCTTGTTGAGAGAAGGATATAACTTTCATGGTGACATCCTGCAACGTATAAAGATAAAATCATGCATCCCCTGTTTTTAAACTTACACCTTCACCTCAGAGACTAACACACAAATGGATTGTTTGAATAAGCGATTTAAAAAGTAGGAATTGGTACATAAGACTTACAAACTTATAGCTATTTGTAACAACGATTGGTCAGACTTAGGTTAAACATGAGAAAATACAATGTAAGGTACGAAAAGAATCGCAAGCAGACAGCAGAATGTATTTTGACAATGCTCGCACACAGAATTAAATACTTCAAAGGCATCCAATCACATTTACTCTAGAAATTAAGTGAGAGATAATTCGAGCAAGATTAACACAAAATGGAAATGGAAATAGGATGACAAAGAATTTATCTACTAAATAGGAGTGTTTTATCGCTTTTTACCTCTCCAGCATTGACCGTGATGATATGAGGCGTAAAATTAGCACCTACCGAACATGAAACCCATTCGCCTACAAAATCGAAAATAGCATCAATCAGCAACTAAGATCTGAAGAAGGCTTGATATGTCTGCAATCCATTTTCTTGCACCAGCAAAAAATCCAATATACATTGTGTTACACAAAATTTAAATACAGTGGAAAAAACACGAATTGCTTGATATTTTTTGCATCTTCTACTGCTCAAGGCAGGTGAATAATGAATAAGTTTCATCTAGATAACTATTATCAGAGCTTAGACAATAGGGACAACTAAATACTACCACTTTTTTTTATCTCATTTTCCACTAGAAAGGGACACTAGATAAATCAAATCCACAACCTTAAACAAGGGCACATGGAGTCAGGTCTGATGCTTAAATATCATGTTTTAACACAACAATACATCGGACAAAAAAAGACACAAAAATTACAAGATAATACACCTTATTGAAGCAAGGTAAAGCCTCAGATAGTGAATTTTAACAAATAGCATCACTCACATTGCAAAAAAAGCAACTCTATTCCAGAAAAGAAAAAAAGAAAAGATAAAAACAAAACAAGCAATCCCTTACACCAAATGAATGCAGAACTCAAGTCATTACTAAAGTGCAACTGCCAGTTAATTCAAGAACTCCAAAAGGGGTAAAAAAAAACAAAAAAAACAAAAAAACAAAAAAAAGGGGTTCTCAGTAACCCCCATTATTTCAAGATTCCCCTTTTTTCCACTTTGAAAACTACCCATTTGCACCAAATTATATCAAAGTTGGATCAACCCATTCACCGGCCCCACACACACTTAAATTCGAACACCATGTGCTTATTTCTAGTGTCGGATTCAGACAACACTACACACCATATGTCACACAGATCGCAACACAAAACCCAACTCCATATCAACATGCATGCACCACACACACACACACACACACACACACACATACCCATACTCTCAGCCTCCATTGCCACCGGCAGCTGAACCTTCGCAGCGGAGGTGATTGACCGGACCTTCCCGCGCTTCGCCACGGCGGAGAAGTCGATAACCGGAGGCGGAGCGGAGGACGAAATCGGCTTCGGCGAGAGAGCCCCAGCCACCGCCCCATCGGGCCCATACTTCCTCGGCCTGCCCCTCTTCTTCTTCAAGCCTGCGACGGCCCCAACCCCGCCCGCTACCGGAGTAGGAGTTGCAGAAGCTGGAGGCGGCGGCGTCACGGCGGCAGCTGGCGGAGCTGATCCAGTGGGGTTTTCGGCGGCTGGCCTGGGGGCCATATGGTAGTCCGACGGAGCATCTGATCCCACCACCGTAACTCCGCTGCTACTCAAATTATTACTGCCTTCCATTAATTTACTCCCAACACAAAAAACAAGTTGGTATCACCTTTTTCTTTTTCAAAACGATCCCATTATTTTTTTTTTATTTTTTTTTGGATGAGAAACTGATGGAAATGAAATTGACAAAACGAACACGTTTGACAAGATTTCTTAACAAGCTATTTTCTGGATTCTGATATGGCATCAGAGTGAAAGCAAGCTCTAAGAATATAAAATAAAATAAATTGGTTGGGAAGAACAAAATTCTTGAGGATGAAGAACGATTTTCGGGGGAAAAGATTGGATTTTTTGGAGTAAAAATCAGAGATTTCGGAGGAAAAAAGATTTTTAGGATTGGGAAAAATGGCGAAAATGAGGTTTATGAAATTAAAAAGGCCAATTTAGTTTCCCTAACTTTTCTCAGATTGTCCGAATTGCAAATTTAAAAATTGTTAGGAAAATATTAAATATTCGGGACATTAATTGTTAATTATTTGAAGCAAGGAAATTATATATTTTGGTTAATAAAAAGGTTTGGAGTCCGGTTGGGGGAAAATTTTAAATTAAACAATGAGAGAAATTAAATAAAGTAATTGTAGTTGGGAAAAGTGAAATTAGGTTGCCAAGGCATGAAGACAACTATCACTCCCTTTTAAATAAAGCGGATAATAAGTATTATATACATTACATAACATCTGTATCCAAATATCAATGGCTAATTTAATTAAAATACTAATTGGGAACCAAATGCAGACAAAAGGAATATGAACAGAAGAAAAGGATGAAATATTCAAATAGCTAAAACCCCAGTTGCTAATAATCTTTAATTCTATAGCTTAGCCATATTCTACCTCATTTCCTTCTTCATTTTAGTCATAATTTCATATTTTTCTATAATTTATAAGATGGAGAAATTAGAAAGGGCAAAAACAATACAAAAACAAAGTCAAATTGAGTTCATAATTGGAAGCATTGGCTAGATGGGTGTGGTCTTCATGGCTCTTCAGCAAATAGCACAAAGAGCTTGGTACATAAAAGCGGTCAGCAGCTTTATAGATTTTTAAGTTTAAACGTCATAATTTTGACACATGATTTTAGTTAGGGATATGCTATTAACAGGGAAAAAATTTCCTTTCTCGTTGTGAAGGACTCATTGTGCAAATAAATTTATAATTTTCTCATACCCACAGGTAGGTTCCGTTAGCGGTAAGTATTTGATCGATCCCACGAGAAGTTGGTGTATTTTTCTCTCTTGTCACAAACTTCACTATCAATCACTTGGGTTGTGCCCTGGTCAGAGCAGTGAGCACGCTTTAGTCGGAGCTCTGAGAACAAAGAACCTAAAATAAAACAAAAGAAAAATTAAAAATAAAAGCAACTTGGTTTGGGCATAGTTTCGTCAAGTCTGGGCACAGTCATCGCTCATAGGTTTAAGGATAGTCATTGTGCCCATGTATCATTGGTTATGGGCAGTCGATCAATAGACTGTGCCCCCATTCTGGGTCACGTGCACATGCCTACCCCATCCTCATCCGTTGACCCAATTGGTCACAGGCATGCCAGAGGCATACTACCACCGCCCACATTAGCCGCACTATGTGGAGCCGGATTTCTCCAAACTTGAGCCCACGTACTGCTTGTAACTTGAATTTGCCCAGAACGTCATCGGCCAAATAAAGCTCTGGGTTTGCCCAAGTTGTTTGGATACATGCCTAATGCTTCGGGAACATATGTACACAACTACTTTGCCCAGATTAGACCTCACAATTTCACATGCTCATACTTAACTCGAATTTAGCCCAAACCAAGTAAAATAATTTCCCATGCATAATTAAATTAAATGACACAAAATAAATAAACGAAATAAACATACTTGAATTGAAATAGATGTTCAAAAATAAAAGCAATATTTGGGCAACACCAACTCTGCCCAAAGTAAATAAAAATAGTACATAAAATAAAAATGTGCCCAAAGGGCTTGTTTCTTCATTGGCTAGACTCTCATTGAAGATAGTACACTAATCTAAGGTGAAGAATGGCTGAAAATTATATGTGGTGAAAATTCGTTTCCCGCTTCTCCCTAGGCGTAGGAGAGTGCTCCTTTATATAGAGAATGGTAGTGGGCCTTGGGCCAAGTCCATGCAAATTAGAGCTTTTGGGCGCAGCAACTAGGGTTTCTGGGCACGGCAGCTAGGGTTTTTGGGCGCAGCCAAGATTGCTCAGATTTCTTTAAATATATGCTTAGTCCAAATCAGATACACATCCCATACTTTGGCAAGTAAATCACACGGATCTCCCTATAAAAGGAAAGTCAATATCCATTTTCTTCTTTCCTTATGTTAATGGGTGCACGCTGTGTCCTTGTACGCCAGGTTATGCCCCAACATTAGCATCATATTTTTGCTTAGTTTTTGCTCGACCTCTGAATTGTGGCTTTGCCCTTGAACACCAGTTTTTTCCGCTTTGCTTGGAATGGCTGATTATTCCGCTTTGCCCTGGAATGCCAGATTTTGCTCCTATCTGTGCCTTTGAACACAACTGAATTCCGCACGGTACTTGGTCTGGGCGAAGGAGTACGACTGATGTGCCCACGAATAATCTCAAATCTTTGCCTCTTTTGCGGAATGCAGCCTGCTTTGCCCAAGATCTCGTCCACCTGTCCTTATGCTCAAAATGTGTCCTCCCAAACACAAAACACACAAAAGAAGACTCGATCTAGACCTAAAAGACACAGAAAAAGAGCACGAAAAATGGGCTCGTCACACTCACACACTTTAAGCACGCATTGTCCTCAAGCGTGTAAATGCAATCTGCCCAAAACCAAAAAAACGAAAAGACAAAGACACAAACCAAAAAACAACCAACCATGATCAAGATAAAAAGAATTGTGGGCAAAACAGAAACTTATGAATATATGCAAATTGTTTGACCAAAAGCAAGATTATGCCCTCAAGTGAGTTAAGATTAAAACATTGAGCATTTTGGGTTGTTCCTCACCAAAAACTCATCACTCTATGTTTGGATGAAGTGTTTACGCTCATGACATCCTCAGCATAGTCATACCATAGGCTTGCCTGCCCTCTAACGTCTCCACTATTTTAAGAATAGTTTTTAACACTTACCATCAGGTCTTCATTTTGGTTGTAACGTGGCTTTGGGCATAGGGTAAGAAATATTTAGGCTCTAGCTAAGGTCATATTGAACTTAATTCTGGGCAAAGTAATGCCCCAATTTTCACTCATCTCCTTGCCATTCTTAAAGGCCATAGCACACACAACTCAAACACATTTTTTTAATATATTTTTTCTACTTTTTTTCTTTTCTTTTTTGACGTTTTTCTTGTTGGGAAAATATGTCCCATTTTTTATTTAATACACACGTCATGCCCCAATGAATTCACTACTCCATCATTCCCCATTTTTCTCATTCTACCCTAAGTTCATATGACCGGGTAGGCTTATTATTCATGGTAAAATTTTAAGTGAGATCAAACAAAAATGTTAAGCTCAAAAGGGGTTTGCAAAGGAATAGATGTAGGGTTGGTCATTTTAGGCTTTGTGGGCTAAGTGAAAGAAACTGTGCCCAAATCATCTAAGCACTTAGACAAATCAATAGGATTTCAACAAGAGTACATGCAAGTTCTAGTAAAATACCAAGTTGGGATATCCAATAAAAACAAGAATAAAATCATGCTATTTTGGGCATATTAGCATTTAAATCTCAAAACTCATAAGGTATGCTCAAAGTCTCAATTTCGTCATACTCACTATCCTAAGACATGCTCAAACAATCGACTCAAACCATCCACAACAACAAATTCATCTATCATACCCAATCAACTCATCATTCCAAATCATACCGGCTAGACCAAAAACACGAAACAAGAAAAAAAAAAGTGTAAAGGCCTCCACACTCACACACTATGCTCTAGGCAAAGTGCGTCAATGTTGACGTCCCAAACCGATGGACTCACAAAAACTACACGGAATGCCTCCCCACTCATACACTTTGCCTTGGGCAAAGTGAGTCAGTAAGAAGGCAGACACAAACCAAAGCAAAAATAAAAACAAAAACAACACACATACATACAAACAACAACCGGCCTTCCCCACTTTGCCTTAGGCAAAGTGTTAGGGCAAATAGGGTCACAAAAAGACACAACGAAAAAAATAAAAAAGAAAAAGACTCAAAACACACAAAAAATAAGGGAGAAAACAATAAGGGACAGTAAGACTGTGATATGAATCTTACGTGGGAAAAGCAGGTGTTCTGGGCGGCATGAGCCTCCATCAAGTATGTCATCATTCTGGTGTGATGGATCTGGCTGAGCAGGTTCTAGGCATAGACCGCTGCGATGTTGCTCTAGCCAGAGGCTTCTGGGGTGACTCTACTATCCTCGAATTGCCCTTTGATTCACTGGTATTGCCCACGACATGCTCTACCCTAGGCTAATCACCTTTCTCTTCTCATGTGCCCATGTACCTGTACACAAAATACACAGCCACCCTTCGAGGAAGAACAAGGGGTCCCCTCAAAGGGTACCTAAAAGCAACAAACTAAACAAAAGGGAAAGAAAAGCAACTAAAACAAAAATTAAAACAAACTAGGTTGCCTCCTGGCCAGTACCACAGTTAACGTCGCGGGCACGATGTTCATTCCCCTAGTCTTGGTCATAGAGAAGAATCTTGCAACCATGCTCAAATCTCTTGACACGAATCACTTGGTCATGTGGCTTGCTTAGCCTCAAAATCTTGGCAAGTATGGACTTGTCATGAACCCTCTTCTTTATTTCCTTGCACCTTATAGCATCTTGATGGACCCTCTGCCTAAACTCCTCATTCTGGTCCAAGTGGATAAGTGGTCTTCTGGGCATAATGGCTTCTGGCTCTAGCAGCTTTGACTTTGAAGTCTCTGGGCATAGCAGTTTTGGTGTAGCATTGTTACTCTCATTTTGGCTTTCTTCTTCATGGTCAGCCTTTGACTCGCCATTCTGGGCATGATGACTGTCGAACTCTGCATCTGTGGGCATAGTGGTCTCTGACTTGGACAAACGGCAGATGGTTGATGAAAGAGGCAAATTGGTTTCCTTCATCTTGGTCCATCCCTTCTCTTTCCGATGCATGGCCAGCCTCCTTGGAAATGAAGGTCTAATTTTGGGTGAAATGGGCTTGATGTATTTGGGCACGGGCTCCTCTTCTATCTCATCTTCTTCACAATCTACCTCTGGCTTGCTATTCTGGGCAGAGTGGCTCTCAAACTCAACCTCCGTGGGCATGATGGTCCTTGAGTTGGACATTTTGACTTTCTCCAAACATGCGGCCATATTGAGCATTTGATCATTGAGGAAATTGAGTGCGACTCTTACCTCCATTTTGAACTCCTCATGCTCTTGTTGTGCCCTGACAACATACTGTGCCATGGATTGCACAAGTTCTGCTAGGGTCTCCATGTCCTTAAGTGTTGGCTCTGTGCTCTGGGCATATTGAGGTTGCTGGTAATGAGGCTGCCATTGAGGTTCTTCCGCCCATTGTTGGTTGTCATACCACATGAAACTCTCTTGTTGCTGATGATGAGTAAAATATGCATCAGCGCTGTACACCATGGAAATCCCATCTTTGGCAGACCACCCGTGGAAATCCACCTTTAGGGGCGCTCCTGGGACAATCTCCAGCTTTGATTTCCAGCTACGCCGAGAGCCAGCTTTGACTTCCAGCTATGCCGAGAGCCAACTTTGTTAACGATTTAGGTTTTGTCACATTGTTTCGTGGGCTTTAGGGTTTGGCCCGGTTAGTCACCTATAAAATAGGGCTCTTACATATAGAATGGAGGATTCTCTTTCACTCTCACCATGTAAAATGTACTTGCTATCGAGAATATAGGGAAAAACTCGAGTAAAGCCCGTGGATGTAGATCATTTATGGTCGAACCACGCATATCTTGTGTCGTTTACTATTTCTATTTATTTTATATTTTAGGAATTATTTTGAAACTCATCAACTGGCGCCGTCTGTGGGAACAGAATGGGAAGACATTTTTGTTACCTTTATAACACACTCCCTAGAAAATTTCAAAATCGAAAAAGGGTAGAGGTTTTTACGGTATACAACTGAAGAGGAAGAGGAAGAGAGTGAAGACAATACCTAAACCGGGTCGCAGAAACAGAAAATGAGTAAACAATGTCTAGCAAGCGTCGAGAAGGCGTCGAATAAGCGGCAGGAGCATAAAACAGTCGGAGAAATTTATGATGAACAATGCCGGAAACTGAAGAATGGGGGACAATGAGACCTTTATATACGTAAGTGCGGCACGGAGAACGAAGGTTTCTAAGGTCCAATGAGGGGCCAGCACGTGGCGTTTTCAAATGAAGGATAAAACCGAAGAGGCCTTTTTCTGAAAAATAAGAGATGATTAGATCGGGCCGGGGTCCACTAAGCTGACAGGCATTTAATGCTCTTTAGAAGGAATAATTCAGCACTGGACAACAGTGAAGAAAAATCAAAAGCTAATTGAGTATGAACAAAAGAATACTCAATTAGAATGGGGAGGAGTAGCTGATGAGGAGTAAAATACGTAGAAATCAGATCAGCCCAGCTCCGAGCATTTCAGCCCTGACACCAAAAGAGCAGAAAAGACTCCGGACAATATCCCTTACGAAGAGTCCGCCTTATGAAAGCTTATGAACCGGAGTAGAAGTGTCTTACTAAGGAAAAGTTTCAGAGCTGGAATAACGAGATGAATACATCATGAACCGGGTAACAGAGCTGAATTAGGACAGAGGAGGAATACCTTGTTTCTTTAGACTAAGCTGATATTTCTCTTGAGGAAAAGCCAGAGCTGGAGAATTTCTACGCTGGATTAGGGGCGAGGACGTACGAATCACTGACAACTTTTGCGAGAGAATATCTTTAGCCGACTTAGGGTTCGTACAGGATGTAGAATGACTTATTTGCCCTCCTTATAAACTTCTATAAATAGGGAGCTCATTTATCATTGTAAATTTATGCTAACTGAAATACAAGATACTCCACCATTCTCATTGCTTCTACCTTATCGCTATTTTACACACTACAGGTGAGTGATTATACTTTAAACTAGTGAATACAATAAATGAACTCATCAGTTGCCTTCATCCATGGTTGTAAGTTCTGCTATTCTGGTCAAACTGATGGTTGTGCCCAAAGCCTCTACCGTAATTGTTATGCCCATCATCTTGCCCTTCAAAGTTAGACTCGAACAAAATAAAGGAAACAAAAAAATGAGAGAAAAATACTAGAATCACAACTCCCCGGCAACAACGCCAATTTGACGGAAGCCGTGCCGGGACTTACTCTTCTAATAAAACTTTCTAGTCAAAATCGAGAGGCGAATACTGAAAATCCAACTTCCCGGCAACAGCGCCAATTTAACGGAGAGAAATTTACCTTTGTCGTTGTGAATGACTCTCCGTGCAAATAAATTTATAATTTTCCTATGCCCACAGTTAGGTTCTGCTAGCGGTAAGTATAGGATCGATCCCACGGGGAGTTGGTGTATTCTTCTCTCTTGTTACAAACTTCACTATCAATCACTTGGGTTGTTGATTTATGCTTAATTGTTCTAATTTTAGGGGTTTGCATGTGCATATTTTAAGTTAAATCTTCTAGAAATTGGTGCGTTTTATGGTTTGTTTTATGCTTTGCAGGAGATTTAGGTTTTATAGATGGAAGAGTGTCATTCTGGAGATTTTTGGCTAAAAATGGCGTTTTTTAGGAGAGTTCTGTCGCCAGAGCTGAGCTGCGAGCGTAGCCCTGTCGCCAGAGCTGAGCTGCGAGCTCTGCCCATCTCGCCAGAGCCGAGCTACGAGCTCTGCCCATCTCGCCAGAGCTGAGCTGCGAGCTCTGCCCATCTCGCCAGAGCTGACTTTCCAGCTCTGCCCTTCTCGCCAGAGCTGACTTTTCAGCTCTGACTACCTTTCCCGAGCTGACGCACCAGAGTTCACCTTCCAGAGCAGAGTTACTTTCGCCAGAGCTAAATTTCCAGAGCTAACTTCCAGCTCTGCCTTGACTGCCAGAGCTGACTTTCAGCTCTGCACTGCCCTTTTTAGAGCTGAACGTGCAGAATTGATGATTCTCGCCATGATGGGATTTCTTAAAGAGCACGCCAGCTGGAGTTACCTTATCTTGCACGATTCTATTGCCTTTAGGAGTCCAGCTTTGGATGGCAACTTTTGAGGAGAAGTCTATAAATAGGACTTTGTTTTGCATTGAAGAACTAAAGTCTTTTGCCTTAATTTTGAGTTCATGCCTAGTTAGCCAAAGTTAGGTTTTTATTGCTTTCTTAGTTAGTTTCGATTTATGTTCTTTCAATTCATGTTTTAGATTAGTTTTCGTTTAGAGTTGTGATTACGTGACAGATTACTTATCGAGACGAATTTACGGTATTTCTTTAATCAAGTTTATTTATTTGTTTTTAGTTGCTTTCTTTAAATTCTGCAATTTAAATTCTGCCTTTTTAATTATGCAATTTAGTTTATGCATTTTTATGATGCTTTCCTTTAAATTATGCAATTTAGTTTCATGCCTAGATTAGAAGCTTTTAAATTACAAGTATTTAAATTCCTAGTTAGTATTTAAATTCCAAGTTCCTTTACTTTAATCGCGTTTAAATCTTGCCTAGGGTTTTATAGATTTTCGCCTAGATAATTTTAAGATTAAAGTTTTAGTTAAGTTTAATTTCACGTTAATTTATTTTCCATGTTTTAGTTTAATAATCCTTAGTTTACAGTTTTCGTGTGACATAATTAATTGCCCTTTAAGATCTTCCTTGAGAGATGACACTGGGTCAACTTACCATCACTAGGATGTCCTTGTTCTATTGCAAGTCAAACTAGAGGTGTTCTAGGTTGAGTCAAATTTTGGCGCCGTTGCCGGGGAAGGTTTTAGGCATTTAGTTGTGTCACTTTTCTTTTCAGTTTTTAATTGCTTTCTTTACTTTACGTTTTATTTTTACTTTTCTTTCCCGCCGGTGCGTTTGATCCGTTTGTTAGTGTTTGTTCAGACGAGTTCAGCGCTGCCAGCACTGCCAGCCCTGCAGAGCCCAGCGCTGACGAATCCAGCCCTGCAGATTCCTGCCCAGTTTAGCATTGACAAGTCCAGTTCAGACGAGTCTATGGAAGAAGAGCCAGCCATCCGCCATCATGCTTCGAGCTTAAGATAGGAATTCTATGGCAGAATATTTTGATATTTGTGTGTACATGAGCCGTTTGGAGGAAGCAATTCCCAAGTATGGAGTTACGCAGATCCAATACCATGAAGTCATACGAACGTTGGCGAAATTGCCCAAACTTTTTAAGGTTGGGCATAACTCGCAAATACATTTGCGTGATTCTGATCCTGAGAGCACCATTCAAGCCTTCATACATGCGATCATGTCAGTCATTCAATCGGCACAACAGGATGTTGAGTGTGTTGACGCAACAGTGAAATGTTTTGAGACTCACATCCTTCAAGTTGTTAGTTGGTTGAGAGAAATGGTACGCCAGTACAAGGGAGAAAATCCAGCACTGCAGACTCCAGCCCTGCAAGGCCCAGCTCTACCCAGTCCAGCGCTGCCCAGTGCAGCACTGCAGAATTCAGCTATGCAAAATCTAGCTATGCAGAATCTAGCTCTGCAGAATTCAGCCTTGCCAAATCCAACCCTGCAGAATCCAGCCATGCAGAATGCAACACTGCAGAATTCAGCCCTGCAAAGTCCAGTCTTGCCGAGCCTAGCTCTGACCAGTCCAGCACTACCGAGCCCAGCTCTGACCAGTCCAGCTCTGACAAACCCCTGCCAGGAAGAGAAGGCAGCGCAGCAGATAGAAAGAGAGTTGGAGAAAGAGGAGGTTCATGTGTCTTTGTTGGATGGTGATGATTTAATCGAGTTGGTGGATGAGGATATGATAGAGTTTGAATGCTTGGCAAATTTAGAGGAAGATTCTACCGCGATGTTGGAAGAGCCTGAATTGGCCTTTGCCAAGACACTAAGCGATGCCAAGCAAAACAAAATTTATACACCCTCTATTTCTTTGGTTGTTCATTATTGTTATATCATTGCCTCTGACACGTTTTTCTCCAATAATTTTATGCAGGGACGTGACGATGGTGCAAAAGAGGTGAACTCCACATGTCTAAAAGGGACGAGCATGACTCCATCAATTTTATCTTTGGGATCGGTAGATGTTGTGGCTGATGAAGATAAAATGGTCCAAATAATGGAGTGGTTCAAGCTTGAGTCTGATTACGGATAACACTAGCAAAGTCGGGCTGGCGACTTTAAAACTAGCGCTTGGTGGGAGGCAACCCACCGTTGGTTTAGTTTATGTTTTTGTTTTTCTTGTTCTTTGTTTTTTCCATTTTTGTTTCGTTCCTAATCTTTGGTTGCTTGAGCGGATACTTTGATTTTCGGGTGTTAATGACTTTGTTTTCAGCGCTGCAATTTCTGCTCTGACCTTGCTGCCAGCGCTGCCCAGATCTAGCGCTGCCGTTTCTACTCTGCAAAAGGCCGCAAACCTCACTTTTCGCCGCCTCTCACGATGGTTTAGCTTTTCAATGCCGATAATCAGGGATGTTTTCTAACTCTTTTTCTTTTGCCCTGAGGACATGGCATGCTTTAAGTGTGGGGGGGTGTTTTATTGTGCTTATGCTTTCAATTGGGCGAGATTAGTCTTTCTATGCTTAATTTTTGGTCTCGAATCTTGCTAATTTTTATGAATTTGTGGAAGAAAAGATGGTTTTCGATGTGAATTTCGGGTTTGTGAATGAATGGTGGTTATTCTTATTTTATTTTTAATATGTGTTTCTTGATTATGCAAAGAATTATAAGTTTTGTTGCAACACGATTGTAAGTAAGTAAAACGTGATTTGTCCGGTAGATGCTAGAAGGAGTGTTGTCATTGTGATTGCCTACGATCGTATCTTATCTGTGAAAAAACGCTGAAAATCAGCTCTAATATTGCCAGCTATGAAACATCTGGCCTGTTCTGAAACGTGACAGCTCTGAGTCTCTGCTCCTCTAGTCTAACTATGAGCATGGAAAACCACGTGAAAAGACTTTGGATTACATTCAAATGGTTTTTATTTCACGAACTATGGCTTAACTGTCGAAACTTTAAGCACACAAATTGTGAAATTGGTGATATTGATTGTAAAGGCGATCACATTAGGGAATTCACTTCTAGCGGAGAATTGGGTCTGATCGAATTGCTTACATTACTGTTTTGTTGCTTCTTAAACTTTGAGTTACTTGCATGATCGAGATATGTGTGTTGATTGTAAAATTTTGAATTGACTTTGTGAATGTTTGGATGGAAATTAGCTTTGTTGAAACCAATTTCTTCCTAGGATTCATATTGATTTTGCTTGAGGATAAGCAAAAGGCTAAGTGTGGGGGGGGGTTGATTTATGCTTAATTGTTCTAATTTTAGGGGTTTGCATGTGCATATTTTAAGTTAAATCTTCTAGAAATTGGTGCGTTTTATGGTTTATTTTATGCTTTGCAGGAGATTTAGGTTTTATAGATGGAAGAGAGCAATTTTGGAGATTTTTGGCTAAAAATGGCGTTTTTTAGGAGAGTTCTGTCGCCAGAGCTGAGCTGCAAGCGTAGCCCTGTCGCCAGAGCTGAGCTGCGAGCTCTGCCCATCTTGCCAGAGCTGACTTTCCAGCTCTGCCCTTCTCGCCAGAGCTGACTTTTCAGCTCTGACTACCTTTCCCGAGCTGACGCACCAGAGTTCACCTTCCAGAGCAGAGTTACTTTCGCTAGAGCTAAATTTCCAGAGCTAACTTCCAGCTCTGCCTTGACTGCCAGAGCTGACTTTCAGCTCTGCACTGCCCTTTTTAGAGCTGAACGTGCAGAATTGATGATTCTCTCCATGATGGGATTTCTTGAAGAGCACGCCAGCTGGAGTTACCTTATCTTGCACGATTCTATTGCCTTTAGGAGTCCAGCTTTGGATGGCAACTTTTGAGGAGAAGTCTATAAATAGGGCTTTGTTTTGCATTGAAGAACTAACGTCTTTTGCCCTAATTTTGAGTTCATGCCTAGTTAGCCAAAGTTAGGTTTTTATTGCTTTCTTAGTTAGTTTCGATTTATGTTCTTTCAATTCATGTTTTAGATTAGTTTTCGTTTAGAGTTGTGATTACGTGACAGATTACTTCTCGAGACGAATTTACGGTATTTCTTTAATCAAGTTCATTTATTTGTTTTTAGTTGCTTTCTTTAAATTCTGCAATTTAAATTCTGCCTTTTTAATTATGCAATTAAGTTTATGCGTTTTTATGATGCTTTCCTTTAAATTATGCAATTTAGTTTCATTCCTAGATTAGAAGCTTTTAAATTACAAGTATTTAAATTCCTAGTTAGTATTTAAATTCCAAGTTCCTTTACTTTAATCGCGTTTAAATCTTGCCTAGGGTTTTATAGATTTTCGCCTAGATAATTTTAAGATTAAAGTTTTAGTTAAGTTTAATTTCACGTTAATTTATTTTCCATGTTTTAGTTTAATAATCCTTAGTTTACAGTTTTCGTGTGACATAATTAATTGCCCTTTAAGATCTTCCTTGAGAGATGACACTGAGTCAACTTACCATTACTAGGATGTCCTTGTTCTATTGCAAGTGAAACTAGAGGTGTTCTAGGTTGAGTCAGTTGTTCCCTGGTCAGAGTGGTGAGCACGCTTTAGTCAGAGCTCTGAGAACAAAGAACCTAAAATAAAACAAAAGAAAAATAAAAAATAAAAGCAACTTGGTTTGGGCATAGTCTCGTCAAGTTGGGCACAACCATTGATCATAGGTTTAAGGATAGTCATTGTGCCCATGTATCATTGGTTATGGGTAGTCAATCAATAGGCTGTGCCCCCATTCGGTGTTATGTGCACATGCCTACCCCGTCCTAATCCGCAGACCTAATTGGCCACAGGCATGCCAAAGGCATACTACCACCGCCCACATCAGCCGCACTATATGGAGCTAGATTTCTCCAAACTTGAGCTACGTACTGCTTGTATCTTGAATTGCCCAGAATGTCATCGCCCAAAAAAAGCTCCGGGTTTGCCCAAGTTGTTTGGATACAGGCCTAATGCTTCGGGAACACATGTACACAACTACTTGGCCTAGATTACACCTCACGATTTCACATGCTCATACTTAACTCGAATTTAGCCCAAACCAAGTAAAACAATTATCTAATAATAATTAAATAAAATAACACAAAAGAAATAAACGAAATAAACATACTTGAATTGAAATAGATGTTAAAAAATAAAAGCAATCTTTGGGCAATACCAACTCTGTCCAAAGCAAATGAAAACAGTGCATAAAATAAAAACGTGACCAAAGGGTTTGTTTCTTCATTGGCTAGACACTAATTGAAAATAGAAATACATAACAAACTAATCTAAAGTGAAGAATGGCTGAAAATTGTATGTGGTGAAAATTCGTCTCCCGCTTCTCCCTAGGCGTAGGGGAGTGCTCCTTTATATAGAGAATGGTATTGGGCCTTGGGCCAAGTCCATGAAAATTAGGGTTTCTGGGCGCAGCAGCTAGGGTTTCTGGGCACGGCGGCTAGCGTTTCTGGGCGCAGCCAAGATTGCTTAGATTTCTTTCCATATATGCTTAGCCCAAATCAGATATGCATCCCATAATTTGGTAAGTAAATCACATAGTTCTCCCTATAAAAGGAAAGTCAATATCCGCCTTCTTATTTCCTTATATTGATGGTTGCGCGTTGTGCCCTTGTACGCCAGGTTATGCCCCAACGTCAGCATTATATTTCTGCTTAGCTTTTGCTCGACCTCTGACTTGCGGCTTTGCCCTTGAACACCAGTTTTTTCTGCTTTGCCTTGGAATGCCTGATTATTCCGCTTTACCCTGGAATGCCAAATTTTGTTCATGTCTCGCCATTGTGCCTTTGAACACAACTGAATTCCGCACAGTTCTTGGTCTGGGCAAAGGAGTACGACTGTTGTGCCCACGAATGATCTCAAATCTTTGCCTCTTTTGCGGAATGCAGCCTGCTTTGCTCAAGATCTCGTCCACCTATCCTTATGCCCAAAATGTGTCCTCCCAAACACAAAACACATAAAAGAAGACTTGATCTAGACCTAAAAGACACACGAAAAGAGCACGAAAAACGGGCTCGTCAACTATCTTATTTTAACTTTTAAAAAGCATAATAAATTTATCATTTAGATGTATAATTTTTAAAATTATACTCCATTCATCTCATAAATAGGTATCACTAGAGGATGACGCAGAGTTTTAAAAAAAGTTAATAAATATTGTGTTAAGTGAAAATGAGTGGTTGTGATTGAATTAGTTGCGAAGTTTCATAGAAATGAGTAGTTGTAGTTAAAAAAAAAAACTGTGTCATGTCCTAAAATGAAAGTAATACTTTTTTATAGGACGAACAATAACGAAAAATATGATACTTTTTTATGGTATGAAAAAAGTACTCCCTCTGTCATAAAATGTATCAAATTTGTCATTTTCATCCGTCCTCATAAAATATGTCCAGTCTATTTTTAACAAGTTTTTCACTCACATTAA
This sequence comes from Salvia miltiorrhiza, assembly GCF_028751815.1. Taxonomy (NCBI): domain Eukaryota; kingdom Viridiplantae; phylum Streptophyta; class Magnoliopsida; order Lamiales; family Lamiaceae; genus Salvia; species Salvia miltiorrhiza. Next base: position 47,081,310 of record NC_080393.1, on the reverse strand, counting down.
AGTGAGACACTTAATCCACTCACAACACATTTAACTACTTTATTAAAACCCATGTTATTTAAAGATGATTACTTTTTACAAGGACGGAGATAGTAGTAAATATTACTCCTCCATCCACGAAATATTGTCCTAATTTGTCATTTTGGTTCGTCCACAAAAAGTTGTCCAAATCTATTTTTAGGAAATTTGTGGATTCCTTTCTCCACTCACTAACATGTGAGCTTTATTCTCTACTTACTAACTTAGTTAACGTTTTTCACTTTTCTTTATTTGTCGACCCTTTTCTCCACTAACTAAATAAACAACATAAATTTTCTTAAAACCTGTGTCTCCCTTCCTTAGAATAACATTTCGTGGACGGAGGGAGTATTAGGATAACAATACTTATGATGATTCAAACTATTGTGATCTTATTATCTTTTAGATTAATTACCTTATGAAATAACACCCTTACATATTTCTAAATTCGTTAAAAGTTCTACATTTATTTTATATAAAATACCATTTTATATCTTAATGTTTCACCTTTTACAAAATTACACCAATGTGTGTGAGAAATAATAAATTAATATGCTCTCATTATTTTAACAATTTTACTCTACCACGTACATATTTTGGTCGAATGGTCAAATTCTAACTATCGTCGAGACCTTTTCAGTGTTATCTTTGGATTGCCAATCAAACATCGGACAAATTGACTGTCAATGTTTAGATGGTGAATCTATTATTCGGATTTCATTATCGAAATTAAAATTTAATTGATGGATATTGTAATTCCATGGTCTGGGATGTCCTTCAAGTTTAAAGATCATTTTTGTCGAACATCCATCGAAAAGTAATTAAAACGACAAATTAATGTTGTTGAGATAGGGCTCTGATAAACACTCATTTTGCATTGTTTTTAGGAGTGTTTAAGTGCTCAAAGTGCTAGAATTATGCTTGATTGTGATATCAATTGGTTTAAGTTTCATATTCTTTTGTGATATTGCATTTGGGTATGGTTTTGGTTATTTTGCTTTAGGTTTGAGTGTTTAGAAAGCTACGTATGGATGTTGAAGATCTAAATATCAAGTTACAAGTGTTCTGGATGCGAAAATTGAGGAAACGAGCTTGAAGAGCTCAAAAAAAGGAAAAAACGGAGCAGCCGGCGAACGCCGGGCAAAAAAGAAAGTTTAAGCAGCATCTAGCGACTAGCCGGCGACCGCCGCGCAGCCCGCCGAGAAATCGGCGTGGCCGGCGATCGAACGGCACCCGCCGTGTGCCCGCCGCCGTGTAAGGATTTTTTGTGAAGAAGGCGACGACCGCCGCCTTCCCGCTATGGGGTCGATGTTCGTCCGTCTTTTTACATTTTTATGCATTTTTCAAGTTCTTTTCGAGCTCAAACTCTGTATTTTACCCTGGTACTATAAATAGGTCTTCTTTTGACCTATTTTCAGTTCCCAACTTTATTTTTCAGTTCTCAGACTTAATTTTTCAGTTTTATAGTTTTAGAATTTTATTGCTTTCCAGTTTTCAAGGTTTGGATCAGGATTGAAGATTCAAGCAGCTACAATTGTTCTTATTCGGTTTTATATAATTCAGTTTTTCCAATTGCGTTCTTATTAATTATGTTTATGTTTTATTTCATTATGTCTGGCTAGTTTCGTTTAGCTGTATCTAGGGTTTGTAAATAGTTGATTGAATTTATGTGATTTATTTGTTAATACCTTTGTGCCTTCCAGTTTATGATTCATAATTCCTGGTGCTTGAATTCTTGTGAATTATGTGATCAATAGTTTGCATGTTTAGCTATTCGGTTTGAGAACTAGCGGAGATAACTGTTTAGCGGATTCAGGAATGTATGATATGATCTTAACCTTGAAACCTAGCGGAGATAGGTGAATCATAGGGAGCTATTCTTAGGATCTATTGGGAGTTAGTAGATTTTCTTGAGACCTAATGGAAATAGAGAATTTACTAATCTAATATCGTTGCTGCTCTAGCGAGAGTGATTGATTAATTAAGTGATCTCTCATGGCAGCGATGGTTACACAGCGATGGTTACACAACGAGAGAATTTACTAATCTAATATCGTTGCTGCTTCCAGTTCTGATCCTATGGCAGCGATGGTTACACAGCAGGCAGCGATGGTTACCCAGCTTGCAGAGCTGACTACTAAGATCAGTGAGTTGACTGATGGATGTCCTGAACAAGCTTTGAATGACCCATCAGGCATGGAAAACATCAATTATATTAATGGCAGAAACTATGGGAACTTCCAGCAAGGACAACCAGGAATGCATAGCCGAGGTCAGCAATATCAGCCGGTTCAGTAGCAGTTCCAACCAGGAGGACGCCCACATCCGAATCTATCCTATGGAAACCCAAACAATGCTGTGCAACTTCTACCAGGATTCGCTGTTTCTAGTGGAGGAGTTATCAATGAGCCGAAGAAGGGATCGCTTGAGGATATGATGCAGCAAGTTTTAACAGAGGTGTCTAGTATGAAGACAACTTTTAATACAAGGATGACCAATTTCGAGTCTCAAGTGGGTCATATTGGAAATAATTTTTCAGCACTTTCCAAGCAAGTGCAGATGTTGGAGACTCAAGTTGGTCAGATGGCCGACCAAGCAGCTGCGCAGCACAAGCCGGGCCAATTCCCGAGAAACACTACGGTCAATCCTAGGGGCCAATGCAATGCTATTTTCGATGACACTCTGTCTCCAAAAGATAGGAGGATGAGCAAGGAGAACGAACAACCAAGTGAGGAACCATACAAGGCTCCTGTTCTACTTGGGGAATACATCCCAAAGGTTCCACTCCCCCGTAGGCTCATGAAGAGGGAGGTTCTTGAAGAGCAATGTGCTGTGAAGCCAAGCAAAAAGGTGGATGCCAAGGAAATCAAGCTGGAGATCTCCCATTACAAGAATGAGAAAAAAGTTGCCAATCCCGAGAAGACAGAGCATAAACGTGCACAGCCTCAAACTCTCTCACAATTACAGGATCCCAAGGATAAAGAAGAAAAGGCAGTTGTTCACACCAAGAAGATGGGGGATGAGGATAAGAAAATCTCGCAGGCAAAAGCTGTGTGCACTGAGCTGCCAATGAAGCTACTTTCGAAGAAGAAAGATCCGGGTAGCTTCACCATTGAGTGCGAGATTGGAAGAGAGCTCTTTCCCGAGGCTCTTTATGATTTAGGGGCTAGTGTCAATGTGATGCCCATCTCTGTTTTCAAGCGGTTGGGAATTGGAGATCTCAAGCCGACCTCGATGGAGATTCAGATGGCGGACCGATCAAGAGTGAAGCCAAGAGGAAAGCTTGAAGACATCTTTGTGAAGGTTGACAAGCTCGTCTTCCCTACGGATTTCTTGGTCCTCGATATTCCTGAAGATGCAAATCCGCCGTTGATTCTTGGTCGATCATTCTTAGCGACGGGGCCGAATGGAAGCGTCATCTTTCACGCAGCTGATGCGCATGAGTCTTCTGTCTCTGTTCGTGTTAGGCGGTCTGTCACGCCCGCTGCGTTTGATGTTCATTGAGGCCATGAGGTATCGTCGAGTTCTAGACGTTAAATGAAGCACTTGTTGGGAGGTAACCCAACCATTTTTTTTTGTTTTGTTTTGTTTTCCTTTCGTTTAGTTTCTTTTGTTTCTTTGTTTTCTTCGTTTCGGGGTAGTAGTGCAGTGTTGAGCTTGGAAGATGCGGGAACTCGTGCCTTGTTCATACCACCACCGTGGAGCATAAATTTTCTGTAAGTAGTGACACACATATCATCATCCCTCCAAACTTATTTTCGAACTTATGTTCTGTAATAAGTTTGGGGGAGGGGGGGTGAGAGTAGATATGTGTATCACTTTTATCTTTTTGTTGACTTTATTATTTTATCCTGCTTGGTTGGTGGTGTGTGTTTGTTTTGTTTTTGAGATGATTATTGGTCCATTAGATTTCTGGTAAGATGCCAATGATGATTTCTGTGAAAAAAAAATTTGAATTTGATTCTCTTTGATGATTTGAGCATAATTGGAACTAATTTGCATAATTCTAGAGTGATTTTGACCTTGACTTTTAGACGTTGAATAAACCAGTGAGATTTTGAGCCATAGCTGTTTATCATACACAGTTTATTCTTTGTTGTGAGTTTTGTCATGCATGTGGTGATCTTCTAGAATTTGCCATGGTTTCTGTGTTGAGGTTGCTGTTGTGCCCAGGATTAGGAGATGATTTTAGGCCATTTTTTGTTAGCCACATTACTATCCCAAACACTATCTTTAACGAAAAATTATCCTTTGTTATCTACTTTGAGTCTATTTAGCTTTTATTCTTTAGCCGGATGATAGGGGGTGATGTAATATATGGGGATCTCTGTGTGGTGAATGTTCATAGTGGGGTCATGATAAAGAAGGGATGATATTGTGTTACTATTTACTCTTATAAGCTCTTGAAAAGTTGTGGAAAGAAAAGAAAAAAAAATTGTTGAGAAAAAAAAGAGAAAAAAAAAGAAAAGAAAAAAAAATGTGAAGTCGAGTGTATATTGAGAAATTTTTTAGAAAATCGACTTTGTGTGTTGGAAATAAATGGAGAGCATAAAAGAGTGTTTAGTTCTGTTTTATGATGATTAAATCCCTTGGTTGGAGTTGATTATGGTGACATAGTTTGGTGGAAGATGGAATTTATTCCAGGCTTAATTAGTGAAGTAATAAGGTTGGTGTTCTTAATTATTTTGAGTCACTTAGCCTATATTTCCCTACCTTAACCAATGTCCCTACATTATAACCCAAAGAAAAAGACCTTTTTGATCTTAGTCCTGGCACACTATTAGCGATGGAGATTGTAGACGATTGGCAAGCTTATGATAAGTGATCTACATTGTTTTGAATTCGATGAGAGCATACACGTCCTATATATTCCATCAAATTGAGAGTTGAGTGATACACATACCTTGTGAGATTCAATTGTTTGGAATGTCAAGGTTGATTTTGCTATAGGTTGTGTTTATTGGTGAATTTTGTGCTTAATTATTGATGATTTGAGAATTCTATCATTCTTTATCTTTCGGAGGCATCGATGAGCTAGATTTCTTACCTATTCGTGTTATTGGTTGAGTTCTTCTCATTATTCGAGGACGAACAATGACTTAAGTTTGGGGGAGTTGGTAAACACTCATTTTGCATTCTTTTTAGGAATGTTTAAGTGCTCAAAGTGCTAGAATTATGCTTGATTGTGATATCAATTGGTTTAAGTTTCATATTCTTTTGTGATATTGCATTTGGGTATGGTTTTGGTTATTTTGCTTTAGGTTTGAGCGTTTTGAAAGCTACGTATGGATGTTGAAGATCAAAATATCAAGTTACAAGTGTTTCGGATGCGAAAATCGAGGAAACGAGCTTGAAGAGCTAAAAAAAAGAAGAAACGAAGCAGCCGGCGACCGCCGGCTGATCGCCGGCTGAAGAAGAAAGTTTAGGCAGCATCCAGGGACCAGCCGGTGACCGCCGCGCAGCCCGCCGAGAAATCGGTGTGGCCGGCGATCGGACGGCGCCCGCCGTGTGCCCGCCGCCGTGTGAGGATTTTTTGTGAAGAAGGCGGCGACCGCTGCCTGCACGCCGCGGGGTCGTCGTTCGTCCGTCTTTTTACATTTTTATGCGTTTTTCAAGTTCTTTTCTAGCTCAAACTCTGTATTTTACCCTGGTACTATAAATAGGTCTACTTTTGACCTATTTTCAGTTCCCAACTTTATTTTTTAGTTCTCAGACTTAATTTTTCAGTTTTATAGCTTTAGAATTTTATTGTTTTCCAGTTTTCAAAGCTTGGATCAGGATTGAAGATTCAAGCAGCTACAATTGTTCTTATTCGGTTTTTATATAATTCAGTTTTTCCAATTGCTTTCTTATTAATTATGTTTATGTTTTATTTCATTATGTCTGGCTAGTTTCGTTTAGCTGATTCTAGGGTTTGTAAATAATTGATTGAATATACGTGATTTATTTGTTAATACCTTTGTGCCTTCCAGTTTATGATTCATAATTCCTGGTGCTTGAATTCTTGTGAATTATGTGATCAATAGTTTGCATGTTTAGCTATTCGATTTGAGACCTAGCGGAGATAACTGTTTAGCGGATTCAGGAATGTATGATATGATCTTAACCTTGAGACCTAGTGGAGATAGGTGGATCATAGGGAGCTATTCTTTGGAGCTATTGGGAGTTAGTAGATTTTCTTGAGACCTAACGGAGGTAGAGAATTTACTAATCTACGATCGTTGCTTCTCTAGAGAGAGTGATTGATTAATTAAGTGATCTCTCATCATAACTGGATTAAACTAGTACATAGGATTAATAGAATAATTGCGTAGATTTAGTTAATGAACTTACTACCCTAGGATCAGCTGTTTTTCCTTATTTGTTTTAGAAATTTGATTTGTTATTCTTTTATTTGCGTTCAACCTTTTTAAGTCAATCAATCTCTACTTTCTGTTGTTTGTCTACTGTTTTAGTTTGTTTAGGAGATAGCTAGGGTGATTTCGGTTTTTCAGTCCCTGAGGATACGATACTCGATTACTTGTTGCTTGCTACAATTACCTGTGTTAGTTGCAGTTATTATTGTTGCTAAGAAATGAGTGATCAACTTTTTGGCGCCGATGCCTGGGATTGATTAGAAGTTGCTTTAATATTTTTGATAGGACTTAGTGGTACTTCAGGCGTTTACTGTTTATTTTTATTTTTTAATTCTCGTTTTCTCAGGCACACTACTTACGATGGCTACTGCTGAACAGTTTCGTGCTCTACAGGAACAGCTGCAGTGGTTATTGGATGCGCAGAAAAAGCTAGAGGAGCAGAAGCAGCCTCCGATTAATAAGGCATTCATACCGCAGTATATTTACCAGGAACCTCCACGTGTCAATGTCAATAATTTCGAGCTGAAGACTGGTTTGATCACAATGGTCTAACAGAACCAGTATGGAGGGCACGCGATAGAGGACCCTAATGCGCATCTGGCACATTTTTCTACAGCTATGCCGCACGGTAAAGATGAATGGTGTTCCCGATGACATTATCCGTCTTCGTCTTTTTCCTTTCTCACTGCGGGATAAAGCGAGGTCGTGGTATCATACACTCCAGTTGGGAGAGAGTACTGTGTGGAAGGGCTTGGCTCATGCGTTCCTACGCAAGTTTCATCCGCCTGGCCTCACCTTGAAATTGAAGATGTACATCATGCAGTTTCAGTAGTATGATGGAGAAAAGCTGGCGGATACTTGGGAGCGATATCAGGAAAAGCTCAGGAAGTGCCCAAGCTATGGATTTGATGAAGGCACGCTTGTGATCATGTTCTACAATGCTTGTGGGGAGAGAACACGGATGCATATGAATACAGCTGCAGGAGGTTCTCTGCTTCAGAAAGGTAGTTCCGAGGCGTGGAGCATCATTGAGAGTATGGCTGCTACGAATTTTCAATGGCCATCAGAGAGAGTACAATTGAAAAAGGTTGCAGCTGCTTCCAGTTCTGATCCTATGGCAGCGATGGTTACACAGCAGGCAACGATGGTTGCACAGCGGCAGAGCTGACTACTAAGATCAGTGAGTTGACTGATGGATGTCCTGAACAAGCTGTGAATGACCCATCAGGCATGGAAACCATCAATTATATTAATGGCAGAAACTATGGAAACTTCCAGCAAGGACAACCAGGAATGCATAGCAGAGGTCAGCAATATCAGTCGGTTCAGTAGCAGTTCCAACCAAGAGGACGCCCACATCCGAATCTATCCTATGGAAACCCAAACAATGCTGTGCAACTTCCACCAGGATTCGCTGTTTCTAGTGGAGGAGTTATCAATGAGCCGAAGAAGGGATCGCTTGAGGATATGATGCAGCAAGTTTTAACAGAGGTGTCTAGTATGAAGACAACTTTTAATACAAGGATGACTGATTTCGAGTCTCAAGTGGGTCATACTGGAAATAATTTTTCAGCACTTTCCAAGCAAGTGCAGATGCTGGAGACTCAAGTTGGTCAGATGGCCAACCAAGGAGCTGCGCAGCACAAGCCGGGCCAATTCCCGAGCAACACTACTGTCAATCCTAAGGGCCAATGCAATGCTATTTTCGATGGCACTCTGTCTCCAAAAGATAGGAGGATGAGCAAGGAGAACGAACAACCAAGTGAGGAACCATACAAGGCTCCTGTTCTACTTAGGGAATACATCCCAAAGGTTCCACTCCCCCGTAGGCTCATGAAGAGGGAGGTTCTTGAAGAGCAATGTGCTGGGAAGCCGAGCAAAAAGGTGGATGCCAAGGAAATCAAGCTGGAGATCTCCCATTACAAGAATGAGAAAAAAGTTGCCAATCCCGAGAAGACAGAGCATAAACGTGCACAGCCTCAAACTATCTCACAATTACAGGATCCCAAGGATAAAGAAGAAAAGGCAGTTGTTCACACCAAGAAGATGGGGGATGAGGATAAGAAAATCTCGCAGGCAAAAGCTGTGTGCACTGAGCTGCCAATGAAGCTACTTTCGAAGAAGAAAGATTCGGGTAGCTTCACCATTGAGTGCGAGATTGGAGGAGAGCTCTTTCCCGAGGCTCTTTATGATTTAGGGGCTAGTGTCAATGTGATGCCCATCTCTGTTTTCAAGCGGTTGGGAATTGGAGATCTCAAGCCGACCTCGATGGAGATTCAGATGGCTGACCGATCAAGAGTGAAGCCAAGAGGAAAGCTTGAAGACATCTTTGTGAAGGTTGACAAGCTCGTCTTCCCTACGAATTTCTTGGTCCTCGATATTCCTGAAGATGCAAATCCGCCGTTGATTCTTGGTCGATCATTCTTAGCTATGGAGCGAGCTATGATAGATGTGCCGAATGGAAGCGTTATCTTTCACGCAGCTGATGCGCATGAGTCTTCTGTCTCTGTTCGTGTTAGGCGGTCTGTCACGCCCACTGCGTTTGATGTTCATTGAGGCCATGAGGTATCGTCGAGTTCTAGACGTTAAATTAAGCACTTGTTGGGAGGTAACCCAACCCTTTTTTTTGTTTTGTTTTGTTTTCCTTTCGTTTAGTTTCTTTTGTTTCTTTGTTTTCTTCGTTTCGGGGTAGTAGTGCAATGTTGAGCTTGGAAGATGCGGGAACTCGTGCCTTGTTCATACCACCACCGTGGAGCATAAATTTTCTGTAAGTAGTGACACACATATCATCATCCCTCCAAACTTATTTTCGAACTTATGTTCTGTAATAAGTTTGGGGGAGGGGGGGTGAGAGTAGATATGTGTATCACTTTTATCTTTTTGTTGGCTTTATTATTTTATCCTGCTTGGTTGGTGGTGTGTGTTTGTTTTGTTTTTGAGATGATTATTGCTCCATTAGATTTCTGGTAAGATGTCAATGATGATTTCTGTGAAAAAAAAATTGAATTTGATTTTCTTTGATGATTTGAGCATAATTGGAACTAATTTGCATAATTCTAGAGTGATTTTGACCATGACTTTTAGACGTTGAATAAACCTGTGAGATTTTGAGCCATAGCTGTTTATCATACACAGTTTATTCTTTATTGTGAGTTTTGTCATACATGTGGTGATCTTCTAGAATTTGTCATGGTTTCTGTGTTGAGGTTGCTGTTGTGCCCAGGATTAGGAGATGATTTTAGGCCATCTTTTGTTAGCCACATTATTATCCCAAACACTGTCCTTAATAAAAAATTATCCTTTGTTATCTACTTTGAGCCTATTTAGCTTTTATTCTTTAGCCGGATGATAGGAGGTGATTTAATATATGAGGATCTCTGTGTGGTGAATGTTCATAGTGGGGTCATGAAATAGAAGGGATGATATTGTGTTACTATTTACTCTTATAAGCTCTTGAAAAGTTGTGGAAAGAAAAGAAAAAAAAATTGTTGAGAAAAAAAAGAGAAAAAAAAGAAAAGAAAAAAAAAGTGTGAAGTCGAGTGTATATTGAGAAATTTTTTAGAAAATCGACTTTGTGTGTTGGAAATAAATGGAGAGCATAAAAGAGTGTTTAGTTCTGTTTTATGATGATTAAATCCCTTGGTTGGAGTTGATTATGGTGACATAGTTTGGTGGAAGATGGAATTTATTCCAGGCTTAATTAGTGAAGTAATAAGGTTGGTGTTCTTAATTATTTTGAGTCATTTAGCCTATATTTCCCTACCTTAACCAATGTCCTTACATTATAACCCAAAGAAAAAGACCTTTTTAATCGGACCGACGTTCTTAATTATTTTGGGGTCATGAAAAACAATAACTATTTAAGAAATTAGTGACCAGGCTCCATTTTCCGTTGTGGTTCAAAGTGGAGTTCAGGCATTAAATTGGTGTTGAATTGAGAAATTGAGATATCCTCTCCAAGTTAGGGCTCCATATATGCTATAATTTTTATCGTAGTTATTGTTTTATTTACTGTAGTATATGAGTAGAATATACTACATTTTTAAAACCGTAGTTTATACCTACTACTATGGTTTTATAATTGTAGTAACATATTGTAGTTCACGCTTGTTTTAAAATCCTAGAATACAAAATGAAATTAAAATATAATAAATTTCATTACATTCAAAATCAAAATATTTCATCCAACAATCATGTAGCAAGTATTAATACAAATTTTATACCAAAAATTAATCAAAAAGTACAAAGTATCAAGTACATACCATCAATACAATTATGTCCATTCAAAATTTAAAGTACTAAGTATCAGTGTATTGCAAGCTAAAACGAAAATCTATTGTACCTATATGTGTTCCAGCAACAAGCTTGCCCACTCAATACTAACTTCATCAATATCTTTTCAATCATAAGTTCAGTTGTCCTATATATTAACAATTTAAAATTTAAATATTAACATTATTTTATATGAAAAAAATTAAATTAAATTTGAACAAGTGAAATAAAACAAATTTCTTACAAGTAAACATGGAGAACTGTAACCACTTCTATAGTCTTTTCAATAAGGTCTCCATGAATCGTAATATAAAAAATCCACATTCTTTCGAATCAGGTTGTAATGGACATTATGTCAAAATATGAAGTGTTATCAATATCATCCCAAGCTTATTGAAAAAAAAAGCACTCAACAAAATGAAAAATTATACCCCTCCATCCGGCTATCTTAAGACAAAACTTTTGGGCACGGAATTTAAAAAACTTTTGCCAATGAGGCCTAGCTCATGTAGCAAAGTTGAGGGGTCTTAGGTTCAATCCCTCTGTGCGTGCAGGTAGTTTTTCCACTTTTGTGTGGGTAGTGTTCTCATCTTTGTGTGGGTAGTGGTCCCACCTGTGTGCGGTTATTTTTCCACCTTTGTGTGATGTTGAGGTCTCACCTGCGTGCGAGTTGCTTATTTTGATTATATATTAGATACCTCTTGTAATTCTCAAAAAAAAAAAAAAAAACTACTCCCTCCGTCTCAAACGAAATATCCTGTTTTCCTTTTTGGGTTGTCCCAAACGAAATGTCCCGTTTCCTTTTTTGGCAATACACTCTCTCTATATACTTAATATTTAAATAATTTTCACCAACCCACTTTATCTACTGTATACACATTTCTTAATCTCCGTGCCGAAAAGATATAGGCCATTTCGTTTGGGACGGAGGGAGTATTATTTTAAACAAAGTGTGGTATGCAAAAAAGTGAGAATGTGATAACATGAATTTTTTTTACCACATAAGGAAATGTATCAAGATAGTTGAGACGGAAGGAATAATACACACACAAGTATGAGACAAATAGAAGGCATTACCTTCATGATTTTTCAAGTTGGTTGTTTCTTACCTCTTTTTTGTAATTTTTGAATTGAACATGAAAATTGCACTTCAAAAATATATTACTGTTAGTTCTCCATATAATAAGACATACATGTAACTACAATAATATAAAATCTTATGTATTCACAATAGTCTTCCAAAGTATTATCAAAGATAAGATGACCGAGAAGATAAAAAAGATAAATTATCTCTTTATAACAAATAAATTCATAGTTGTTAAATATTTAAATGATTAATAAAAATCACTACAAAATAAATTCACTCATTAAAATTTTAAATGTAATGTAAATTTATCTTAATTAATATTTAAATCGTTTTAAAAAAATCATGATATGTAAATTAATTATTTAAAATCTTTAATTATTTTATATTTATAAAATATATATTAAATATTATAAATAAAAGTAATTATTTAAAATATAGATCATTCCTTTTTTTATAATAAAATATAAAAATTCATTTTTGTTTAATATTACAAAAACACATGCACAAAGACTACGATTTTTATACCATTGTAGACGATGGTTTTAACACACACGTATATACTACCATTTCAAGATAATCGTAGCCAAATGTATAAGGGTTAATGGCCGAAAAATACACGAAGTTTCATCAAATTTGCATTTTGCACATGACCTTTAAAATTAGCTCCATAATACACGAACTATTGATTTAATTGCAATTTGCACACGACGAGAACTCCGGCTATAATTAAAGTTGACCGGCAACGACGTGGACTATTATGTAACGATGTGGCAATACGCGTGGCATCTTTAATGATGTGGCAATATGCATGTCATAAAAATAAAAAACCCTCCACATCCGCGGTGACACGACAGCCTCTCAATCTCTCGTTCTCAACTGAAGCAGCCGCCCCTCTCTCTTCCTCCCAAATCTCACGGCCGTTGCTTCTCAAAATCCGGCGACAGATCCGCCTCCGCGGCCCTAAACTCCGGTGCCGCCTCTCACCTCCGATCTATTTCTTCCCTTGTTGCAAACTCAGGTGGAAATCTTCTCCTAAACAGAGCCCTCTCTCTCTCTCTCTCTCGCGATCTCATTCTCCGTCTGTAAGAGAACCGCAGCCACTGTCGAGGGGCCGGCGAGGACCGGCGATTGGCCGCCGTTCCATACCCTCTCCCTCCGCCCCTCTTTCCTCTTCAAATTTTCTTCTCCTCTCTGAATTTCTCGAGCAGCCCACAACATAAAGCCCTAAATTTCTTCTTCTATCAAATGATTCGCCACTGCTGCCACATTTTCTGAGGTCCGGTGAGGCCGCAGACGTCGCTCTGTTGCCGTGGTCCGGTGAGGCAGCAAGAGCTCGCCCTCGGTACTCGTCGGGGTCCTCGTTGGGCTCGTGTATAGATCTGGGGGAAACTTGGACTAAAGCTTTGATTTTGCTTGTTGTGTTGAGTCAGGAAGGGTCACAGCGTGGCTTCGCTGCGGTCTCCAGAAATTTAGGGCGGTGAGTCGGCACGGTCAATGGCGGAGATGCGTGTAGTGTATGTTGTGTCCTGTTTCTAGAAATAGAGAGAAGAGTGAAAATAAGATGGGATTAGCGCTACCACTCGAGATACGAGCGGCGGCGGCCGGAATTGATGGAGAGAGGAAAGAGGGAAGAGGCGTCGAGGCAGGGGCCTATCGCCGTTGTGGCGCTACCCTCTCTCTTTCTCTTTTTTTTTTCTTCTAATTATACTTACTCAAAACGACGTCGTTTTGTGTGTTAGAATATAACTACAAAACGACGTCCTATTACTTGAACGCCGGTGCGTCCACGTCTACAGATTCCGGGAGCCACGTCAGCTAGAATTTAGGTTATGGTCAACGCATGTGCAAATTACAATTAAATCAATAGTTCGTGTATTATAGAGCTAATTTTAAAGGTCATGTGCAAAATGTAAATTTGATGAAACTTCGTGTATTTTTCGGCTATTAACCCAATGTATAAATATACACACACACACACTACAGTTTGAAGATTTCATATCGAAAAGTATAACTACACACACATATACACTACGTTTTGAAGATAACTTTAGAGAAATTAAAAAAAAAAAACGCTCATACATTACGGTTCATAGAACCGTAGACTATTCCTAATGAACCATAGTCTATAATCACGAAAAACACAAACATACATTAACAGTTATGGTAAAAAAACCATAGTGAAATCATAGTTTAAAAAAATCGTAGAAACACCAAATTTGTAGTGCTGAATATAAACTAACTCACACACTAATTCTTTAAGGCAACTTGAACCCTCCAACGTACTAGTAAGGAAAGTGTCTTATCAACCGAGTTGCACTTCATTGTCTTAATAAAATACTCCTTTTGTCCCTTTATTTAAGACACACTTTCATTTTTGGATTGTTCCATTATTTAAGACACAATTATATTTTAGATTAAAATTAACATTAAATTAGTGAATTAATTAAGTCCCATATACAAACCTGATGAAGGAATATTAAATTGAATTATTACTCTAATTGCCCGATGATCGTTTCTTGGAATATTATTAATTTATCATACAACGATTAATCCCTAACATGCTCCTATGAATTTAAGTGCTGCACGTTGGAGTTCAGAAATACCTGAAGAATTCAGAAGAATTCGTCAAATCGCAGCTGAACAGACCAGTCAGCTTCAAGCCTTCGTTTGAAGCCTCAAATGTCCTCAAATCGTATTCTGCTCAGAAATACGACTTCTTCGTCTTCGAGAGAGCTTTCCGTGGCCGCCTGTTTCACCTGAATCAGAGTTCTGTGGAGGAAGTTATGGCTGTTCTCCCGAATCTGCCAGAACTTGATTTCCTGCGAAAAAACTGACTCCAGTTCTGATCTTCTGAACTGTATCCCGCTCAGCTTTCACCGTTGGATGGACAACGAACTATGAAAGTCCCAAGAGAGAATGCTCCACACGATTTCCTGCGCCCCACACAGCTCTCAAAAACTTAATTTTATCAGTGTTTTTTTTTTCTGAGAGCCGACAGCTGTATTTATAATAAAATAAATACGTAGGAGGCGCAGATTAGGTGTAGGAGGCGTGTTCTCTCTCTTCTTGGGTTAGGAGACTTTGGGCCAGTCCAGGGACCAAATACAAGGAATAAAGATGGGCCTCAAATAAATTAATTATCTATGGTCAGCCCAGACCATAATTAATTTATAAATATCAGTTCATTCCACTAGAGAACCAATATTGACTTACCCCTTTATTGCCGGTGATGAGTCGGGGCTTGTATTTAGACTTATTAAATCCTCGTATTTAAAATATCCGACATCCATTAATTAATTAGAGCTCTGACAGCCTTAATTAATTAATCTCTTTGTAATCCTTAAGCAGTACCACTCAAACCTTATTATTGCGCCTGAATTTAATCAACCTGCAGGGTTTAGCGCAGTAAACATTATTGAGCTCCTTAAGGGGATGTCATTATCCTATACGGATACGAGTACTAATACAGATAATCAAATATCATATATTAACCGCTATCACCCAAGATACAGAGTACTCAAGTTACTATATAACTCTCGCTCATAGTAAATCAAAGTGATACACAAATTAACATATATATTCGAAATCTTATTAGTATTAAGATTTTATTAAGTCACCGAGATCTTGATTCTTCACTTAAGTCAAATAGAAGAATACATCTCACTGTGAACCTATCAATACGTTATGACGTACCGGTATAGACAAGTAGTCAAGACAAACTACTTCCATCTATACTGCAGCCTAAACCGATGACTCGTCCTAAAGTCATCTCGGCTGTGATCATATTATATCTCTTAAGGTTAATCCAATTATATGGTCTTCTGTGATCTACAACACACCATATAATCTACTTGTATAGAGATAGAGAACATACATATGCAATCATGAACACAATCAGATAGGAGATTGGATAGTGAACTTAGGAAACATTGTATACAAGCATAAAACGGTTCTTGCTTTCAGTATACAAATCCAACAATCTCCCACTTATACTAAAGTAAACTTTTAGTATACAATGTGTCTATTTACCAATCCCCTAACACTTCTCCCACTTATACTTAAAGTTTCCTAGGTGGGTGGCATCAACCGCATTCCCATCCTTCAACGACCATTTGCGACCAACGACCTTTTGGGAAAAGATTAGTAGGTTTCTCCAATATGTGAGAATTTATTCTATGAGCACAAAAACCTCGATTTACGAACTTGGTACTGCTCCATGTGTTTGACCCCTTGTGGTTCTTGGATTCCTTAGAGTTTGCAACTGCACTTGAGGTATCACGAAGGTGATGCTCTCACGCAAACTAGGAATCACCCTTAGATCCTGGAAGTAGTGGTCAAACCAAAAGGTTTTACCTCCTAAGGAAAACACATAGCTCGAGGTAATTATTCTTTGTTCCGGTCAGCCTGAAAATCCGAAATCGTATAATCCAAAAAGGAACTAAACTGTCTAACTGGTAAACTATCCTTATTCTCTAGTCATGGACTTGAGAATATAATTTACCACAGTTCAGTGTCCTTAACTAGGACTATACTGATATCTTACAACTATGCTAACTATATAGCAAATATAAGATCTCGTACATAGTAATCCATACATGAAGCTATCTACTGCGGAAACGTAGAATACTGCCTTCATTTCCTCAACCTCAACAGGCATCTTAAGACATAGTCTTTAGATAAAGGAACGTCATATCTAAAAGGTAGCAATCCTTTCTTGGCGGTATTCATACTAAAACGAGCATTCATAGTATCAATGTAAGACACCCGAGATAAGCCCAACATCCTTTTCTAGTGATCCCTTATAACCTTGATCACAGAGACATATACTGTACCTCCTTAGTCTTTCATCTGAGACTGTTCGGATAACCATTACTTTATGTCTTGACAATAGCTCCATATTGTCGCCAATTAGGAGGATATTATCTACATAAAATGCAAGATAAACCACATCACCGATGACACAAGAGCGATTGATACGAGATGCTTCTCTCCCTCCCTCACGTAACCTTCAGGTTGTTGCACATGGCTGTCCTTACCTTTTTCAAGGTAATATATATGACATCCATTTGCCATACCTCGATGGTTTAAGTGAGCTGCTATGGGAAAAATGGTCCGAATGTTCTGAGCATGGCACTGACGAAAATATCATCATAACCTATACCCTTACACTGGGCATAACCTTTCGCCACCAGTCTAGCTTCGAAAGCTACGACTTTGCTCATTCGGGCCTGTCATTATCTTGTATACTCACTTACAACCTAAGGCTTTACTGCCTCCTGGTAGCAAGATTTTCTAGTATACACCCATATTCTTAATGGATTGCTCCATTGAGGCGTGCCAGGAATCTACATTCTCGTCTTCCAATAATTCCAATATCTGGGTCGATTCTCTTATATTCACTACCAGGGAGTGAATCCAAAGATTCTCCCAAGAACATAAATCGATCGGGTTGTCCCACAACCCTCCCACTACAATGGATCTGTGGTGGCACATGTGTGTCAACAGTGCGTGCAGTGTCTTGTAGTACAAAACTCTTGCACACTTGGTTTGGGTGATGGAATCGCCTGTCTAATGTCTTCAATTTCTTGAAGCACACTATCTAACTTGGATTAGTGATTATTCTCATAATCAATTTCTAAGAATCGTGTGTCATTGCTAATAACCACCTTCTGATTCTTTAGGACTAATTGCAAAGATACATAACTCATCATCGAACATATTTTTTTTAAGAGTGACCTATTTCTTCTCTCCACCACACCATCTTATATAGGGATTACACGGTGTAGTAAACTGGGTTGGAATCCCAAACACTGACAATGAATCAGAAAAGATCATTCCTAACACATTATTGGCCCTTTATCCCCTTTGCCATGAATGACCTAGTCTTCATCTTTTCCTCTATACAGGATTCGCAGGTTCGAAATAGTACAACCTGGATTGAATCCAATGTACTTATTTAGACACAAGCCTTTGGATCCTGTTAAGATAGATGTGACCTATTTCTAGGGTATCAATATATGTGTAAGATCCTCATGAGAGATTAGCCTAAACTTTTCTCTTTCTTTTGTTCGATGATGTAAATGCAATATCAAGGTATTTTGTAGACAAGTTATAGTATGAAGAGAGATGTTCAAAATACCAGAATAGACAACTTTGTCATTTCTTATGATAGAAACACCACTATCAAAAATGACATAAGATCCATCTATTCAAAATTTTGGAACATGATAAGGAACTCTCAAAAACTAAACTATGTCTTTAGGACTTAAAGACAAGTCTTCAATTGCAACAACTGCGACTCTAGTCACGTTGCCTACGAAGACAATCATCTCATCACTTCTCAGCTTCCTAGTCAGCTTATAAAAAGCCATACAAGGTGTAACAATCATTATCAGTTTCTCTCGTTATCCACTACTCACAACTGAGTAGAAAATGAGCTAATATGTTTCAGTTACTTTAGCAAGTGAAGTACCTTAACCCTTTGCCTTGAGTATTGAAAGAAAAAATCTCCAATACTCATTCTTATCATACCACTACTCCCACTATTTCCCTTGTCTTTCTTGCCCCTTGGACCCTTCTTCTTCTTGTCATTCGACGAAGAAGATGGCTCTCCTTTGGCAATAACAAGTGCTTGCACATCTCTTTCCCACAACTTCCTTAGCCGTAACTAGAGCATTCAACAACTCAAAAGAAGTATTATCTTTCTTGCTCATAACAGCATTGAGGCGGAAGTTCTTAATTAAAAGAATTGAGAAGAGAGTTCAGGATAATATCGACTTTTGCCTCACCGTCGATACTCCCACTGAGCAAGTCTCGTCAAAAATTGCATGACATGCTCGTGCACTGAGCTGTGCTCACTCATAAAAATAACAAGATTACTCTCATCAAATTTAAATGAGCAGCTCAGTCCGACTCTCCGAACATTTTCTTGAGATTCAGCATGATGCTAATAGCATCGTCCATGCCCTGATGTTGGAGCTACAAGGTTTGTCACATTATACTCATAATATAGCATATAGCCACATTATTCGTCTTATGCCACCTTTTATGTAATTCCTTTTTCTCATCAGTTGACTATTGTTCGGACCATAAGAACGTGGAGTAGTAGGTAACACAAAAATTGTGTTAGTTTGTGATAAAGATAAAAATCCAAAACTGCGTTTCCATTTTATATATGTGGACCGGTTAAAAGACTTTGTGCAAGAATAAATAAACAGTAGGAGACATAGACATATCTGAAAGTAACAAAAATAAAGCACATAATTCGTAACAATAATATTGTAACCTTTTGATAAAAACAATATTAATGAAACCTCCAACTGCCCAAGAAATCTCACGAGTAAGCCACGTTAGGGTGGTCGTTTACACATGAATTCCTCAACCAGACTATTTACCTAGTCGTTTAATTTCCATCCATGTCAACTTGACCTTTTGACAAAGGAAATTAATTGTTGGACTTAAACCAGACCATATCATATTCAAGAAGGGACTCCGTTGGGGAGTTGTACATTGTACTTGAAATGATATCTAAACAATAACCACAATTTAACCTTGATGATTAAATTCTTGAAATTAGCATACTCACAAGGACCATACCGCTTTCAATTTAATCTCTTGGCTATCTTATTTAAAATCCATCCTCTAAAGTACTTATGAAAATCATACGAGTAAGCCACGTTAGGGTGGTCGTTTACCGCATAACTCCCACTACTTAAATGGATTTAAATATTTTTAATAGAAATCTCAACTTAACAAACTTGTGAAATCAAATATGAAGTAAGCCACGTTAGGGTGGTCGTTTACTCATATTCTCAATCACTTTGTCTTGAGACCGCATGTGGACGTCTACATAATTTTAAGAATAAAAATTGTTTAGTAATAACCACAATCTAACTTTGAAATTAAATTCTCGAATTTGACATACTCACTAGGACCATGCCGCATTCAATTTAATTTCTTAGTTATCTTATTTAAAATTCATCCTCTAAAGTACTTATGAAAATCATACGAGTAAGCCACGTTAGGGTGGTCGTTTACCGCATAACTCCCACTACTTAAATGGATTTAAATATTTTTAATAGAAATCTCAACTTAACAAACTTGTGAAATCAAATATGAAGTAAGCCACGTTAGGGTGGTCGTTTACTCATATTCTCAATCACTTTGTCTTGAGACCGCTTGTGGAAATCTAAATAATTTTTAATCATCTATAAAATTATTAATACAGCTTAGTCTTTTTTTTTCTTTCAAAAGGTTTGATCATGCTCAACACATAATCCTAAACATGCTCATCTAGAACGCAACATGTAAAACATGCTCGCAGAATTCTAAAACATGCTCAGGAAAACGATAAACCCAGCATGCTTATCTAAGCGCAATTAATAAACACATATTAACAAGCAAAGACAAATAAGCATACAAAGAGCATAAATAATTAACACCACGACATGCAAAGAACAGAATTAAAACAATAAAGCTCTTCGTGACCCATTCGTGGAACCCCATATTTCTAATCTACTACAAAGAACAGAAAAGAAATAAAAAATTCAAAAACGTAAACTCGGCCCGAAACGCTTTAGGCCCGTATTTGGAAAATAGGGTTTGGGCCCCCTAGGGTTTGAAAACACGCAGCTAGGGTTTGGAAACCCTAGCTGCCGCCGCCACCTTCCTTGACACCCGCTGCACAGCGCCGCCGCACCAGCAGCCCGGCGTGCGCCGCATCAACAGCCCGGCATGCGGGCAGCTCAGCGGCAGCAGCCTCGGCGCGGTATCCGGCGCACAGCAGCCGTAGCCTCGGCGTCCAGCAACAGCACGGCAGCAACAGCAGCACAGCAGCAGCCCTCGGCACCTCCAGCAGCAGCGGCGGCACCTCCAGCAGCTCCAGCGCACGGCAACAGCAGTGGCAGCAGCGGCAGCGGCAGCGCGCAGGCGCGGCCCCGGGCGCGCACCGCCCCTGCCGGCTGCCTCCTCGCCGTCAGTGTTTTTTATCAGTGTTTTTTTTTTATCAGTGTTTTTTTTTATCAGTGTTTTTTTTTTTTTTTCTGAGAGCTGACAACTGTATTTATAATAAAATAAATACGTAGGAAGCGCAGATTAGGTGTAGGAGGCGTGTTCTCTCTCCTCTTGGGCTAGGAGACTTTGGGCCAGTCCAGGGACCAAATACAAGGAATAAAAATGGGCCTCAAATAAATTAATTATCTATGGTCAGCCCAGACCATAATTAATTTATAAATATCAGTTCATTCCACTAGAGAACCAATATTGACTTACCCCTTTATTGCCGGTGATGAGTCGGGGCTTGTATTTAGACTTATTAAATCCTCGTATTTAAAATATCCGACATCCATTAATTAATTAGAGCTCTGACAGCCTTAATTAATTAATTTCTTTGTAATCCTTAAGCAGTACCACTCAAACCTTATTATTGCGCCTGAATTTAATCAACCTGCAGGGTTTAGCGCAATAAACATTATTGAGCTCCTTAAGGGGATGTCATTATCCTATACGGATACGAGTACTAATACAGATAATCAAATATCATATATTAACCGCTATCACCCAAGATACAGAGTACTCAAGTTACTATATAACTCTCGCTCATAGTAAATCAAAGTGATACACGAATTAACATATATATTCGAAATCTTATTAGTATTAAGATTTTATTAAGTCACCGAGATCTTGATTCTTCACTTAAGTCAGATAGAAGAATACATCTCACTGTGGTCCTATCAATACGTTATAACGTACCGGTATAGACAAGTAGTCAAGACAAACTACTTCCATCTATACCGCAGCCTAAACCGATGACTCGTCCTAAAGTCATCTCGGCTGTGATCATATTATATCTCTTAAGGTTAATCCAATTATATGGTCTTCTGTGATCTACAACACACCATATAATCTACTTGTATAGAGATAGAGAACATACATATGCATTCATGAACACAATCAGATAGGAGATTGGATAGTGAACTTAGGAAACATTGTATACAAGCATAAAACGGTTCTTGCTTTCAGTATACAAATCCAACACCTGAACCCTAACCCATTTCTCCTACCTACTAATTCTTTCTCTCTATTCATAGTAGCCACGGCTTCTCCGGCCATCTCAAGACTGCCATCGCCGCCGCTTCCTGAATCGAGAAGCTCCAGAGTGCAAAGAGTTCTTAGAAATTTCTTGAGTTAATTTTAAGGTATGGGTCTTAGAAATAAGAATTACTTTCTCCGTCCGCCATGATTATGTCACAATTACTATATTGGGCGTCCGCCAAAATTATGTCACAATTTTATCCTTACTAACACTCTTATTTACAAAAAACCCACCCAAAATTAATTCTCAACCACACATCTCATAAAGTGGTGGGACCCTTTCTCCACTACATCAAAATCATCACCAATTTTATTAAATCCCGTGCCCAAGCAATTTGACATAATCTTGGCGGACGGAGGGAGTATGTTTTTTTCTATGAGAGATAGATTACAATGATATTTAAGTGATGTGTGACACGTGGGGAATAGAAAATGACGGTAATACTGGGGTAAAAGTAGTCACGTGGGTTAATAAAACGTTTTAAATCTTTGTACACACCCATCGAATCAGCGAAAAGTAACTTATCTTTTTCAGAAGCATTTATTGTGATTTGATGCAACAAACAATGCACGATGAGGGACTTGCATTAAAGTCGTGTAAGGGCATTAGATAATCATAGCAAATAAATGCGATTTTAAGATAGGTTAAAGTTTCAGCTTCTAATCTGTTGATATAGTAATCAACAAATACCACTTTGTAGGCAACTATTGAACTTATGGGCTGATGATATAGTAGGTAGCTGAACAGGCGATATTCCCCCTTACTCATGTAGCCATTTCTTCAGGGTTTAAAAGATTGAGTATTCCACATAGCATTTTGAGTCTTTCTTCAGCAAGAGTCTTGGTGAGTAGATCAGCACGTTAAATGTCAGTGTGAATTTTCTCAATAATGACATCCTTAATTTCAATGTGGTCTCATATGAAGTGATATCGCACGTCAACGTGCTTGCATCTTATGTGAATAATTGGATTTTGAGATATGGTGATTGCACTTGAGCTGTCACAAAACATTAGAACTTCGGTGACTGAAATTTTGTAGTCTCGACAACAACTTCCAGCAGCCATATACTCAACTTCGGTTGTTGAAGTGGCCACAGAAGTTTGATTATTTGAAAACTAAGATATTAGTTTAGTTCCTAGTAATTGACATGTTCCAGATGTTGATTTTTTATATATTCTACAACCTGCAAAATCAGCATCTGAATATCTCATTTGTTCAAAGTTATCATCATATGGATACCAGAGACTAAGATTGAAAGTTCCTCGCGTATCTGAGAATTCTTTTGGCAGCTTCAAGGTGAGCTTCATGAGGATATGCTTGATAGCAACCATAGACTCCCACAAACATAGGATGTGTCTGGTTTGCTAGCAGTGAGATAAAGTAGGGATCCAATAATTCCCTCATTGTTGGTGTGATCAATTGGTTTGCCTTCAACTGTAGGATCAACTTTCCATTTAGTATTCATGAGATTTTTCACAATCTTGGCTTGCTGCATTATGAACTTGGTGATTAGCTCCTTGGTGTACTTGGATTGATGAATGAATATTCCATCAGCAAATTATGCTACTTGTAGTCCTAAGAAATACTTCATTTCACCCATCGTAGACATTTGAAACTTGTTTGTCATCAAGTTGAAAAATATAGTGCATAGTTCAACAGAAGATGATTCAAATATATATTGTCATCAATGTCCCTTTGGGATGGCCTAGTAGTTGGGGTGGTTGCTTGTTGTCCAAGAGGTCACAAGTTCGAATACTCTCGGCCACAATAACCACTAGGTGGGGTGTGTGTGGTTTGTATTATTTATAATGTAATTTCATCAAAAAAAAAATATATTGTCATCAACATAATTTTGAACCAAAAGAGTATTATCGTCCTTCTTGAGAGTGAACAGTGTCCTCTATGCATCATTTCTTAAAGCCTTGTTCCACCAGGAAATCTTATAGTGTGTTATACCAAGCTTGGAGAGTTTGCTTTAGGCCATACTGTAGTAACTCGCTCTTTTAATTATTAAAAATTAGTAATGCGATAATTATTTATTGCATCTTTTAGTGATGAAACCCAATGATGATCTATGATTGACTTCAGCTTATGATTTTGATTTATATAATACTTGAAGCATAGTTATTATTTTATTTCGCGTGAGAAACCGCGATAAGGATTATTGAGCAGTCAATAATTTTTATTACAAGTTTCGCGTGAGAAACCGCGATAAGGATTATTGAGCAGTCAATAATTTTTATTACAAGTTTATAACTGACTTAACAAAGTCATGTTATTTAGTAGAAGTATTATTTATATTATTAGTCATTATTATTATTATTTCACTTGAGTCGTGGATTATTCCGGCTTGTGAGGAAGATTAAATCTTCGAATTTAATTTAGATATTAGATGAGCAAACGAATACGAATTTAATTTAGAATTATTTTACAGTCTATTGACATTAGCAAGACTAGAAATAGAATATCGAGACACGAGATTTATTAGAATATTCAGATACACAGATACGCGATATTAGCAAAAATCCGAAGCTAGTATTTTATTAAACACGCGTTACTATATTACAGATTTAGAATTCCCAACACTGAGGGATTTCCTTGTACATCCACCAAATCTTCTATTCCTACTTCTTTATACCTATCTGCCAACACCCCATTGAAATTGGAAGAGAAAAGAGATAAGAGGCGTGTGTGTGTGTGAAGCTGCTACAGCCGCACTCCCCTCCAATCCCTTTCTCCCTACCTATGTATCTATTCCTTAGTATGCTCAAGCTGCAGCCGCAATATCCCCCAACCCCCTTCACTCTACCCCTATATATATTCTCTAGCACACTCAAGTGTGCAGCAACAACTCCTCCTTCTCTTAGTCTCAACTCCAGCCAAAGAACACAAAATTCACTATCACTTTTCACCAAGAATTTCCCAAAGAGCAAGGAAGCCTCCATTCCAATCTGCCAAAGTTCTCAAGGTAAAACTTGCTTTAATGCTCCATCTTGTTCCATTATCCACCTGCAATCACTGAGATAACAACACCGATTTATTTCAGTTCCAGTCCATTCAACACACCATAACCGAAAAGTGAGAGAAATAACTCATTCACTCTCTGCTAGAAACTTTAAGGTAAAAGTTAGTATTTATTCATCATCTCCTTCCAATTACAACTTACAGTTATTGAAATGAACAAGTTCGATCTATTCAGTTTAGTCATTCACTCATTCACTCTCACACTGTTAGATGTTTAGTCCTGACTCTTCTTGCTCAAATGAATCAATATGCATACTCATCGACACCCAATCGCGTAATAGAAAGAAATGAGGCTAGAGGCTTAGCTTTTAGAAGAGTAGGCGGCGACTCACGAGGACAGCAGCGTCGACGGCGTCGAGCGATGAAAGGCAGACGACTCCCAAAATGATGACTCCTCGTCGATTTTGGAGTAGCAGCATCAGCTTGGTGCGCGACGGCGGTAGAGTTTTAGGCGGAGACGGCCGAATTGAATCGGCGTGAGAAGAGTTAAAGCTTTCTTTACTCCGTTCGCCGAATTTCAAAAGTGGTGGCGGCGGATTCAGGCGAGAAGCTCGCCTTGATGCTCTGCGATTCGTTAAATCTAGAGAGCAGAGCAGAGCAGAGAGTAGAGTAGAGTAGAGTAGAGCAGAGAGAGCAGAGCAGAGAGCGAGAGATCAGAGCAGAGAGCGAGAGAGCATATAGCAGAGCAGAGCAGAGCATATAGCATAGCAGAGCAGAGAGTAGAGTAGGGTAGAGCAGAGAGCGAGAGGGCAGAGCAGAGCAGAGTAGAGAGAGCAGAGCAGAGCAGGGAGTAGAGAGAGCAGAGCAGAGGCGAGAGAGCAGAACAGAGAGAGCAGAGCAGAGAGTAGAGAGAGCAGATCAGAGCAGAGAGCGAGAGAGCAGAGCAGAGAGTGAGAGAGCAGATCAGAGCAAAGAGCAGAGAGAGCAGAGTAGAGAGCAGAGAGTGAGAGAGCAGAGCATAAAGCGAGAGAGCAGAGAGAGATGACCGAGGGACGAGTTTGAGGGAGAGGGTCTTGGGCCTTCCCCTTTATTTTTCCTACTTTGTAATTGGGCCTTTGGGCCAAATTCATTTTAATTATATGAGTTGCCCTTAATTGGTTCAATAGGGATTAATTATTATGGGTTTATTACTCGAGTAATCGGATTCAGCTATTTCCCTTTTCCGATTAAATAGGGCAAGATCTATTAGATTCTCATGTGAGTTAAAACACCCAAAGACGAACAGGTTAGTCATAGTTATTTACCGATCGTGCGAAACGAGTTTCAGTTAGTTATTTTGCTTTTAATCCGAGAGTTAAGATTAATAGTAGAATTTCCCGGACTATTAAGTCGGAATAATGAATCATGCATAAAAGAGTCATGCATCATTGATTTCACATTCTCATTAATCGAGGATTCTCTTCGAGCAAATATCTTATTTAAATTCTCGCAATAAAGGTCAAGCGCGAGAGTAATACCTAGACGAGAGCTACTGCACCATAACAAGAGTTGCCAGCAGGTGGGCATTACTTTCATACATATCAAATGAGTTTAAATGTCACGTTCAAGAAAGTTATTTCCAGTATTGTCTTGCCATAAAATGTTTCTACTTCAGTATGATATCTATCTGATGTGGCTTTGCCAGTTATTATGTAATCGAATTCGGGTCTTGAGCAGTGATAGCTATCCTGCCAGGGCTAGTGTACACCAGTGACTGTGAGTCATTGAGCGGGTCGGCCGGTCAAGGGTTCGTGAGAGGTGGCCACCTCTCCGGCGCGCAGATTCAGATATGATAATTATGAGAACTTAGTCTGTAGACGAACTTTAAGAATCACAAATGAATTTAGTGAGCTTGGGCCTTTTTAGCGAAAAACTCCCTTACCGTACTGTTTATGATGGCATGACAATTTACAGTTTTGAAGCATGTATTTTTATACTTAGGCATACGTGCCCACTGTGTACTTTTGTACTCAGCCCTGCATATATTTCTAAATGTGCAGGTTGAGCAGCTGCCGGTGGTGATGAAGTGACGAGTGGAACCCTTTTGTCTTATGTCTATGTATTAATGAACTCTGGGGATACATGTCATCATACATGGAATCAGAACCCTTATTCCGCTGCATATTCAGAAATTTTATGTTATTTTGGCTAAGTCGGAGTTATCGGAACTTACTAGTTTATTTGAGTCTATATGACTAAACCTCCGTTATATTATAAATATTCCTTTTGTTAACAATGATAGAATACGATCCTCCCTGTTTGATTTTATGACCAGTTTGCCCAAAACAAAGAAAGGGAACACTGCCATTTGGGTAATAGTGGATCGACTCACGAAGTGTGCTCATTTTATACCAATACCGATCACATACGGGTCAGACAAGCTAGCTCAGTTGTATGTTTGAGAGATTGTGCGCTTACACGGCGTGCCCGTGTCGATCACTTTGGACTGAGACTCAAAGTTTACTTCTAGATTTTGGATGAGCTTGCAGAAGGAGTTAGGCACGAGGCTAAATTTCAGCACTGCCTTCCATCCACAGACAGATGGGCAATCTGAAAGGACAATTCAGACCCTTGAAGACATGTTAAGAACAATGGTGTTGGACAGAGGCGGAAATTAGGAATCGGTGCTGCCATTGATCGAGTTTGCCTACAATAATAGTTATCAGGCGACCATTGATATGGCACCTTACGAGGCGCTGTATGGAAGGAAGTGCAGATCCCCACTTTACTAGGATGAAGTGGGTGAGAGAAAAGTTTTAGGACCGGACATGGTCAATGAGATGATTGAGATAGTCCGCCAGATCAGAGGACGAAAAAAGGAGGCACAAGATAGACAGAAATCTTACGCTGATGCACGTTGAACTGAGTTACATTTTGAAATAGGAGACAAGGTCTTCCTAAAGGTATCTCCTACCAAGGGGATATCTAGGTTTGGTGTCAAGGGAAAACTTAGGCCCCAATTTATAAGACCGTATGAGATTTTGGAAAGGATAGG
Organism: Salvia miltiorrhiza; assembly: GCF_028751815.1. NCBI lineage: Eukaryota > Viridiplantae > Streptophyta > Magnoliopsida > Lamiales > Lamiaceae > Salvia > Salvia miltiorrhiza. Next base: position 47,053,486 of record NC_080393.1, on the reverse strand, counting down.
TCCAGTGGCCTATAGGTTGGCGTTACCGCCAAGTTTTGGAAACGTCCACAATGTTTTTCATGTATCACAACTCAGGAAGTACGTTTACGATACAAAGCACGTGATCCACCAAGAAGAGATGACCCTTAGCCCAGACTTGAGCTATGAAGTGAGTCCTGAAGCCATTCTAGATCGAATAGTGCAACAACTCAGGAATAAGGCAATCACATAAGTGAAAGTCTTATGGAGACACCACGGACAAGAGGAAGCTACGTGAGAGCTTGAAGACAGGATGAAAGAAAAATACCCCGAGCTGTTTTAGCAGAGATATGCAAATTTCGGGACGAAATTTTTGTTAAGAGGGGTAGTATGTAGTAACCTGCTCTTTTAATTATTAAAAATCAGTAATGCGATAATTATTTATTGTATCTTTCAGTGATGAAACCCAATGATGATCTATGATTGACTTCGGCTTATGATTTTGATTTATATAATACTTGAAGCAGAGTTATTATTTTATTTCGCGTGAGAAACCGCGATAAGGATTATTGAGCCGTCAATAATTTTTATTACAAGTTTATAACTGACTTAGCAAAGTCATGTTATTTAGTAGAAGTATTATTTATATTATTAGTCATTATTATTATTTCACTTGAGTCGTGGATTATTCCGGCTTGTGAGGAAGATTAAATCTTCGGATTTAATTTAGATATTAGATGAGCAAACGAATTAAATCTACGGATTTAATTTAGAATTATTTTACAGTCTATTGACATTAGCAAGACCAGAAATAGAATATCGAGACACGAGATTTATTAGAATATTCAGATACACAGATACGCGATATTAGCAAAAATCTGAAGCTAGTATTTTATTAAACACGCATTACTATATTACAGATTTAGAATTCCTAACACTGAGGGATTTCCTTGTACATCCACCAAATCTTCTATTCCTACTTCTTTATACCTATCTGCCAACACCCCATTGAAATTGGAAGAGAAAAGGGATAAGAGGCGTGTGTGTGTGTGAAGCTGCTATAGCTGCACTCCCCTCCAATCCCCTTCTCCCTACCTATGTATCTATTCCTTAGTATGCTCAAGCTGCAGCCGCAATATCCCCCAATCCCCTTCACTCTACCCCTATATCTATTCTCTAGCACACTCAAGTGTGCAGCAACAACTCCTCATTCTCTTAGTCTCAACTCCAGCCAAAGAACACAAGATTCACTATCTCTTTTCACCAAGAATTTCCAAAGAGCAGGGAAGCCTCCATTCCAATCTGCCAAAGTTCTCAAGGTAAAACTTGCTTTAATGCTCCATCTTCTTCCATTATCCACCTGCAATCACTGAGACAACAGCACCGATTTATTTCAGTTCCAGTCCATTCAACACACCATAACCGAAAAGTGAGAGAAATCGCTCATTCACTCTTTGCCAAAAACTTTAAGGTAAAAGTTAGTATTGATTCATCATCTCCTTCCAATTACAACTTACAGTTATTGAAAGGAACAAGTTCGATCTATTCAGTTCAGTCATTCCAGTTCATTTAACTCAGCAACAATAGCCAACCAACATTTATACTTCAAGGTATTTTATACTATCCCAGTTCACTCTCTCAACATACGCATCTCACATCCTCAAACATGATATGTTATGCATATGAAATAGATTTCACAGACTATAGAAAAGGAAACACCCTAGCTCGTGATCGGACACAATTTTAGCTATGACATCCTCACACTGTTAGATGTTTAGTCCTGACTCTTCTTGCTCAAATGAATCAATATGCATAGTCATCGACACCCAATCGCGTAATAGAAAGAAATGAGGCTAGAGGCTTAGCTTTTAGAAGAGTGGGCGGCGATTCGCGGGGACAGCAGCATCGACGGCGTCGAGCGATGAAAGGCAGACGACTCCCGACCCCAACGATGGCTCCTCGTCGATTCTGGAATAGCAGCAGCAGTTTGGTGCGCGGCGGCGGTAGAGTTTTAGGCGGAGACGACCGAATTGAATCGGCATGAGAAGAGTTAGGGCTTTCTTTACTCCGTTCGCTGGATTTCGAAAGTGGTGGCGGCGGATTCAGGCGAGAAGCTCGCCTTGATGCTCCACGATTCGTTAAATCTAGAGAGCAGAGCAGAGCAGAGAGTAGAGTAGAGTAGAGCAGAGCAGAGCAGAGAGAGCAGAGCAGAGAGCGAGAGAGCATATAGCAGAGCAGAGCAGAGAGTAGAGTAGAGTAGAGCAGAGAGAGAGAGCAAAGCAGAGAGCGAGAGGGCAGAGCTGAGCAGAGAGCGAGAAATGAGAGCAGAGTAAAGAGAGCAGAGCAGAGAGCGAGAGAGCCGAACAGAGAGAGCAGAGCAGAGAGTAGAGAGAGAAGAGCAGAGAGCAAGATAGCAGATCAGAGCAGAGAGCTGAGTAGAGAGCAGAGAGCGAGAGAGCAGAGAGAGAGGACCGAGGGACGAGTTTGAGGGAGAGGGTCTTGGGCCTTCCCCTTTATTTTTCCTACTTTATAATTGGGCCTTTGGGCCAAATTCATTTTAATTATATGAGTTGCCCTGAATTGGTTCATTATGGATTAATTATTATGGGTTTATTGCTCGAGTAATCGGATTCAGCTATTTTCCTTTTCCGATTAAATAGGGCAAGATCTATTAGATTCTCATGTGAGTTAAAACACCCTAAGACAAATGGGTTAGTCATAGTTATTTACCCGATCGTGCGAAACGAGTTTCAATTAGTTATTTTGCTTTTAATCCGAGAGTTAGGATTAATAGTAGAATTTCCCGGACTATTAAGTCGGAATAATGAATCATGCATAAGAGAGTCATGCATCATTGATTTCACATTCTCATTAATCGAGGATTCTCTTCGAGCAAATATTTTATTTAAATTCTCGCAATAAAGGTCAAGCGCGAGAGTAATACCTAGACGAGAGCTACTGCACCATAACAAGAGTTGCCAACAGGTGGGCATTACTTTCATACATATCAAATGAGTTTAAATGTTACGTTCAAGCAAGTTATTTCATGTCAAAACCTTTGAGTTGAAGTTATTTCAAGTATTGTCTTGCCATAAAATGTTTCTACTTCAGTATGATATCTATCTGATGTGGCTTTGCCAGTTATTATGTAATCGAATTCAGGTCTTGAGCAGTTGATAGCTATCCTGCCAGGGCTAGTGTACACCAGTGACTGTGAGTCATCGAGCGGGTCGGCCGGTCAAGGGTTCGTGAGAGGTGGCCACCTCTCCGGCGCGCAGATTCAGATATGATAGATTATGAGAACTTAGTCTGCAGACGAACTTTAAGAATCACAAATGAATTTAGTGAGCTTGGGCTTTTTTAGCGAAAAACTCCCTTGCTGTACTGTTTATGATGGCATGACAATTTACAGTTTTGAAGCATGTATTTTTATACTTAGGCATACGTGCCCACTGTGTACTTTTGTACTCAGCCATGCATATATTTCTAAATGTGCAGGTTGAGCAGCTGCCGGTGGTGATGAAGTGATGAGTGGAACCCTTTTGTCTTATGTCTATGTATTAATGAACTCTGGGGATACATGTCATCATACATGTAATCAGAACTCTTATTCCGCTGCATACTCAGAAATTTTATGTTATTTTGGCTAAGTCGGAGTTATCCGAACTTACTAGTTTATTTGAGTCTATATGACTGTTTAGCCCTATTTTGTGATGAATCTCTGGGTGTTTACGTGTTATATTGACTTTTATTTTGGTCTCTTTCACTTAAGAGTTGAATGATTTGAGCTTTTGTGCTAATTTTGTTGTCTCAGGATTTTGTGCTCACATTGATTGATATGTGAACAAAATTAAAGTCAGAATTTAGTTGAATGGTCTGATGAAGAATCAAAGTTCGTCTCGATACGAGTTCGTAGGCGAAAACGGATCTAAAATCCGACTTGAAACGAGGGAGAACGGACCAAAACAAAAACGCCGCGCGCACGGCGCCCGCCTAGCCTCGCCGCTCGCCTACTTTGGATTTACGAAAGGGGTAGTAGGCGGCCGCCTACTTCTCTAGGCCACCGCCTACTTCTAGGCCACCGCCTTCTCTAGGCCACCGCCTACTTCTAGGCCACCGCCTTCTATAGGCGGCCGCCTACTGCGTGATCTGGCAGTTACGAATTTTTTAGTTTAAAACCCATCTCTAGGGTTTCACTTTATACACTCGAACCCAGCAGCCTCCAAGGGCGATTTCCACATTTTTTCCTTGGGTTTTTAGAGTTTCAAATCAATTACTTTCGATTGTGGATTCATTGGATTGCTTTGGATGTCAATTAACACTTCATCGGATTGGTTTTCCTTGGATTGCTATGTTTTGTAAGAACTCCCTTTGATTCTCTTTGTTTATGAATCCCTTGGTTATTTGAGTTTTTGTTTCTTTGCTTTGATGAATGTGATGATTGGAGATTATTATTGTTGAGTTTAGATAATCTTGATTATATGAATTCTTTGGTTAATTGAATCCTTGTTTTATACTTTTGATGGATGTAAGGATTAGAGATGATTGTTGTTGAGTTTAGATAATCTACGTGATTCGTAGTTCGTTGCTATTGCTTACGTTTTTCCCTTCTTGTTGGTGAAAGTTTAGAGATTTCTTTTTATGGAGATTAAGATTTTCTTTGCATTCGAATCTTATGCTTGATTTAGTTTCTTGCCTAGGTAGTTATTAATCTTTGATGTTTACAAGTTTATGATCGTTTGGTTTAGTGTTGGAGTTGGAAACTCTTGTTGATTTCGTTAATGTTCAAATACCATGTTCTAGTTAGTTCGTCGTTGAGTTGCTTGCGGAATTCTCTTGGATTGTGTGTGTTTGCTTAACATTCATTTGATTAAATGTTAATATGTTATTTCGCCTAGATAATCGTTGTTTATGGTGTTGAATTGATGATTGCTTTCTAGATTGCTAGTTTAGAACCTTAGCTTTGTTTTCCTTCTTGCGTTCTTATTGGCTTCCTATCTTTGCCTAGTTAACTTTATATGCTTTATTTTAATTACGCATTAGTTAATCGGAGAGAAAGTGTCAGACCCAATTACCCGATTAGAGTGTTTAGATTTCTTTTAAGTTTCTTGTGAGCAATACGATTAGAGCCCTGCTAAGTCTTCCTTGTGAGACGACTTGAGTCACCTTACCACCCTAGGACGACCTCGTATAAATTCGAGTCCATCCGTTAGGTGTTTTTGGATGAGTCAAATTTTGGCGCCGTTGCCGGGGAAGGCTTTAGGCATTTGATTGTGTTGCATTGTTTTCCGTGTTTATTTTTGTTTATTTCTTTTGACTCGGTTATTTTCTCCCTCCGGTGCGTTTGATTTGTTTGTTCGTGTTGTGTATGCAAGGACGTAGAAGCTTGAAGAGAAAGCTTGCACCTTACTACGACAACATTCATCGACCTCGGGAGGTTCTTTCAAGCCTGGAGAAGGAGTCCGAGTCCAGTTCGAGAAGTTTTGTGGAATCACAGTTTCAAGAGAAAAACTGTGAAGAGAGAATTGCTTCCGATCCCATCTTGGAAGCCGTGGAGGAGACGCCTTCAGTGCATTCTGAAGAAGAAAAAGAAGAAGCTCGGCCTAATCCTGACCAAGAAGCAATGGCGGAGCAGAATGTCCAGTACATGGGAGATTTTTCCAGGCCAGTTATTGGGACCACTAGCACTTCTGCGATAGTGCTTCCCACGGCGGTCCGGAATTATAATCTGAAGCCCAATGATTCAAACCTGTTGCCGCTCTTTTATGGGATGCCCAGTGAGGACGCCTTGCAGTTCATCCGTGATTTCTGCACCCAAGTGCAGACCTTCCCACTGCTGGAACTCACCGAGGATCAGTTGAGACTCAAGTGCTTACCCTACGCACTCAAGGACCGGGCGAGAACGTGGTTGCTGTCCCTACCGCCGAACTCCATCACTACATGGGGAGAGGCGTGTGAGAAGTTCATGCTTAAGTACTACCCTAATCACAAGACTCAAGAGATTAGGAGCCAAATAATGAACTTCATGCAAGGAGCTGACGAGCCTCTCCACGAGGCTTGGGAGAGATTCCAAGAGCTCCTCCGCCAGTGCCCGCAGCACCAGCTTGCACCCGTCATGTTGATGCAGTTCTTCTATGACGGATTGATCCAGACGGCACAGTTTATGGTGGACAGTACAGCAGGGGGCAACATTGCCCGGAAGACAGCTGATGAGCTCAAAGGGATTTTCGAAACACTTGCCGCGAGTTCTCAACAGAAATCAGTTAGAGGAAGGAGGGTTGAAGCCAATGCAGTAGCTCCCAACAATGAGCTTCAGAAGCAAGTAGCGGACCTGATGAGGCAAGTACAACACCTCACGATGAACCAGGTGAAGGCTCCACTAGTTCATGCGCCACCAGCAGAAGGATGTGGCATATGTGGCGATTTTGGTCATGGAACCAACGCGTGCCATCGCATGGGGGAATGCACACCTGAAGGAGAAGCAGAGGTCTATGCTGCTCAGAGCTATCCGGGGAGGCCTCAATTTGAACAGAGGCCCGTGTTTAATCAAGGGCAACAAAATTCCAACTCGGGTTGGAGAGCTCAGCAGCAGAACTACACTCAAGCTTATCAGCAACAGCAGCCCCCGCAGTATCAGCAGTATCAACAGTTTCCTATACAACAAGGGAATTTTCAGCAGCAGCAGCAGCAGCAATACCAGAATGCTCCCCAACAGTTTCAGAAGCAAGCTCAACCACAGAAGCCGTCTCTCGAGGACACCATGCAGTCTTTCATGGAAATGACCAAACGGAACATGGAGTCTCAGAGTGCTACCATCAAGCGTCTCGAGACTACAGTTGGGCAACTTACAGGAGCCCTGAATCAGCTGCAGCAAGAACAGCCGACCGGAAAGTTCCCAAACCAGGACAAACAGCCGCATCAAGCTCATGCCGTTGAGGTAGTCAAGGATAAGGCCCCAATAACCATGGGGAGATGGAGAAGCAAAACTGTGCAGGCAATCAAGGCTACCCAATGCCCCAGTGAGCCACTGCCACCCGTCACTGTTGCACTAGACCAACCACCACCCAAGCAAGGAGATCCAGGTAGTTTTATTTTTGATATTAGCTTAGGTGGGGTTGAAAAGGTTTTGGGAATGCTTGATTTGGGCGCGGCAGTCAATTTGATGCCGCTTGATATTTTTGAGAGGTTGGGAAATAGAGAGCTGAAATGCGCGAACATTAAGATAGAGCTAGCTGACGGCTCCATTAGCAGCCCACGAGGCCTTGTTGAGGATGTTGAGGTGGTCGTGAGGGGGATTAGTGTTTTCACTGATTTTGTTGTACTTGATGAGGAAAAAGGGATTAGAGGCGAGAATGGGCATCTCGTGCTACTTGGCCGACCCTTTATGGCTACCACCCGTACTCGCATCGATGTGGGTACGGGAACTGTAAGTATGGTAGGGGCGGGTAGAGCGGTAACATTCTCTGTTTTTGATCAAAAACCTACTACCCCCACTCGCTTAATTCAAACCTGCTCTTATGTTGAAGCATTTGATGCTTTGGATGAGAACTATATTGTGCAGGAATTCCTTAATCAGCTGCAGGAGGAGGACGAGATCGTGGAGGAATTCCTTGCTAACCTGCAGGATGAGGCTGACATTGAGCAGGAATCTCTGGATAAGCTGCACGAGGAATATGACATAGAGCAAGGCTTCCTGTCTGCCTTGCCACTGGAAGAGAAGCTCGATGAGGTTGTGTCACTCAATCTCCTTGGATGGGTGGATAGAGGAGCATCTCATGATATGAGCATGGAACGCTCATTTGGAGGACCCGCAGCTGCAATTCAAAAAGATGTGTTTACAAGGGCGCTAAGGCAGCTGGAGCTCCAATCGGATTTTGGTTAAGGGACCTTCTTAGTCGGGCTGGCGACTTAAAAACTAGCGCTGCATGGGAGGCAACCCATGTTTTCTTGCTTTTTCTGGTTTCATTTTTCTGTCGTTTTGTTTGTGTTGTGTTTTGTTGCATCTGTTGTTTGGTGCAGGTTGTTGCGTTGGAGACTGCTTGTTCTTTGGATGAGAGAGAGGCAAACATCGTGGGACACTACAGACTCACCACTGGATCGGTATTTAGGGAAGTTTCCTCCTTCACCCCTCTTTTTGTTTGCACTGAGGACAGTGCCAGAGTTTAAGTGTGGGGGGGGGTGTTTGTTGGTAGTTGTGATCCTATGGGTGCCTTTTTGTTGTGTTTTTGGGCTTTCTTGTGTGGGGCAAATGGTCTCCTTTATCTTGATTGTTGTTTGGCTTCAAGTAATAATGCACACTTTGATGATTTGTTCACAAGTAAATTTCATGCTTTGTGTTGGCTTGGTTGCTATCTTTGTCTCTCAGGCTATGCATATTCCTCTCTTGATGTAAGTTGTTTAATGTTTTGGATGCAACACCCTTATGAGCTATTCTTGACGTGATTTGTCCGGTAGATGCTAGAGGGAGTGTTTTCATTGTGATAGCCTACGATCTTATCCCTTGAGTTTGAATGTTGGTTTGTTGTGAAGTTTTCTATAGCTCTGGGTCTCTGCTCCTCTGACGGTAGTGTTATGAGCATGGAAAACCACGTGAGAACATTTTGGATTACCTCCAAAAGTGTTGATCTCACGAAAGTTGGCCCATCTATTGAGAATGGAATAACATCACCTTTAAAAGAAAGATGTATAAAATTTTTTTTTTTTTTTTGGTTTGATTGTTTATCATCTTCAAGGAAAATGGGATTTGATTATAAAGGCAATCACATTAGGGAATTCACCTCTAGCGGAGAATTGGGTCTGATCGGATTGAATTGTATCATGTGGTTGTTGCTTCTTAAAATCTTAACAATGAACATCTCGTGAGGAATGTGAATGGCTAAGAGACTTAGATTGGTTGGAGATGTGAATGGTGAGGAAGTTTTCTTGTGAACTATCTTTTGGTGTCGTGACTTTGCTTGAGGACAAGCAAAGGATCAAGTGTGGGGGGGTTGTTTAGCCCTATTTTGTGATGAATCTCTGGGTGTTTACGTGTTATATTGACTTTTATTTTGGTCTCTTTCACTTAAGAGTTGAATGATTTGAGCTTTTGTGCTAATTTTGTTATCTCAGGATTTTGTGCTCACATTGATTGATATGTGAACAAAATTAAAGTCAGAATTTAGTTGAATGGTCTGATGAAGAATCAAAGTTCGTCTCGATACGAGTTCGTAGGCGAAAACGGATCTAAAATCCGACTTGAAACGAGGGAGAACGGACCAAAACAAAAACGCCGCGCGCACGGCGCCCGCCTAGCCTCGCCGCTCGCCTACTTTGGATTTACGAAAGGGGTAGTAGGCGGCCGCCTACTTCTCTAGGCCACCGCCTACTTCTAGGCCACCGCCTTCTCTAGGCCACCGCCTACTTCTAGGCCACCGCCTTCTATAGGCGGCCGCCTACTGCGTGATCTGGCAGTTACGAATTTTTTAGTTTAAAACCCATCTCTAGGGTTTCACTTTATACACTCGAACCCAACAGCCTCCAAGGGCGATTTCCACATTTTTCCTTGGGTTTTTAGAGTTTCAAATCAATTACTTTCGATTGTGGATTCATTGGATTGCTTTGGATGTCAATTAACACTTCATCGGATTGGTTTTCCTTGGAATGCTATGTTTTGTAAGAACTCCCTTTGATTCTCTTTGTTTATGAATCCCTTGGTTATTTGAGTTTTTGTTTCTTTGCTTTGATGAATGTGATGATTGGAGATTATTATTGTTGAGTTTAGATAATCTTGATTATATGAATTCTTTGGTTAATTGAATCCTTGTTTTATACTTTTGATGGATGTAAGGATTAGAGATGATTGTTGTTGAGTTTAGATAATCTACGTGATTCGTAGTTCGTTGCTATTGCTTACGTTTTTCCCTTCTTGTTGGTGAAAGTTTAGAGATTTCTTTTTATGGAGATTAAGATTTTCTTTGCATTCGAATCTTATGCTTGATTTAGTTTCTTGCCTAGGTAGTTATTAATCTTTGATGTTTACAAGTTTATGATCGTTTGGTTTAGTGTTGGAGTTGGAAACTCTTGTTGATTTCGTTAATGTTCAAATACCATGTTCTAGTTAGTTCGTCGTTGAGTTGCTTGCGGAATTCTCTTGGATTGTGTGTGTTTGCTTAACATTCATTTGATTAAATGTTAATATGTTATTTCGCCTAGATAATCGTTGTTTATGGTGTTGAATTGATGATTGCTTTCTAGATTGCTAGTTTAGAACCTTAGCTTTGTTTTCCTTCTTGCGTTCTTATTGGCTTCCTATCTTTGCCTAGTTAACTTTATATGCTTTATTTTAATTACGCATTAGTTAATCGGAGAGAAAGTGTCAGACCCAATTACCCGATTAGAGTGTTTAGATTTCTTTTAAGTTTCTTGTGAGCAATACGATTAGAGCCCTGCTAAGTCTTCCTTGTGAGACGACTTGAGTCACCTTACCACCCTAGGACGACCTCGTATAAATTCGAGTCCATCCGTTAGGTGTTTTTGGATGAGTCAATGACTAACCCTCCGTTATATTATAAATATTTCTTTTATTAACAATGATAGAATACGATCCTCCCTGTTTGATTATCCCCCTTTCTACCCCGCTTCTAATCTCCATCCCTTAGTCACGGTTTTCCCGGCTTAATTATCCTTAATTGGGCTAGGTCGTGACACATACAGTGTCTTTTTTAGTTTGCACACCTTGTTGCCAATCTCAAAACTAGGAAGTTGCTCCACATATACTTCGCCTGTTAGAACTCTATTCAGAAATATACACTTCACATCCATTTAATAGACTTTGAAGTTTCTTGTGAATGGCGTAGGCAAGAAATAGTTGGGTGGCCTCTAATCGTACAACTGGTGCGAATATTTCGTCGAAATCGATTCCTTCCTCTTAATAGTACCTCTTCGCGACCAATCGAGCTTTGTTTTTATAACATGACCATATTCATCCTTTTTTCTTTTCCTTTCGTCTATATACGTTTTCGAATGTTGTTTATAATATAAAAATTAGAATCCAAATGATTTCCTTCAACTTTCAAAGCAAAAAAAAATTGAGCACGACGGAGATAGGGGAGGAGATTGACGACGAGCTCGAATTCAAGCTCGTCGACGGAGAGAATGCGCTCGCAGGACAGAAATGAGAGAGAGAGAGGGAACCGAGGGGGGGTAGGAGGAGATGTGAAAGAGATGATGTTGGGGTCCCGAAGGATTGACTGGACTGGTGTATGGGGGGGATACACCTGAAGGCTATTTTCGCAAAACACAAACTCATAACCCAAGTTCCAGTATAGAAAATGGTTATAGACTGATACTGAAGTGACTTAAGTAGATTGACATCAGTTGAGCCTTGGGCTTTAACTAATATCCACGTAAAGCTTCATTCTAGAGTTTGTAAACAGAGTTGAGTTATCAATCTAACTGGCTATCAGTTGAGTGATCAGTTAGACTAACAACTCAGCAGCGGAATTTAAATTTAATGCGAATAACCTTTAGAAAAGGTTTGTCACTTGTAAAATCCTTAGTTACACTTTTCAGTTAATCCAGTTTAGTTGAAAACAGTTTTAGCACAGACAAATGAATAACTAAAAGCAGGTAAAGAACACAAGAATTTTTACGTGGTTCGGAAACAACATTCCTACTTCCACGGCTAGATGATTAGTCTGACAAACACTCTGGGCTAATGCTTCAGGTGCACAGCAAACCTACCAACACCACCCTGATGATGGATTTCGTACTCTTAGCACGCTTTCGACACACTCGTGTCTCATCGGCGTCTCGCTAAGATCTCTGGAGTTAGAACCCATGTCCTAACTCCCGCTTGGCTTACCGGGTGCCAAGGAAACCGATTTGTTTAGTTTACCTGGTACTAAACAACCACTCAAACACTCTTTTCGCTTGGTTGAAAAAGGGTTTGGACTCTTCCAACTAAGACTACTGAGAACAGACTCTCAAGTAACTATTCTAGGCTAAAAGATAAAACATGAAATGCCTAGTATTCTAAGAGAGTTTAAATAATCAGCTAGACTGATTTTACAATACTTAAATACTCTCTTCTTCGATTCGAAATTCTAACTATGCAAATGCTGGCTCGTAATTTTGACAGAGCTTCAGCGTATGTCTTCGAATCGGTGAAGGTTGCCTGCGTTCCTCAAGCTCTATTTATAGGCGAAGCCTTGAATAGATTCGTTGGAGAGATGGTCTTCAAGATTTCTACCGTTGTGAGAGGATGTCACTTCTTGGGCTGAGATGGCAATCTTCAGATACTCCATGTAGCAAGTCTTTGGATTGTCTTGTCTTTGGAGTATAGCGCTTCTGCAGCTTTATCACTAAAGGAGAAGCTCTGGTACTTGCATGGATGATATTCAAATCTTCGACATTTAATGCTATTGTACTTGAGCATTTAATGTGGCGTGTCCGATACTCTTTTCTTCAGTCCAATGCAGGATGTCGACTGGTACTTGCTCTGGACTTCGGTTTGATGATGGCATGTATTGCTTGAGTATCTCTGACTAGTGAATGATATCTTTCAGTCAGGGATTCGTCCTTTGGTGGTATGTTCAACATGCTTCAAAGATGCTGCCTTCAATCTTCGATCTTCAGTCAGCTGATCATCAGCCTTTGCCGCTTCAGTCAAAACTGGTGATAGCTAAAACACTTGAGTCCAAAATGTGAGAATAAACAAGAAGAGGCTTTCAAGTGTTTTTGCTATCATCAAAACTAGGACAAGAATATTTCATTTATTTCCCAACAGATGAGAACAAAGAGAGGGAAGAGCTTGTGTAAGAGCAGAAAGAGATAATTTTAATATCAAGGGTAAATTTATATTTTTATACAAAAAAGGTTAATTTTTAAATTTTTTATTGGAGTGTACATTTTTTTTTACTATAGCAAAATGAATATTTTCATACACTAACTCTATATCTATACACACATATATACAGGGTGAGCTTCTATTGAGAAACCCCTCTTAGAGTTAGAAGTTAGAATAAATCTACTCTTTTGATTAACTTGTAATAGACAGTTCAAATCAAATCAGATTTGTGATTTAATAATTAATAGTATCAACCATTAATTGCATTTTCCGTTTGTATGGAAACAGAGAAAAATCCACAATTTGATTATTCTTCATTCTCTGGCAGAAATAAATTGAACGGAATTAACTTATGCTCAATGAAATTTTCAATATATTTTAATGAACTAATAGTTATTTGTGAAGAATTTAGTGTGCGTGGGAGAATGTATAGACTACTTTATTTTGAATTATAGTTATTTTGAACTTTTTTTTAATGAACTTATAGTTATTTTAATAAAACTCAAAACAATTTATTTTGAACTTATGCTGAACATAAGAATATATATATCTCACAGTCATTATAATTCTGCTGAACATGATAAATACTTTTAATGAACTTTATTCAAAAATGTAAAGAATAATACATAAGAATAAATGCTTATGAGTTCCTAACGTATATACCATAAACGTATCTTCCAAAATTATGCAAATTTGATTAAGATATGATATGACCTGTTAGCCGTTAGATTGTATCAAATAAATGACTAGGATCACTTATCAATTCTACAAACATCTGTCTTTTTTAATTGAACCTCTCTCTCTCTCTCTCTCTCTCTCTCTCTCTCTCTCTCTCTCTATATATATATATATATATATATATATATATATATTGATTTTGATCTAAGGGTTGGTATTGGGTGCGGCTGGCCGCATAGCATGCAGCTGGGTCGCCCCGTGCCCAAACCCGCGCCCCAAATTGTTACATTTGTTTATAATAATTGTTACTTTTAATGAGTATAAGATATGGTTCACATAAATGTATATTTATGTAAATATAAGTATCTACCTTCATTCAATATAAAGTATTATATTTTCTAAACCCTAAACCATATAAACTAAACACTGTAAACTAAACCCTAAAACTTGAACACTAAACCCTAATAAGAGTATGTACTTTTAATAAACATAAGATATACATTTGGTCGCACAAATGTATACTTACGTTAATATAAATATTTGCATTCATTCAATATAAAGCATTATACATATCAATAATTACTTTTTCTTACGATAATAATTATTTGTTCAAATAATAATATAATTATTTATGTTTATTAAAAGTAATCATTGTTATAATAAAAAGTAATAATTGATATGGAGAAAGGTAATGTTTCAAAAAATATTATATTTATTGTAATTATTGTTGTAATCAAAAGTAATTATTGTTATAATAAAAAGTACTAATTATTATTATAAAGAAAGGTAATATTTTTGAAATATTACATTTCTTCACAATATTGACTTTAACTACTTATATTAAATAACTATACATTTGTGCGAACAAATGTACATCTTATGCTTATTAAAAGTAACAATTATTATAAACAAATGTAATAATTGATATGGAAAAATGTAATGTTTCAAGAATATTATATTTATTGTAATTATGCTTATTATAAAGAAAGATAATGTTTTTGAAACATTACATTTCTTCACAATATTGATGTTAACTACTTATATTAACATAAGTATACATTTGTGCGAACAAATGTATATCTTATGCTTATTAAAAGTAATAATTATTATTAACAAATGTAATAATTGATATGAAGAAATGTAATGTCTCAAAAATATTGTATTTATTGTAATTATACTTATTATAAAGAAAGGTAACATTTTTTATACATTACATTTCTTCACAATATCAATGTTAATTACTTATATTAACATAAATATACATTTTTGTGAACAAATGAATATCTTATGTTTATTAAAAATTTAAAAGTAATAATTATTATAAATAAATGTAATAATTTGAGGCACGGGTCAAAGGAGCGCGGGTCAGGGGTGCGGGTTTGGGGCGCGGGCGACGTCGCACCTAATAATTAGCGTTGATCTAAATATTGAAATCTTTATTCGGCCGATACTTCATTCTCTATGATTCTAAAATTACTTCGAATTGTAAGAAATTACTTCAGGCAATTATAATATTTTTCAGTTTAAAACCCAGGAAAGCCAAACTTTGCTTGTTTTTTATTTACTGAAAATGTATATTCTATTATAAAATAAAGAAATGGTATTTTAAAATTTGTGCTAGCCTCGACTCGTGACTTTTCTTCACTCATAATAATTCATCAAATAATAGAGCAAGCCAAGTAAAAAATCAAAATTGGCGTTCAAATAAAATATTACTATATTTTAGTCTTTTGCTTCTTTTTTCGAGGGGAGTCTTTTTTGCTTTGTATTAGCAGTAAGATGCAACTTGCAAGCAACCATTTAAAATTTTATTTAAAGTTCATAATTAAGCAAAGTAGTGCCATCTTACAAAAACAATAGTTTTCAAGTTTTCCCAATCATGCTATTTATTTTAAATATGCAAGGTTTGTAGGGGACCACGCTTATTCACCAAGGCAGAAGTGGGATGGGACCCATATGCATCTCCATAAGTATGATGACACCTATGTCAATAAAAATTAGTCCTCCCAATTAATTTATTTTATGTAACTTCCCATCAAAACAAAATAAATAAATAAAATATAGGAGTATTTAATATTTCTTTGTACATAAAAATTTATCATAATTTTCTTTTAATTTGTTCATAAAAATTTTGTCACTGTTATTTATAATATATAGTAGAATTTATACAATTTATTCACATTTAAAGTGAAATTTTTACTTCATTAATAATTTTATTTATATTTTGTTAAAATCTGTATAATTCATAATTTAGTAAATTTTTTATGCATAGATGAAGTATACAGTAAAATAGTTTTAGATGATAACGATGCATCCTTTTTTAGAATTACTTACTAATAAAAATTAAATATAGTGAGGGTGAGTTGCATCCACATATAAATTAATTTAATATTTCGGTACAGTATTTCATATATAATGATGTTTTGTTTTTAATGTTTACATCTTTTTTTCAATTGTAGCATCTCGAAAACTTTGAACCACCAACCCACCATCCAAATTGTATAACTCGAATTAAATAAAATTTGAATCAACTTTCGGCCGTATTGGCCCTTAATTTCAAAACATAAGTGACATTTTGTTAAGTTGCATAATCAATTCCACCAAGTAAGATATATAAATGATAATGTACGCTGAGGTTTGATTTGTATCGAAGCCCAATATAAGGACCAATTTTTATTTCATGAAAATGAAATACTAGGAATTATTATTAAATTGGGGTTTATTATAAAAAGAAAAAAAAAGAAAAAAGCCTTTGTGTAACACCCCAATTTTCATAAACTTTTCAAATTAAAAACTTTGAAGAACTAATATAGTGAAAATAAAATTTATTGATTTATAAAGAAAATTTAAACTAATTTCAAAGTCAACTTGCCAAAACTAAAGTAGTAACATGAAAATAAAATAAAACTTAATAAGTTCAACTAAAATGTCCAATGTAAAAGAAATCCTTATCCCTAGTCATTCTCCACTTCCATGGCCACTTCGACTCTGAAACTGCAAAACTGAAACGATAAGGGGTGAGCATATTGAAAATATACTCAGTGAGGAACATAACAAATATCCACATACGTCACATATATAATCAAATCACATTATCATACTTGCAAACATACGCCAAGAGACCGGAGCCCCTTGACAAACATAATCATAGTTTGAGTCGATGGCTTAAGTCCCATAACCAAACACATACATAGATCAATGGCTTAGGTCCCATGATCGCACATAACATAGATCAATGGCTTAGGTCCCATGATCGCACATAACATAGATCAATGGCTTAGGTCCCATGATCGCACATAACATAAATCAATGGCTTAGGTCCCATGATCGATCAATGGCTTAGGTCCCATGATCACACATAACAATAAATCAATGGCTTAGGTCCCATGATCGATCAATGGCTTAGGTCCCATGATCACACATAACAATAAATCAATGGCTTAGGTCCCATGATCGATCAATGGCTTAGGTCCCATGATCACACATAACATAGATCAATGGCTTAGGTCCCATGATCACACATAACAACATAGACATAAGATGCACGTAAACAAGTAATCAAACGCGATAATAAAAACATATATAACCATATGAATAAGCGTAAAATCCCTCACCTAATTCTTGAAATTGATAACTCCCTTTGATGATTTCTACCAACGCATCCCTATATGAACTCTTGAAATTTCTAAAGTTTTCGTCAAACTCGCAGCTGAACAGACCAGTCAGCTTCAAGCCTTCGTTTGAAGCCTCAAACGTCCTCAAATCGTATTTCGCCCAGAAATACGACTTCTTTGTCTTCGAGAGAGCTTTCCGTGGCCGCCTGTTTCGCCTGAATCGGAGTTCTGTGGAGGAAGTTATGGCCGTTCTCCCGAAACTGCCAGAACTTGATTTCCTGCGAAAAACTGACTCCAGCTCCTCACGTTTCCTGGGCCCCACAGCTCTCCAAAACCCGACTAAAATTTACTGTTGGCTTCGAGTTTCTATGTGTAGGGTTTGTAAATTGATTTCATATTTATACTAGTCTTTAAAGAGTTCTAGTTCTAATAGGAAACAAAAATAATAATAATAATAATAATAATAATAATAATAATAATAATAATAATAATAATAATAATAATAATAATAATAATAATAATAATAATAATAATAATAATAGTCTAGATAAAATTAATGGTGCATATCTATATTTATCATGTAATTATTTAAAAATAATAAGCTATACACGAAAAATACTAATAATTAAACTTATATAATAAATCTAAATATTTGGGGTGTTACAACCTATCCCACTTAAAAATAATTTCGTCCTCGAAATTTCTAATCATTCTTCATTCGTGTCATCTAAACAATTTCACAATTACAACTATTTCTAACAGAGCTAAACATAATAGTACTAGAACATAAAAACATTATTAAAAAAAATATCTTGTAAAACATCATAACTGCCATAACTATAATTGAACAATTAGAACACATACCTTGGAGTCGATGCAGCGCATGAGTTTCGAATGACTAGGCTAGTCTAACCTTTTAAGCTTACTTAAACCTTTTTGAAAGCAAAACATTTTTTTTTAAAGCACGAGTCTACAGGAACGTAGACCCGCTCTGATACCACTATGTAACACCCCAATTTTCATAAACTTTTCAAATTAAAAACTTTGAAGAACTAATATAGTGAAAATAAAATTTATTGATTTATAAAGAAAATTTAAACTAATTTCAAAGTCAACTTGCCAAAACTAAAGTAGTAACATGAAAATAAAATAAAACTTAATAAGTTCAACTAAAATGTCCAATGTAAAAGAAATCCTTATCCCTAGTCATTCTCCACTTCCATGGCCACTTCGACTCTGAAACTGCAAAACTGAAACGATAAGGGGTGAGCATATTGAAAATATACTCAGTGAGGAACATAACAAATATCCACATACGTCACATATATAATCAAATCACATTATCATACTTGCAAACATACGCCAAGAGACCGGAGCCCCTTGACAAACATAATCATAGTTTGAGTCGATGGCTTAAGTCCCATAACCAAACACATACATAGATCAATGGCTTAGGTCCCATGATCGCACATAACATAGATCAATGGCTTAGGTCCCATGATCGCACATAACATAAATCAATGGCTTAGGTCCCATGATCGATCAATGGCTTAGGTCCCATGATCACACATAACAATAAATCAATGGCTTAGGTCCCATGATCGATCAATGGCTTAGGTCCCATGATCACACATAACAATAAATCAATGGCTTAGGTCCCATGATCGATCAATGGCTTAGGTCCCATGATCACACATAACATAGATCAATGGCTTAGGTCCCATGATCACACATAACAACATAGACATAAGATGCACGTAAACAAGTAATCAAACGCGATAATAAAAACATATATAACCATATGAATAAGCGTAAAATCCCTCACCTAATTCTTGAAATTGATAACTCCCTTTGATGATTTCTACCAACGCATCCCTATATGAACTCTTGAAATTTCTAAAGTTTTCGTCAAACTCGCAGCTGAACAGACCAGTCAGCTTCAAGCCTTCGTTTGAAGCCTCAAACGTCCTCAAATCGTATTTCGCCCAGAAATACGACTTCTTTGTCTTCGAGAGAGCTTTCCGTGGCCGCCTGTTTCGCCTGAATCGGAGTTCTGTGGAGGAAGTTATGGCCGTTCTCCCGAAACTGCCAGAACTTGATTTCCTGCGAAAAACTGACTCCAGCTCCTCACGTTTCCTGCGCCCCACAGCTCTCCAAAACCCGACTAAAATTTACTGTTGGCTTCGAGTTTCTATGTGTAGGGTTTGTAAATTGATTTCATATTTATACTAGTCTTTAAAGAGTTCTAGTTCTAATAGGAAACAAAAATAATAATAATAATAATAATAATAATAATAATAATAATAATAATAATAATAATAATAATAATAATAATAATAATAATAATAATAGTCTAGATAAAATTAATGGTGCATATCTATATTTATCATGTAATTATTTAAAAATAATAAGCTATACACGAAAAATACTAATAATTAAACTTATATAATAAATCTAAATATTTGGGGTGTTACAACCTATCCCACTTAAAAATAATTTCGTCCTCGAAATTTCTAATCATTCTTCATTCGTGTCATCTAAACAATTTCACAATTACAACTATTTCTAACAGAGCTAAACATAATAGTACTAGAACATAAAAACATTATTAAAAAAAATATCTTGTAAAACATCATAACTGCCATAACTATAATTGAACAATTAGAACACATACCTTGGAGTCGATGCAGCGCATGAGTTTCGAATGACTAGGCTAGTCTAACCTTTTAAGCTTACTTAAACCTTTTTGAAAGCAAAACATTTTTTTTTAAAGCACGAGTCTACAGGAACGTAGACCCGCTCTGATACCACTATGTAACACCCCAATTTTCATAAACTTTTCAAATTAAAAACTTTGAAGAACTAATATAGTGAAAATAAAATTTATTGATTTATAAAGAAAATTTAAACTAATTTCAAAGTCAACTTGCCAAAACTAAAGTAGTAACATGAAAATAAAATAAAACTTAATAAGTTCAACTAAAATGTCCAATGTAAAAGAAATCCTTATCCCTAGTCATTCTCCACTTCCATGGCCACTTCGACTCTGAAACTGCAAAACTGAAACGATAAGGGGTGAGCATATTGAAAATATACTCAGTGAGGAACATAACAAATATCCACATACGTCACATATATAATCAAATCACATTATCATACTTGCAAACATACGCCAAGAGACCGGAGCCCCTTGACAAACATAATCATAGTTTGAGTCGATGGCTTAAGTCCCATAACCAAACACATACATAGATCAATGGCTTAGGTCCCATGATCGCACATAACATAGATCAATGGCTTAGGTCCCATGATCGCACATAACATAGATCAATGGCTTAGGTCCCATGATCGCACATAACATAAATCAATGGCTTAGGTCCCATGATCGATCAATGGCTTAGGTCCCATGATCACACATAACAATAAATCAATGGCTTAGGTCCCATGATCGATCAATGGCTTAGGTCCCATGATCACACATAACAATAAATCAATGGCTTAGGTCCCATGATCGATCAATGGCTTAGGTCCCATGATCACACATAACATAGATCAATGGCTTAGGTCCCATGATCACACATAACAACATAGACATAAGATGCACGTAAACAAGTAATCAAACGCGATAATAAAAACATATATAACCATATGAATGAGCGTAAAATCCCTCACCTAATTCTTGAAATTGATAACTCCCTTTGATGATTTCTACCAACGCATCCCTATATGAACTCTTGAAATTTCTAAAGTTTTCGTCAAACTCGCAGCTGAACAGACCAGTCAGCTTCAAGCCTTCGTTTGAAGCCTCAAACGTCCTCAAATCGTATTTCGCCCAGAAATACGACTTCTTTGTCTTCGAGAGAGCTTTCCGTGGCCGCCTGTTTTGCCTGAATCGGAGTTCTGTGGAGGAAGTTATGGCCGTTCTCCCGAAACTGCCAGAACTTGATTTCCTGCGAAAAACTGACTCCAGCTCCTCACGTTTCCTGCGCCCCACAGCTCTCCAAAACCCGACTAAAATTTACTGTTGGCTTCGAGTTTCTATGTGTAGGGTTTGTAAATTGATTTCATATTTATACTAGTCTTTAAAGAGTTCTAGTTCTAATAGGAAACAAAAATAATAATAATAATAATAATAATAATAATAATAATAATAATAATAATAATAATAATAATAATAATAATAATAATAATAATAGTCTAGATAAAATTAATGGTGCATATCTATATTTATCATGTAATTATTTAAAAATAATAAGCTATACACGAAAAATACTAATAATTAAACTTATATAATAAATCTAAATATTTGGGGTGTAAAGCACAAGAATGCAGACTAGAGGCCCGAGACTCGAAAAGGAGCTCGTCAAACAGGAAACAAAGCAAAAAGCGCTCTAAAAACCATTCAAAAAACACCTAATAATAAATAAAATCGTCCATCTCCATTTCCTCCGACCAACGGCCTTTGGCGATATTATTCATAACACGCAAACTAGCACTTCTGCTATGATCAATGACGAAATCCCTCGGCTTCTGACCCATTTCTTCCGCATTTCTGAGGCGACTTTTAATGCTATCTTCCTGAGTCTGTGGAACGCGCGGACGCTCCATACCCTTTGGAGGACGTCCCCGTCGCTTAGGCGGTGCTTGCTCAACAAGCATTTGCATTCCTTGGCTAACCTGCGCCTCTAACCGACTGATACGACTATCAATATCTTCTGGAGCAGTTTGTGCGCGTCTTTGCTTTGCCCACCCAAATCACCATCCAGTTTTTTAGCCTGCTGACCAACCAACTCTCCAGCTTGCTCAGAATTTCGAGCTTCATCCAAATCAGCAGCAGCTGTAATAATCTCAGTCGGATCCCTAGCCGGCGTCTCCATCTCAATATCCTCGTCCACCTCGTCCTCACTACCAGTCGGCTTATCAAGCTCCTGATCAACCGAAACCAACACCGCTGCCTCCGGCTCGTATAACGCTCTCTCCTCAGAGCCATGATCGTCAACCCTCTGGGAATCCAGAACTGGGCTACTGCCAGCCATCTCATGGCCTTCATTCTGGAAATCATGCTGCTGCACCCCCGTCGCCAAATGGCCAAAACTAGAAGAGTTCTGTTGTGCCCCCGTGGTTTGCACCATTGGGACAACAACCTTCTTGCCCTGCTCCACAATGTGCCATTGTTTATGATTCACCACACCAGACTGATGGTTAGGAGCAGTGACGGAGCTGTCGTTTGAGCTTCGTGCAAATAAATAATCATGTGCCCACAACTAGACTAGCTAGTGGTAAGTCCAGAGTCGAATCCACAGGGAACTGAGCAATAACTTCTCCTGCAAGGGTGTCACTAAAAAGGGTTTTGTTTTCCGTGGTGTTCTGACCAAAGCGTGGTTATGGGCAGAACGGGTAACCAATCCAAACTGAAATAACAAAGTAGATAAATCAAATAACAAAATAATTCTGACTTGGGTTTGAATCACTAAACATGAATTTACACTCGATCATTGGTGCAAAGATTAATCACTATATTCACATACCAGTGGTTATAGGCATAAGAATTGTTGTGCCCCTATTGTCACTTGTCACGTACACAACAAACCTCTGTCCAATCTATCCTTTCAGTTTGTGATTCCTTAGAAGGGTCAGCTAAAGGAAATCAACTACCCCGGACAACATCCACGCTCTCTGCAATGGCCTATCGCTAGTTGTGCTTTGCCCAGAATGCTTTAAGGACTAGATAGACCCACTTGACTCTTACGCCGATATTTCACAGCAGTCACGGCTCCAACACCAGTTGTACTATTTTGGAGGTCGATGGCAACTCGCCTTTTACCCAAAGTATTACTTGTGACCAAAACTCCCTAGTTAACTAGTGATCAATTAATTAACCAAGTTATCATAGCCTTATGGGAATCAAACCTAGTGTATCGGGAATATGTTCATATAGTTATTATGCCCAAATTAGACCTCTCAAGTTTATTCATTCATGCTTAGATCATCTTACCCAAATCATAATATAAACTTAGCCAGACATAAAGTAAATAACACAAACAGAAGATGTAAAGGAAAACATAACTGAAATTGAACTGACTTAAATGAAAATGAAAGTACCTACGGCCGAAAGTGCCGTGTAAAACATAAAAAGGTAGAGTACGAGAAAATTAGCCCACAGCCTGGGTTAGCTCTATCTCTCAAAATAACGCGCAACAGGACGGAATTTCAGCACCCTTAGCTTGTGAAGCTCTTCGGGTATTTATAGGAGTCATTAGGGTTTTAAGGCCCAGCCCATGACTTGCGGCCGGATCCATGCAAGCATGGAGATGCGTATCCTTTTTTAGACCTAATTTTCGTGAAGATATGTTTCCTTTTGGATAAGGCTATGGTTTGGCCTTATCGATCTCTTTTGGATAGCTACCGCCTTCCTCCTTTCTCGGACTCCCACTTGCTCTTCTTCTTCGCCCGTCTGTCGTGCCTCTGTCTTTTCTTTCCTTCCTGGCTCCTCTCTCCTGCCAGCTCTCGTGCGGTACTTCTGGGCATAAGGGAAAATCTTGCTTCCATCATCCCTTTGCTTCTGGCACATACCTCTTTCACGAGAGGTGACAGCGCTTTCAACACATGGAGTGCTTCAAAGAATTCTTCTGCTCGGCTGATTCCTCTGGTCAGAGGATTTCGCTGCTCGGATGACTTCTCTGTGCTGGCGGTCAGAGGAATGACTTCCGCTCTGGATCCAGAGAAATGATCTCTGCTCTGTCGTTCAGAGGACTTGCTTTCCCACTGTGCTTCCAGAGGAATCACTTCTCCGCTGGCGAAGCTTGAGTCCTCTGGCAAACCCGACTCCTCTGGCGGCTACGATTTCTCTGGCCTTTCCGAATCCTCTGATACTCCATTTCTCTGGCATTTTGGCTTCTTTCCCGCAAGCTGGTTCCTGCCATTGAACTATGCCCTCCCAGGCGACCAAACCACACAAACACACGGAAAAAGACTCGAACTAGACTTAAAACAAACACAAAAACATAGCACAAACCTGGGCTCATCACACGCACACACTTTAAACACGATTGTCCTCAAGCGTGCATGCATGAATTTGCCTGGGAAACAGACACGAACGAAAAAGACACACAAAACATAAAAAAAAACGAAAACACATAGCATGCCAAACTCTCTCAGTCCAACAGTAAAATGAAGATCAAAAGAAACAACAAGTAGCTAGATCAAACAATCAAAATTGCCATCAATTGAGTCAAGATCGGGTTGTGGGCATAAGGATGTTCCTCCCATTCCACTCTTTCTCTCAAGTGTTTAAGCTCGTGTTTACACTCCAGACATCTTGATTGGGTTCTGACCATAAGCTTGCCTATCTTCTAATATCTTCCCCTTTAGTCAAAGTCCTAGGTGCATCTCATTAGGTCTTTCATGGGTTGTAATGTGGCTTAAGGCATAAGGTGAGGATTTTTGGTACGAGGCTAAGGTCATACTGAACTTCACTCTGGGCAACTGACTTCCTAAATTCTTTTGATCCTTGCCTATTCTTACGGGCCTAAGCACATTCTTCCATTTATTCTTTTTTTTTTTTTTTTTTTTTTTTTTTTTTTTTTTTTTTCTGGACTTTTCTCTGTTTTGGGATTTAGATTTCCCATTTTTGCATTTTCTTTGCACTAGTCCTGCCCGTAGGATCCATTACACCATTCTCCCCTTCTTTTTGTTTTGCCCTTAAGTTTAGTTTTTGACCGGGATGGCTCAAATCTAGGCAAATTTTATAAGTGAATTCAAAAGAATTATTAAGCTCAAAAGGGTTGCAAGTGATAAAAGTGGGGTTGGTCAGTTTGGCTCAGTGGGCTGAAAGAAAGAAAATGCCTAAATCATTCAATACACCTAGACTGTGTACACAGGGTTCGACCAAGAATCAAGGTAAGTTCTAGCATTTCCCTTAATCAAGATGTCAAAATTCACACAATGAAAGAAAGAATTGTTTTGGCCTAAGGTAACAATTTAAAAGCTCAAATCCTCACAAGGTATGCCCAATTCCCTATCCATCGTCCTCAACTACATACGGCATAGAGTTTGCTTAATCTCGCTCACAAAATTGCACTTTCAAATCATCACAAACTGAGAAACTTCGAATGTGCAGCATGCTTGACACAAACTATGAAACAAAAAAGATACCGGGTCTTTCCTCCCACTCACACACTTTGCTTTAAGGCAAAGGGTGCGAGAACAAGGATTACCCGGTAAAGCAACAACAGACGCCTTGGCCCCCCCCCACACACACACTTTGCTTTGGGCAAAGTGGTTGTGTAGAGGGGGTCAAGGAAAACACAAACTAAAAAAAAAACGAACAAAAACAGAAACACCAACACAAACGATCAAACACAAATCATGCAGACGCAACAAAACAAAACAAACTAAAAACTAAACATCCTAGGGAGGGTAGAATTCAAGGAGCAGGTGCAGGTGGATACCTGAACCCTTGATACTTGAAAAAGGCCAGGAGGGCCTTCTGGGTTGCCGCCAGTGCTTCTTGGGTCTCGATTATCCTGTTCTCAATCCTTTCCAGCCTATCTCCTTCCTCCTCTTCCGACTCTGACTCCTCCACCTTTTCTTTTCATTTTTCCTCAACGGGTCCTTGGGCTTCTGCTGCTGAAGATTCTCTTTCATCTGGATTGATAAATCTGGGAATCCCCCGATCCATTTTGACGTCCTTCATGCGGATCAGGGCTTCGATGTTTAACTTCTCTGGCTCGATTCTGGTGTTCCCCTCCTCAATCTCAATCTCATTCATTTTGGCGAAAGCGGTGGTGAATTGAATGCAGGAAAGTCTCTGATTCGGTTTGCTGATTATAGAATCGATATGCTCAATCAGAAAGGCCCCAAAGTTGAGCCTCACCCCGCTGTGCATTGCCCAAAGGATATAGAGATCCTTCTTGGACATAGCATTTCCACTATCGATTTTGCCGAAGAGGGAATACGAAAGAATGCGATGGCAGATCCTCAAAGCTGAGTCTCGAATCCTATGCCCTTTCACCTTCTGAGTTCTGAACTGCCCTCCATCGCCTATCTCTGCCCACATTTCATCCCACTCCTGTGCAGTGAATGTGGGGATTCCTCTCTTCGCCTCTTTGTAGTCCTTCTTCTGCAAATCCTTAAGCTTAATCATCCCCAGATTTTGGTTGAGCTCATTCACTGACATGTCTCTGATCTCCCCATTCATGGAAAAACTCATTCCCAAAGGCCCGCAGGTTTGATTGATATCCACCTGCACTGATTCAAGCACTTCTCTCACCACCTCCTCGTAAGCGTGCCCTGGCCAATCCAAGAATGCTTTCCATCCGATGTTGTTGAAATACTCCTTCACCTTTTCCACTATGCCCAGGGGTTCCAGTGCGTCCATATTTGGTATCTTGGGCACAGCAATCCCTTTCTCCACCTTCTTCTTGCTCTTCGGTGCAGAAGCCGGTTCTCCCTTTATCATACGGATCGGGGTTGGGTCTAGTACCTCCTTCCTCCTCTTCGCTGGAGTTTCTTCTTGTTCCTCGCCGGACTTCTCCGAATCAGATGGTTCGTTTCTTTCTGTTGATGATTCTTCGACCGGCGTCCCCAATTTCTTCCTCTTCTGGGTAGTGGTGGTGCGCTTCTTCTTGGACGGCTCTCCCTTTTCTTCCTTCGCCTTGTCTTCTACTTCGTTCTCATGCTGGTTCTCGGCGCCGAGAGTAGGGACGGCGATTTTCGCCGTGAGTTGCTTGATTTCATGTTCGTCTACCGGCGAGGGGCTCTCGGTGCGAGCTAGGGTTTTGGATGAGGGAGTAGGCGTGGTTTCCATCGGGAGTGGTTCTTTGTGTGGGGCTTTCTTTGGTGCTTTTGGTTTTGCCGGTGTGGGGTCTTCTCCGGTAAGGTCGATTTCTGTTCCGTCGGGTATTCCTCGAAGTTTATTCTTGGGTCTGGTGGCTACCATGGTGGTTTTGAATTCGAAAGGTTGAGAGAAGGGTGGTGATTATGGGAAGTTGGCTTGTTAGGGAAATAATGTAGTGGTAAGGGTTTTTAGGGTTTTTGTGAGGTGAAAAGTCAGACTGACAACTGTAACTTGATGTGACGTGCGTCAGGTGATTTCAGCCGCGTTCTGCCCGAGGGCCCCCTTTTTGCCCTGGAATCATTGCTTCTTTACTAGACTGTCCCTTTTGCCCATAACTCCTTTTCTGTTTCTGCAAAACACATTCAAATTTCCGCGAAGGCGGGAAACTAAAACTTGCCCACAGATGTGGGCACAACCAGGCTTCTGGGCAAACAAAAACGAAAAAAACGAAACAAACTTAAAAGAAGAGAAAAACTAAACGGAAACACCAGGTTACCTCCTGGCTAGTGCCCTATTTATCGTCCTGGGCATGACGTGATACCTTTTTATTGGTCCGAGGTGCTTGTGGCTGGGTCGAGATCCAGTTCTTCCCCAGCGTCGGGTTTATGCCCATAATAGGCTTTCAACCTTTGTCCATTCACCTTGAACACCTTCCCTGATTTTGGGTTCCCGATCTCCACGGCTCCATTTGGGAATTGGGTCTTCACCACGAATGGGCCGGTCCACTTGGTACTCAGCTTCCCTTGTGCAAACTTGAACCGTGTTTGGTATAGCAGAACTTCTTGCCCATAGCTGAATTGCTTGCTTGTGATTAAGGCATCATGGCTCTTTTTCATTCTTTCCTTGTAGAGGGCAGCATTGTCGTATGCTTCCCTCCTGATTTCCTCGAGCTCTTGGATCTCTAGCTTCCTCGCTTGTCCTGCTTTATCCCAATCATAGTTTACTTTGTTCACTGCCCAGAACGTCTTGTGCTCCAATTCCACCGGTAAATGACACCTCTTGCCGTACACCATTCGATTTGGTGACATCCCGAATGGAGTTTTGTATGCAGTGCGATATGCCCATAAGGCATCTTCCAGTTTGAGACTCCAGTCCTTCCCTGTTGGGCCCACAGTCTTTCGCAAAATCGTTTTGATTATGCGATTTGAGAGCTCGGCCTGTCCATTGGCTTGTGGGTGATAGGCTGTCGAGACTCGATGTTGGACTCCATACTTTTTGCACAAATTTTCGATTGAGAAATTGCAGAAGTGGGATCCTTGGTCGCTGATGATTGCTCTGGGCACACCAAATCTGCAAAAGATGTTAGTCTTCAAGAAATTCACCACTACCTTTGAGTCATTTGTTGGGGATGCTTTTGCCTCCACCCATTTGGAAACATAATCCACCAAAAGTAGGATGTACAAGTTTCCTCTCGAGCTGGGAAGGGGTCCCATGAAATCCATTCCCCAAATGTCAAAGATCTCCACGGGCATGATTGGCATCATGGGCATTTCATTTCTCCGTGTTATGTTCCCTTCTCGCTGGCATTGTGGGCAATTCTTGCAAATGGTGTAGCTGTCCTTAAATATTGTTGGCCAATAAAAACCACACTCCAGAATCTTGGCTGCGGTTCTCTTATGCCCAAAGTGTCCCCCACATTCTTTCGAATGGCAGAATTCTAGGATGCTTCCTTGCTCCTCTTGCGGGATACATCTTCGAAGCATTTGATCCCCACATTGCTTCCACATGTATGGTTCATCCCAGATGTATGCTCGGCTATCTCTGGCCAATCTCTTCCTCTGGGCATAAGTGTACCCAGTGGGTACATATCCGGAGCAAAGGTAATTGCACAGATCCGCGTACCACGGATCTTCTCTGTTTCCTTGAGCATTCATTAGTTGTTCATCTGGGAACGTTTCCTTGATTGGTTCCCTTTCTTCCTTCCTTACGATCCTACTGAGATGATCGGCCACTTGGTTCTGTGCTCCAGCTTTGTCCTTTATCTCCACGTCGAACTCTTGTAGTAGCAGAACCCATCGTATCAGCCTGGGCTTAGATTCCTTCTTGGCCAGAAGGTACTTCAGAGCCGCATGATCGGTGTAGACTGTGGTCTTTCCTCCAAGCAGGTAAGATCTAAATTTTTCAAAGGCGAACACCACTGCCAACATCTCATTCTCTGTTGTGGAGTAATTGACTTGAGCTCCATTCAGTGTCTTCGAGGCATAATAGATGACGTGACTCTCCTTTCCCCGCTTCTGCCCAAGAACTGCCCCTATGGCGTATCCACTGGCATCACACATCACCTCAAAGGGCATACCCCAGTCAGGAGGTTGTATTATGGGTGCGGAGATAAGATTGTTCTTCAAGATCTGGAAGGCCTCCTTGCAATCCTCATCAAAATCCCACTCCACTTCGTTTTGTAGCAGCCTTGTCATAGGTTGGGCAATCTTTGCAAAGTCCTTTACAAACCTTCTGTAAAACCCAGCATGCCCAAGGAATCCTCGTAACTGCTTAATGTTCGTTGGATAAGGTAGCTTGGCAATGATTTCAATTTTTGCCTTATCCACCTCTATTCCTCTGCTCGATATCACATGTCCGAGCACAATTCCTTCTCTGACCATGAAATGGCACTTCTCATAGTTTAACACTAAACTTTTGTCCACGCACCTTTGCAGCACCTTTTCCAGATTGTCTAAGCATGAGTCGAAGGTTTTTCCATACACCATGAAATCATCCATGAATACTTCGATGCAATTCTCAAGGAGATCCGAGAATATGCTCATCATGCATCTTTGGAATGTGCCTGGGGCGTTGCATAGCCCAAATGGCATCCTCCTGTAGGCAAATGTCCCGAAAGGGCAAGTGAAAGTCGTTTTGCCCTGGTCCTCCTCTGCGACCCAAATCTGCATGTAGCCTGAGTATCCATCTAGAAAGCAAAAATACTGATTCCCCGCAAGTCTTTCCAGCATCTCATCGATGAAGGGCAAAGGGAAGTGATCCTTCCTTGTCTTCTGGTTGAGCTTGCGGTAATCGATACACACCCTCCAGCCGGTCTGCAATCTTGTAGCAATTAATTCTCGGAATTCATTCTCCACCACTTGTATGCCCGACTTCTTGGGCACAACGTGCACTGGACTTACCCATCTGCTATCGGATACTGGGTATATTATGCCCAAATCCAATAGCTTGAGTATTTCTTTCATCACTACCTCCT
Source organism: Salvia miltiorrhiza (assembly GCF_028751815.1). Taxonomy (NCBI): domain Eukaryota; kingdom Viridiplantae; phylum Streptophyta; class Magnoliopsida; order Lamiales; family Lamiaceae; genus Salvia; species Salvia miltiorrhiza. The sequence goes on along the minus strand of NC_080393.1, from coordinate 47,023,379 downwards.
TCATGGCTGGATTCAGTTTCCTCTGGGGATCTCTGACTGGAATTGCATCTTCCTCTAGTAATATGTGGTGCATGCATACGGTGGGGCTTATGCCCTTAATGTCGGCTAAGGTCCATCCAATTGCTTCCTTGTACTTTCCCAAAGTCATCTTGACTCTGTTCTCGTCTTCAAGTGTCAACTCCGAGTTGATGATCACAGGCAAAGTGTCATCCTCGCCCAAGAAGATATACTTGAGGTGTTTGGGCAGAGACTTCAGCTCGAGCTTGGGTGCCCTTTGGATTGAAGGCACCAGTCGGTCTTCCTCCTTCAAGGTAGGGATTTTCAGAGCTTCCGTATAATTGACCTCTTCGCTCCATGTATTAAGTACCTTCACTGCCTCTTGCAATTCTTTCTCTTGCAAGTCCTCCTCTGTTATGGCATTCTGGATTATTATGTCATATGGCTCTTTGAATGCTGCTTTAGGCAAAACCTCCTCAACAACTTTCTCGATCATGTCGACACTTCTCACCATCTCTGTATCAGCTGGATGCTTCATGGCATTGTATATGTCGAAGGTCACCGTTTCCCCTTCAAACTGACATGTTAGCTTCCCCGTATCACAATCTATGCGAGTCCTGGCAGTCTTTAGAAATGGTCTGCCCAAAAGCATTACAGGATCTCGTGCTTTTGACTTCCCCATGTCGAGAATGTAAAAATCCGCTGGAAAGATGAGTTCCTCCACTTTAACCAGCACGTCTTCCAATATCCCCTCTGGGTAGACACTTGATCGATCTGCCAGTTGGATTACCACTCGGGTGGGCTTCAGCGGTCCTATCTCCAGGTCCTGGTACATGGATAAGGGCATAACGTTGATAGATGCCCCTAAATCAAGCATCGCCTTCTCCACTTTCATTGTTCCTATCACACAGGGGATGTAGAACATCCAGGATCTCCACACTTTATCGGCATATCTCTTTGTAAGACTGCGGATACAGATTCTCCCACTTGAAATTTCGCATCATCAGTGTATTTGACTTTCCTGGTGTAGAGTTCCTTGAGAAATTTTGCACATCTGGGCATAGAGCGTAATGCGACCAAAAGGGGCATATTGACCTCTACCTTCTTGAAGATTTTGACCAGTTCGGTCAGCTCTTCCTTTTCTTGTTCCTTGGCTGCTCTGCCTGGAAAAGGAAGTATGGGCTCGGTCTGGCTCGCTTTCCCTTTTCCCTTACCCATCGCTTTCCACTTTTCATCTTTCTCTCTGGCAAATTCTTCCTCATCTGCTGATCCCATTTCGACTTGTTCGTTGATCTCTGACTTTTCTTGGTCTTTCTCTTTCACCACTTCGGGCAACTCCTTTCCTCCTCTGAGTGTCATGGCATTCACTTTCTTCACCTCCACTTGAGATGGAAGTGTCCCTTGTTTGTTTTCAAGTCTGGCGACTGCTTGGGCAAGATGTGATAGTTGGGAGTTCACATTCTGCATTCCTCCTCTTGTCTCCATTATGAATTTTTCGGTCTCACTCTGGAACTTCACTTGTTGCTGAGCCATTTGATGCACTAGCTCTGATAAGGAGGATCCTCTTGCCTGTTGAGGTTGTTGCGAGTATTGTGGTGGATTACTCGTCTGCCCTTGGTTCGGCCCCAAATAGTGGTTATTGCCGTATCTAAGGTTCTCATGTTGCCTCCATCCTTGATTGTTATACTGCTGTCTGTAAGGCTCAAAAGGTTTCTGGTTCTGCTCTCCATTGTTTCCTCCTGGTTGTTGCCCAATGGCATTAAGCTCTTCATCTTCGAAAAGTTGTGGACATTCATCGGTTGCATGTGAAGTTGCCATGCAGAGTTGACATGCCTTCACAGGTTTCCGAATGTTGGGAATTCCTTGATTGGGTGCTCCTTGGTTCGTCATAAACTTCTCGAACATGTTGCACAGCTTGTCCAATTTTTCATCTCGGGCAGAGGTGGCTGGTGTCAGAGGAGTCCTGACTATAGTTCCTTCCTCATCTCTCGATTCCTCTGCCATGTCGGCTATGAGCTTGAAAGCCTCCGCTGCGGATTTGTTTAAGATTGATCCTCCACATGCAGCGTGTAACCATTGCCTATCTTGCCTCTGGAGTCCTCCCACGAAATACCGAATAAGATCATGATTTGGTATTTGGTGTTGTGGGCATTTGGCCAGCATCTGCTTGAACCTTCCCCAGTACTCATATAGAACTTCTCCTGATCCCATCTTAATATTGCTTATTCGAGTCCTTAGATTTTGAATCCGGGCAGCTGGAAAGTATCGCTCCAAAAACTTGCTTTGTAGTTCCTGCCAGGTCCGAATGCTTCCTTCGAGTAAATCATACAACCACTCCCTCGCTCCCTCTAACAGAGAGAACGGAAAAGTAAGGAGGCGTATGTATTCGCCAAGGGCTGGGGTAGCGGTGCGCACTGTTCCACATGCCATCTCAAAATCTTGTAAATGCCTTTGAGGGTCCTCTCCGGGCATATCACTGTATTTGGGCAAAATCTGGATGAGAGTATACTTCAATTCCCAATTTCCAGTGATCTCCGGCAGTACTATGGCTGAGGGCCGGAGGTTCAGGTTGCTTGGAAACATCATGTCTCGGAGAGTTTTGTTGGCGTCATCATTCTGCCCTTCTGGATTCTCTGCCATCTCTCTTTCTGCTGTTCTCTGTCTCTCTGCTTCTAACTCTCTTTCTCTGGCTTTTGCCTCTTGTTCTGCCCTGCGTCTAGCAGCGTTGTTCTCTCGAGCAATTCTTTCGATATCCTCGTGGAACAAAAGATCTTCGTTACCTGCACTCCTGGTACGACGCATACACAAACGTGAAGGCAAAACTCACACAAAAATCACAAAAGAAATTACTAGCGCTCTCTGTTCCCCGGCAACGGCGCCAATTTGACGGAGCTGTCGTTTGAGCTTCGTGCAAATAAATAATCCTGTGCCCACAACTAGACTAGCTAGTGGTAAGTCCAGAGTCGAATCCACAGGGAACTGAGCAATAACTTCTCCTGCAAGGGTGTCACTAAAAAGGGTTTTGTTTTCCGTGGTGTTCTGACCAAAGCGTGGTTATGGGCAGAACGGGTAACCAATCCAAACTGAAATAACAAAGTAGATAAATCAAATAACAAAATAATTCTGACTTGGGTTTGAATCACTAAACATGAATTTACACTCGATCATTGGTGCAAAGATTAATCACTATATTCACATACCAGTGGTTATAGGCATAAGAATTGTTGTGCCCCTATTGTCACTTGTCACGTACACAACAAACCTCTGCCCAATCTATCCTTTCAGTTTATGATTCCTTAGAAGGGTCAGCTAATGGAAATCAACTACCCCGGACAACATCCACGCTCTCTGCGATGGCCTATCGCTAGTTGTGCTTTGCCCAGAATGCTTTAAGAACTAGATAGACCCACTTGACTCTTACGCCGATATTTCACAGCAGTCACGGCTCCAACACCAGTTGTACCATTTTGGAGGTCGATGGCAACTCGCCTTTTACCCAAAGTATTACTTGTGACCAAAACTCCCTAGTTAACTAGTGATCAATTAATTAACCAAGTTATCACAGCCTTATGGGAATCAAACCTAGTGTATCGGGAATATGTTCATATAGTTATTATGCCCAAATTAGACCTCTCAAGTTTATTCATTCATGCTTAGATCATCTTACCCAAATCAGAATATAAACTTAGCCAGACATAAAGTAAATAACACAAACAGAAGATGTAAAGGAAAACATAACTGAAATTGAACTGACTTAAATGAAAATGAAAGTACCTACGGCCGAAAGTGCCGTGTAAAACATAAAATGGTAGAGTACGAGAAAATTAGCCCACAGCCTCGGTTAGCTCTATCTCTCAAAATAACGCGCAACAGGACGGAATTTCAGCACCCTTAGCTTGTGAAGCTCTTCGGGTATTTATAGGAGTCATTAGGGTTTTAAGGCCCAGCCCATGACTTGCGGCCGGATCCATGCAAGCATGGAGATGCGTATCCTTTTTCAGACCTAATTTTCGTGAAGATATGTTTCCTTTTGGATAAGGCTATGGTTTGGCCTTATCGATCTCTTTTGGATAGCTACCGCCTTCCTCCTTTCTCGGACTCCCACTTGCTCTTCTTCTTCGCCTGTCTGTCGTGCCTCTGTCTTTTCTTTCCTTCCTGGCTCCTCTCTCCTGCCAGCTCTCGTGCGGTACTTCTGGGCATAAGGGAAAATCTTGCTTCCATCATCCCTTTGCTTCTAGCACATACCTCTTTCACGAGAGGTGACAGTGCTTTCAACACATGGAGTGCTTCAGAGAATTCTTCTGCTCGGCTGATTCCTCTGGTCAGAGGATTTCGCTGCTCGGATGACTTCTCTGTGCTGGCGGTCAGAGGAATGACTTCCGCTCTGGATCCAGAGAAATGATCTCTGCTCTGTCGTTCAGAGGACTTGCTTCCCCGCTGTGCTTCCAGAGGAATCACTTCTCCGCTGGCGAAGCTTGAGTCCTCTGGCAAACCCGACTCCTCTGGCGGCTACGATTTCTCTGGCCTTTCCGAATCCTCTGATACTCCATTTCTCTGGCATTTTGGCTTCTTTCCCGGAAGCTGGTTCCTGCCATTGAACTATGCCCTCCCAGGCGACCAAACCACACAAACACACGGAAAAAGACTCGAATTAGACTTAAAACAAACACAAAAATAGAGCACAAACCTGGGCTCATCAAGCAGCCGTCAGATTTTCCTGAATAGCTACCGGCTCCACACGTCGCTTTTTTCGACATGTTTCTTGAGAATGCCCAGTTATTTTGCAACGACCACAGTAAAGAGGCAAATTTTCAAAGACAAATTCAACATGGAATGATGTATCCTCACCATCAATTAAAAGAGTAGAAGGTAGATTTTGAGACATATCGATTTCCACAAGGATTCTAGCGAATTGTCCGAAGTCACGTCCTGCCGACGCTCCATCGATCTTTAAGGGGTGACCCAAATATCTGCCAATTCCAGAAATAACCTGTGGGTTCCAGTATTCTATCGGCAGATAGTGTATGCGAACCCAAACGTCCGCCAAAGAGGAATTCTCTTTGAAAGGATCAAAATTTCGAGTCCATTCACGGAGTCGGAGGAGCCCTTTTGAGAGCTCCCAAACTGCCTTTCCCTTTGCTGTAGCCTTATCTTCAGCCGTAGTAAATCGGAGAGTGAAATAACCTTTTCCCAAAGGAATTAGTTGCCAATCAGAGGCTAAACTCCATAATCTCTGAAGTTCCCACTTTAGTTCCATAGTTGATCTCGGTTTGTCTCCTTTCCGAAGAAACAAACGTCCTGTCAAAGCAAATTCAAAGGCCTTAATCTCCTTAAGATATAGATCCTTCGGTATTTTGAGAGAGAACTGATCGCCCTCCTTAGTAGGCCGCAGATCATGAAAAATGTGAGCAGCCAAATCCGGTCTTTTCACCGGCCTCTTGCCAGTAGCCTCCGCATAAGAAACTCTATCGTCATGCTTAGGGGAGATGCTAACGATGTCGGAATTAGTGAGAATCTGGGTAGGTTGCTTACCTGTCAGACTTGATGAATTACCAGTAGATCGCAGTCCGACGGCAACCGCGCCGGAATCAGTACCCGCCCCCCTGGGAGGCAGACGCATACCATGGGAGAAATCAGGTTTAGTTCGAACATCAAAGTTGGAAGAAACCGGTGGAAGGTTAAGACCCCCCTTGTCTCGACCGATGATCGGCGAACTGGAGGCCATCCGCCGGCGGCAATGAACGGTAGGAATTAGGAATTAGGGGCGGCTAGGGTTAGCGAAGGGGGAGAGATGGTCTGCATTTTTTCATTACTATAATGATGATAAAAATAAACAAAATGATAATTGCCTTTTTTGGGAGTCTTTCCCAAACGTTTTTGTTAAATGAAATGAAATACTAGGAATGTTGTAACAAAAAACAACAATAATGTTATACTCACTTCGTCTCAATATTCACGATTCGTTTCTTTTAGATATGAGTCTTTTAGATATGAGTACTAATAAAATTAAAATTAAGAGATAAATTGTGTGTCTCACACACTTCATTATTTTTAATTAAGAAGCACTGAAAGTCTGGAATCCCTCCGTCCTGCTCTCTCTCTTCCTTCCCCTAATCTCCTGTTACAGACTTAGTCCCCAATTTGTGAACCCTTCCCTTTTATGAATATCGATAAAAATGAAACGAAAGGAAGTCTTGAGCTTTGTTTTTTATGTGGAACTTATTGTGTCAACTTGGGGAAGAGAAAAGGTTGGTGGTGGGGGTTGCCATGCGTGGATTCGGAGATGAGAGGATGGCGACGACGAGGCAGCATTGTCGACTTTGCTACTGTTCGCTGGAGTTCTATAAAGGGGAGGGTCAGCGGTGACTTTGTTGTGTCGGCCAGACCTAGGAAGGATAAATGAGGCGTGAGAATAAGGGACCTGGAGCCCAACGACGACAGCTTTTCGATCGTGCGGTTGCTGAAAATCAAAGTCAGGGGCAACAATTTGAGTGATTGGATTTGAGGGATCTAGGGTTTGGGGGAAATTAGGCGACAAAGCTGCCATTTGAAATAAGATAGGCGATGACTAGGACTGGATAATAAAGAGAGAGAGAGAGAGATGGGCGGAGGCACGGCTGGTGACTGTGCAGTCGCCTGAGTCCACGAAAGGGAAGCCGATGCTGGTTACCTAGGAGTGTGCGTGTTTTTTTTTTGTTAGGGAGAAAAGTTGAGAGATGAGCGAGATGTGAGAGAGAGGGCTGGAGATGTCAGTGGTGGTGCATGGAAGGCAGTCACACTGAAGCTCAGAAAGAACGGTGATGGCTATCGCCAATGGCGCTTATGAGGAAGAATGAGAAGGGTGCGTCTGCGTATGTTGTTTACTATGTGTGTGTGTGCGTGTTCTATGTGTGTGAGAGAGAGGGTTATAGCTATGCAGGTAGATTAATAAATCATTAATGAAGTCTTACTTATTGCCTAATTTAAAAAGAGGCCATGAATATTGGAACAACCGAAAAAGAAAAACATGCCATGAATATTGGGATGAATGGAGTAGATTATTATGTTAGTTGAGTCCTCCTTGCGGCCGAGCCAAACAAGAAGATTGTATAACATGTTGAATAAATTTATTAATATTAATATATAATATAATACTACTCCCCCCGCCCTATTACAAATATCCCATTACTTTTGGGCATAGAGATTGAGGAATGTATAATTAGTAGATAAAGTGAGTTAATGGAGAGAGAGATAAATAAATTGAGATTTGTAAAAGTAGGTATAGAGAGAGAAAGAGTAGGTGGTGAGCTCATTAGTTAATTAGTCTCTTAATTATTTACCAAAAAAGAAATAAGACATTTGTAATCGGACATCCCATTATAAAAATTGGGACATTTGTAATGGGACATTTAAGTATATATATGGAAGCGATCATATAGAACCTCTTCCCTTGAGACAACAGTTGGGCAGCTTTCTAGTTGTCGCAGCCCGAAATCCCAACGCTAGTAATAGCGGGGTACGAGTATCGATACGACTAAAATAATTGAATAAAGAACCATAAGACTTGAATTGAACATCGGCGGAAGCTTACATCAAAATTATACCAAGGCAAAGCATTATAATTTGGCTCAAGAGTATATACGTCAACATCATTATAACTTCTTGAATATCAGGAATTTCAAGAAGAAAAGCAAAGTAGGTACTGCTTATTTTTCATATGGAAGTATAATATCCAGAGTAACACAGCAAAAAGTGTAACAATTATATGTATGAAGACATATAATCGCGAGTATATTGTTTGATTTTAAAGGAATAATGTATCTTCTCACTAGGGTTTCATCAATAAAGGAAAACAAAGTTCATCATCCTTAAGACTCTATCATCAAGGGAAAACAGCAAGAAAACTTCATCAGTGAAACCATCCCCACCAGCACCAGTCCAATCTCGCTCCAAAGCTTAACCTGCACATTTAGAAATATATGCAGGGCGTGAGTAATAATACTCAGTGGGCAAACGCCGGAAAAACATCAAAGGCGCTCTTAGAGCTATATGTTTGAAGCTTGCCATATCATCAGCAATACACAGAAATAAATTAGCATCAAAGAATATGTGCATGCAGTTTTCATAATCATAACATCGTAAGTAAACGATAGCGCTATCAAAGTATTCATCATGTATGTACCACATCTACAACTCATCATTATCAGCACTGAGAAGTAGGCCTCCCTCTCAAGTACCGTGACTGGCCGACCCGAAGACGGCTCACAGTCACCTCTGTGCACAAAATCCCGCTTGTGGCAGGACCGAATTCGTCTCATCAGTAGAGGGTAACATACAAGCTCATCAAAAATTGGCAAGTCAAACAGTTCATAAACATCATTTATCTCAATATTTGATAAACTCATAAATATCATCAATTCATCATTTTAGAAAGCTCATACGATATTCGTATACTCAAAATATTGCCCACCTGGAGTCCTTCGCTTAAGTGCGGCTAGGAATAGGTGACTTACTTCTTCGTCTCGCTCGGGTCTTCATAAATCATCAACATCATCACGAAGGTTCATGTGATAAAACAAACCTCAGTTAGAACTCAATACTAAAAATCCATTCTCGTCTCAATAATAACTCCTCACTCAGCGTCTATTTACCCAATGAAACTAAATCTCTAGGTATACTCAACCTCTAAGGTTTCACACGCCTTACACTCGATTTATCTCTCAACTCGGACCATACTCATAGCAAACAAGCACATAGGCATGCACAATCACATAAGCATACAACTTCACATAAACATATCACAAACAAACAAACAAACAAACAAACATAAGTTTGACTCGGAGACCAGAGCAGAGAAATGCTCGGTGGTTAGAGTGGAAAACTCGGCAGCGCAGAGCAGACTAGCTCGGCAGAGCAGAGAAGAAAATACTCGCCAGAGAAATCAATAGTCAGAGGAATGACTTCGTCAGAGGAATCGATCGTCAGAGGAATCACGAACTCTCTGTCATACCAGAGGAATGACTTCTCGAGTCAGGGCAGCGAAATGACGAACTCTCTGGCCTATCAGCGGAGAAATGAATTCGCTGGCAGGGCAGCGGAGAAATGAATTCTCTGGCATGCCAGCGGGGAAAAGACTTCTCTGGCATGCCGGCGGGAAAATGAACTCTCTGGCATACCAGCGGAATCACAACCCGGCAGAGCAGAACAAGACTCAAGGCAGAACAGTGCCATCAAGAGCAACTCGAAAACTCATCAACTTTTCATTCCCAAAAGCATCAAAAATTACTATCACTCAACATCATAGCCAACTCAAAGACTCATCTAAACTCTTCATTCATCAAACATTACGTTAATCTTTCATATATTCATGCTCATCATCAAATCATCATTCAAGACATAACTTACAGATTTTTCCCAATTCTTACATCAAACTAAATTTTGTAAAAACTCATATCTCAAGACTAAGTTTTGAAAAACACCTCTTAATCACTTCAAATCATCACGTATAACATACATCTCATCACATATAACACATTTCTCACCCCCTTTTTAGAAAAGAATCGGAAAGATTTTTAAAGGGCATGAACCCTAATTCCGAAAATGAAGAAAAAGTAGGAGGGGAAGTTTCTCATGCTTAAAAACATCTTTTTACGCACACATATCACCACATACATCTCACAACAAGTCTAGATCCAAAAGATCAAAACACTTACTCAACAGTTTCAAGAAAAAGGACGTATTTTCTCGATTTCATCCGGTTATAACTCAACAATTCTTCTTGAAACAAGCGTGGAAAGTGTTTAAGGCTAGATTTAGCGGAGTATTTTATCTCAGTTATGGCTGGTGAAGCTTTGAGCTTAGTCTCCAATGGAGGAGAGAGAGAATGTCGTGAGGGAGAGAGAAGAAGTTGAAGAGCCGAAAATGATGAGAAATGACGGAGAGAGAGAGAGACTCATCGGTTTTAACAAGATTCTTATTCTCTAAGATAAGAAGCATTAAATGCTCAATAGTATTTTGTCTCCCCCTTAGCAGCAAGTCTCATCCGCCAATTATCCACATGTGAGAAAGGGCTTAAAATATTGATTGAGAGTGTAGAAGTGTGCGGCGGTAATATAAATCATGTGTGTTAAAATTTCGAAAATCATACTGACTCAAAAATAAGTGCACACATATCAGATAAATCACATAACGTCAATTTAATAGCTCACAAGGCTATCGCATTAAAACAGATCATCACTCGTCATTTATCTAATCATCACTCTAGCTTAATCCTCTTTATAGTGACTCTCAGTCACTACCTCGACTCTATCTCTCGTCTTTCATCTCATCTCAAAATCAATCAACGTCTCCATCTCAATTCTAACATCATTCTCAATTCTCTCAACATCATATTACCATCCATCGATAACTCAAGGGTTCTCTCCCTCTCTTCCTTGACTCTATGTCAAACCCATTATTCCTATTTTCTTAATAGGACAGTCAATTTCTGATAACTCGATATCCGGTAATTCTATTCCCGGTAATCGGAAGTAAAATCTCAACTCAATTCAATCAGCATCTCTAACTCAACTCGTTTCTCAAATCTCATCACTCTAACTCCATCATGAGTTTGTCCACTCATAACTCATAATCTCGCATCTCGACATCTCAGTATCCTCAATAGTGTTGAAACACTATCTCTCAACATAAGGAAAAGTACGGGGTGTTACATCCTACCCCCCTTAAAAGAAATTTCATCCCGAAATTTGAGTTATTCACCTTCGGGAAAGAGCTCTGGGTACTCCTCTTTCATCATCTCTTCAAGCTCTGGGGGAATACACTCCCGCTGATTTCAAGTAGCCCATCTATTGTGACTATCAAATTCTTCTTCGCTTTTTAGCCATCTAGAATTTTGTGCTCCGTAGCCATTAGAGTTTATTAGAGATTGGCTATTTTGCAACTGATGCTTTAAACATCTGATTACATCCATCTTCTCTTCAAGTTCTCATGTTGACTTTCTTTGATCATAATGTCTCCATTGGATTTTCACCAAGGAATCGACTTGTTCCTCAATTATTGGATCTTTCAGTCCAGTGTAGCATCAGGTCTCTCTCTTCGTAGCTCAAAACTGGTACCAGGGACTCTTCTTCTTGATGGATGACGTGTTTTGGATCAAACACGTACTTTCTCAGTTGAGAAACATGAAAAACGTCTTGGACGTTCGCGAAGCTCGGAGGCGACGCTAGTTTATAGGCTATTTGGCCTACTTCTTCTTAATACATCATAAGGTCCTATATATCTCGGTTTGAGTCTTTCTTAACTCGAAAAAATAACATGCTCCCCGAGATAGGGAAAACTCATATTAACAACATTTCTAACGTCAAAAGAATCTATCAAAGATTACTCAACTGTCGGATTTCCTTCTCTCAATTGCTAATCAATGTCATAACTCATGGTACGTGGTCTCACTTCTATTGGGGAAGTCTCTAACAGGTGTAAATTGTATGAGGCTGCCCAAGTGGCGCCTTCATGCAACAACGCATCAAACATCTTTCTGCGAAAGGTGCCATTTCTCGCCTTTTACTCTCTATTCAAAACGTCGTTTCAGTCTTGGCACGTATTCATACCTTCTTTGTCAAAGCAGCGAGATCACTAACCAGAGCAGCGGAATCACTGATCAGAACAGCGAATTCTAAAAGCCAGAGGAATCGAATTCCAAAGCAGCGGAATGAGTCGTCAGAGAAATGGCTTCCGCTCTGGCGCAGCTATCTCATCTCGTCATCAACTTATGTTTATTCCTCAGCGCTCTCGTCTCATCAAAAGGTGTAACTCTAATGCTCGATATCTCTATTTATAATCATAACTCCATTTCATCTTAATAAAAATCTCGTATCTCAGTACCGTAGTACTCTCTGCAGTGTATCGACACTACTATAACTCATAAGGGTATGGATTCACTCGTGATTCCATTCTTCAGCTCTTCTTTATCAGGCACGCTCAGTCTCTTTTCTTAAACAAAATGGCATTATATGCCGCCTCTTAATAATTCTCTACTCTCTCTCGGTTCGAAACCTTATCCGAAATCTTTCCACCTTCTCATCTTCTCATCCTTCTCTGCCAGAGCAGAGGAATCGAGATTTCTCTGTCAGAGCAGAGGAATCGGCGTCAGCTCTGTCTAAAACAAAGACCGCTCAACACATAGGCTCTATTGGTAGAGCAGAGCTCCTCGGTCGTGAGTCTGGTGTAATGCTCAGTACTTTGCGGGGGTATTATTATTACCTTCAAATTCATCTTCTCGAATTCCTTAATTCACTTCTCGAGTAAGGAAAAATCTTAACTCTCCCTGATTCTCTCTCCTTAACGCGTCAGTTACAACGTCAGAGGGATCACTTCGTCCGCGGAATCACTTTGTCAGCGGAATCCCTAACTCTCTGCCAGAGCAGAGCTAAAACTCAGCAGCACTCGGCAAAACAAACAGAACTCATTTCAACACTTCTAATCATCAATCCAAACCAGCATTTAATATCATAGCATGCTCAAGAACTCATATACACTTAAATCCTCAAATCGACTTATGAACTCCAAGATTTTTCCCAAAATCTTGGGTAACTCATCTCACTTAAATCATCATCAACCTTCTATAAACTCATGAATCATGCTCGTAGTCCTTCACTGACTCTGATCGTCTCCTTCGTTGCTCAAAGAAAAATTTGAGACTTTTACGATCGATGTACATCTCACATTGTGCTTCATAGAGATGGTGTCTCCAGGTCTTCAAAGCATGCTCTACGGCTGCTAAATCTAAATCTTGCGTTAGATACTTCATCTCGCGTGGTCTCCACTTGCTTTAACTCCTTTCTTTCTGACATTAGTTCCGCACGAGGGCAGAGAAATCGGCGCTAGTGCAGAGGAATGCTCTCAGCTCTGTCGTCAGAGCAGAGCAGAGCTCAACTTCAGTTCTGCTTCCAGCGCAGAGCTCGGCTATAACTATCGAAAGATAAGATATCTTTTCTCCCTTGCATCAGCACACATCTTAGACCATTTTTCGATGCATCAAAGTAAATTGCATACTAAGTCTCTTCTTTAGCTCTTGAAAACTTTGCTCACAATCGTTCGGCCAACCAAACTTGACCTCTTCAAGTCCAAGACTCGCATTTAACTTCTCAATTCACAATCTCTCTAACGCGATCCTCAACCGCTCTTCGTGTTCTCGTTTACTCTTCAAGTAAATCAGGATATAGTCTATGGAGACTAACACGAACTTGTTTAAGTATTCGTGAAAAACGCGATTCATGAGTTCCATGAATACAGTCGGGTCATTCGTTCAAACCAAAAGACATCATTATAAACTCATGGTATCTATGTCTCGTACGAAATGCCGTCTTCGGAAATATTTTCTGATCGTATCTTCAGCTGGTGGTATCTCATTCTCAAATCGAACTTCGAAAAAGTGCTCCCCCTTTGGAGTTAATCGAATAGATCATCAATTCGTGGTAATGGATACTTATTCTTTATCATCACTTTATTCATCTCTTCGATAATCGATACACAATCTCAAGCTTCCATCCTCCTCTTTTACTAAAGAACTGGTGCTTCCCACGGAAAAACACTAGATCACAAGAAGTCCAATTCTAGGAGTTCTTGGAGTTGCAACTTTTAACTCTCGCAACTCTGTGGGGCCATTCTGTATGGCGCTTTCTACGTCGGTGACGCGCTAGGCTCTAAATCAATCGTAACCCAAACTGTCGGTCTGGGGGTAATCCCGACAAAGTCTTAGGGAAAAACATCTTTATACTCTCGCGCGACTGGCATCATCAACATCTGCTTTGGATTTGTCTCTCCGGGTCGGATATACAACGTACGCGGTTGTATCAATTCTTCCCAAGAACTTTCTTGCTCGCAGTGCCGAGATGATCAGCATCTTCTTCCATTTTCTCTCAATGCCAATGAAGGAAGTAGGTTCTTGGCCAGGTGGCTAAAAGATATTCGTCTCTCCTTGCATTGTATCTTTACATGGTTCCCTCAAACCAGTCCATTTCAAAAATTATATCCAAGTGCCACTTAGGCATCAATCTCGGGTCTCTCACCTCGAGCTTAATCGTTCTCAACTCGAATTCTAAGTTAAGGCACACGGATGGAACCGTAGTGGTTCAGCCTATGGGTGCGATTGCTCTATAGAGGTTGTGGAACAGGCTCTTCGTTCGGTGTCGAACAAAAACTATGGGCACATCTTTCAATTCGCCTTTATCTGAAAACTTCTTCTATTCTTGTCTGGTGCTTTCTACTCAAGCGCGAACAGTCTCTGATGATGCGGTTGATTCGCCTGCGGGGCTGGTGGTTGCCTTCTTAACTGATGTGGTCAGTAGGTTGGCTGTTGTCGCTGTGGTGGAGGTAACAGTAGAGTTCCCTCCATTACTCTCGAGTTGCGGCTAAGCTGACTTGGTTGTCCTTTGCTTCAACTTTGCTGCCGATTCAGACACTGGTTCGAGTAGTGCCCGACCCTTCCGCAGGTGTAACAGCTGTTCTGTCTCATCTTACATCATCTCAAATGTAATTTATTGCTCTTCGTCAAGGCAACATTCCTCGCGGTTCTTGAAGGTTTACTGCTACTAGGGCAGTTGGGCCAACATAAGGCCGTATATCTCAGCTCTTTTATTGCGGTGGCGCATTCTAACTCTGCCACGGCTTCTTAGGGCTTTAACTTCGGTCGTCTCATTTTCTCTTTCCTTCTTGCCCTTGTTCAGGAAAAGGTAGATTGCACATTCAAGTGCTCTCACTCGTTAAAACTTCTCGTACCTCTTATCTCAAATCTAATCGAAACAATTCTGACATCTTCTCGTTCATCTCTTCTCAATATGTGGCATACCGAACCAAGTCACGAAACTGACGTTCGTATTTAGCTTACGGTTTTATTGCCTTATCTCATATCATCAACTCTATTTCTTTCTTCCATCGGTTTCTCTTTCTCAGCAAAGTCTAAGGGGACATACATCAACCTTAGAACTAATCCTCATAACTCACATATCATAAGACTCTTACTCAATCATCATATTATTTCCTAAATTCTCATAACTCAACATCAAAGACATATTCCATGTCCATCATCGTAACATCAGATCAAAGCTCTACTCAAGCATAGGGACTCTCTGGTCATCGTCGTATAGACACATAAGAAAATTTTCTCTTTCGAGAACTTGTACCCTAAGCGGGGCATAACGGAAATAAAACATCCCGTAATACTACGACGTTGCTACTTCCATACTAGTCGTCATCTCAGTCTGCTATCGTGAAAAACGTCATCTGTTCTAATCTGTCATCTCGATCTCCTTGAATCTGCTATTGCCTATTCTGGCTTAGCATCCCTTCCTCTCATCCTCGAAAAGGTTAACTTCCTGCATACTTGGCTAATATAAGAGAATCCATAATCGAACAGTTGTGCTCGTCCCGTAATAATATATTCTACGACTGCTCCCATAACTCGTGTTTTCTTCCAAAAACTCTTCTTGTCATACCATCCTAGTTACCTAGACATTCCTAACTCTTGTCGGATGTGGTAGGGACTAGGATGTAATGAATAAAAAAAATGTCTGATCTTGAACAAGACGAGCTCATGTAATGGAGTGATTCCATAATAGCCAGTGCTATCTCAAGGATAATGAAGAAGTTACAATCAAAGGAAGATCAAAAGCTAGAACAGAAACTGGAAATAAAACTGAGATATAATATGATGGGGGCAATTCAATACTGGAAGTAGAAGCAATCCACTAAGTGGAAAATGAATAAATTGTCCACTGTTTAAGCAAGGGGTAAGGATTTCCCACACAAATAGCTTAGGCTCGAACACAGTGGATCTTAGAAAAATTTCTCAATAGCAATTAGTTCATCTCATGTAGGAGTTCAAATGGATGCCGAAAAAAATTAAATACGACCAATCAGTATAGGGACTCAATAAGTCTATTCTCATGATTACTCTAGCGATAATACGCGCGGTCCCGGTGAAAGTACCTCTATTACGAAGTACCATTGGTCGAAAGTATCTATGCATCCTATGAGGTCTCCATAATACGTTCGCCCTATTAGGGTCGTGTCTATAAATCGCGATGAAGTCTCTAACTCTTATCGCATTATCTCAACTATCTCTCTCTGCTTCTCTTCTTCATCTTCTTCTCGGTTTATGTTCCTTCCGTTCCCTCTTCTTCTTGGAGGTATACTTCAAAGGAAAAGAATTATATAACTATCGATTTCGAAACTAGCCGTTCGTCAAAACAAAATACTAATTCTCTACTTCGCTTCTATATCTCATAAGTGATCTCAAAATTCTTGTCCACTCTTGTCTCGTTTATCCTTATTCAAAATTCTCGTCAGTCTCTAATTCTCATCTATCATCAAGCATCTACATCATCATCGTTCTCAAAGCTCTGTTAAAGAAAGTGAAACTCACTAATCATCAACCTCTCTGTATATATATAAGGAAAACTGCTTCTCTCTCTCGAGGTCTTTTACAAGAAAAAGGTCTTAAGTACCAAAGCTCTAACTCCAAAATGATGCTCTAACTATACAAGCATCATGGGTACTGAGCACCTATATGTTCTATACCATGCTTCTAGCTATGTACATTAGCTAAGCATCACTATAGATATATCTATACATCTCTAGATAGTCTCGGTCGTCATCTAACAATCTCCCATCTCGTCATCATCGTCGTCATCACCTGATATCCTACTCCAACATCATCAGTCGGTGCATCCTCACTTGACTCCGACTGTGTCTCCTCATACTCGTCTATGATCCGATACATGCTATCATCGCTCGGCTCATCCTCGACATTGGTGTCTACCGTCGGACCATAAACCGGCATCTCAAGAACAGGTACTCATGTCTCAACTCCGTCAGCAGTAATATGATGTTGCAATGGCTAGGTCCGTCCGCAGCCAACCGTCATCTCTGGAGTCTCCTCATCCGGATCCTTCTCATCACTATCAACGTGTGCTGGCTGGAGAGTCTCCCTCCTGGGTGTCTCGGAACGGTGGATATGAAATCGAGTGCACATACATCTGAAAGGCCAAAGTGCCTAGTTCAGGCAAAGGGGCAATCCTCGAATAAGAATCAAAAGGGAACTCGCTCAATCTGAGGCTCCGTAGGAACAATTGGCTGTGAAACATCAGACTCAAGAGAAACTGGAATCGAATCAGCTGGGGGTAGAGGTGCAATCGAAAATAGCTCCTCGGGAAGTGGGGGCATAACAACTAACTCCCCTCCCTGGGCTGGTCCCTCAAGCTCTCCATACTGCGGTGAAGGTGGCTCGCCATAAGTAAAGTAGCGGTGGCTCAAAGTCGCGATGAAGCCACGAAAATTGACGCTCATAAAACGCCCGAACTCAGTCCTCAAGATATGTTGCGGCACCAGCGAAGCCGCCTAGTCTTGCCACTTGGGTGGCAGCTGTGGAATCAAAAGCGTAATGACCTCTGCGCCATCGATCTCATAGGGAATAGCCCTCCTCCATCATCGGTGATAGTGTGCCCACAGTTCACCCAAGGTGTCATCCTCGTCCGGGATATACTCCCTGAACCATCGCTGCATCGCTATCTCAATATAACTCAGCATCTCATCCTCGTTTGGTACGGTGGGGTATCGGCTATACTAGCCTCAACATCTCTCCTCATCTTCCACATCGACTTCCTTACATCAGAATTCATCATCTCAAACGATTTCGTCATCAAAACAATACATAACTCATTAGTGCATCAAACTCAGTTCTCATCAGAAAAGCGATAAGAAACAACATCAACTTCTTACCTCGTTAAGCCGGAGGAGATGGGGTGCGGGGGTTTCGTTTCACAAAGACTCTCTCTAAAACTAGTCTAAGAACTCAAATTAGACTAGTACTCAATCAAGCAATTAACTCAGAGCAGACGACCTGCTCTGATACCACTCTGTCGCAGCCCGAAATCCCAACGCTAGTAATAGCGGGGTACGAGTATCGATACGACTAAAATAATTGAATAAAGAACCATAAGACTTGAATTGAACATCGGCGGAAGCTTACATCAAAATTATACCAAGGCAAAGCATTATAATTTGGCTCAAGAGTATATACGTCAACACCATTATAACTTCTTGAATATCAGGAATTTCAAGAAGAAAAGCAAAGTAGGTACTGCTTATTTTTCATATGGAAGTATAATATCCAGAGTAACACAGCAAAAAGTGTAACAATTATATGTATGAAGACATATAATCGCGAGTATATTGCTTGATTTTAAAGGAATAATGTATCTTCTCACTAGGGTTTCATCAATAAAGGAAAACAAAGTTCATCATCCTTAAGACTCTATCATCAAGGGAAAACAGCAAGAAAACTTCATCAGTGAAACCATCCCCACCAGCACCAGTCCAATCTCGCTCCAAAGCTTAACCTGCACATTTAGAAATATATGCAGGGCGTGAGTAATAATACTCAGTGGGCAAACGCCGGAAAAACATCAAAGGCGCTCTTAGAGCTATATGTTTGAAGCTTGCCATATCATCAGCAATACACAGAAATAAATTAGCATCAAAGAATATGTGCATGCAGTTTTCATAATCATAACATCATAAGTAAACGATAGCGCTATCAAAGTATTCATCATGTATGTACCACATCTACAACTCATCATTATCAGCACTGAGAAGTAGGCCTCCCTCTCAAGTACCGTGACTGGCCGACCCGAAGACGGCTCACAGTCACCTCTGTGCACAAAATCCCGCTTGTGGCAGGACCGAATTCGTCTCATCAGTAGAGGGTAACATACAAGCTCATCAAAAATTGGCAAGTCAAACAGTTCATAAACATCATTTATCTCAATATTTGATAAACTCATAAATATCATCAATTCATCATTTTAGAAAGCTCATACGATATTCGTATACTCAAAATATTGCCCACCTGGAGTCCTTCGCTTAAGTGCGGCTAGGAATAGGTGACTTACTTCTTCGTCTCGCTCGGGTCTTCATAAATCATCAACATCATCACGAAGGTTCATGTGATAAAACAAACCTCAGTTAGAACTCAATACTAAAAATCCATTCTCATCTCAATAATAACTCCTCACTCAGCGTCTATTTACCCAATGAAACTAAATCTCTAGGTATACTCAACCTCTAAGGTTTCACACGTCTTACACTCGATTTATCTCTCAACTCGGACCATACTCATAGCAAACAAGCACATAGGCATGCACAATCACATAAGCATACAACTTCACATAAACATATCACAAACAAACAAACAAACAAACATAAGTTTGACTCGGAGACCAGAGCAGAGAAATGCTCGGTGGTCAGAGTGGAAAACTCGGCAGCGCAGAGCAGACTAGCTCGGCAGAGCAGAGAAGAAAATACTCACCAGAGAAATCAATAGTCAGAGGAATGACTTCGTCAGAGGAATCGATCGTCAGAGGAATCACGAACTCTCTGTCATACCAGAGGAATGACTTCTCGGGTCAGGGCAGAGAAATGACGAACTCTCTGGCCTATCAGCAGAGAAATGAATTCGCTGGCAGGGCAGCGGAGAAATGAATTCTCTGGCATGCCAGCGGGGAAAAGACTTCTCTGGCATGCCGGCGGGAAAATGAACTCTCTGGCATACCAGCGGAATCACAACCCGGCAGAGCAGAACAAGACTCAAGGCAGAACAGTGCCATCAAGAGCAACTCGAAAACTCATCAACTTTTCATTCCCAAAAGCATCAAAAATTACTATCACTCAACATCATAGCCAACTCAAAGACTCATCTAAACTCTTCATTCATCAAACATTACGTTAATCTTTCATATATTCATGCTCATCATCAAATCATCATTCAAGACATAACTTACAGATTTTTCCCAATTCTTACATCAAACTAAATTTTGTAAAAACTCATATCTCAAGACTAAGTTTTGAAAAACACCTCTTAATCACTTCAAATCATCACGTATAACATACATCTCATCACATATAACACATTTCTCACCCCCTTTTTAGAAAAGAATCAGAAAGATTTTTAAAGGGCATGAACCCTAATTCCGAAAATGAAGAAAAAGTAGGAGGGGAAGTTTCTCATGCTTAAAAACATCTTTTTACGCACACATATCACCACATACATCTCACAACAAGTCTAGATCCAAAAGGTCAAAACACTTACTCAACAGTTTCAAGAAAAATGACGTCTTTTCTCGATTTCATCCGGTTATAACTCAACAATTCTTCTTGAAACAAGCGTGGAAAGTGTTTAAGGCTAGATTTAGCGGAGTATTTTATCTCAGTTATGGCTGGTGAAGCTTTGAGCTTAGTCTCCAATGGAGGAGAGAGAGAATGTCGTGAGGGAAAGAGAAGAAGTTGAAGAGCCGAAAATGATGAGAAATGACGGAGAGAGAGAGAGACTCATCGGTTTTAACAAGATTCTTATTCTCTAAGATAAGAAGCATTAAATGCTCAATAGTATTTTGTCTCCCCCTTAGCAGCAAGTCTCATCCGCCAATTATCCACATGTGAGAAAGGGCTTAAAATATTGATTGAGAGTGTAGAAGTGTGCGGCGGTAATATAAATCATGTGTGCTAAAATTTCGAAAATCATACTGACTCAAAAATAAGTGCACACATATCAGATAAATCACATAACGTCAATTTAATAGCTCACAAGGCTATCGCATTAAAACAGATCATCACTCGTCATTTATCTAATCATCACTCTAGCTTAATCCTCTTTATAGTGACTCTCAGTCACTACCTCGACTCTATCTCTCGTCTTTCATCTCATCTCAAAATCAATCAACGTCTCCATCTCAATTCTAACATCATTCTCAATTCTCTCAACATCTCTATTTTACTCATATTACCATCCATCGATAACTCAAGGGTTCTCTCCCTCTCTTCCTTGACTCTATGTCAAACCCATTATTCCTATTTTCTTAATAGGACAGTCAATTTCTGATAACTCGGTATCAGGTAATTCTATTCCCGGTAATCGGAAGTAAAATCTCAACTCAATTCAATCAGCATCTCTAACTCAACTCGTTTCTCAAATCTCATCACTCTAACTCCATCATGAGTTTGGCCACTCATAACTCATAATCTCGCATCTCGACATCTCAGTATCCTCAATAGTGTTGAAACACTATCTCTCAACATAAGGAAAAGTACGGGGTGTTACACTAGTACCTTGAACCAGATTCAAAAGCAGCAACAACCAGGGAATCTCCACAACTGATGAAGCCGTCGTTTAAGCTTCGCGCAAATAAATTTATCTTGTGCCTACAACTAGGTTATCTAGTACTAAGTCCAGAGTCGAATCCACAAGGAACTGAGCGTAATCTCTCCTGCAAGGGTGTATCTAAAAAGAGTTTTATTTCTGATGGTTCTGACCACAACTTGCTTATGGGCATAACAGGATTTCGGACCAAACTGAAATAACAAAAGTAACTTGATCAAATAACAAAACAATTCTGACTTGGGATTGACTCACTAAACATGAACTAGGCACTCGGTCATTGGTTTAAAGATGTTTCACTACACTTGTATACCAATTAGTTATAGGCAAAAGACAGCTACGCTCCTAATTGTCACGTGTCATGCACATAACAACCCTCTACATAATCTATCGTTTCAGTATATAACCCCTTAGAAGTTATCAGCTAATGGAAGTTAACTATCCCAGGCAACATCCACCCCCTACATTGGCCTCTCGGTTGAGAGTGCTTTGCCCAAGATGCATTCGAATTTAGATAGACCCAACTTGACTATTGCATGAAATATTTCACCACAGTCATGGCTCCAACACCCGTTGTACTCTCCGGAGGTCGATGGCATTTTGCCTTTGCCCAGAGGTTACTTGTGGCCTAAACTCCCTAGTTAATTAATCAAGTTTCCCAAACCGTATTTTAATCAAACTTAGTGTATCAGGAATACACGCGTGCAGTTATTATGCCCAAATTAGACCTCTCGAGTTAAGTGTTCATGCTTAGATCATCTCGCCCAAATCAGAATATAAAATTAGCTAGACATAAAGTAAATAACAAAGCAAAAAAAATATTGAAAGACATGAAGAAAAAGAGTTGAATTGAAATTACTTAAAGAAAATAAGTACTTACGACCAAAAGTGCCGTTCCAAACATAAACAAAGTAAAAACTAACTACGCCCACAGCCTGGGCAAAGCTCGAACCTTCAACAAAATAAACTCTTACGCAGCAGCCGACCTCTCAATGAATTGCTTTCCAGGCGAAGCCCTTCGAGTATTAACAGAGGCGATTAAGGCTAGGGAAGGCCCATCCCATGATGTTGCGGCTGGATCCGAATCTTGGAGATGCGACCAAATCTTCAGACCTAATATTAAAGAGATTTCTTTCCTTAGATGGACGGAGTACTGGTTTGACCCCGTCGGCCTCTTCTTGGTCGCTGCCACCTTCTACCCATATCAAACCTCCACACCGAGTTCCTACCTCGTCCGTCCGCTACGCTTCTTTGACCTTCCTTCTTTCTCCTTCTCCTCTATACCTGCTGAATCATACACGGTACTTTTGGGCAAAGGATTGATTTGCCCAACTTGCTGCTTTTCGAACTTTTGATCCTGAAATAGTTCATCATGCTCTCCAAATCCCCATGCATAAAAATTGTGCCTCTTTGATGGTATGCAGCAGCATCTTACCCCAAAAGCACATAGAGCGGGCCTGCCTTGGAACTACGCCCTCCCAGGCGATACGACACTAACAAAACAAGGAAAAAGACTATCTAGACCTAAATCAGACGCAGAAATAGAGCACAACATGGGCTCATCACACGCACACACAAGCGTGCACACAGGATTATGGTCAACAGATAGACTCGAGCAGACACAAAATAAAAATAAAATGCAAACGAGACTCAAAACACTAGCATAGCCAAAATCATGAAACAAAATTGCAAGAGAAAATAGCCAAGTAAAATATGCGCAACAGCTATAAAAGTATGCCATCAGTTGAGTCAAGAAGAGACTTATGGGCGTAAGGATGTTCCTCCCATCGCTCATTCTCTCAAGTGTTTAGGGATGTGTTTACGCTCTGGACATCTTGCTAGGTTTGGCCAGGCTTGCCTATCTTCTACTGTCTCCCCCTTTAGTCAAAGCCTCAGTGCATCTCATTAGGTCTTATATGAGTTGTAATGTGGCTTAAGACATAAGGTGGGACAATTTTTAGCTTGAGGCTAGGGTCTTCCTGAACTTCATTCTAGGCAACAGACATCGCGGATTTATGATAGACCTTTGCCCATTCTTGCGGGCCTAAGCAGACACTTCCCATGACACATTATATATATATATATATATATATATATATATTTTTTTTTTTCTTTTTGTCCTTTATTTTCTTATCCTTCTTTTTTTTCTGGACTTTTCTTTAGTGGGATTTTAATTTCCCATTTCTGCAATTTTTGCACTAGTCCTGGCCATAAGCTCCACTTACACTATCTCCCCTTCTTTTGCCCTTAAGTTCAGTTTGACCGGGACGACTCAAATCTTGGCAAAGTTATAAGTGAATTCAAATAAATTATTAAGTTGAAAAAGGGTTCACAAGTGATAGATGTAGGGTTGGTCAATTTGGTTATGTGGGCTAAAGAAAGAATTGCCTAAATTATTTAATACACCTAGACAATGTACACATGGTTCAACTAAGAATCAAGGCAAGTTCTAGCGTCCCCTAAGCGAGATGTCAATGTTCACACAAGAAAAAAAGGTTGTTCTGGGCATAATACAACATAAATATAAGCTTAAATCCTCACAAAGTTTTGCCCCACAGTCCTATCCATCATCCTCAACTACATGCGGCATGTATAGGAAAATTTATTCCTAAACTATTTGCGCAAAAATGAAACTCAACAACCAATCATGCTCAAATGAATCATAATAATGACATACTAAACACGACTCAAAAAACATAAAAACATGGGTCTTCCCCCCCCCCCCTCCCTCACACACACTTTGCTTTGGGCAAAGTGGGTGTGTAGAGGGGGTCGAAGAACATACTCAAAACGAACAAACAAAATAAAAACTAAACATGGCCAAAGCTTCGGGTGCCCTCACCATATGTTTTTCTTTGGGCAAACCATAAGTGAAGGCATAAGGGTTATCCCTTCCCTCAGCTCTAGCCAGACAGACACAACAAACAAAACCAAACAAAATAGAAAACACAAAGACAAACAAACAAAAAAAAATTAAAGACTCATAGGGAGGGTTTGGTCAAGACGAGGTTCTAGGGGGGGTACCTGAAACCTTGGTGCTTGAAGAAAGCGAAGAGCGCTCTCTGGGTCTCATCAATCTTGGCCTCCATTCTGGCCAACTAATCCTCTTCATCCTCTTCAGCAGGTGAGGTGGGCTCTTCCAGTTTTTCTTTCCCTTTGCCCACAGCAGGGCTCTGGCCTTCGATCGCCGATGTCTCTCGTTCTTCTGGGGTGATGAACCTGGGAATTCCTCCATCCTTCCAAACATCCTTCATCCTGATCAAGCTTTCCACGTTGAGCTTCTCTACCTCGATCTCTGCAATCTCAATTTCACAAGTATTTGTGAAGGCTGTGATAAAGTAAATGCATGAGAGGCGCTGTGATGGCTTGCCCATGATCGAGGCAATATGGTCGATGAGGAATGCTCCGAAGTTGAGCTTCACCTTCTTCCACATTCCCTAAAGGATATAGAGATCCTTTTTGAATATAGCATTTTCGATATCTGTTTTCCCGAACATGGCATAGGAGAGGATTTGATGGCAAACCCTAAGAGCAGGGTCCCTGATCCTATGCCCCTTCGTCTTCTGCGAGATGAACACTCTCCCATCACCTATGTCTGCCGACATATCGTCCCAATCCTTTGGCTGAAAATTCTGGACTCCTCGTTTTGCCTCCTTGTACTCCTTCTTCTGCAAGTCCTTGAGTCGGACCATCCCTAGGTTCTGATTCAGATCGTTGAGGGAGACATCCATTGACTCATCCTTGAGCATAAAGCTTATGCCCAAAGGACCGTAGGTGGAATGGATCTCCGGCTTGGCCGTGTCAAACACCTTCCTGACCACCTCCAAATAAGCCGTCGAGGGCCAATCCAAGAATGATGCCCATCTGATGTTGTCGAAGTACCTCCTAATCTTCTCAACCACGCCCAGATGGTGGAGTGATGGCATATCCAGGACCTTAGGAATTGCAATCCCCTTTTGCCCTTGGGGTTCCGCTGTTTTTTTCCTACTTCTCATGGCGGAAGTCGGCTCTCCTTTGATCGTCTGGAGTGGTGTCGTCTCTTTCATCTTCTTCTTCTTTCTTAGCGGCGTATCCTCCTCCACGTCTTCCTCCGACTCATCCTGCCCTTCCTGTGCTACAGAGCCCGAAGGCTCGTTTTTCTCCGTTGATGATTCTTTGGCAAGCGTTGCCGATTTCTCGGCCACCGGTTTCTTGCGCTTCGAGGAGGACGGCGGTGGTTTCTTCTTCGTCGAGGTTTTTCCGACCTTTTTGGTGCTTGGTGCTTCTTCTCATTCAGTAGCAGGCTGGGGCTCCATCTCTAAAGATGGTTATTCAACTCCACCGTGCGTTGCTCGATGTTTACCTCTTTCACCGGCGAAGGACTCTTGGCCACCGGTGGGGTTTAGCAAGTAGGTGTGTAGGTGATTTCCATGGTAGTCGGCTTTTTAGTGTGGGTCTAAACTTAGCTTTGGTTTTGGTGGGGGTTAGATTTTCTCTGGTGAGGTCTATCTTCGTTCCTTCATGAATTCCTTGGAGCTTGTTCTTTGGTCTAGTGGCTACCATGGCTATGGAGGGAAAGAGAGTTTTGTATGAGGGGCGGTGAGATTTTCGGGGTAGTGATTATGGAAGTTGAAAGGGAAGAGGGGTAGTGACGTCGTTGGTAGGCGGTTAGGGTTTGATAGCTGCGCCTGACACCTGTCACTTGATGTGACAGTATGTCACGCGGCTTCCCCGATGGTGAGCCCAAGAGCCCCTCCTGCCTTGAAATCGTACGCCTTTTCTTTGAAGTTGCATTGCCATTTCCTTTGCCCCTTGAAAATTTGCATAATGACAAAACTCCCGAGCGCGGGAAAATTTAAATGACAGAACTATAGGCATGACGTGGTACACCTCTTCTCAATATTGCTCCTCATCTTGGATCTGGTTTGTCTCTTCCTCCAGATCCGGCTTATGCCCATAATAAGCTTTCAGCCTCTGTCCATTGACCTTAAAAACCTTCCATGTCTTTGGGTTTTTCACTTCAACAATTTCATTTGGGAATTGAGCCTGTACTTCAAATGGTCCTGTCCATTTCGTTCCCAATTTTCCAATAGTTGAACTGCTTCTTCACTATTATTGCATCGTGGGTCTTCTTCATTCTTTCCCTGTACAACACCGCATTGTCGTATGTCTCCCTCCTGATTTCCTCGAGCTCTTGTATCTCCAACTTTCTTGCTCGCCCAGCTTCATCCCAATCATAGTTCACCTTGTTGACTGCCCAGAAAGTTTATGTTCTAGTTCCACGAGCAAATGGCATCTCCTGCCATACACCATCCAAAGGGGGTTTTGTAGGCTGTTCGATATGCCCATAAGGCATTGTCCATGCGCATGCTCCAATCCTTCCCTGTTGATCCCACTATTTTTCTTAGGATGATTTTGATGATACGATTGGAGAATTCAGCTTGGCCATTGGCTTGGGGTGGTATGCAGTTAAGACCCGATGTTGGACTCCATACTTCTTGAATAGGTTTTCGACCGAGAGATTGCAAAAATGAGAGCCTTGGTCATTGATGATGGCTTTGGGCACACCAAACCTGCGAAAGATGTTAGTTTTCAAAAACTGCACTACCACCTTGGAATCATTTGTTAGGGATGTCTTTGCCTCAACCTAATTTGAGACATAGTCCACCAAGAGCAGGATATATTGATTGCCCTTTGAACTGGGAAGTGGTCCCATAAAGTTCATACCCCAAATGTCGAACACTTCCAAAGACATAACTGGAATCATGGGCATTTCATTTCTTCGAGTGATGTTTCCTTCACTCTGGCATTGAGGGTAATTTTTGCACACGAGGTAGCTATCTTTGAACAAGATTGGCCAATAGAATCCGCACTGCAGAACCTTCCTCGCAGTCCATTTATGCCCAAAATGACCTCCACATTCCTTTCAGTGGTAAAACTGTAGAATGTTTCCTTGCTCCTCTTGAGGTATACACCTTCTCAACATCTGGTCTCCGCATAGTTTCCATAGATATGGCTCGTCCCAGATGTATTCTTTGCTTTCCTTCCTCAATTTCTTCTTCTAGGCATATGAGTATTCTGGGGGAATGTAACCCGAGCTGATGTAATTGCATAAATCTGCATACCATGGGTCCTTCCTTCTGTCTTGGGCATAGGTGAGTTGCTCGTCAGGAAACATCTCCCCTATAGGTTCCCCATTGTATTTCTGTATTATCCTGCTTTGATGGCCCGCCACTTGATTCTGTGCCCCATCTTTATCTTTGATCTCCACATCAAATTCTTGTAAAAGTAAGATCCATCGAATTAATCTAGGCTTAGAATCCTTCTTGGCCATAAGGTACTTCAGGGCAGCATGGTCGGTATAAACAATGGTTTTTCCTCCCAACAAGTATGACCTGAATTTTTCAAATGCGAACACCACAAACAATAACTCTTTCTTCGTGATCGTATAATTAATCTGGGCTCCATTGAGGGTTTTGGATGCATAGTAAATGGTGTGGCTCTCCTTCCCTCGCTTTTGCCCAAGAACTGCGCCTACGATATAACCACTAGCGTCACACATAACCTCGAAAGGCATTTCCCAGTCGGGTGGTTGGATGATGGATGCTGTGACCAAATTGTTCTTCAGGATATGAAAGGTCTTCTTGCACTCCTCATCAAAATTCCATTCCACGTCGTTCTGGAGTAGTCTAGTCACAGGCTGACCTATCTTGGCAAAGTCTTTAACAAATCTTTTGTAGAAACTTGCATGCCCAAGGAACCCTCTTAATTGTATGGCAGCTTTGCAATGATCTCGATCTTTGCTTTGTCCACTTTGATTCCCCTGCTCGAGATGACATGTCCGAGCACAATCCATTCTTTGACCATGAAGTGACACTTCTCATTGTTCAGTACAAGGCTTTTGTCCACACACCTTTTCATTACTTTGCCCAGGTTGGCAAGAGATGAGTCGAAGGTTTGCCCATAAACTAGGAAGTCATCCATAAAAACCTCGATGCAATTCTTGAGAACATTCGAGAATATGCTTATCATACACCTTTTGAAAGAACCTGGAGCATTGCATAGCCCAAATGTCATCCTTCTGTATGCAAAAGTTTTGAAGGGGCATGTGAAGGTTGTTGTTAGCTCCGGAGGGTCTCGAATAGGTGTATGGGGGGGGAATACACCTATGGGCTACTTTTCTTTTCTCTAAAAATAGAGGGATCTCAAGGTAGAGACCGAAACGAAACTTTACACGCAAACTATGACACCTGTTAACTTAAATGAGTTTTGACCAACAGGGTTGACGACTGATACTGAAAACTCTTCAGTAAGGAGTTATCAGTTAAGTTACTGGAACTTAACTGATGCACGTAAGGGCTTCAGTCGAGTTTGCTAAAACAGAGATGATATAAATCTTCCTGACTATCAGAGGATGAATCAGTCAGACTGATATCATACGCAGCTGAAATAACTTTGTTTCGTAATAGCCTCGGTTGAGCACGTTGTTAGTCTTAGGTTTCTCTTTACAGTTATTCAGTATTCAGTTTATCAAAAGTAAGAACACAAGTAAGTATGTAAAAACTGAAAGCTGTAAGTAACACAAAGACTTTTACGTGGTTCGAAAAATACTTTCCTACATCCACGGTCGGTTGATCAGACCAACAATCCACTCCGCAAGTGCTTAACTGGTGCACTGCCAACCGAACCGTGTGCTTGCCGGGTGAACACAATCGTTTCACTGAAGATTCCACTCTTCAGTACCCACACTTCACTCGTGTCAGATTTCTCACTCCTAGCACGACCTTGCACTAGGAAATCACGGAGTTAGAGTACCTTCCTGAACTCCTTTACCACTCAAACACTCTATTTGTTTCTCTCGAAATGAGGTTTGAAAAACTTGCCAACTATACTTCAAAGAACAAGTTCTTTGGAGCAAGTTTGACCTAGGCTTCTGGGTAAACAGAGGTTTGCCTAAGGTCTAAGAGAATGTGTGTAATCAACAGTGACTGATTTTTGGCTTTGGAATTCTCTTCTTTGATTCAAACTTTGGGGAGGTTAAGCTTTGAGCTGAGTAGCAATTTTGGCAGAGCTTCAGCTTATGTCGTTGAATCGGTGAAGATTGAAGTGATCCTCGAGCGCTACTTATAGGAGAGATCCTGAATAGATCCGTTGGTGGAGAACGTCTTCAAGATTTCTTCCGTTGGAGAGCTTTTTGAATTTGGGCTGAGGCTTCAATCTTCGAGGTTCCTTGTTTGGTGGGAACGGCTATCTTGATGGGCAGGAGATGCGACGTCTCTGATAAAGTAGCCACCAAATAGGAATGACCTCTGCAGAGAGGAATGATCCTGAGATCTTTGCATTTAATGCGGCTGTACTATGTGAGCAAGTGGCTTCCTTTGAACGTTGGAAGTTCAGTCCGAGGAAAAATGTTTAACTGATACTTGACTTTAGTATCAGTCCGCTGAGTTCACGGAGCACGCATTAAGTAATCAGTTCAGAACTGATTCTTCAACTGATACTTCAGTTGGTAACTCCAGTCTTCAGTCCTTCGTTCTTCAGTCTTCAGAATCGCAAACTAAACTAGAAACGAACTCTAACACTTGAGTTCAAACTGTTCTAGTCTATTACAAATTAAACCTAAGGATTTTCATATCATCAAAACAAGACACGATATTCCATGGGGTTCCCAACAGTTGTCTTGCCCTGATCCTCCTCTACTCCCCAAATCTGCATGTAGCTCGAGTAACCGTCTAGGAAGCAGAAGTATTGATTACCCGCAAGTCTCTCGAGCATCTCATCGATGAAGGGCAAATGGAAATGATCATTCCTCGTCTTTTGGTTTAGCTTCTGGTAGTCAATACATACTCTCCATCCCGTCTGAAGTCGTGTGGCAATAAACTCATGTTTCTCATTCTTCACCACTTGTATGCCCGACTTCTTGGGCACAACATGCACTGGACTTACCCACCGACTGTCTGATACTTGGTATATTATGCCAAGATCGAGTAGTTTGAGGATCTCCTTCATGACTATTTCCTTCATGGCTGGGTTTAGCTTTCGTTGTGGATCGCGAACCGGTACTGCATTTTCTTCCATGAGAATATGATGCATGCACACAATTGGACTTATGCCCTTGATGTCAGCTAGAGTCCAGCCAATTGCCTCCTTGTACATGCTCAAAACTTTCTGGACTTGCTTCTCTTCTTCCTGGGTCAGCTCGACATTGATAATTACGGGCAAAGTCTCATTCTCGCCTAAACAGATATATTTCAGATGCTTGGGCAAAGGTTTCAACTCCAACTTCGGTGTCCTTTCTAGGGATGGCACCAATCGATCTTCTGGCTTGATGTTTGGTATACTCAAAGCTTCAGTGTACCATACTTCTTCCTCCCAGGCTTCTAACATCTTGACTGCTTCCCTCATATGCTCATTGTGGGCAATATGTTCTACCAGGCTTCCTTGAATCACAACGTCTATTGGATCAAGAAATGTTATTTGGGGCAATTGATCTTCCACGATTTGTTCTACCAAATCCACGCTCTTGACCATCTCAGTGTTCGTAGGATGCTTCATAGCTTGATAGATATAGAAGGTTACTGTCTCCCCTGCAAACTGACACGTCAATTTTCCTGTATCACAGTCTATGCGTGTTCTGGCAGTTTTCAGGAATGGCCTCCCAAGCAACATCACCGGTTCTCGCGCCTTTGACTTCCCCATATCTAGGATGTAAAAATCTGCTGGGAAAATCAGTTCTTCGACCTTGACAAGGACATCTTCTAATATGCCCTCCGGATATACGTTCGACATGTCCGCCAACTGGATTACAACCCTTGTGGGTTTCAATGGTCCCATCCCCAGATCCTGATACATTGATAAGGGCATAACGTTGATTGAGGCCCCTAGGTCCAGCATGGCCTTCTCCACCTTCATTGTGCCAATTACGCAGGGAATGTAGAACATCCCTGAATCTCCACACTTTGTGGGCATATCACGTTGCAGGACCGTCGATACACTTTCGCCCACTTGAAATCTGGCATTGTCCGTATACTTCATCTTTTGGGTGCATAATTTTTTCAGGAATTTTGCGCATTTGGGCATAGAGCGCAAAGCAGTCAGTAAGGGTAAATTGATGTCCACCTTTTTGAATACCTGCAGCATCTCTATTAACTCCTCATTTTCTTGCTCCTTAGCTTGTCTTCCTAGGAAGGGTAGCCTGGGCTCAGGTTTAATGAGTCTTTCCACCTTTTTTTTTTTTTTTCAGCTGCTTTCTTCTTGATAGCTCTCTCCCGGGCAAACTCCTCTTCATCCGCTGAACCCATTCCAACTTCTTCTTGTTCTTCCTGGTCCACTTGTTCTTCTTCGGGTTCTTTGACTGCTGATGGTAACTCTTTCCCACTTCTAAGTGTCACAACGTTCATCTTCTTAACCTCCTCTTGGGTAGGAAGCTCTCCCTGCTTTTTCTCCAGGTTAGCAATGGCTTGGGCAAGATGGGATAACTGGGCATTGATATTTTGCATTCCTCCCCGAGTTTCCATCTTGAACTTCTCGGTCTCCTCCTAGGCTATTGCATTTTCTTGTGCCATGGAGTGCACAAGTTATGCCAAGGAAGGCCCTCTTGCCTGTTGAGGCTATTGTGAGTACTGTTGTTGGTTCATTGGCAGTCCCTGGTTTGCTCCCTGATGGTTGTTGTTGCCATATCTCAGGTTCTCATGTTGTCTCCACCCTTGATTGTTGAACTGTTGTTTGTAGGGCTCAAAAGACTTCTGACCATTATCTCTGTTGTTTCCCCCTTGTTGCCCAAGTGCGTTGACCTCCTCTTCACCCTCAAAAAGTTGAGGACATTCGTCGGTTGCACAGTGATGAGGAGTAAAATATGTCAAAATTCGATCAGCCCAGCTTCGAGCATTTCAGCCCTGACATCGAAAGAGTAGAAAAGACTCCGTACAGTATCCCTTACGAAGAGCCCGCCTTATAAAAGCTTATGGACCAGAGCAGAAGAGTTTTACTTAGGGAAAGTTCCAGAGCTGGAATAACAACATGAATATGGCACGGACCGGGTAACAGAGCTGAATTATGGCAGAGGAGGAATACCTTGTTTCCTCAAACCAAGCTATAACATCATTGTGGGAAGGCTAGCGCTGAATGCTTTCCAAGCTGTAATTTCTATGTACCATCTGAAAATGAAATTCCCTTAGAAGGTGGTCGCATAGGGAAAGTTATCGGGAACCAGATTACCTCTAAAGAATGCTTCGTTCGAAGCCTAACATCCCAAGCTGGATTTAAACAAGCTCAGAGTGAGCAAGGTGGGTCAGCGGAGAAGAGTTCCATAACTGGGGGTAGCTCAGGAAACACAGTAGAGAGGGCTGAGATTGAGTAGATTGGAAGAAATCCCGACAAACAACCTATGATGTCAACTGATGATAGATGCTTGCTGGTGGAATTATTTCCTGTGAAGATGGGTTTCACTACACGAGTAGGCACCGAAATGACTCCAGCTCTGGAAATGGAGGTGATAGAGTGCCTTCGGCGTAATGCTTTAATAATAAGTACTATTTGCAATATCACATCTTCTTTTATTTTTACTTTTGTTATTTACGTTATGTCCGGCTAAGTTAATAAGTCTAGGTTGGGTAAGACGAAACTAGTATGACTTATAAATCGTGAGGTTGTTTTAAGCTTAAGAATCTGCAATCTCACACGTTTCATATAAATGTGAATGTGTTTAGAAGCTTTCATAGATATCAATGGATTCTATTTCGTTCTTGCATAAATTATTCTTTTACTTTGCTAATGGATTAATGAAATTTTATTGTAGTACTAAGTGTTGAATGCGTTGAGTTCGCATCTAAATTGTAAGTCACGCACTTGCTTCCAATTGTCTATAGCATGTGAAGTTTTGGGAATGTATATGAGCATAGTAAGAGATAGTGTTATTGTTTAAATCTATGTGAAGCTTAACTACAGTTACTAGATCGTTTACTTTGGACGAGGCTCCCCCAAACGTAGATGTGTCATCAACAAATTGAACCAATTGTTTAATATATATTCTTTGTTATTATTTTAATACTTTACTTGGTATTAGTACCACTAATCGTACTACTCTTATTTGCTACAAGTATTTGTGTATGAATAGGTATAATTTCAAAATACATAGAAAATGTCATAAGATGCACGATATACGAAACATAGAAAATGTTTTTTCGAGCCGTTCACTTGACTTGATTTGTTTTCTTTTTGAGTAATATATTTTCACTTTAATAAATATGAACCTACATTTTTTACACCACATTCTGATTATTCCAATAATCAAGCTTAAAAAAACTAAATCATGTGAGGTTGGACGTAACGAGTAATAGTTTACCTCGTCTTAATCAGTTAAGCAAATTGTTTCTGAAAGACTTGCATTATGATGAATATTTGAATCCAAAAACCAAAATAATAAATTAAAAGAGAGTCAGAGACATTGGTGCGATTAACAAACCGATTAAGCTCCAAGCATTCACTTTTGTAAAATCTTTACGTCTTGAATAATCACTTATCCATTTTCTGCATCATTGATTATCAGTGCCTTTGGATTCTTTCTCCAATGCTTGTTCCAACTTCTCGTTCATTTCTTCCACCTTACAATTTACAAATGCCCATCCGCAAAAGATAAGTCCCAATCGCTGTTTAACTATTTAGCACCGAAAATATTGATTAATAATTTAAGTTTGCATTGTTAAACATAATGACTTTTAGGCGAAGTTTTTATTTCTCCCCTTTAATATGTTAAAAATTATTGGTGTTATTTGTCAAACAAAAGATGAAAAGCAAAAGAGTGAGGGATTAGGTAGACCCACAACCTATAAATAACACATCAACGCCCTACAAATGCAACAAGATGAACAAAATTGAATTTAATATCAATTCTCTTCCCGTTTCCCTTCTAATTATTTGACGTGATGGTGTAAGTTCGAAACAATTCTCTAAGTAGCATTTACTTAATTTTTACCGATTGATAAAATTCACAATTGAGTGTTTTTTACTTTCCAGAGCAAAAATTTTTTAGTTACACCAGGGATATGAATTAAGTAAAACAAACATAAATGATTAAAAAAAAAAAAAAAAGTCTTGGAACATAACAAAATTTTAATCGATCTAAATAAACATGAAATTAATTTTATTATGTTTATCTATCGTTGAGAGAGTGTTTACTTTTGAAGATTAATCTTATTAGATAAAAGTAATATAGATTAATCCATTCTTTACTGAAGATGAATTGAGATTTTAAACTATCTCAAAACTTATGACAATTTCTACCACTAATTAAAACTAATTTACTTTAATTTATATTATTAAAATGATGAAATTAAAAATATATTTATAATAAGGATAAAAATATCATGCAACTTATAACTATTAAAGATAAAGGATTCAAATACGAAGTTTGGTGAACTTATTTAGTTATATTATATAAACAATACAATAATATGGTTTTTAGACCAGCCAAAATCAAACATTGAAGGGCGTGACAGTTTCACGTGCCAACCCCAACTACCATATTTATTGGTTATCATGATAACTTATTATTGCTGATTCTCAATATATATAACGAATAAATTATAAAATTTACGAATAAATCAATATTACTTACGAATAATTGTATTGTATCTAATTAATAAGGTGAAAATTTTGCATCTTTCAGATTTCGAATACGGACGAAAATGCTTATTTACACGTTAATTTATCCATACATATTATTGACTTATTTACATATATTCACACACATTCTAATTCTCAATACATTTAGCATTTTCAACAGAACTTTTCTCTCCCTCTATATATGCGCTAAATAAAATACTTTTTAAAATAGGGTTAATTGCGTATAATATCACGAACTTTGCTTAAAATTCATTTTCCCCATGAACTTTAAAAAATCCAAATTATATCAAATACTTTGATATATGTTCAAATTGCCCATGATTTACTTCTTGATTATTCAAAACTGACCCCATTAAATCTGGAATATTCAGAATTGACTCCTTCACAAAATAAATTACAAAATAACCTCACCTTTTGAACTTATATATCAAAACACCCTCTAATGAATTTGTTGTTTTATAATTATAAAACATACACATCACACTCTCTCACGCTCTCACCTAAAATCGTATCAGAGTGGACTTTTATTGAGGAATTATATTATATTTAATTTATTTAAAGGGAAGAGACTTCAAAAAAAAATCATAGATCCGGACAATTATCCGAAACGTAATGCATACAGGCATTGGCAGAGCCAGAGGGGGGCAGTGGGGTCACTGGACACCCCTGTAATTTTTTAAAATTTCTAGGGGCATTTTTGTCATTTCACATATATTAATAAAAAGTATAGTTTCTATTCTAATTTTTAACATGAAATAATATAACAATTTTTACATATGTATATTATGAGTTCTTTCTAGTGCTATATTCTTTATTTTTTATTTTTCGGTGTTTACACAGAATTAGGTTCGATTTTTTTGCCAATTATGAGTTCTCTCTTAGAATATACTTATAAATGTTATTGTAATAACGAAACTATTATAGAGAGGCTCTACAGCATGAAAGATAGGAAAGAATATTCATAACATTATCACGAGTATTGAGTTTTATCAAAAATGCATCCTAAAGTTAATATTGAAGTGATACAGAAGCATGTTGGACCTTATTTTATGATTTTATTATAGCTTTATAATTATATAAAACTCATAAGAGTAATTTTGTCTGAATAATATCATGTTGGGGTTCTTTTATTATTTTGTACAAATATTAAACAGATGTGGGGGTATTTTTATAATTTTATATGAATGTAGGGTAGGTTTGTAAATATCATAAAAGTTGACATGGAAAGTTTTGAAAGTATTTGATAATTTGTGGGTTTTTTAAAGTTCGTGGGGAAAATGAATTTTAAGCAAAGTTCATAATATTACACACAATTAACCCTTTAAAATATAAAATAGAAACTATTTTCAACCTTTAAATCATCAAGATCTACGGTTGATTCATCACTTTATTGGATGAATTCATGCTCTTAAATTCAAATCTCATAGGTACTTAAAATTTTGGGTTTTGCAATTCACATATTTAAACAGAATATTCATAAGTATTTTATTTTATATAGAATTGAAACATTTTAACTGGTTCGCGTTTTTTATTTTAAGAACTTTTTTTAGCCTAACCACTCTCTCTCTCTCTCTCTTTATTATATATATATATATATATATATATATATATATATATATACTAACTATATTCAACATATTTTGATTTTTGCAATTCACATATTTACACAGAAAATCTCATAGTTAGCGAAAATTTTGATTTTCATAATTCACATATTTACATAGAAAATTCGTACGTATTCTATATAGATTCAAGCATTTTAGCATGTTCGCATTTTTTAATTTAAGAACTTTAGACTAGCCATACACTCTCTCTCTCTCTGTGTGTGTGGAGTGTTGAATAACTATATTAAAAAAATTAGTAAAAATTTTTCTCCCTCCAAGATTCGAAACCAAGTAAATTCTCCCAGATTTTTTCTTTTGGTTAGAAAACTTTTATTTTCAAGAAAGGAAAAAAGAATTTCCAAACTTTTGTGATAATGTCTTATTAAATGTTTTAGAAGAAAAGTATAAAATACTTATCTATGAAACAGGAGAAGAATCAATTGAAACTCATCCTCCTTTTACCACCCTACAAATTCAAAAGGGAAATAAAGAAATCTATGCTACTCCTATTAAAACTGAAACTGATAAAGGAGATTTTGATCATTTAATACACCAAAATAATTTTACAAATCTTGCTCTTCATACCATTGGAAATCAAACAAATAGAATTCAAGAAATCCTCTCTCCTAAGGCCTCTAAAGTCTTTAATAGAGAAAAATGTTCTAATACCATAATGATTAAACCTCCACCTAATCTTAAAAAGGAAAATTTTCCTTTAAGCTCGAAAAAAGATGGAGAATTCCTTGAAAAACTTATTAACAGACTTCAAAAGGTTAAAGTCAAAGGAAAAGAAGTTGAATCTCCATCTTCGTCCTCACATCATATTATAGTTTTAACAAAAGAAAACTCTAATACTTCTGAATCAAAAGAAAAGCTAAAATTCTTAATGCTACTATTATTGATCCTATTTCCAGGAAAGAAGAATCCGATGTTGATACA
This sequence comes from Salvia miltiorrhiza, assembly GCF_028751815.1. Taxonomy (NCBI): domain Eukaryota; kingdom Viridiplantae; phylum Streptophyta; class Magnoliopsida; order Lamiales; family Lamiaceae; genus Salvia; species Salvia miltiorrhiza. The sequence continues at coordinate 46,986,050 of NC_080393.1, read as the reverse complement.
CTAATTTATACTATTCTATCTAATTTTGTTGGAGCTAATGAGCTTCAGTTAAATAAATCTCAAAAGCAATTAATGAATCTAAAATTTTCAAAGCTTTTTTATTACCAATGGTATAAAGACGTTTTTATGACCAAAGTTCTTACTAGAAATTATTGTAATATGAATTTCTGGAACGAAAAATTTATAGCAGGTCTTCCTCCACTTTTTGCAGAAAGAGTTAACAATACATTAAAAACAAAATTTGCGAATGGTAACATTCTATGGGAAAACTTAACCTATGGATATATTTCTGCAGAAATAATTGCTGAATGAATGATACTCTGCAATGACATCAAGCTGAAACAATTTGAATTACAACAAAATGAAAATATAACCATTTTAGGTAATTTTTGTGAACAACTTGGTTTATATAATGAGAAAGAGTATTCTAAAAGATTTCTTCTTTAACAGGTGGAGCTATGCTCTCAAGTTTCCAAACTTCAGGGAGACTAATTTGACTCCTTTGAATAGTTTTAAGTATCACCATATTATCCCTTTTTAAATCTGTTAAAAATAGGGTGGTTTCTCCCTTTTCTGAACTTATTTGTTTAGAATTTATATTAAATCTTGAAATTGTCATGTTCATTACTTTATAACGAATTCTATTGACAAGAGCAATGTTTTCAGTTTTGGCTTTCATATTAAGACCTTCTGTTTTAATTTTTAATGTTAACGAATCCAAATACTCCCTCCGTCCCGCGAGTCTTGACACGTTTGGGTTCGGCACGGGAATTAAGAAGTTGTAGATTAGTGTTTTAAGTGTGTAATTAATAAAGTATAAAATTGATAAATTAGGAGATAGAAGGTAATAAAAGTGATAAAGTAGGAGAGATAATATAATAAAGGTGATAAAGTAGGAGAGAGAAGGTAATAATTATTACCAAAAAAAGGAAACGTGCCAAGATTCGTGGGACGGCCCAAAAAGGAAAACGTGTCAAGATTCGTGGGACGGAGGGAGTATTTGGATCTGTCAGGGGCGAATCCAAGATTTGTCGATAGGAGGGCCTAAACTCGAACCCCCGAGCCAAAATTTTCGAGCAGTTTGTACAATTCATTTTATGTGTAAATAGAAATTTAATGAATTTAGGATTAAAATTCGATCACCGACTATAACAAATAATTATTCTCTTTCAATTGATTCAATAACATATGCTAACGCTACCCCTGCAAATTGTACCATTATAGTTGAAGGAATATAAAAAACTATATCTATATATTTTTTTAAAAAAATAATCTATCTTCTACAAGAATAAATTAATTTTTATTTTTATGTTCAAAGATTTTTTTTTTTCTGAAACTTGGACTAGGCTAAAATAGAACTATGTAGATATTAGGCTAAATATATTTAATATATATATGACGAAATTTTGGGGTTGCACTGGACTCTAGCCCAGTGCAGCCCCTACATAGATCCGCCCTTGTCTGTTAGCGAAACAGGATAATTAGGACAATAACAGAAATAAATCCATCACAAAGTGATGATTCAATTATTCCTCAACGAGAGTCTTCAAGTCTAAGATGTCTTTCATCTCGAACCATTGTTAAAGCAGAGACATTTAGTCCATATCTTGTTAAAGGTTTAATCCCAATTTGAACAAGACTAACATGAAGAAATTTAAACTTATGTTGTTTGTGAAATTTTATGAGTTTTTCGGATAAAAGATTAAAGGAATCATATCCTCCTTTTAGAGGAGTTGTTTCTTCTATTGTCTTTGATAATATAATCACTTTTAAAATCAAAAGATCCTTTTTTATACACAGTTGATTTTGAGACTTCTGGTAATTTCTAATCTTATAATTCTTTATCAAAATCTTCAGCGCGAATAATTTCTTTATTTTTTGTAGATAATTTATTATCTGATTTTTTCATTAAATTTTCTTGTGGAAAATGTTCTCATTAATTTATTCATTGTAAGTGTATGAAGATACTGTCAATGATTTATTCTTACCTTACCACAACAAGCTTTACAGGCATTACAGATACCCGACTTGGAGCAAAACTCGTGTAGAGCTTCAAGACTTACAATTTATAGATTGTTTCAAAGGCTTGAAAGCTTTGCTTGGTGATTTTTAATTGAGGAATATAAATTTCATTTTTAACGTTTTCAAGACAATTTTCAATATGCTTAATTAGTTTATTAATACATTTAAACTTTTCTCTTAATTCTAGTTGATACTGGAACAGTTACAATTCAGCATATGGAAAAAACCAATAAAGAGTCTGCATTTTCCAAACTCATTATTAAGAGAATTCTTTCCGCCTCAAATTGGGGGCTTCCAATCCAGAAAACTTGAAAATTTTCAAGGAATTCCCTATTATAACTATTATGTTTATGTTAAAGCCTGAGATAATATCTTCCTTTATGAAAATAGTGCTCGAAAACACTCATGGGGGATAAAATTCAGCCTCGATGACGAAAATCAAAAAATTCCAAATTGGTATTTCTCTTTTTTCTTTTCATGGGAGTATCGCCGATGATATTTCCAAAAAATATTAAAAATATTTGGAATTTTTTTAAAAAGAAAATAACCATCTAGAAAATATTTCAGCAGTTTTACAATTTGTAAATCATTATCAGGTCCCATGGATTGTTAGATGGGATTATAGTCTTGAAGACCAACGTTTCGATAAAATCGAAACAAAGATGACTGCTACCATACTTATAAGAAGAATTCTTCTTAAATGGCGGCCAAAAGAAAATTTCTTTGAAGAAGGTAGAACCTATGACAAAAGAGGAATTTTATCTCTCAAACCATCTGCCAACATCATGAAGAACATGAACGCCCAGGCTCCTTCTCATGATGCACTTCTTAAAGAGCTTTTTCAAAATATGAACAAAGAATCTGTTAATTCTTTGTACAAAGAAGTTTTTGAAAAATCCTATACAGATAATGAGAGAGCTCCCTCGACCTCGGCATTTGAAAATGAAAGAAAACTTGTTGTTAAAGAATAACAAAATTTTGAAGAATCCGACCAATGGATGAAGATGAAAATGATTCGAATTTTGATCTTGAAAAATTTCAAGAAGCACAGGACCCTAATAAGGAATGACGAAAGCAGTGACGATTCTGGCTCACTCATTCACCTTTAGAAAATTTTGGCAAAAGATGCCTTTCCCTTTTTCACTTTTTGACATTTTGGGAAAAATTTTGTCTGATGTCTCTTTTCCCTCTTATTTAAGGTTGTATTCTCTAAAGAGAAGGGCACGCTTGAATTTGCTCGCCCCCTTCTTCCTCTCCCTCTATAAAATATTTGTAATCATTTCTTTTGTTGTTTGAAGATTTGAAAAAATTCTTCATATGTAAGTTTTAAGTTCATCATGAAAATCATGAGTTTAATTCGTTCAGATCATAATTTTATATTTTATGCTTATTATGATTATGTGATACTAAGTAGCAATTGTGCTGTTTATTTTAAAAAATTAAGAGAAAAAATTAAATGTATTAATAAACTAATTAAACATATTGAAAATTGTATTAATAATTCCAAGTTTAAGTGAATACGTTAAAAATGAAATTTATATTCTTCAATTAAAAATCGCCAAGCAAAGCAAAAGTGATATAACTATGACCATTTTCATTTAAAAAATAGTACTTTCTTCGTGTACGGCTTCATTTTTTAATTTGCTATTTTCAATTGTTCACAAATTGACTTTCTACTCCTTTTTTGAAACAAATAATATCACCCTTTAAGTTCTCACATATTTACCATAAGTTACTAATCGACCTTCATAGTCTTAACTATCACAACTTTACCAAATATACTTTTAACTTTTTTTAAATTTTAATCTTTAAATAAATATTACTTTTATATTTTAAATCAAATATTTATCTAAAATATATCAAATTAAAGTTGTTAGCGTGATCTTTAATTTGATATGCATATTAAATATTTTATAATTAATTAAATTTCACAATTTTAGAAAGAAATCAAACAAAAAACAAGAAGATAAATAAAAATAAATAAAAAGAAAAAATACAATTTATAAATAAACCTTCAATTTTATTATAACCATAAATTTGTCACTCAATTTTGAAATTGATTTCAACTTAAAATCTTAGATTTTTAATATAGTATACATATTATTACTAATTGACCTCCATAATCTCACTAATTATCACAACTTTTCTAATTTAGGGTCTACTCACCAAATATACTTTTAACTTTTTCTTAATGTTCATGTCTACATAAGAAGTGAATTCGTGAACAAAGGGAGTAAGATACAGGAGAGGGTATAGAATATATGTCGTCTATGATTAAGTGGGTGAACATCACTTGAGATTCAGTGTATTAAATTTGATGTTTTTATTATTTTTAATTTTTTTATTTTCTTTAAATTTTTTCAATTTTAATTTGTATATTTTCTTAATTTTGTAATTACTAACTAGTTAATTCCACCAAATAAAGGTATGAAACTATTTTTAGCATTTAATTTTATTTTATTTTTTATTAATATTTTATTATTACAATTGATAAATCATAAACTAGAATATATAATATTAGTAATAAATTTTATTTTTATAAAAAAATATTATAAAATAAATAAATATAACAATAAAACACGATGATACACAAAAAATTACAAAACAATCTCATCTGAACTAATATAGGGCATAAAAAAAAATCGGAAATCATGAAAAATAAATAAGAAATGTACCTTATCCATTAAATCCTCAACCATTTGGGTCTCCTTGGCTGTTTCTTCAGCCAAATCCTCAACAAAACTCACAACCTGCTTTAGCCCTCCCTCCGGCAGGGCCTCCGCCAAGTCCTCCGCCACTTTGTCCACTTCCTCCGCAGCGTTACCTACCGCGTCAGCTATTTTCTCCACCGTCTCCGCCACCACTTCAACCTCCTCTGGAGCAATTCAGATTAATTCATCAAAAGATATTAAGTGCTTGTTTGGTTCAAGTATAGGAATGGAAAGGGAATGAAATCAAATAAATTAGTGGAATGATAACAATAACCATTACTTTTATTGAGCGTTTGGTTAAACAATGGAAATGAATCTTTAGTAAGAGATTCCCTTTCTTTTGTTTCTCCTCTATTTTGAGGGGTAACAAATTAAGTGATTGGGTTACCCTCAAGTAAGAGTAATGATTAACTCATTACCCAAACCAAACAACAAGTAATTGATTCAATTAATTGAATCCCTTTCCAACCTCTAAAAACATTCAACCAAACGTGGGCTAAATACCTAATAAAAGATTACTACTGAAGGGCTAACAAACTAACTTTTCTTAAATTATGGTTTTGCATGTGAATTAATTTTTTTCATCAAAATACTCGAATTTTCAATTATTATAAATTTTCATATGATTATCAATTGCCCTCAAATTAATACTATAAAAATGGACATTTGAAATGTTTAAATGATAAACATATCAAGCGGTGCAGTTTGATGCCTATGACACTTCAATTAAACACAATGACATTAATTTGCCATTTCAACTAATCACTATAACATTTGTTGAAGATTGACAATCGTATGAAAAATAAAAAATAATTAAATGTTTGTATATTTAAAAGTAGAACTTTTAATGTTTACGAAATCAAAATTAAGTGAAAATTTATTTATTTAGTCAGAGCTACACCTTACGAGATAGAAGTAGAATTGAGAATGCTTAATTAAGAGACGAATCATACTTGACACTGTTACAAGCCATTGGATCAGGAAAGGCACTCCCACCGCTAATCCCGCGATCCCAGCGAGCCTGCCAAAGGAATAAAACAATCCCAAATTGATTAAAAGAAAAAGAAAAAATATGTTCATAAATGGTGAAGATTAAATTTACTCATTTATCAAACGTGTCGAATCAAAATTGGAAACGCAAAGAAACTATGCAGTGAAAAGTAAGTAGAACTCACAAACTCAAAAATAAATACTCTTGGAATTCAAACCCCTTCCATACGTCATAAATATAGCATTTTAGTTGGACACTAATTTTAATAAAATAATTAATAGATGTATTTTTAATAAATAAAAAATTTCACCATATATAAAATGAGTTGTTAAAAAATTTTAATAAAAAATTTCACCATATACGTCATAAATATAGCAAAATCTCAATATTCAAGATTAGTTTTACATGACTCTATCTCATTAAAATGAACTCCGACCTTTGAGTATAAAAATATTAAATTATGCAAAGTAAATGTGCGGAGGGAGTAAAATAAACTGTATCATAGTTCGACTAATTCAATATAAAGTTGATGAAATGCACATTATTTGAATCAGACTTTAAGAAGGGAAAAAAAACCCTAAGCCGTAAAAATGATAAATCTGGAGAGAGCATACTAAAATTGGCAACTGACCATGGATTGTCAGAGATGCCTTCGACGGTGGGGAGAGAGAAAGAAGAGAGAAGATCTCCACCAGCGGCCGAAGAAGAAACGAGATCCGCAGCTGCTTCCGGCGAAGTAACATTCCTAACAATTAAATCCCTGCGCGATCGAATTAAAAGCACTTAGATATTCGCGATCAGCTAACAAGATGAAATCGGGAGAGTGAGAAACGCATGTACTTCTTGGAGCTTCTTATGTTGGGGAGAAGCTGCAAATTGGTCTTGCTGCGAATAAGGCAACTGTTTTTGGGTAAATTATGAGAGATGTTGTTGGTGCTAGGGCAGAGATCAGTAGGGGAGAAGCAAGAGCGGGATGAAGTGGCCATCGAATCTCAATAATTTATATCATCACTCTCTGTAAAGCCTTTATAGTGGGATGTGGGAACGGACGGATCTGTATCAATTCTCTATTTTTATTCGTGCATGATATTTTTATGATTTAATCTATTAAAATATCTATTTTGCTATAATAACAAGGGTCAAGTACCAAATTCACCCATATCGATGGCGTCCCTATCGCGTACAAGACCTTATAATCAAGGTTGGAGCTGTTTACTACCTCAACATGGCAAAATCGCCGTTAAAATGTAGGGGTATTTGGTGTGATTTTGTCGCGTTGAGGTAATAAATAGCTCTAACTCTGACTATAGGGTCCTGTATGCGATAGGGACGTCATCGATAGGGATGAATTTGGTATTTAACCCTAATAAAAACTAGTAAGTAGTTCGTCGAAATTTGATGGAGATCTATTATTATACTCCCTCCGTCCCGCCCAAGATGCTACATATTCCTTTTCGGGCCGTCCCAACAAAGATGTTACATTTCTATATTTGGCAAAAATAAGGAATTTAAACACTTAATTAACACTAATTAAGTATTTCTTTATTATTTTCTCTCTCCTACTTTATCATTTTATTACTTTCTCTCTCCTACTTTATCACTTTATTATTACACACTTAAAACATTAATCTACAACTCCTTAAATCCCGTGCCGAAAAACAAATGTAGCGTCTTGGCCGGGACGGAGGGAGTATAAATTTGTGAAATTATTTTAAAATAAAAGGCTGTAATATTTAGATGTATTATGAAATACTCCCTCCCTTCGTCCCATTATTTATGATTTGTATTCCATTTAGAGGTGTCCCTAGTTAATTGGCTTATTTCCTATTTGAAAAAAAGTTAGGAGTTAATTAAGAATTTAGTTAAACACTCCCTCCCCCTCCCCCTCCCCACACACACACATATACACATTGACGTAGCCAGACTTTTCAGTCAGGGGGCCCAAATATTTTTTCAACTTAATTAATTTGATCAATACTCCCTCCGTCCACAATTTAAAGTCCCACTTTGGTGTGGGCACGGAGACTAAGAAAGCTGAAAAATGTGATGTGGATGAAATATAAGGGTAGTTGACTAAAGTGATAAAGATAGTTGACTAAAGTGATAAAGGTGTTGTGAGTGGGTCCACTAGTGATGATGAGTAATATGTGCAGAGCAAAGGAATGGACTTGGACAGAGGCAGCACTCGGGTCAGAGAAATAGGCTCGGTCAGAGGAATGGGCTCGGTCAGAGGAATCGTTGATATCAGAGGAATGCTCCACCCGCGGGATAGTAAACGGTAGAAATGACCACTTCACCCGGGAAGCGCCAGAGAAGAAGAATCACTCGTTCGCAGAGGAATCCAAAGCTCCGCGATACATACGCTTCTCTGTCGCTGAGCAGAGGAACGAGCGAAGGAAGGCAAAATTACCATCGTACCCCTGACCACGCGGGGAACATGACCCCCAAACTGAAATTACCACTTTACCCCTAGAATGTACTCTATAAATACCCATGCACCCATGTTATGTATTTTCACGTGCTTTCCTATCAATACAACAGCAAACTCAATTTCTCTCAGCAATTCAACTCTTTTCTCTCGACTTTCACGTTCGACACTAGGTAAAACTCATAATCTAGATTAGGTGTTGATAAGATGCTTTATCAGCTAGTGATAAAATGTAGTAAATATAGAATATAAAAATGATAAAGGTGTTTTAAGGTGGGTCCATTAGTGGCAAAGGGTAGTAAATATAGAAAAAGAAGAAGAGTAAAAATGGACAAAAAGCATAATAGAGCTTTAATTTGTGGACAAAAAACTAAGAACAAGTAGGGCTTTAAATTGTGGACGGGGGGAGTATTATTTTTGGATCGTCTCAGTTAAATTAAATAATTTTCTTATATAGAATAAATACGCAAATTCTCCTGTGCAGTCAACCGCATACGATGCGGATGGTTTGAAAGTTTACAATTTTTCATAATAATATTTACTTTTATTCATAAGAACTTTTACTTTTAGTTATTTTCACTCATTAATATTTTTATTCTTAACTATTTGATCGAGTAATCATTGTCGGAATAAAAAGTAATTATTGTTACAATGAAATGTAATATTTATAAATTATTATATTTATTCACGATAATTGTTACTTTTATTCATGAGAACTTGTACTATTACATAAGTATACATTTGTACGAACAAATATATATCTTATTGTTAGGTCCCGGGGGTCTCGAATAGGTGTATGGGGGGGGAATACACCTATGGGCTATTTTTCTTTTCCTCAAAGTGAGGGATCTCCAGATAGAGATCTAAACGAAACTTTACACGCAAACAGTGATGCATGTTGACTGAAAACAGTTTTGACCAAACAGGGTTGACGACTGATACTGAAAGCTCTTCAGTAAGGAGTTATCAGTTAAGTTGCTGGAACTTAACTGATGCACTTATGGGCTTCAGTCGAGTTTGCTAAAACAGAGATGATAACACTCTTCCTAACTATCAAAAGATAGATCAGTCAGACTGATATCATACGCAGCGAAAATTAAACTTAGTTTCGCAATAGCCTCGGTTGAACACGTTGCTGGTCTTAGGTTTCTCTTTGCAGTTATTCAGTATTCAATTTATCAATTGAAACAACACAAGTAGTAAAGTAAAACTGAAAGCTGTAAACAACACAGAGACTTTTACGTGGTTCGGAAAAACCCTTTCCTACATTCACGATCGGTTGATCAGACCAACAATCCACTCCGCAAGTGCTTAACAGGTGCACTGCAAACCAAACCGTGTGCTTGCCGGGTGCACATAACCGTACCACTGAAGAAAACCCTTCTTCAGTACCCACACTTCACTCGTGTCGGATTTCTCTTGCTTAGCACAACCCGCGCTAAGACTCTCAGAGTCAGAGTACCTTCCTGAACTCCGAATCACTCAAACACTCAAATCTTTCTGTCTGAAAGGAGGTTTGAACGGGTGCCAGCTTTACTGCAAAAAACAAGTTCTTTGGAGCAAGTTTGACCTTGGCTTCTGGGTAAACAGAGGTTTGCCTAAGGTCTAAGAGAATGTGTGTAATTAGCAGTGACTGATTTTGGCTTTGGAATTCTCTTATTCGATTCAAGCTTTGGGGAGGTTAAGCTTTAGGCTGAGTAGCGATTTTGGTAGAGCTTCAGCTTATGTCGTTGAATCGGTGAAGATTGAAGTGATCCTCGAGCGCTATTTATAGGAGAACTCTTGAATAGATCTATTGGCGTAGAACGTCCTCAAGATTTCTTCCGTTGGAGAGCAATTCGAATTTGGGCTAAGGCTTCAATCTTCGAGGTTCCTTTTCTGGTGGAAACGGCTCTCTTGAGGGACAAGAGATGTGACGTCTCTGATAAAGTAGCCACCAAATAGGAATGACCTCTGCAGAGATAAGATCCTGAGATCTCTGCATTTAATGTGGCTGTACTTTTGTGAGTACGTGGCTTCCTTTGAACGTTGGAAGATCAGTCCGAAGAAGAATGTTCAACTGATACTTGACTTTAGTATCAGTCCGCTAAGTCCACGTGGCACGCATTAAGTAATCAGTTCCAAACTGATTCTTCAACTGATACTTCAGTTGGTATCTTCAGTCTTCAGTCTTCAGTCCTTCGTCCTTCAGTCTTCAGTCTTCAGTCTTCAGAACCGCAAGCTAAACTAGAAACGAACTCTAACACTTGAGTTCAAAACAGTTCTAGTCTATTATAATTACGACCTATGAATTTTGGTATCATCAAAACAAGGATTAGGATATTCCACAAGGTTCCCAACACTTATGCTATTAAAAGTAACCCACCGCATGGGGTGCGGTCAATCGCACAGGAGACCAACCCGAATAAATATATAGAAAGAATCATTTAATCATTTATTCATTTTATTACCAAATTACTTAAGACATTAGTTTCTTAAATTATCTCAGAAAGAAGTTTGAACAATTTAACTGGGACGAGAGAGTAAAAATGACTGTTAGGTCCGGAGGGTCTCGAATAGGTGTATGGGGGGAATACACCTATAGGCTATTTTTTACTTTTACAAAGAGTCAAAACGAAACGTTAAACACAAACTCACACAACCTGCTTTACTGAAAAGAGTTTTGACCAAAACAGGGTTGACGACTGATACTGAATACTCTATAATAAAGAGTTATCAGTTAAGTCAAAAGACCTTAACTAATATACGTAAGGCTTCAGTCGAGTTTGATAAAAAGAGATGTTATGAATCTTACTGACTATCAGAAGATAGATCAGTTAGACTGATAACACACGCAGCGGAAAACTTTTGTTTCGTAAAAGCCTGTGAGTTAAGCACGTTGTCAGTCTTTAGGTTTCTCTTTGCTATTAATCAGTTTTCAGTTTACGAAGGGAAGAACACATATAAGAAATTAAATACTGAAAGATGTAAATGACACAAAGATTTTTACGTGGTTTGAAAAACACTTCCTACATCCACGGTCGGTTGATCAAACCAACAACTTCACTGGGCAAGTGCTTGCGGGTGCACTGCAAACCGATGCTCGTGCTTACGGGTGCACAGCAAACCTGAACGTGTGCTTGCGGGTTCACACAACCGAAATAATTGAAGATCCAATCTTCAGTACCAACATACCTTCTTGGATTTCTCACTCCTAGCACACACTGGGTACTAGGACCTCACGGAGACAAAACACCTTTCTGAACTCCTTTTTCACACAAACACTCAATTCGGTCGGTTGAAGAGAGGTTTGAAAACTTACCAACTAAACTTCAAAGAACAAGTTCTTTGCAGTTAGTTTGACCTAGGCTTTGGATAAACAAGGTTTGCCTAAGGTCTAAGAGAATATATGTAATCAGTAGTGACTGATTTTTGGCTTTGGGATTCTCTTCTTCGATTCAAACTTTGGAGAGGTTAGGTTCTGAGCTGAGAAATGATTTTGGCAGCGTTTCAGCTTATGTTGTTGAATCGGTGAAGATTGAAGTGATCCTGGAGTGCTATTTATAGGAGACGTCTTGAATAGATCCGTTGGCGGAGAAGGTCTTCAAGATTTCTTCCGTTAGAGAGTAATTTGAACTTGGGCTGAGGCTTCAATCTTCGAGGTTCCTTGTTTGGTGAGAACGGCTACTTTGAAGAGGCAGAAGATGCGACATCTCTGAAAAGGTAATTAACAAAAACGAATGACCTCTGCAGAGAAAGGACGATCCTGAGATCTCTGCATTTAATGCGGTTGTACTCCTGGAGTGCGTGGCTTCCTTTGAACATTGGAGGTTCAGTCCGAGGAAGAATGTTTAATTGATACTTGACTTTAGTATCAGTCCGCTGATTCCACGTGGCTCGCATTAAGTAATCAGTCTAAACTGATTCTTCGACTGATGCTTCAGTCGGCAACTTCAGTCTTCAGTCCTTCGTTCTTCAGTCTTCATAACATCAACTAAACTAGAAAAAGAACTCTAACACTTGAGTTCAAGCAATTCTAGTCTATTACAAAAGAAACTTATTGATTTTGGTATCATCAAACCAAGGAATAGGATATTTCACTAAGTTCTCCCAACAATTTTCCCCTTTTTGACGATGACAAAACCACACAATAGTTCTAAGCAAGAAAAAGACTGAAATCAAAGCACAAATTATTAAACAGAGTGAATACTATTCCCCCTTAACAATAGAACCTAAAACTTGTACTTCGAAGAAAGAACACAACAGTTCAACTAAACAGAACGAAGAAAAAACTGAAAAATAATAATCAGAGCCTGGACAAAAAGTCATTGTCTTCAGGTTGAGATCAAAGAGAAGTTCTTTTCATTTAAAAAGAAAGACTGATAAGGCATCAGTTCTAATTACATGAAGAAGGAAGAAGCATCAAAGAGGAGCCAAATCTAAAGATTATGGCTTCTGACCATACAAGTTGAAGACAACCATCCTAATTTTGTCAAAATCATCTGAACTGTAGTTTGTAGGCACATTCCAGATATTGCAGATGGTCTTGACTTCTCTCTTGATGGATTATCTGTTGACGCCGTTTCTGATTCTCAGAGGGCAAATCATCGTCTTCAGGGAATTGGAGATCGAAATTCCAGCTTCTCTTTGAGCAGACTGCATTCTCTCAACCATTACTCTTTCAGGCCAGTTCACAAGAAAGTATTTCCATGCTTCTCTTTGGAAATCCCCATTCCTGTTGAGATTGGCGAAGACAACCCATTTGGTGTAGCTTTCTTTCAGCTTTTCCCACCATTCATTCATGTCAGTTGGTATCCACTGATCTTGTCGATCAAATTTATCCAAGTAGGATACCAAGAGTCCTTCGCTGATGTACTGCTTTAATCTTTGTTCTTCTCGAAGCATTTGTGGGAAGGGTTGATGAGTTTGTTGAATATCTTCACCCATATGGAGAGCCTTCTTGGCCTTGGGCTCTGGGTCTCTAGATGATGAGCTTTCTTCTCTTAATCTCTTTCTGTTGTATTATCTTGAGGCAGAAGGAGCTTGAGCAGAGGGGTTGGTAGCGCGTGAGAAGACATCTTGGGATTTGGCAAATGCTTGTGCCAAATCTGCAGGAAGGTCAGGTTCCAAATACTCTTCCCCCTTTTTGGCATCATCCCTAGGGAGAGAGTTGACTTTCCTTTGAAGATCTTTTATGTCACTGAGCATTGATTGGATGAGCGTGGAGTTCGACGATTCTCGAACCTCGTTGAGCTCGCTTTCAAACTTGGCAAGTCTAGCGCAGATGGGACGGAGCTCTTCTGCAACCATAAGTTTGGCATCAGTTGCAGTCATGAAATCTTTCATGAACTCAATGTGCAGTTTTCCAATGTGATTGGAGATCCAGAAGATGTTGCTTGGACTTGATCTCAGCTTCCAGGACTTGTTGCTGCAGCTCGTTGATGTCCTTTTGCACTTTTGGAAATCCAGTTTGAAGTGGAACCAAATCTTGTAGGAGGTTAAGGTGATCAATCTCTGCTTTCAGAATTTTTCGTCGAAGAGAAGTGATGCGAACATCATTATTGATCATGTCATCTTTGGCCTATTCTTCAACAACGATGAGATACTTCAAGAATTTGGCACCATAGATGTCTTGACGTTCTCGCTCGTGCCTGGTCTGGTTGAATTGTGTCATCTTCATGTTCAACCAGTGAAGTATTGTGTAGAGCTAGCGCTGCGTTGCTCTCCCAAATCGGGTAAAAAAATAAGATATTACAACCCTGCAACTCATTTAAGACGAAAAGCTTTTACTCTAAGACTATGTCAGTAATGACCTATAGCTCGCTATCAAAGCAGCTTATAGCTCGCGATTTGAGCAACTTATAGCTCGCGATTTGAGCAGCTTATACTATGTTAGAGGTGGCTAGTAGCTCGCGGTTAAGGCAACTTTTATAGCTCGCGACTTAAGCAGCTTGTTCCCTACTCGTAGCTCGTGGTTAAGGCAGCTTGTATAGCTCGCGACTTAAGCAGCTTATACTATATCAGAGATGATCTATAGCTCGCGGTTAAAGCATCTTATTGCTCGCGATTTGAGCAGCTTATACTATGCCCGCGTCAATTATTCTTAAATATTTTGTCAGTCTTGATCTCTTGCTCTTTGTGATTTTTTTTATTATTTTTTTTATAGAGGGTATATACCCCACTCCCCTCGGTTAACATGTGCATGTCGTAAATAAACATGTTATGTGTATGCGTGTGGTTGGTGTTCATACTTGTGATGATTGTAACAAGGCTGGCATAACTATGATCCCCAAGTAAAATAATTCAAATCGTGTTTCAAATCCTAGCACATATGTAGAAGGTGTGTAGCTTCGTATTAGTCAATTCATGTTTCAAGTATAGACTCATATGCAGAAGTTGTGCAGCTTCCAAGACAACATTATAATTTCATAAGTACTTATCAAGGATAATATAAGTCATGATTTTACCCAAGTGATAAAATATAATATTTCCTAATCATGCTCACATGCTTTAATGAGATAACATAATGATAAACTTCAACTTAGCGAAGTACCTGGGTCGCCACTAGTTAGTGGGTTATCTTTTTTCATGTTATGATGTTTATCATATTTGTTCAAGTTTCTCGAAATCTGTTTATCCTGTGCTGTAAAAATTCTTAAGCACAACAATTAGTAAAAACACGAGAGCCCCTAAAGCCAGGGTTGTAAATTGACGTGGTAAAGAATTATGAAACCTTGAACGTATGATTTATTATCACTAATGCCTTTTAATATGTCTACCATAGGTAATTCATTCTCCCATTCACAATTGGTAGCAGAGTTTAGAGAAAATCAAAGCTCATATCATCATGATATATATACACGGATGGCCCTAGCCAAGCATTTCATGATAATGTAGATTACAGAGAAAATCAATGCACCAAATCTCCCATAATATTGACTCTTGAAATTGTTACATCCATTAGCAACAAATAAATTTGACTACATAAACCTCAAACCTCACTGCCACTTATCCCATTAAATGTTTAATGGCCCCGTATGAACACAAATCAATCCGTCTATCAAGGCTACTCAATTCATTGAGAAGAAGTGATAAAATTTTGAGCTCACTAAGTTTAGCAACAGCAACAGATATTTTACCCACAATCATATGATTCTCATCCAAACAATTCAACCAAAAAATAATGCCATAATCATGCATGCTTGCATCTTTCCCCAGTTAATTCAAAACCAAATGAAATTGAGAAAGAGAGATGACTCAGCTTCTTCGTTGACAAGCAGGTTAATGTTTTCCTCGCAAGGTATTCTCTTTGTTATCAGCTCAAGTGCAGCTGATCCATCTTCTTGTTCCACGAATTCCCCTTTTTCCTTTGCCATTATGTCTTTCTCCACATGATCCTCGCATTAATCAATAAACAATCACAATTAACTTTCGAAGTACAAAATATATCCTCAAGTTCAATCATAAAATCAAATCAAGCCCAGAAGGCATAAGATGTCTCTAGTCATATTGCTTCTAAGCTATGCAAGTTCAAAGATGAGATATAAAATCAACTGTCACCCATTTATTTCACAACCTTCAATGGAAAATAGTACCATATCGAAAGAATTGATGTCTCGAGTTGTGGATTAAGCAGAAACTCAGAGAGTAGTATCAGCATTTCACAAGACCACCATTCAAGGCAGACCATGACAACCGAAGGGACAACAAAGCTGGAAAACTCCCTCATACTCGATAAAATGTTTTCTTAAAATACATGACACTATAGCCCAAATACCAATTTCAAGATTGACAAATTAAATATTGTAGTTTTCATCAAATCCCCTCGAGGAATGCATTTTTTGAAATCTCAAATATGAATCACGATGACCTAATATGTCTCATATTCCTAGCATTTCTAATATCGTTCTGCAATTTTTATTCAAATCTTTCTTATGTGGAAGTGTAACACCCCGCACTTTTTCTTATTAGTAATAGTGTCGAGACACTACTGAGAGTGTCGTAATAATGATATATTAGATTTTTGATTATTTTAGATGAGATGGAGTTTATATATAGATGGAGATATGAGTCTGTTAGAAGTTGATGATGGAACTAGAGAGTGAACAACTTTGAGAGAACGAGTTGAGATAGAGTTGTTGATTGAATTGAGAAGAGATTATATTTTATTTCTGATGACGGATACCTAGCTATCTGCGAGACTAATTGTTTTATTATGTTCGTAGGAACATCTGGTTAGAAATAGAGTTGAGAAAGGTGAGTGAGAATCCCTATAGAGAAGAGTCGAGTTGAGAGATGATCTGTTTGATGATAAATGTTGATTGTTTTGACGTGACATTATCTAAGATTATTTGATTGACTGATTATGTGACTATTTGTTACGTGTGCTTTGTGATTGAGTAATTATGATTTTTCTTGAGTTTAATAGCACACGAGATTTATTTTGAAACCTTTAACGAACGAGATTGATTTTATTTTCAATCGGTAAATAGAGACTTTACTATTGACATTAAAATTTTCTTAATGGAATGTCTCGAATTTTAATTCTCCGAGATAAGTATGGATTTAATTATGGAATGACGACGTGTTATAATTATTTTTGGCCTCATGAATGCTTAGTTTAGATTTAATTAGTGAGTGTTGTTACATGATTTAATTTTCCTACACTCACATTCATTATTTTAATAAGTTTAACATGTGATTTTTATTAAGTGGCCAAATGGGTGTAGAGATCATTAAATGTGCATTAATTGCACAAGAGGCTTAATGAGCAAGTTTAGATAAACAAAACCAAAATTCTCTCTCCCCTCTCTACCCTAACCTCACCTCCCCCCCCCCTTTCTCTCATTTCTCCTCCATTGAAGAGATCACTCAAGCTTCTTAGATCATCTCTATACAAAAATCATCCATAGAAATCAAACTATCCACCTCTATATCCTTGAAATCAAGAGTTTGGTAGTGTTGGGAACTTAATGAACTATCCTAATCCTAGTTTTGATGATGCCAAAATCAATAGGTTTCACTTGTAATAGACTGGAACTGTTAGAACTCAAGTATTAGAGTTCTTTTTCTAGTTTAGTTCTTGTTCTGAAGACTGAAGACTGAAGACGAAGGACTGAAGATGTCGACTGATGTAAGGATTAAGGCAAAATCAAATACTGATATTTGACTTATCAGTCGAAGGATCAGTTTCGACTAATTACTTAATACGCGCCACGTGGATTCAACGGACTGATACTAAAGTCAAGTATCAGTTAAACATTCTTCCTCGGATTGAACCTCTGAAGTTTAAACGAAGCCACGCACTCCAGAAGTACAGCCGCATTAAATGCAGAGATCTCAGGATCGTCCTTTCTCTGCAGAGGCCATTCCTTTTGTGATTACCTTTTCAGAGATGACTCATCTCCTGCTCCTCAAAGTAGTCGTTCTCACCAAACAAGGAACCTCGAAGATTGAAGCCTCAGCCCAAGTTCAAATTACTCTCCAACGGAAGAAATCTTGAAGACCATCTCCGCCAACGGATCTATTCAAGACGTCTCCTATAAATTGCGCTCGATGATCACTTCAATCTGAACCGATTCAACAACATAAGCTGAAACGATGCCGCATTCGTTACTCAGCAAAACCAAGCCTCCCTAAAGTTTGAATCGAAGAAGAGAATCACAAAGCCAAAATCAGTCACTGCTGATTACATATATTCTCTTAGAACTTAGGCATATATTGTATATCCAAAGCCTAAGTAAAACTGACTGTAGAGAACTTGTTCTTTGTAGTTTAGTTGGCAAGTTTTCGAACCTCTTTTCAACGGACCGAATTGAGAGTTTGTGTCGAAAAGGAGTTCAGGTCAGTGTCCTATCTCCGTGAGATCTTAGTACCCAGTGTGCGCTAGGAGTGAGAAATCCAACCTAGTGTGTTGGTACTGAAGATAGGCTCTTCAGTTGTTTTGGTTTGTTGTGTACCCGCAAGCACACGTTCAGGTTTGTTGTGCACCCGTAAGCACACACATCAGTTTGCTGTGCACCCGTAAGCACATGCCCAATGAAGTTGTTGGTCTGATCAACCGACCGTGGATATAGGAAGTGTTTTGCAAATCACGTAAAAAATTTTGTGTTATTTACAGCTTTCAGTATTTACCTTCTTACTTGTGCTCATACTTTCTTAAACTGAAAACTGATTAATTGCAAAGAGAAACTTAACTGCTGACAACGTGATTAATTTCACAGGCTATTTCGAAATAAAAGTTTTCCGCTACGTGTGTTATCAATCTAACTGATCTATCTTCAGATAGTCAGTAAGATTCATAACATCTCTCTGTTTAACAAACTCGACTGAAGCCTTACGTGTATCAGTTAAAGTCTCTGACTTAACTGATAACTCTTTTCTGAAGAGTATTCAGTATCAGTCATCAACCTTGTTTTGATAAAACTCTTTTCACTAAAAAGGTTGAGTCAGTTTGTATTTAAAGTTTCATTTTCAAAAATAACCTATAGGTGTATTTCTCTCTCCCCCCATACACCAATTCGAGACCCTCCGGACCTAACAATTGGTATCAGAGCAGGTTGTTCGCAAGAACAATTTTGCTTTGATCAAGTTCTACAAAACTAGATCCTGTTTAGAAGGGCTGTCAAAAGTTTTCAAAAAGGGTTTTCGTCTCTTTTATTTTCTTCTCTGCTTTTATGTGCCCCTTTCCTGTTTTCTTGTTTCTTTGCTATGTCTTCAGATCCCTGCAGTTCATTCTCTCCTCTTCACTACGAAGAAAATGAAGACAAACAGCTTGATAAAGGAAAGACAATTGCTGAAGAAGAACTTGAAGATTCAAGCTCATCATCAGACTCCACTACTTCAGAACGAGATCTTCTTGAAATCAAAGAAGTAGAACAAGCTTTAGCAGCATACAGTGATCAAAGGATAATCTTTGAGAATGTTCTTGTACAGAAACAAAGACTGGAAATATTTATCGCCAAAACAACCTCAAAGATGAAGGAAATCACCATGATCACAGCTGAAGAAGAAGATGAAGTAGAATTGGCTATTGAGTATGACAAATTGGAAAGCTTGATACAGACAAGTCAGAATGAGAGAAATCAACTCATACACCTTCTCAGAGACGTAGATGCAAATCTCATTTGGACGAGAAGAGAACTTGACATGGCGTTGATCAGAACTGCAACTACAACAGTCAAGTGTGAGCAATGGGTTGAATTCGGCCAAAAGAAAGTCAAAGTAAAACTCTTCCCTTCCATTTCAAGAGAAGATTATCTTGAAATGAAGCAAATTGAAGATGTCAAGGGAAAGAGAACTCTGACTACAAGTTCCTCACTGACAACCAAGCATCAAGAAACTTCGACTGATGACTCTTATCGCAAGAAAGAAGATCAGTTGTCTATCCTCCAGCAGACTTATCATCTCGACTTATCGGACTTTCTCTCAAGGCTATACAGACTCTTCATCAGACGAAGAGAATGAAGAGAAGACTAAAGAAGAAGAATCAGATGAGAACATGCGTCAATACAACAGTCAAAGGGGGAACCTCATCGACTGATAACTCAGATGTGACGCCACCAGTCAACAACTGAAGAAGAACAAAACATCAATCAGGAATTCAACTGGCTTGTTTAAATCAGTTGATTTGTAAACCTTCTTCTCAGTTACTAAAAATGTTTGACTGAAATGTTTATATTAGGAATAAGTTTAAGTTTTCTGCGCTATGTATGCTAAGCTATTTAACTCCTTTTATGAAAAATTAACTAGAATTTATTATAAAGCAGTTATCTCCACGTTCGCACGATCCCACTCTTTTTACTAACAAGCGGAATCCACGACACGTGTTGATCCCCTATTTGTCCGAATTTCAAAAGTTCATTGAAACCGCCTAGGACACGTTTTTCCATAACTTCTTCCACGATGTTTCACCTCCTATAAGGATTCACTCAATCACTCAGAATCTCTTGCCTCAAATCTTGACACGATCTTTTCTCTGTGAATATCCTTCAACTTGGCTAATATTTGAATCCACATATTTGCCTGTGAGATACTCTCTTAGTTTTTGCAGAAACTCTCTAAACTACTCACAATGGCAAAATCCACCACATCCGACAAACAACAATCTGTTTGTTTTGAAGCTTCAATCACTCGTGAAACATTACTGAATATGGAAAGTGAGACATTTGTAATAGGACGGAGAGAGTAATATTTAAAACTTCCGCCAAATTTAGTGTCCTCATACATTAAAGTTTCTCTGATTAGACTATGTTTTGTAGAGTATATCAAGTAGGGGGGTCGATCACAGTCGTGTACTTGATTTAACTATTCAAAGTTAATTTCTGCACCTTATTTTCTAAACACATTTATTCAAGTAAACCAATCCAGCCGCACGGTAGGCCAATCCTATTGGGCCCGATGTCATCGTGAACCACCAAGGTTAACAAGTCGAGCATTGTCTTTTGTTAACTTGGGGAGGCGCGACAATATGCAGGTTGAGACATGACTAGAGATAGAGAAAGTCGAGCAGAGCCTTTTGTTTAACTTATCTAGATTTTAGAGCAAACTTTCATGTCTTCATATATAACCTTAGTTATAAGTCTTTCTGCTATTGACTTTGGTATTCCTTATGTTTAAATTTGTGAACCTTGTTATGCAATGACTACTCATATTTAGGTACTCACTAGGCTTCACCAAAGGTATTAGCTTTATTAAACCTCGACCCTTGAGGTTTTTCCTCTTCATTTATTGTGTCACAGATTGCATATATGTTGAACGTCAAGTCCTATGTATGCCAAACATGATCCCCCTTTTTTCCGCTTCTAGATTTCCTTCCATAATCACGACTCGAGTTTGTTATCCTTAATTAGCAAAATGCGATTATGATATGATTTATATTCTAATTCCATTGTGGTGTGATGGTCCTAAGCAAGAAGACTCAAATGTATGAGATGATGAATACACCTAATATAAAAAAAAATCATTTTCTTGCCTATTGAGTCATTAGGTGTCAACTAGAGAGCTTGACTTTGGGTAACGACTTTGTTATTCTTACTAATAGAGTTATCTGAATGTTCAAACAAATGACTCAACTACTAAAGTGTTTATTAGTGGAGACATCTCACCTATTGATGGCTAAAACATCTGATCAATTGGATGGGTATTATACCTCATTGACTGCTGAGCCTCAATTGATCTGAATTTGAGCACGTGGAATAGTTGGAGAGGGGGATGAGAGGGGGTAACAAGATCAAAACCTCCATTGATACTAAACCAACCAAGTTTCTTAGCGCACCAACTACGCATACTTTGAGGCAACGAGCTGCTAGATACAGGATTAGGTTTTATATCCCGCTTTTTAAGATGACATATCTCTTCAAAATTGTCGTTACTCGAAGTGAGATTATGTAGACATTCAGCTGCGTATTCATTTGATCCTAAAAGGATCTTAGAATCAAGAAGAGTGATCATCACCTTCAGAATCACTTCTGCAAGTTCTTATCTCCCTTCCAATATATCATATATATTTTTGAGCATGCTGGCTGCAATCGATTTTGAATGAAATTCCCACTCCGACAAACGTCAATCAACAACCTCATCCAGCCATGGCCAACAACGGAGCAAGTTGTCTTATACAAGATTGCTATTATCTGTACGACGATGGTCACTTTCTTCGCATAGTACAAGAAAAGCTAATTATAGGCTATAAGGTAAAATAATAATATATAATTATTTTAAATAAAGAACTACAATAAATAAAATCAAGGCTATGAATAGGATTACACTTTGGACTTTAATTTAACACTTAATCTGTACAAAATTGAAATGTCACATAATGCACAATGATTTGTACATTAACACTAAAAAAATCTCTAGAAAATATTATTGTAATAAAAATTAGTCTAAAATTTATCCAAAAATGACTTTTTATACTTGCTTCGTCTTCAAAATGCATTCTCATTTGATAATGACATGACCAAAACGCAGAGAGATGGCTCATTTTTTCTCTCTAGGGTTTCTCTCCTTGGCTATCGGCTCAGCCGCTCCTTAAGTTTTTCGGCAACCTTTGTCCACCATCCAGCTCTGGTCTTCTCCGGATCGACGATGGCGTTTACGGCGTTCCCTAAAGTTTCAAATAATTTAGACTCTCCTCCTTTGGTTCATGTTGCGTCTCCTAATTTTCACAAGGAATCATCTCCGTCTGCGACATGTTGGTCTCTCGCTATCGATGACATGACTGGTGCATTGTTCCCTGAGATATTTGTGGCTGCGCAATCTTCTGGGGTTCCGCCGCGCGATATTATTTTGCTTCAGCCGCCACAGCCTTCTGCAACTAGGGTTTCTGCCTCCCCTCTTTTTTCGTCCGATTAGCAAGTGGCTGATCCTTCTATCGGGGTCACAGATGCCATCAGTTCTTTTCTGGTCGATGGTTCTAATGGCCCGCTCCAGCCATGCTCATCCGATTCCATCCAGCAGCTGCCGTCTTTTGCTGTTCCTTTTTCTAAGGTTGACGTGGTCACATCGGGTGATGTCTCTAGAGTTAATGGTTTACTTTCCTCGTCTGCTGCTCACGCTTCCGTTCAGAATTTTGGGACTCCGACCGGGGGTTCTAAGAGACTACAGCAGTCGGGTGTTGGGGTCCAGTTTTTGAACTCTATTTAAACTAAGTACGGAGGCTGGAAGTTGTTGGCTCTCCGACCAGGTCCTGCTCTCACGCCGCCGATTTTCTTTTCCCGAAAACGGTGAATATGCTATCGTCGGGCTCACGTGTTCAGCATGGTAATCCGCCTCATGGTCCCCCTCATCCGACCAAATCCTTTGTGGATACTCTCAAAATGAAGGTTGGGCGTCCTGCTGACATCCCGACACATGATTTTGCCGTTCTAAAGCCTACAATGGAGGATGATAGACCTTGTCTCACCTTATCTTCGGCCTTTCACCGACGGCTAGTCCGTTCTTTTCAACATGCTATCTATGCTCATTTTTTTCTTCGCAAGGGCGATACGCCGAGGTTTGCGGCTGATCTTTATACGGAGCTTTACTGGCTTTGGAAGCCTTTTTTGCCTTGGGAGGTTATTCCACTAGGCAAAGGATTTTTTACGTTGAAGTTCTCATCTCAGGAGAACTATGCGGTTGCTTTCTCTAAAGCTTCCTGGCGCCTTTGCACCGACATACTTCATCTCCAAGCTTGGGCTCCTAACTTCAATCTCCATAAGGCTGCTTCCTCTATGGCTCAGGTATGGCTTCGTATATTTAATCTCCCGCATAAATTTTGGCATCCTGAGGTTCTTTCTGGCATTGCTAGGCATGTTGGTACTCCTATTATCATTGATGCTATGTCTACTAGAGCCTCTGTAGGTTATTTGCGCAGGTGCTTGTTGAGATGAATGTTGCTTCCAAGATACCAGAATTTTTAGATGTGAAATGTGATGATGATTTATATGAAATTGAATTTGGTTATGAGAATTTGTCGTATTTTTGTTGTATTTGTTCTGTGGTTGGCTATGCTATTGACGACTGCAGGAAACTTAGCTCTGAGAAGGATCCTGCTTCTCCGACCAAACACAGTGGGCATGATGATCAGAGATTTCGTGGTCGAAACAGGAAAGGAAAAAAGAAAGAAGTTAGGAGTCGCTCTGTGGATTGGCGGCCCAAATTTGCTGAGGCTCGGTCCTCTTCAGTTGATGGGATTTTGAATGACTCTGGAACTTCTCTTGATTTGATAATAGCTCCAGCGGTGGTTGGGGCGGGCTGGTGTCTCAACCTCCAACTCTTTTGCTTTGCTCGAGGGGGAAGAGTTCTTGGAGGCTGATACTGGGAAGGGTCGGAGGACATGGATATCGTCTCTCCAAAGCAGTCACATCCTTCTTCTAACTATGCAGCTTCAGAGTTGGGCCGGGATATTATGGTTGATAGCCCATCATTGGCGTGCAAGTTGAAAATACTGTGACACCTTTGGCTAATACTTCTTTGAGTGGGCAGCCTGGTCTGCCTCGGTCTTCATCTCGTGAGGGGGAAGCTACTAGGCAGGATCCTGTTGCGGGCATTTCACCTTGGATTTTTTGGTGGCTTTTCTCGACATTGCCTTCGATATTGTTTCGGTCCCCATCTTTGGTATTGGGGATCGGCGTGCCTGGACACACTCGAACTTTGGTGAAGTGACTTCAGTCTCTTACTATGGATCATCTGCATCCCAGTTTTTTGCAGATGGACTGGGGTAAGTGGATTTGGGCATCTTTTATCCTGGTCCGTAGATCGATTGTTACTTGGCGTGTTATTTTGGGCCATCTCCCGACGGCTGGCCGGGCTTTCAGGGGCCTGGTTGTTGCCCCATTTATAGGGCTGCTGGGGAAGATATTGATCATTTTTTTGGGATTGTTCGGTTTCCAGGCAAGTCTGGAGTTCTCTGTTTACCTGGTTCCATTTGGATGGTTCTTCGATCTTGGATGTCGGGAGTCTTATCATCTGGGCTATGCAGGTTCAGGCCAGTCGGCAGGTGGTTAACCTTTGGAGGGTCGGGGTCATGTCCACTATTTGGAGCATCTGGAATCAGAATACGGTTGTGTTTGATGATGTCCCTATTTCTACAGTTGCTTTGACGGTTCTGATCAAGGCTTTTATTCTTGAAGCTTCCCTTGTCAACCTGGGTGAGATGGCGAATTCAGTGGAGGAGTTGCTTGTTCTTCATGGCCTTGGGATGCCGGGAAAGCCCCATCGTCCTACCTCTTATATTTATGTGTTATGGTTGCCTCCTCCACATCCTTGGCGGAAGATTAATATTGATGGTTTGGTCCATGGTTCGCCTCTTTGTATTTATGCTGGTGGCATCATTCACGATTCTAACTCGGTGGTCGGGTGCTTTCATTTTTTCGCTGGTAGAGGTTGGGCTTTTGAAGCCGAGCTTTTTGCTCTTATCATTGCCTTGGAACAAATTGTGTTTCAGGGCTGGGATTACATTTGGATTGAGACGGATTGCACTTATCTGATTGATCTCTTCCGTTCTCGCTCTTCTTCGGTCCCCTAGCGCTTCTTCAGCAGGTGGAGGAAGATTCTCCAGGATGTTTATGGTTTACATATTATTATCACTCATATCTTTAGAGAAGGGAACTGTGTTGCTGATTTCCTAGCTTCCTCGATAACTGATGAGGGTTATTGGTCTTTTTCTATTCCTGATATCATGTAGCTGGTTTGGGATGACAGTCAGTATCTTCCTTATGTGCGGATCGTGTCGTAAGCGCCTTTGCTTTGCCTGTTTGGGTGTTGTGGGGGTTTTTGGTTCCCTTTCTTGATCGTTTGCTTGTTCTTGGGTACTCCTCTCTTGTTGATGACGGCTCACTTGTTGATTCTGGGTCTGTGTTGGTTTTGGTTGTTGTCCTGGTCTCTCGTGGTATTTTACTGCCCGTGTTGTGTAATTGGTTTAATGTTTTGGGTGCAACATCTTGATGAGCAATTTTTGACGTGATTTGTCCGGTAGAAGCTATAGGGAGTGTTTTCATTGCAATAGCCTAATATCTTATCTTGGGGTTGTAATGTATGGTTAGTTGTTGAGTTTTTTGATAGCTTTGGGTCTCTGCTCCTCTGATGGTTTCATTACGAGCATGAGAAACCACGCGGGAACATTTTGAATTTCCTCCAAAAATGTTTATCTCGTGAAGTTGGCCTATCTGTTGAGAGCAAAATAATTTGACCTTTTTAAAATAAGGGTGAGATCTGATTGTAAAGGCAATTGCATTAGGGAATTCACTCATAGTGGAGAACTGGGTCTGATCGGATTGAATTGTATCATTTTGTTGTTGCATCTTAAATCATTAACTGTACACACTTCACTGGGACTGTAGATTTCAGGAGAGATTTGGATGGTTTGGTGAGAAGAATCATTTGAGTTGCTTTCTGTGGCAGTTGAGGAGGTTGCTTGAGAACTAGCTTTTGCTCAAGTATGGGGGGTCGGCTTTCCCTTTGGTGTGCGGTTGTGCTTGTTCTGTGTTTTTTGTTATTTCTTTCTTGCTTGCTTTTTTGGTTGTTTTGTAGGTGGTTGGTGTGTCTTAGGCTCTTTCGCTTTGTTCTGGTGCGCTAGTCCCTGGCCGTTCGGCTGCCCTATGGGGTGTTAGAGTTTTTTGGGCCACCCACGTTGTCTTGGTTGTTGGGTATTTTATTTTGTCTGCGCAGGTGGTTTGTGTGCTTTTGTCGGTTCGTTTGGTTCCTGCTTTATGGTGTTTTAGGAGTTTCGTTTCTCATGTCCACTTTGTTTGTTTTTGTTTTGGTCTTTGTTTCCGATTGGTAAGCCAGGTCTCCTAGGGGCGATGGTTTGGCCGGAGCCTCTGAGGTTGCCCTTCTCCGCTTACTGCTGGATTCTTGTGGTTGTTTTTAGACAGGTACTCTTTTTTCTCTTTACGGTTATTTAAAGAGGTTTTAATGAGGCATGTAGTGGATAAAATCCGACTGACCAGAGGAGTCAGCAAAATCCTCGCCAGAGGAGTCAACGAAGTCCTCGCCAGAGGAGTCAGCGAAGTCCTCACCAGAGGAATCAGCGAAACCCTCGCCAGAAGAATCAGCGAAGTCCTCGCCAGAGGAATCAGTGATCCCTCTGCTCTAGCAGAGGCGCGATCCCTCTGCTCTGGCAGCGACATGACCCATCTGCTCTGGCAGAGGCGCGACCCCTCTGCTCTGGCAGAGGCGCGATCACTCTGCTCTGGCAGCGACATGATCCCTCTGCTCTGGCAGAGGCGCGATCCCTCTGCTTTGGCAGCGGCATGATCTCTCTGCTCCGGTATAGGCGCGATCCCTCTGCTCTAGCAGCAGCGCCATAGTAAACATTTCAACACGAAAGTATACAAACTGGATTATAAGCTTACGAAAACCTAGTCAACGTGGCTGACTAGGTCAAACGAAGGTTACGACAAGTGGACTCCGAAGAAATCGAAACCGTTAGGGTTTCAAGGAACATTCCAACAAACCCTAACCCTAGTCATCCCTCCGTAGGCCCATAACCTATATATACTACCTCACTAACACAATCGAGGGACGCCGTCATTAACATTCATACTGATACTTACGATTACGCACTCTCGCTGTCTCCGGCCCCCCCTGCTCTACCGTTCCGTCTCCACGCTCTCAACTTTCAAAGGTGTCGATTGTTTGACTAGCCCCGCTAGTTCAGATGTGATCGACGTTGCTTCCGTAATTGTCGGATT
Organism: Salvia miltiorrhiza; assembly: GCF_028751815.1. Lineage (NCBI taxonomy): Eukaryota > Viridiplantae > Streptophyta > Magnoliopsida > Lamiales > Lamiaceae > Salvia > Salvia miltiorrhiza. Next base: position 46,958,747 of record NC_080393.1, on the reverse strand, counting down.
CATCCCCAACAATTTGGCGCCCACCGTGGGGCCCTAGCAATCAAGTGAATCAACACACTTTCCACAAATCTCTACGAGCATCGATCATGTCTGACGGTCGTGACGGATCCGAAACTCCCGACGCTCCTCAAGTAACTGCTCAGGCTAACCTAGCCGCCGAGATCGCCGCCCTGACTGAACAGATGAATCAGGAGCGAGAAAGGTGCAAAAAGTTGGAAAGGGAGAACGCCAACTTGTATGACCGCCTCGAAGCTATGGAGCCTATCGAGATCATCGAACCTCTCGGCTTCCGAGCCCAAGTGTCTTCCATGCAGCCTTTGGGAGATACACCGATCACTCGCAAGGACGGATCCAACCACCTCATGACGGATCCGTCATCTTCGGTGAGAAACCGTAAGGTAGTTGGTAACCAGACTGACCCTGGTCGTATGACTTTGAATGCAGGTATTAACATGACAACATCCGCGTTAGAGCAAGTGCGGGAACTTGGGCAACCCAACCCGGACGCCAGAACGTCAGGAACACTCCGACAAGATGGAGCAACCATCACCGGAGGACAACATGCTCGAACCATCTTCACCACGCCGGGCGTAACAATGAGCAATGCTGCCGTTGGAGGCGCACAACCTGCCATACTGGGGCTAAATCAGACGGCCACGCCGCCAACCCAGGTTAACCAACAGCCTGACGGACACGGTCCAAGGGAGTTCACCCAAGACCAGCCGCTCACCAATGAATTCACTCAATCAGCCACAACCGGCCCATACGCAATCAGAGATGAAGAATTGGCGAGAAAGCTGGCGGAAATGGAGGCCTTGATCCAGCGAATTCCCGGTGTCCCGGCACCCATCCACAAAAGTTCAGAGAACTGCTATGCCGACTCGCCATTTGTGGATGAAATTGCCTTGGTGGAAATGCCCATCAAGTTTAGCTTTCCGAGCATGCAAATGTTCGACGGCACGACGGATCCGACCGACCACATCGCTCAGTACAAGCAAAGGATGTTCACTGCCGCAATTCCTCGTGAATTGAGGCAGGCCTGCATGTGTAAGGGGTTCGGTTCTAGTCTGACAGGACCGGCCCTCCAGTGGTACACTAACCTTCCAAATTATTCTATTTCAAGTTTTGCTCAACTAACAGATATATTTGTGCAGCAATATGCTGGTAGCAGGAAACTTGAAAAGATATCGGAGGATCTTTACGCCATGGTGCAACAGTGTGGCGAGTCTCTTCGAGACTATATCAGCCGATTCAACAAAGAAAAGGTGTCCATCACCAATTGCAACACCCAAACAGCGGTCACCGCCTTCCGAAAGGGTCTTCTACCCGACTCAGACCTCTACAAAGACCTCACCAAATACCCTTGTAGAACAATGGAGGACGTCCTTGCCAAGGCATGGGCACAAATCAAATGGGAGGAAGATCAATACAACCACCACCGATCTTCACCAAGCAGAAACACTAGAAGAGACTCCAGGGTGGATAGAAGGACAAATGATAGGCGGTCTGAGCCTTACCCATCTTCACGACAATAATACAGAAGGAGACAGTATGACCAACCTTACGAGATGCGACCACGTGAAAAGGCCAAGATACCAGAGTACAACATATCTATCTCGCCAGCCGAGGCGGTCTTAGCTTTCAAGAATCTAGGCAACAAAGTCAAATGGCCAGAAAGGATGAGGGCCCCAGCCGACCAGAGGGACAGGTCCAAGTGGTGTGAGTTCCATGCAGACCATGGGCATCGGACAGAGGATTGCATCGCCCTCAGATTGGAAGTGGCCCACCTACTAAACCAAGGCCACCTCACCGATTACCTAACCGAAAAGGGCAAGCTTACCCTACAACAAGGAAGGGATAGACAAGAGAAACACAGGGACGACAGCCCACCAGACCCGCCACACCATGAGAGAACTGTGAACGTGATATCCGGAGGCTCCGAAGTCAGCGGAATCACCCACTCAGCCGCCAAGAGACACGCCAGACAGGCTAGATCAAGCAAAATAGGGGCTCCGCCTTCCGGCAAAGCTGGACCAACGGATCCAACCCTAACAATCAGCTTTGCAACATCCGAATCAGACAAGCTTCTACACCCCCATCATGATGCTTTAGTTATTTCCATTTATATTGCTAACTGTTTTACAAAGCGTGTGCTAATAGACAACGGTAGCTCTGCCAATATTTTGTTTTGCAGTGCATACAGGGAGATGGATTTGGATGAATCCAAACTAATCAAGAAAGCGGCCGTACTCGTTGGCTTCAGTGGCGAGATTACGACTACTGTAGGGGAGATCGATCTTCCCGTCTACGCAGAGGGAGTCAACCTATCCACTAGGTTTCTCGTGGTAGACGCCCCGTCAGCATACAACGTCATCTTAGGCCGTCCGTGGATCCACGGAATGGAAGCAGTACCATCCACCTATCATCAAGTCATACGATTCCCAACCAAGTGGGGAATTAAGGAGATCAAGGGAGAGCAGAAGGACTCCAGGGCGTGCTACCAAACCACTATGAAAGCGAAAAACCCGTCTTTATAGCAATTACAGCAAGAAGCTCCGTCCCATTCAAAGCACATGGGAGAACAGGAACACCCAAATTATACCCTGCAGTGCGCTCAAGACATGAGTCAACACACGGAGCTGCAGAGAAATCGAAATCTGCAGAGCAGAGAAATCAAAATCTACAGAGCAGAGAAGTCGAAATCTGCAAAGAAGAGAAATCGAAGTCTGCAGAGCAGCGAAGTCGAGGATTCTTGGCAGAGCAGCGAAGTCGACGAGCTGCCAGAGCAGATGAGTCGAAACTGCCAGAGCAGCGAAGTCGACAAAGGCCAGCGCAGCGAAGTCGACGAGCTGCCAGAGCAGAGGAGTCGAAGCTGCCAGAGCAGCAAAATCGACAAAGGCCAGCGCAGCGAAGTCACCGAGGTGCCAGAGAGAAAGTCGAAATCTGTAAGGCGCCAGAGCAGAGAAGTCGAAATCTGCGGAGCAGAGAAATCAAAGTCTGCAGAGCAGAGAAATCAACAGACGGAGCACTATAATCGAGCTGCACAAGCGAAGAGACCACGCAGCCTGAGGAGGAGATGGTGGAGATAGATGAAATTCAAATTAATGCGAGCTTTCCAGACCACAAAGTTCGGATCGGAGCACAACTCGAACCAGAGCTCAGAGAGAAGCTTATCAATTTCCTATCTGATTACTACGATTGTTTCGCCTGGTCCCACGAGGACATGACAGGGATTGACCCTAGTATTATTGTTCACAGGTTACAGGTCACCCCGGGCTACCCACCGAGGAAACAGAACCGTAGAAAGTTCGCACCGGAGAGGAACCAAGTAGTGAATGATGAAGTCACAAAGCTCCTCAAGAATGGATTCATTCGAGAGGTCCACTATCCCGAATGGCTCGCAAATGTGGTGGTGGTCAAGAAAAAGAACGACAAATGGCGGGTCTGCATTGATTTCACTGACCTCAACAAGGCGTGCCCGAAAGACTCATTCCCACTGCCACACATCGACATGCTCGTGGATGCGACAGCAGGCCATGAACTGATGAGTTTCATGGACGCATATTCGGGATACCATCAGATACGGATGCACCCTGACGACGAGGAGAAGACGGCCTTCATGACCAACGTAGCATTATATTGCTACAAGTATATGCCATTCGGGTTGAAGAACGCGGGAGCAACCTATCAGCGCCTGGTCAATCGGATGTTTGCAAGTTTGTTGGGGCAAACAATGGAAGTCTACATGGACGACATGTTGGTCAAGTCCATCCACGCGAAGGACCACATTGATCACTTGAGGGAGACGTTCGAAATTCTTAGAAAATACAATATGAAACTAAACCCTACTAAATGTTCTTTTGGTGTCAATGCAGGAAAGTTCCTAGGTTACATGGTTACTCAGCGAGGAATAGAGGCAAACCCGGCTCAAATCGAGTCGATCCAGAGAATTTCTTCCCCCACTTGCGTGAAAGACGTCCAAAAACTAGCGGGGAGAATAGCCGCTTTAAGCCGTTTTATTTCAAGATCGTCCGAAAAATGCCACCTCTTCTTCAACACTTTGAGGAAATAAAAAATGTTCGAGTGGACTGAGGAGTGCGAGGAAGCCCTAAAGCAACTCAAGCAGTACTTGACTAGCCCGCCATTACTCGCAAAACTAAGGAATCACAGGACTTTGTTGGTGTATCTGGCCGTCTCTGATACAGCCGTCAGCGCCGTGTTGGTCAAAGAGGAAGAGGGAAAACAGTCACCAATCTACTACGTGAGCAAGTCACTACTTGATGCAGAGACCCGATACAGCCAGCTAGAGAAGCTGGCCCTTGCACTGGTCCATGCAGCGAGAAAGTTACGTCCATACTTCCAATGCCATCCGATCATAGTCGCCACCACGTATCCCTTAAAGGCCATACTCCATAAGCCGAAACTATCCGATCGATTGACAAAGTGGGCAGTGGAGTTGAGTGAATACGACATCACATATAAACCACGGACCGCCCTTAAGTCTCAGGTACTAGCAGATTTCATTGTTGATTTCACTCCTGACCTTACCATGCAGGCCGACAAGGAACTATGTTGCATGACCGAAGAACCCGATCAAACGGGGATTTGGAAACTTTATGTTGATGGATCTAGCAACGTACGAGGGAGCGGACTTGGAGTCGTCCTCTCATCACCACGAGGAGACAACATTGAGCGGTCAATCCGATGTGATTTCAAAACAACCAACAATGAGGCTGAATATGAAGCCATGATAGCTGGACTCAGACTAGCTAAAGAAATTGGGGTAAAATGCATTAACGTATTTAGTGATTCTCAACTTGTAGTTAACCAGATGCAGGGTACATTTCAAGCCAAAGATACGAAAATGACGGCTTACCTGGGCAAGACAAAAGAACTCCAATCGTGCTTTGAGGAATTCACCATCAATCAAGTGCCGAGGGGGGAAAATGGCCACGCTGATGCTTTGGCCAACCTAGGGTCAACAATTCAGACTGCACAACCTAAAACCATAACTATCACTTGCCTTCAATATCCAGCAATCCAAAAAGGTGAGGCCGAAGAGCAGGTGACCGAAGTATCGGTCGAACGAACATGGATTACCCCCATAATGGAATATCTCAAGAGAGATATACTCCCAGATGATCGGAACGAAGCACGTCGGCTCAAAGCTCAAGCAGCACGGTTCTGCATCATTCGAGGTAAACTGTACAAACGTTCATTTACTGGCCCCTATTTGAAGTGCATTAACCCTGCAGAAGCAAGATACGTCTTGTCCGAATTACACGAATGTGAATGTGGCAACCACTCGGGAGGCAGAAGCCTCGCACACCGCGCCTTAACCAATGGTTACTACTGGCCCACAATGAAAGCAGATGCAGCTAAGTACGCCAAAAAATGCGATAAGTGCCAACGATTTGCCCAAATATCACATCTGCCCCCGGAACCCCTGACTGCTATCACTTCGCCATGGCCATTCATGAAATGGGGGATGGACATTGTAGGCAAACTGCCCATTGCGCCTGGACAGAAGGTATACATGTTGGCAGTGACCGATTATTTTAGCAAATGGATAGAAGCAGAGTCTTTCCACCAAGTTCGCGACAAAGAGGTCAAGGGGTTCATATGGAAGAACATGATCTGCCGGTATGGGGTGCCCAAGGAGATCGTCATGGACAACGGGTTCCAATTTATAAGTGCAAACTTTCAAGACTTTTGCAGGTTTTGGAACATCAAGTTAAGCTTCTCAACGCCAAGGTACCCCCAAGCCAACGGGCAAGCGGAATCTTCCAACAAAACCATCATGAACACATTGAAGAAACTACTCGAGAAGGCCAAGGGAAGGTGGGCAGATGAATTGCCCGGCGTGCTATGGTCCTACCGAACAACTACAAGAACATCGACAGGGGAAACACCGTTCTCCCTTGCCTATGGGATGGAGGCGGTAATCCCAACAGAAAACGAAGTACCCACCGCCAGACATGAGCTCACGACAGACGACGGGAATCAAGAGGTCATGTGCCACGAGTTAGACCTCCTCGATGAGAAACGAAACAAAGCAAATATCCGACTAGCTTCCTACCAACAAAGCATCGCCAGACATTACGACACACACATCCGCACCCGCACATTTAAGCCGGGCGATTGAGTGTTACGAAAAGTGTTCCAGAACACAAAGGAAACAGTTGCGGGTAAATTAGCCCCGAATTGGGAAGGACCGTTTCTGATCACCAAAGTGGTTGGACACGGAGCATACAAAGTGCAATCAACGGACGGACGTGACATCAGCAACAGCTGGAATGCAATCCGTCTCAAACAGTATCACGCTTGAACTCTACGCTACTACTTTACTTCATAAGGTCTTCCGAGACCGACTCAATCTACTACATGTTTACTGACCTTTCCATGCAGGTCAGAACTACATTCGGACTTGATCCCTTAATTGGGTATGTAGGCAGCTCTAAGGAGCGCAGCCCCCCTCCCCCTCCACACTTGTCTGACCACGACGACAGTTTAGCCTTAAAGTTCATCAACTAAGTCTAAATGGGGGGAAAAATTTTCACATACAAGGCGCAAGCCCCGTCTCGCCCCGAACACCCTGAATTTAGCCTTAAGTTCATCAACTAAGTCTAAATGGGGGGAAAAGTTTTCACATACAAGGCGCAAGCCCCGTCTCGCCCCGAACACCCTGAATTTAGCCTTAAGTTTATCAACTAAGTCTAAATGGGGGGAAAAATTTTCACATACAAGGCGCAAGCCCCGTCTCGCCCCGAACACCCTGAATTTAGCCTTAAGTTTATCAACTAAGTCTAAATGGGGGGAAAAATTTTCACATACAAGGCGCAAGCCCCATCTCACCCCAAACTTCTTGAATTTAGACTTAAGTTTAAACAACTAAGTCTAAATGGGGGGGAAGAAAACTTCATGTAAAAGACGCAAGCCCGTCCCACCCTGAACGTCCTGAATTTAGACTTAAGTTTCAACAACTAAGTCTAAATGGGAGAAGAACTTATATATACAAGGCACAAGCCCGTTTCACGCAAAACCTGAGGTAAAGACCCGTCGTGTCCATCAGCGCAAAGCGCGCATCTCCCAAACTGAAAAATTTTCGCTTCGCCAGAGAATTGGCATTCGCCAGAAAAATGGCTCTCGCCAGAGAATTGGCATTCGCCAGAAAAATGGCTCTCGCCAGAGAAATAGCTCTCTCCAGAGAATTGGCATTCGCCAGAGAAATAGCTCTCACCAGAGAATTGGCTTTCGCCAGAGAAATGTTTCTTGCTAGAAAAATGGCCTTCGCCAGAGAAATCACACTTGCCAGAAGAATGGCTCTTGCCAGAGAAATGGCCTTCGCCGGAGAGATCGCCAAAAGAGCAGGGAAATCTCCCGCCTAGAGGTAAATTTACTCTTATACCCTCGACTACGCGAGGCGCATGTTTTAGCAACGAATTTACTATTTTACCCCCGGTATGGGTTTATAAATAGCCATGTACGCGTAATCTGAAACCTACGCTATCTTTGCTTGCAATACTACAACAATTTACTCTCGTGCTCTCAACAATCCAATTACTCTCTCTCACCTCTCCGATCAAACACTAGTTACAATTCGCGGTTCAACAATAATTCACCGATTGATTCTATATCTATTCACTTATGACTCATCACCACCGTAACGTCCAATGAGATGAGATACATTTTGGGCCTTTGAAAGTGCCACAGATCTAGGACGCCCATTGTTATGTCGCCATTGACCATTTAATTCCACGTTTTTCCGGCGCACCTGTTTCACGCAAACTGCCGGGGATCAAAGAAAAGGGCAACGCCCTGCTCACTATGCGCACCCTATACAAGTTAAATTGCACTCCCTAGTTGAAAAAATTCCAACTATGGAGTGGGGGACCAACTGTAGTGGATAAAATCCGACTGACCAGAGGAGTCAGCAAAAACCTCGCCAGAGGAGTCAACGAAGTCCTCGCCAGAGGAGTCAGCGAAGTCCTCACCAGAGGAATCAGCGAAACCCTCGCCAGAAGAATCAGCGAAGTCCTCGCCAGAGGAATCAGTGATCCCTCTGCTCTAGCAGAGGCGCGATCCCTCTGCTCTGGCAGCGACATGACCCCTCTGCTCTGGCAGAGGCGCGACCCCTCTGCTCTGGGCAGAGGCGCGATCCCTCTGCTCTGGCAGCGACATGATCCCTCTGCTCTGGCAGAGGCGCGATCCCTCTGCTTTGGCAGCGGCATGATCTCTCTGCTCCGGTAGAGGCGCGATCCCTCTGCTCTAGCAGCAGCGCCATAGTAAACATTTCAACACGAAAGTATACAAACTGGATTATAAGCTTACGAAAACCTAATCAACGTGGCTGACTAGGTCAAATGAAGGTTACGACAAGTGGACTCCGAAGAAATCGAAACCGTTAGGGTTTCAAGGAACATTCCAACAAACCCTAACCCTAGTCATCCCTCCGCAGGCCCATAACCTATATATACTACCTCACTAACACAATCGAGGGACGCCGTCATTAACATTCATACTGATACTTACGATTACGCACTCTCGCTGTCTCCGGCCCCCCCTGCTCTACCGTTCCGTCTCCACGCTCTCAACTTTCAAAGGTGTCGATTGTTTGACTAGCCCCGCTAGTTCAGACGTTGGTCGCCCCTTGTTCAACATCGTTCGTCAGCTTTGATTCAACTCCCGGGACTCCCCGATCTCCCGGATATTCCATTTATTATTGTTTTCCTTTATCATCTACTTATTTTCGTTACGTTACTTACGTTAATATTCATATTCGTTCACTGACTTGAGCGTCGGAGGCCCGTCCATCGACACCCCCACCGGTGCTCTTCGGAGGGCTCTAACGTTATTTGTGGTCTCAGGTTGCTAGTGCCCGTCGATCCAGACGTGACCGACGTCGCTTCCGTAATTGTCGGATTCATCCCCAACAAGGCCCGACCCTCAGTTTGCGCCTGTGCACTTATGGGTTTAGGTTCTTCTGTTTTTTTTTTCGCTTTTTCTTTAATAAAATTTCTATTTCAGCATTTGATAATGACATGGAATTTAAGAAAATGGTTTTGTATGCGTGAGTGGGATAAGAGTCTCATTTTTGTTGTGAGTGAATTGTGTGTGGTATACATACTAGGGATGAAAATGAGAATGCATTTTTTAGATAGATAAAAATAAGAATGAAATACATTTTAGACCATGTTTATCAGCAACCACCCAACCATCCAACTATCTTCAATATTTAATTAATTTCTCTCTCTTCCACATCATTAATATTCATCCCAACTCAACCACCTCTATTTTTGTTGATTTATCAATGACCATCTCAACCATCCAACCACAATATTATATATAATTATTTAATTATTATTTTTAATCGTAAGAATTTTAATAATCTTAAATATAAATTAAAATATTGTAAAAAATCAAAATAGAAAAAATAACAAATTAATAACAATTCAAACTACGACAAACTAAAAATTTAAACTACAAAAATTCAAACTCAAAATTGGAAAAAAAAGAGAGGCATAATCCATATTAAGTATTTAATTATAATTGCTAAACTTTGAGAATTTGAAGGTGTGTTAAAATATAGCAAGAGTGGTCTTTATTTGTAGAGAATAAAAAAAATATAAATTTTGATATTTTTAATTTATTTTAAAAATATTTTATATGAAGGATATAATAATTTTAGAGTGGATTTTGAAAGTAGCCACTTTCATATAGTGAAAATAAATTTTACCCACTCAAATAAAAACATAAAAAAATACCCACTTTTTGTGTTAAATGACTAAATTGCCCTTCTATATAAATAGGCAAACCCTAGCCTCCTCTCATTCTCTCATTTTTTTTCTCTCTCTCTTCTCTCTCTCTTCTCTCTTCTCTCTCTCTCTCTCTCTCTCTCTCTCTCTCTCTCTCTCTCTCTTCTCGATCTGGAACTTGCTGAGGCCGAGGACTGCGGCGGCGACCGGCTTCCTCCGCTGCTCCCGGCTGTCCTCTTCCTCGATCAGCGTTGGCGGACGGCGGAGCACCGCCGGATCGAAGTTGAAGCTGGTCAGCGGCTGGTCGGCGTCGACGACCTTCCGATCGAGGAACGGCGGCGTGACGGGGCCGGCTGCTTCATATTTTATAAAATTCTCGCTCTCTCCTCTCTGTCTCTCGCTCTCTCGCTCCCCCTTTCTTTCTCTTCTTCGGCCAGTAGCTGCACGGCGAGCTGAAGTACGACGGTGGCGGAAGGTGCTGCGCCAGACGTAGATCTCGCAGCGGTCGAGGGCGGAGACCGATGGCAGCGCCGTCGAGGATGTTGCAGGTGATGTGGTGCACCGCCGGAGTTGGGGTGAGGAATTCATCGCCGGAGTTTGGCCTTTTCTTCTCGAGATGCAGATTTGATGCTATCAGAATTGAATTTAGATTTTGAACCAGAGTTTGTTGCCATTTTCTTGTATTTGTGTGAACGAATTCGCTTATGTTGGAATTTAGGCTAAATTTGAAGTTATCCCCTCTTCTTCTTTCAATTTTCTCCAATCAATTGGTGAGTCCGAAATTGAATAGCAGATTCGATTATATGCCATTTAGAAGAGAAATTTGAGGAAAAGTTGAATTCAATTTGAATTTAATCGGAAAAAAATATAAGTAACGAAGAAATTGATGAAAATCGCGCAATTTTGTACAAATGTTCTTGAATTCACAACCAAGTTTATGAATTCACAACTGAATTATCGGCGTTGGTTGTGAATTCACAATTGAAATAATGTTGATTGTGAATTCAAGTTTTATTGGTTGTGAATTCACAACTTGAAAAAATGTTGGTTGTGAATTCAAGTTTTATCGGTTGTGAATTCACAACTTGAAATAGCGTGGATTGTGAATTAACGCGAATTCACAACTAACACTATTTATAGTTGTGAATTCAAACTTTAAAACTTGAATTCACAACCAAAATAAATTTTGGTTGTGAATTCACTGGTTGTGAATTCGTGGGTATTTGTAAAAAATTTATATGCAAGAGTAAAATGGTAAATGTGGGTATTTTTTTAAGTTTTTATATTAGTGGGTAAAATTTATTTTTACTAAAGGAAAGTGGCTACTCTTATATATTAACACATAATTTTAGGAGTTAATATATAAATATGGCCACTTTCATATTATAAACTTAAAATTTGTCCACTAAGATAAAAATTTTAAAATTTGGCCAGATTTGATGTAAAAGTACAATTTTACCCTTAACATAAAAAATTAAAAAATGGCCACCCACCCTCCCTCTTTCACACGTCATTCTCTCCATCATCTCTCTCTCTCTCTCACGCATCCTTTCTTCTCTCTCTCTCTCTCCTGCGGTGGCCGACGAGAAACACCGCATCGACCAGCTGCGCCGCTTCTCCTTCTCGCGGCGGCGCGCAGCGGAGGAACACCCGCTTCTCCTGCTGCTGCCTATTTCCCACCGTTCGAGAACCGCAGCCTCAACGAGGCCGCCATCAGATCCATCCCGATCTTCAAGTTCGGGAGCGAAGCCTCCTCCTCCGACGACGACGCCGCGAAATCTCAATCTCAATCTCGCGATTGCGCGGTTTGCTTGAACGAATTCCAGCGGGGAGAGAAGTTGCGCACGATTCCGAATTGCAGCCACCTCTTCTGGTTGCAGATCTGTTAATTGATTAAGACTGAACCAGGAATCGGGTCAGGAGATCCGAACCGACCCGAATCGAACGGTTCGGGTTGGATGGATCACTGCTATGTGCGCAGGGTGAGGCCGAGTGAGGCGAATGGTTTCGCGGTGTATACGAGGAATAAGAGGTTGAAGAGTACAAGTGTGGATAGAACTGCTTGTGCGGCTAAAATTGAGGGCGATTCTGCAGTATCAGTTAAATTTGAGGATGGTGTGAGTTTGAAAGATGAATTTGTTGTTAATGGTGGTCATGCGTTGAATGTGGATAAAGCTGTGGTTAATTTGGGGTTTTTGGGAGGGGAGAGTGAGGAGGAGATGATGGAGATTGAAGTGAAAGAGGAGCCTATTCCTTTGGCGGCAGTGAGGACCGTTGGGAGACGGAGGTTTACGCGCTCTGTGCTTGTTGACTCTGAATTGGAGAATGGGGATTCAGGTAATCTGAGGGATACGGTGATCTTGGAGGCAGATGGATTGGTGAGTGAAGAATTGGCGCTGTTGGGTAGTACCAAGACCATCAGCCTGTGGTTTAACCTTTTGAATTAGAAACCAGCACCGTGTGGTTTGGAGGCGTGCTTCACAATGTTTGATTTTGAGGATTAAAAGTTTGAATTAAAAATCAGTAACGTTTGGTTCAGAAATTTGATGTATAATGTTTGATTTTGAGTTTAGAATTTTGAATTAGAAACCATCAACATCTGGTTTGGAGGTTTTAAATTTTGAATCATTTAAAATCACAACAATTTGATGGTATTTTGCAACAGTTTGGAGGCTTAGAGGAATTGATGTATTTTGATGGTAGATTGAGTTGTTGTACAACAATTTTTTGATTGAATTGATGTATTTTGATGGTAGATTGAGTTGTTGTACAACAATTTTTTGATTGAGCTGTATAATTATTTTTTTAATGTTCTTAAATTCACAACCAAATTTATGAATTCACAACAACTTAATGTTTTTGAATTCACGACCACATCTATTAATTCACAACTTAATATTCTTGAATTCACAACCAGATCTATTAATTCACAACTAAAACTCGAATTCACAATGAAATAAATTCTATTTTTAGTTGTGAATTCAAACTTTAAAAACTCAAATTCACAGCTACTTGAATTCACAATCAAAATAAATTCTAGTTGTGAATTAAATTCAGGTTGTGAATTCGACTGATTGTGAATTCACAACCAACATAAATCTGGTTGTGATTAAATTTTGGTTGTGAATTTGTTTGTTGTGAATTCACAACCAAAAAATTCTAGTTGTGAATTAAATTTTGGTTGTGAATTCGACTGGTTGTGAATTAAATTTTGGCTGTGAATTCGACTAGTTGTGAATTCACAAACAAAAAATTCTGGTTGTGAATTCGACTGGTTGTGAATTCTCAATTCACAACCAGTGTGAATTCACAACCAAAAAATTTTGGTTGTGAATTCACACTGGTTGTGAATTGCGGGATTTTTTAAAGGGGTGATGTAAAGTGGACATTTTTTTAATTTTTAATGTGGAAGGGTATTTTGGTAACAGTGACCATTTTTTAATATTTTTATCTTAGTGGACAATTTTTAATTTTACAATATGAAAGTGGCAATTTTAAAAATCCACTCTAATTTTAGCTATTTAAATAAATAAAATCTTCCAAATCAATAAATTAAGGACACGTGTCATATTATCATTGGTTCCTTGTTGAAGGAGAGAGAGACCAGGCTGGTCTCATTTTGGTGATGGTCGACCACCTCCAATTCCAAACCATTCAATTTTTATTTTTATTTTAATTTGCTTATCCCACGTGGTGGTCGAACTAGTTGGCTAAAAGCAACCGATAAACTTAGTCTTAGGGAGAAAAATGTGTATTTTTCAATAATCAAAATAAAAATAAGTAATTAAGTAGTGCCCCCATTGTTTGTACGAACGTTGAAAAGGGCAAGAACGAAAGTTACCCAACGCCCAAGAAAGGCAAAAGAAATGCGTCTTTTTTACAAGGAATCTTCGGCACCCCTCTTAATCAACAAATTTAACTTCCATAGTCTCTCTTCTTACTTGACTGTTTTTTTTTTGCCCTTTTTCTCCTAAAGCCCTTAAAACCCTTTTTCGCTCAATGACTGAAAAAAATGGTGAAACCAACAACAAACAGCTCTACGCTTTGCTTCACGTTTCGCCGGAAGCTTCCGATGAAGAGATTAGAAGGGCGTATCGCCAATGGGCCCAAGTTTATCATCCGGATAAGCACCAATCTCCTCAAGTACTGAATGAATATCGTTTGATGCGACTTAATTCACTAATTCAGTCTGCTTCTCAGTCTCTTTCTTTCTCTTCCCCTTGTTGAATTTCTGCTATGATGCTATGTTAATTCTGTATCTGTCGTTTGGTGCGTCTTCCTAAATTTCTGCGATGAGTTTTCTGATGCTATGGTTGTGGTTTGTAGTGGTGGGTAAGGAATGGATGGCTGTGGTTTGTGCGAATAGTAATCACATTATATTATGATTTCCTTCTTTATATTACTTGAGATTGAAGGATGGATGGCCTGTGTGGATTATACATTATGGTTGATGTTCATTATCAGGAATTTGATTTAAGACTGTTCAATTAACCAAGACTTGGCTTGAAATGTTGACAAAACAATATATTAGCAAGTCACATTCCAATATTAGTAATCTCCAGAAAAAGCTGGTTGCTTTGATTTATTATAAGATAAAGCAACATTAACAATCTATAGAAACAAAAGAGAAAACATTTTTAGTTGTCTTCAGAGTAATGCTAGTGACTCGAGACCTAACCATTTCTAGGCAAACATTTTCGCTGTTGTGAAGTGTCAACATGCTGTGAGCCACTAAAATAATTTATGATATGGGGTAATTCTGATTAGATTTCTAGTTTACTGCATGCATTAACAGGTCAACAACGAAATAGTTCTTCAGTTAGTTAAACTCTGCAAGAGCAAGTGCTTATGTTTTGTTAATCTTCATTGTTTTCAGTATATCTTGTCAATCGAGTTCTGTAAATTCTTATGTTTGGTAATTTTGGTATCTCAGTGAAACCCTTGTTAGAGTTAATACTTTTATGTGTAGTTTTATGTTTCTGTTTGAGAGTTGGTTTGTGCAAGGGCTGTTTGAGGCATGGTATGACTACATAAGTTGTCTAACACATAATGTGTTTTCGCTGTTTAGATGAAGGAGATTGCAACAGAGAACTTTCAACGAGTATGTGAAGCTTATGAGATTTTAACAGATGAAAATAAAAGGATCATATATGATATCTATGGCATGGAGGGACTTATTTCTGGCCTGGAGCTTGGCCCTAAACTTGAAAAAATCGATGAGATCAAGGAAGAACTTGAAAGATTGCGGCATCAGAGAGAACAAGAAAAAGCCACACCCAATATCCGATCATCTGGTTCACTTTTGGCAAATTTGTCATGGCCTGATCTTTTAGATGGTGATGGTTTTATGAGAGGGTATGACCTTTACTAAATCCTTTCAGTCTCTCAGCATGAATAACATGCTTTATTTTGAATACTTTTGGAAAACTGTATATGGGGGAGAGAGTGCTTGATGTTCTGATTGCTCCACCTTTTGGGGATCTGTCACTGACAATACTTCTATTGCCCACTTCTCTAGTATTTCTAGACTTTTACACTGTCTTTTATTTAAGCAAAACTTAGAGGGCTTGATAGTTTTGTTTCCATCCTTAATTTTCAAATTTCACTTTTTCCATTGATGATCATACTAATTGGTTTAAGTTTAAAATGAAAGGTTAATTGCTGCAAACAACACAATCTTTATCCGAATTTACAATTTCTCCGCGACTTTTAAATTGTTGAAATTATAACTTTGCCTTTAAAATTTTGCAATTACAAATTCTTTGAAGTGAAGTTGGTTCAACATGTCCCGCTAAAACCACATTGTTTTATTGCTGAAAAATTGGGGATGTTTTAATTGCAAAAAAGTTAAAGGTAGAGTTGTAATTGCAACTTTTAAAAGCCATATGAAAATTTTAATTTATAGGCTTCAAAATGAGAGCATATTTGTTGATTTTATATTTTTGTAATTGTAATTTATGCCAAGAACCCCACTTTTTTAAACTATGGTTGGAAATGAAATGTATAATGGTGGGTCACGTAGAATGACAAAGTAAGGTTGATAAACAATATTGGAAAAGATGTCTATTTTGGCCAGCTAAAAATTTGTGAGTGTAGTTTTAGTATTCAATCGATTTGTCTGCCCAATGAATTTAGCTTATGTTTGATATTATGTTGATCCTAGTTTAGTGGGAAGTATGTAGCAAGAAAAGTCTTGTTATGACACTGTGCCCTGAACTTTTATTTTTTATTTTTTCCCTAACGCGCTTGCAATATGTCAGGATGGCTATGGCCACTGAAGTTCAATCTCAAATATCTAAGCGCACTTCTCTTGATATTGGTGGTAATTTGGCTGTTAACGAAAATTCTGGTGGTGGTGCAGCAACTGCAATCCTTAGGCATCATGTATCTCAAGTTTCCTCTGTAGAATTAATGGGATCTATTGGCTTGCAATCATTGGTAGGAATACAAATTTCCCGGTATGACATTGGATTTTGTATATTGAATAATTTATGCTGTTTGGTTTAGATGCCTTAATAATTTGTATTTGCATTATGCTTTCAGCCAGTTATCTGTTCATTGTAATGCATCAACGGGCATTACTGCGTCTTTGCGAGATGGCTCTCTGAATCTTTCCAACACCTGGACCCGTCAACTGTCAGAAACAACAAATGGAAATGTATTGTTTTTCTGCATCTATCTTCTATGTATAACGACTAACTGTTCAATGTTCTTGTTTCTGCATGAGTGCAGGACAAGAAATTTAAGGGTTAGAATGTAAAAGGTTCTTGCATAATATATGGGCAGCTACACCTTGGATACATATTAAGTCAATAGAAACTATTTTGACTTTAATGTATATACTCCTTCTCCTTCTGTCTTATGCTATGTTTTTGCTGTTTTGATTTTACAGATACAACTTTCTCTAGGTGAAGAGTCATCTATAGGTATTGGCTGGAGAAAGAAAGAGCAAAAAGTGTCTGCTTCAGGAGAGATAAAGGTGGCCTCCTTTTGCAGTTAAATGGTTTTTTGTTTTGATAGTTTATTTAGTCATTTAGGCAAAAGAAAGGTCTTCAATAAGATAATGCACTGTGGATCTCTGGAAGCCCACTCTCCCTATCTCCTCGCTTCCAAGATCACAGTCACTTTAAAAGTGAGAATGAGTTGATTGCATGGCTATTGGCTTAGATGGATAGTTATATGCCATTTAGCATTGAACTTCATAATTTAAATATTTATCTAACATTTCTATGATGTATATGCATATTAGCCCTTGCTTAAAAAATGTTGCACTGTGTACTTATTTTGCACATAAGAGTACTTTTTTTAGTCGAATTTACTTGAAACTTTTTTTTTTTTTTTTGAAGTTTGGAGCTGTGCAAAATTAACAATATGCGTTTTTCTCATATTAAAAGTAGCAGACTCTAGTCATTCATGAGAATGCTGTTTACTTTGAAGTCACTTTTAGTTTAATATGCTAACTTTAGTGTGGGAAATAGTTTTCATATTAAAGCCATCAAGAGTTATTTGTGCTAATGGTGATTGCCTTCAAAATAAAATAAAAATGATTTATAATTTATTGTTTGACACTTTGTAATTGTTTATTATATTTTAGTTTAAGATGTTTGTGTGCAAAAAGTAAGTCATTTCTATGTATAAGTGAACAGAGCCACACAGCATTGTATTTGAATTTTTAAAAATGGTTCCAATAAATTTAAATGTAACTAGTTTACTTTACAGTATATTATGTTGGGAGCAGTTTAGCTTGCAGTGAAAGAGTTGTTTCGATTGTTTGACCTAAAGTTGTAACGGACAATCTAAATTTCAATGGAGGTGGATAGGCATTTGTGTTTAGAATGACTTGAATACTAAAAACTATGGTTATAGGATTTGTTTCCCTTAATGCAATAGATGATTTACCTTTATGCTTGTTTATTTGTTCTATATGCAGTGAAAGGGTCATTCATGCAGGTAAGGGTGCTTTTACTTTCTGTTGTCGGACATTTTTCATCGAAAGTGTTTGTCATAACATTTGGGTTATCTTTGGATTCAATAGTACCAAGAAGTTTTCATCGGTTGAAATATGTGTGTATATATATGTATATACATATATATATATATATATATATATATGTATATATAGGAGTGTACTCCAGTGAGATTGTTATTTTTCGTGAGATCATGAGTACAATGAATAAGACAGTATATAGTGTTGAATAAGAATAACGATATTAAAAAAATTTATAAAATTTTCGCTCCCTCCAGGATTCGAACCCTGATAAAAAATTTCGCCCTCTAAGTAAATATCAGTCATAGGATACATGAAATCAACACCCACAAATCAATCTAAGATCTCACCACATATAAAGGATCTCATTGGAACGCTCCCCTATATATATATATATATATATGTTTGTCTTTTTAATTACAATACCATCTCATTATCCATGTTCTTACTGTCTACAGATAGGAACAAGCTCATTTGGCGCAACTGCTAATTTCACTCGCTTCTTTTCCTCTAAATCACATGGTCGAATTGCTGGCACAGTTGGAAGGTGAGTTTTCTGTATTTATCTCCATTCAGAAAGTCTCCAGTCTCATCTTGTTCTGAGTGTTTCTGCACACTCGGGTTTACCTTATCTTGATATTATACTCACGTAGGTCCAGCTGTGGGTCTTTTGCTTTTTTTGAAGTCAGCATAATTATAAGTCCAGATCCATCGGATCCAGCAAACTAAGACTCAGGTCCAGATGCATAAGATCCACCAGTCCACGGATCTAG
Organism: Salvia miltiorrhiza; assembly: GCF_028751815.1. Classification (NCBI taxonomy): domain Eukaryota; kingdom Viridiplantae; phylum Streptophyta; class Magnoliopsida; order Lamiales; family Lamiaceae; genus Salvia; species Salvia miltiorrhiza. Next base: position 46,940,232 of record NC_080393.1, on the reverse strand, counting down.
AACCGGATCCACATTTGTCTCTTCCAAAATAAATCTTAAAATAAACTAAAATCAATATTATCTACAATATTTTTTCCCACCTTTCACACAAACTCTTTGGGTAGAATATACACATACATCTATACCAACAAACCATCACTACTAATATCTCATACCAACAAATGCAATGATTTATGCGTATGGCTCAGTGTGTGTGTGTGTGTGTGTGTGTTTTTCTAAAGCCATTAATGCATATTTTTAATCCACAGCTATTTACAAATTGAGTGACATATAATGATTTTTTCTTGTTTTTTCTTTACAGTCTCATCAACTTATTCGAATTTCATTCATCTCAAATAAATAATGATTAAAAATAAAAATATAACATATGAAATATTATATACAATAAAATAACAGATCCACAAGTCGGATCTGGACAAAATCCAAATCTGGATTTGAAATTTAAGACAATGGTTTGAATCTGATCCGGATTGGTCAGGTCCAAATTTTTGAAGATCCTGATGCTAAAAAATGGATTTGGATCTACGGATCTGGGCTGGGTCCTAGATGGCTAGATCTCCTGCCATCTCTAATAATTAATATCAATGAGTCAAAATCATCTCTTTGTTATGCATTTGGATTGCCTGCAGACACCCGGTCATCTAGGGTTTAGGGTACAATAGCGTGGGACATAATCTTTCTCTAATAACCTCAAAGTTTCATGTAGTTACTACATAGCTTGACGATGATGTTATCAACTTATCATGCAAATACAGGAATATTTTGTTATACTAAAGTGTAAAATGCTCCACTCATAATTCATGCTCCACATTTTCTGCAGTGATGCACTTGCAGTTGAAATTGGGGGTGGAAGAAAGATATCTAAGTTCAGTACTATTCGAATGTTATACTCCATTGGAGTTCAGGTATGTATGTAATGTAAAAAAAATTCATTGGTTGTAGATGAAAACCTGCTGAGGCGTTTGCATAGCTAAACTTTTTTTCTGTACCATTTGAGTTAATATCCTTTGGATTATGTTTTTTTTCTCATCAATTTATTTCTGATTCTTGAACTTCTCCTTCAACTTTGTCAATGATAGGGGCTAATCTGGAAATTTGAATTGCACCGCGGGGGACAAAAGTTGGTGATTCCGGTAAGTGCATCCTCAAAACACATCTTCATATATCCTTTGGTTCAAGAACAAATACTTCTGGTGGCCGAACAATTTTGTTACTGTCACTTTATTGGTCTAAATCTGTTAGACATGTCAACCATTTCCAAAGGACCGATAGAAAAGCATAATGAGAGGATTTCGTGGTAATCAGAATATAATAAGAAAACTAGCTATTTGAGATTCCACGGCTACGTAAGCTAAGATAAAAAGGCACATCTTGCATACACCTTTAAGAAGAAGGAATGGGTGTCTCGTGCATATGATCCTAACTCCCAAGTATTCAATGGAAAAGTTGGATTGCATCTATAATTTAATACAAGAGAAATTCTTGTTTTGCTTCCTTTTCTTGGAACAATAAGAGGGTATTTGGCTGAGCTTATAAGCTCTTTAAAATAGTTTATAAGCTCTTTAAAATAGTTTATAAGCTCTTTCAAGGTGTTTGGCAAAATAAGCTCATAAATTGCTTATAAGCTTTGAAAATAAGCTCCAAGTGCTTATAAGCTCCCCAAAAAATAAGTTCCTCTACCCCAACTTATTTTTTCATAATCTTATACTCCCTTCGTCCCTCAAAAGTTTGCCTCAAGGGAAACGACACGAGTTTTAATAAAAGTTGGTACAGAAATAGCGTTTAAAGGGTTGTAACTGTAAAGTTGATGGTGGGGTCATGTACCAAAATAGAAAATAAGAAGATTGGGCAAACTTTCTGGGACACATCAAAAAGGAAATTGGGGCAAACTTTTTGGGGATGGAGGGAGTATTTAACAATTTTTTTATAAATATTATTAAACTATAATTTGTTATTTTCATCATATACCCTCTCAAGTGTATCTCTCTTCGATTTTCTCTCTTAACAAATATTTTTTCTCTCTAATTAAAAATTTTCTCTCTAGGTTATAAGCTCAATTATCCAAACTCTTTGACAACTTATAAGCTCTTAAGGAACTACATTTTATAAGCTCTTGAAACATCTTATAGGCTCTTAAAAATAAGCTTAGCCAAACACCCTCTAAGTCTGGGGTTGTTTAGTTTGTAATCTTAATTTGAGTATGAATAGCCATGATGTTGATAGCAGTCACGGTCCGTTGAAGATTTATGCATGTTGGAAGCGTGCAGTTGTTAATTACATTGAGTTTGATTTAGTGAGTCTGATTATTTCTGTTGTTATTAGTCTTTATTATTGTTATTATTATTTGTTTAGGTCTGGCCCACGATTTGCATGGGCTTAGTAGCTAGGGTTTTATTATTTATAGCACTTCAGTAAGTTTGGAGCGTGTCTTTGATCTTTGTGAGTTCTGGAACGGAGACTTTTCCGTTGGCCTCGTGAGAGGATCCCTATTCAGTTGATATTTATATTGAGTTTTCTGAAATACCGTCTTTACTCTATCTGATGTTGTAATTTCTAAAGAAAGCATGTGAAAAATGTGATCTACAGGCTTTTCGTATCAATTGAAATCCTTCATAATATTTTGCTGATATACTTATATAACTGTTATCACATGCAGATATTGTTGTCCAACCATCTGAATCCAGTCTTTGCAACCGGAGCATTCATTGTTCCAGTATCACTGTACTTTACCCTCAAGGTTTTCCTTAATATATAAAATGATTTATTTACTATTTGCTGGACTTAAACTAGATTCTGGATTGGTGCATTTCCCTCTATTTATGAAATTACTCATTGGCTACTCAATATAGCAAGTTCTACTCCTTCTATTTTAGTGTTTTGTTAGAACTTGTATCAACTGGACTTTTACACCTGGATATTTTAGATAATACGGTTTTCTGTACATCCAGAACTTTGTTTTCAAGCCTTATTATCTGAGACGGGAAAAGCAAAAGGCATTTGAGAACATAGAGAAGACTAAAAATCAGGTACATTATCTGGAGGAATGTTAACTGCTGGTTCCATCCGTTTCATTCTTGCTTTTTGTGAGTTCCAAATATAATGTGAACTTTTATGTTTGTGTGCTTTTCCATTAGTTTTCGTTGCTGCTATACTTTCTTCTCTTCATCTATGAATTAATTGTTATTGTCATGATTCATATTTACCATCTCGCATCTCTCTTAATTTGGTCCATCTTTATGGTATCTCGAGATATGTACTTTAGTAATTAATACTCCCTCCGTCCTGTAAAATAGTCCTAGGAGGGAGTGGCACGGGTTTTAATAAAAGTGGTTAAGTTTGTTATGACTTATGAGTGGAGAGAGGGTCCCACCATGTGGTAGAATAGGTAAATAAGTTACTATATGGAGGGTAATCTATAGTGGGGTAGTGTCCATAAATGGATTAGGATTATTTTTTGTGGACACCCCAAAAAGGAAAATTATGACTATTTTTACAGGACGGAGGGAGTAATTTTTTTGCACATATTAACTGGATTTGCCAAATGCTTGAAACTGTACGCTGAACTGTTTCAATTGAAACCCAATCTTACGATTTGCAGCAAATTAGACTTTTGGGTGGTTTAATTCAATATCCCAAAGTAAGTCAAACATTACTATACAACCCCCAACAAATTCCTCTATAAAAGTAAACTTCTCTCTATTGAAATATTTGATAACATCCTTATCTAAGGGCTAGCTATTCATGTAATCGTGCTGGGTTTCAACGCGAACACGATCACAAGAATTTCCGTGTTAACACAACACGCTCGATAATGACATGAATATGACTTCTGCATGTTAACACGGCATGACACAAAAAGATTATGAAAATAATTAGATATACTAATAATATTAATAGGTATTTGATTTAGTTATTTTTACATGTTATCGTGTCATTAACAGGTTGGTATTGGGTTGCTAGTAGGTTATTGTGTACCCTGTTAATTTTTGTTTGGGGCGTTTGATTTGGTGGATGGGATAGATAAGATTGAAGGATGATTAAATAATCCACCCGACTTTGGGGTGATAAATAATCACGCAATTGGATGATTTAGAGTGCGGGCCAAATTATCGATCACGGGCCAAATCATGCAAAAACCGAACACTTGATTAAGTTGGAATATTTTATTAATCATGTCTTATCACTCAAACCAAATGCCTTCATTGTGTTTAAGAGGTCGCAGAGATGCAAAACTTTTGTGCGCTTATCATAGTGACACGATAAAGGAATGAAAACGATAAATCTAAACACCAAACCATTACTTTTGTGTCATAGAATTGAGTTGCATCAAGAATTGTCAGCCCTACATCATGATTTCTTGGGTGCATATTTGATTTTTTGCACGTGAGCAACTTCTACCATAAATTTCTGGATTTATATTTCTAGAGTTATGTAATGATTCAAGTAAACTAAAGTATAACTAGGGAAGGCTGCATTGGGTATGAGTGTTTTCGACATTCTTATTAATGGTGGGTCATCTAAAAATTTTAATGTATCTGGAGCAGTCTTGTTATATGCTATTTGTTCCTGGCTGAAACTAGTTTATAATCTTCTAAATGTTGTCTACAAGACTACAATTATAGAAGAATCTTTATATTTGTCTACCCTCCTACCTGATCTGAACCATGTTATGTAACTTCGATGTGTGTTGCTCAGGTTCAAGAGGCAGTGGCTGCAGCTATGAAAGCCCAGCAGCTATTGCAGAATGTTGCCAATAGGAAAAAGGCTAAGCAAGAAGAACTGGGTGGATTGGTGGTTGTTCAGGCACTTTATGGAAGTCAGAAAGCTATAATAAACAGACATAAATCAGAAGAAACAGGAGATGATGGAGTGGCTTCACAGATCATAGATGTTACAGTACCACTAAATTTTCTTGTTACCGATTCTGGGCAACTCAAGGTTTGTTGCTGCATAAATATGCTTGTGCAAGTCTTACATGCAAATGATCCAGATAGATTATGACTTTTATTAAATGCTATTTCACATGAAAGTCAGATATTTGTGGTAATCTTTCTTTCTAAGTTACATATCATCTGGGAGTGCTTTTGCACCGAGGAGTTGAGGCCAATTACTATATAGTAGAAGTGCGTGCCTAAGACATTATGTGGTATTGGCATATTGCTTAGGCGTGTTAATTTTGTTAAGCTTAAAATTTGTGAGTGCATTCCAAGGCTTCTGTGCTTTTGTATTATCTTTGTCTGTGTGGATTGAGAATCTTGGGTTACACAAAGGGAGAGGGGTGATGATAATATAGAAGAATGTTGCCTGCTTGGCAAAGAGAGCATATGATTTTTTGAAATAGTAACTAGAACTTGAGGATATATCGTTTGTGTTTAGGAAAGGTATCTTTTGAACCTTTTTTTAAGCAAATATTTTGGGTTAATATTGTGACTGTGGTAGTAGAGGTGAAGTGAATAGTTTGGTATTTTTAGTTTCTTTCTTGGAAATAAGAAGGCTTCTTCTACTCATTTTCCGATTTCTTTCGTGATTTGAACTAGTTCTGCAAGATGGGATTGATTTCCTTGCTGGTCTATAAACATAACAATCTCTCCCGAGTATGCTTTACTTTTAAGATTAAGTTGGTAATAGTGTTTACTGTTTGTACAGCTACACGAAGGCGTGAAGAAATCTGGAATCATGGGCTCTTGTGATCCTTGTCCTGGAGAACCTAAACAGTTGTATGTCAAGTATACGTATGGTGCAAACAGACATGAGGTAGGCGTCTGCTTGATTGTTACCCTACAAAATCTTAATTGCTAGTTTGTAAGTATTACTGCTACTTTCAACAGGTTACAATTGGTGATTACGATGAGCTGCTAATACCACAAGAAAGCCACAGAATCTAAAAAGTGGGGATATATACATTGGGCCTTCAGTATAACTTGATAGGGAGTTACAGGCAATGTCACCATTGACCGCTGCGGCTATTTGGCTTGCCAGTTTCACTGCATTGCTGTTTCATATACCCTTTATAGGTACCTTGTCTGCTTCTCCAAAATTTTTGTTGGTAACTTTGGGTGCTACATTTATGTATTTCTTCATCATTATTTATTTTACCAGATTGACCCAATAAACTAGTACAAGTTTGTGCTGTTATTATGGCATTCTTATTCTACGTGATATTGTTGTGTTTTCTTGGAGTAAGCGCGAGATATGTCTTGAGCTAAACCCTGTTTTGGTTTTGGTTCTCTCAAAAGTATTATTGTCATATTGTTAAACCTTTTTTTTTTGAGGAAACATATTTTTTGGTTGATGAAATAAATAAATTAATTAAAGGTCGTGTAATGATGGACTTAAATTCGAGATTTTTGGCCTCAGATGCTAACCATGCTGCTAGGGATGTCAATCGGGCCGATCCACTCTGCTTCGGGCCAACCAATTCGATTTTGGGTTATTTTCGGTTTGGGCTAGTCTTTTTTTATTTTTCGGGCTAAAATTTTCGACCATAATCCTAACCCACTCAGTTTAGGGTTAGCCTGTCTGGGCCCGCAAACTTACGATTTTTTTATATGTTTAATTTTTTTTATAGATAATTATATTCGTGTAATAAAAAATATGTCGTAATTTTTAAATCAAGACATTTCGCCTTGTTTTAGATACAAAAATTAGTGTAATTTTAACGTAAATTTACATAATATCTAACTTTAACTTCGTTTTCGATAAAAATTGTATATAGATTTAACATAAATAACTATATTTTTTTGACTTTTATATCATAGATGTTTGTTATTAATTGTTGGAAAAAATCAAAATATTTTCTACAAGTATCAAAATGTTATCATCGAATTAAAAAGTAAAGTGTTAAAGTTTAAAAATCAATTATTAAGAAAGTGTTCGGTTAATTGGACCAACCCACTCAGTTTTTGGGCCAACTCTATCGGGCTCGGCTATTTTCGGTTCGGGCCATTCGGGCTAAAAAATGAGGGTTATAATTTCAACCATAACCCTCACTTTTTATCAGTCTATTCGAGTCGACCCGTCTGTTTTGAGTTTTTTTGACATCCCTACATACTACCATTAGATAATACGCACACAAAAAATTAAAACGAGAGGATATAGACAGCCCCGTTCCTGACATTTCAGGGGCCCTAGGCAAAAGAAGATAAAAGGGCCCTTTATATAATAAATATGTACAAAAATGTCAATATCATAAAAAGCGCTTTCTTCGAGCTTTTGCAGATGTAAAATCATTAATAATTACATCAATGTTAATATGTTCTAACATATCTTTCTCAATAGCCAAAATTGCCAAACCGTTCAACCTTTCTTGCGACATTGATGACCTCAAGTAGGTTTTTATTAATTTAAGCTTTGAAAAGCTTCTTTCGGCAGATGCTACAGTCACAGAAACAGTTAATAAAATTCTATAAGCAATCGAGACATTCGGATAGCAATCTGCAGATTTGACAAATGTAAGAATCTCAATGGCAGACAATAAATTAGTAGGCAAAGTCAATTGTAACACTTTCAATTCTGAGTAAAGATCATCTAAATCAATATCAGATAAATTCTCATGAGAAAAGGTAGAGTGAAAATTAACACAAGAATCTCTTAATTCTTTCTCACCTAATGACTTTAACTTATTTGAATCATATAAAAAACCGAAAATACCTTCAAAAGTTTTCAGTTCCTCAAATCTATTCTTTAAAGAAACAATTGCCATATCCACAACAACCAAAAAGTATCTAGTTCTGAATAACTCTTCAGGTGAATGATCTTCTTCTTCCTCATTATTCTCACCACAGTACTTTTTCCTAATCGTATGACGTTTAATTGGAAAAATAGGCTCTACATCCATTTCAAGTGCAACACTTTTAGCAACATTCATACTTGATATAAAACATTCTTCTCTATACTTTTCAAAAAATGATAATACACCTTCCAATTGCTTCATAGTAGCATCGATGCACATAGACTTAGATTGTAAGTCTAGGCCAGGGGTGCGGCCGCCTAGGCCCAGGGCCCTAGGTGCCATTGTTCCCTTTAACTCCTATAGTGTTATATTATTTGAAATCTAAGTCTATGTGCATCGATGCTACTATGAAGCAATTGGAAGGTGTATTATCATTTTTTGAAAAGTATAGAGAAGAATGTTTTATATCAAGTATGAATGTTGCTAAAAGTGTTGTACTTGAAATGGATGTAGAGCCTATTTTTCCAATTAAACGTCATATGATTAGGAAAAAGTACTGTGGTGAGAATAATGAGGAAGAAGAAGATCATTCACCTGAAGAGTTATTCAGAACTAGGAGTTGGTCTTGGGTGAGGTCAACCTCATGGGGTGAGACGGGTCGGGTCGGGTCGGGGCGCGGGTCGGGTCGGGTTTGGACGCGGGTTTGGGATAAAGTACACATTATCATTAATAAAAGTAACAATTATTGTGAACAAATGTAATAATTTCAAAACATTACATTTCTGCATATCAATAATTACTTTTCATTATAATAACAATTACTTTGAATAACGGAGAAAATAAATAGAATATAGAAAAAAAAATTAAATAATAATTCAAGTAATTATTGTCTTGAGGAAAAGTAACTATTGATATGATGAAATAATTCAAATAATCATTGTCTTGAGGAAAAGTAACTATTGATATGATGAAATGTAATGTTTCTAAAGTATTACATTTGTTCACAATAATTGTTACTTTTATTAATGAGAATGTGTACTTTATTTCTGGTATCCCAGACCCGCGCCCAAAACCCACCCGACCCGTCAAACCCGCGCCCCGACCCGTCAAACCCGCGCTCCGACCCGACCCGACCCGTCTCATAGGGTGAGGTCAACCTCACCCAAGAATTTGCGCAGAACTAGATACTTTTTGGTTGTTGTGGATATGGCAATTGTTTCTTTAAAGAATAGATTTGAGGAACTGAAAACTTTTGAAGGTATTTTCGGTTTTTTATATGATTCAAATAAGTTAAAGTCATTAGGTGAGAAAGAATTAAGAGATTCTTGTGTTAATTTTCACTCTACCTTTTCTCATGAGAATTTATCTGATATTGATTTAGATGATCTTTACTCAGAATTGAAAGTGTTACAATTGACTTTGCCTACTAATTTATTGTCTGCCATTGAGATTCTTACATTTGTCAAATCTGCAGATTGCTATCCGAATGTCTCGATTGCTTATAGAATTTTATTAACTGTTTCTGTGACTGTAGCATCTGCCGAAAGAAGCTTTTCAAAGCTTAAATTAATAAAAACCTACTTGAGGTCATCAATGTCGCAAGAAAGGTTGAACGGTTTGGCAATTTTGGCTATTGAGAAAGATATGTTAGAACATATTAACATTGATGTAATTATTAATGATTTTACATCTGCAAAAGCTCGAAGAAAGCGCTTTTTATGATATTGACATTTTTGTACATATTTATTATATAAAGGGCCCTTTTATCTTCTTTTGCCTAGGGCCCCTGAAATGTCAGGAACGGGGCTGTTCACATCATTATTATTATTGATATTATTATTATTATTTGAAGCGGTATCATTATTATGATTATGATAGTAAGGAGTATATTTTTAGTACAATGTTAATAATTGAATATTAGTATTATCAGTATTAAAATTTTAGGACATTTTTAAGACGGAGTCAATTATTTAGAATTTAGTCCAACTTATAAAATTTTACTCACCGAGTACAGCATTTCGTCAATTGTTCATTCGAATCATTCCAATTAAAAAATGTGTGCCGTCATTTTCAGGTCGTCGTCAACATGCTTGCTTCTGTCTGAGATTCTTATTTCCCCCAAAATCAAAGGAAAATTTGTCTATGTAAAGACCCATTTCGATTCATAATAGTATTTGATAATTCTTGCGAATTGGTTTGTGGAGAGAAATGAGCGCAGAGCCTTGGCTCAATTACGAGCCTCCGGAGCTGAGTTTCCATTGTAAGTTTCATCTTCATCGCACTTTGACTTTTTTTTCTTCTCTTTCGATTGTAGTTTCTTTCTTGGGTTTGATCATCTGATGATAATCAGCCCTCTCTCTCTCCCCTTTGGTCTTATCGATATTTGCTCAGTTGATCATAACAGGCAGCTATCAGCTTCTGTCCGATTGTTAAATAAAACCGACGAATATGTTGCTTTTAAGGTAGAGTTTATTTGTTTTTCCTACTATTACTCATGTTGTGTGTGATATTTCGATTGGATGAATACTGTAACCTTTTTGTCTGTGTTTGTGGGCTATGTTTTCAGCTCAAGTCCACTAATCCGAGAAATTATGTGGTTCGGCCAAGAATTGGAATTCTGTTGCCTCGATCAACTTGTGAAATCAAAGGTTCTTTTACTTTTTCTTTTAACTATTTTTTTTAACACAATTGAGAATAATGGATATGAGCATCAAGGAGCCATTGGTTTGAGATTGTTTCTTTTATTCTTACTTCATCGTTTGGAGGGGTATAAGATAGTTAATTTTTATTTTGGAATGAACTAAAGTTGGTGCATTTTGTAGTGGCAATGCGAGCCCTGCGGGAAGCTCACCACAATATGAGGTGCAAGGACAAGTTCATGATTGAAAGTGTAGCTGCAGCTCCTGATACAACCTTAGAAGATGCTCGAAAACTGGTAAACCATTAGGAGTCCGTTTAGTTTTGAGGATTAGTCTAGCATTTTCTTTGGTTGCAAATCTATCGTGAGAAAAGGAGGGATAAAAGAGGGAATTTTTTTTATCACATTCTCTAAGGTGGAAAAAAAGTTTCACGCCTATTTTTCTTCTCATAATAATGTTATCACACATCACCATGATAATGTCATCCACAACTGGAGTGAAAAGGAGAGAAAAAAGCTGCTTAAGGAAAAAAATTCATCCTTACCAGGGAAAATTATCTGCTTGAACATGTGAAAAGGGTGCAAAAGACTGAGAAATATTTGTTTTCCACCCTCTTCAATCAATGAGAACAATACACTGTAGATAGATAAAAATAGTAGTATAAATTAATCTATTGTTTACTAGATGGATTGAAATTTTGGGATTTCCCAAGGCTCCTTGATAATTTCTATCATTCGAGCTAATTTTACTTGTTCATATCCCATTGAAAGGGTGAGATTGGAGAAATCTTACTAATGAGGATGAAAATACTCACTCATATATTTTATTAATTACGAAAAAGTAAACACACCCTTGCTGAATTATTTTTAGTATGGTTAATTTGATGTTCGCCTTTCTGGTGCTTGTATTTTAATGAATGGTTGGCCTGATTCTGATGGGAGTTTCCAAATATTTTGGTTATGTAATATTTTCTTTTTCGGGTTTGTTTTGTATTGTAGATTATAAGTTTGCATGACTTCGATATAACTTAGTGAAATGCATATTTCATTTAAAAGCTCCATAAAAATAAAGAATTAAAATCCTTTTCTTGATTCTCGTCAGCATCTCGACAATTTGGGCTATATTGCTTCAGAAAAAGTATGGAGTTTATGTGTTAGTGAACTTTCTGGTTCATTATTTTTGTAACTTTGTTAGTTTATATGGATTATGTAGTTTGATAAGGAGTCCGGACATCCCTTTCAAGAGTTCATACTACGAGTCAATTACAGTAGGTCAACAGAATTTTCACCTGGAACAACTGTCACTGAAATTACAGATGTAGCTGCTCCTGAGGTCAGGTTATTAAGATTCAGAGATTTCTTGATCTGCAAAGCCAAGATAATGACTGAATCTTTTTATTGGTTACTGCAGGTCGATAATTCTTTTGCGGAATCTCATGAGAACGGCTTACAGGTGAAAATTCCATTTCTCTCATGCAGATTCATTTTCCACACTCTATGGTTTTGTTACTCGTACACTGCAGTTTTGCAGAAGGATCCTTGTTGACTCCTGTCGACAAGGATACTGGTATGGGATACGGGTCAGATCCTTCAACTTGCACTTGGATACTCCATGAGGAGAGAAATGTGTTCAGATTTAAGATTAGAAGAGTTGGAGCGTTCCATACTTTAGATATTATAGGATATTAATTAGTTTCTTTTGGAAATCTCAAACAACACATTAATTGAAAGTTAAGTGACATGACATGAACTATCAAACCTTTCATCTTTTCCTTCTAATCAATATATCAAAAAACAGCAGGAAAATCAAATTTTCAAATGTCAGAAACTCATTCTACAATCTGCTCCTTCTTCAATCTTAGAATTTCTTTCTACAATATGCTGCTCCATAACCATCTAAACATACCATCAAACTAGAATGCTCTTTATATATTTTATGTTTGGCATACCCCTGTCCCGGTTTCCAAAGTCAGGACGGTGTCCCAGTGTCTAAAATTTTCTTTAAATATGTATCTGATACTTGGATCCGCACCCATGTCCGGTACCTGTAACCGTGTGCATGTAAGTTAACATAGCTCCATGGGCATGATCTTGCAAGCTGGGATAGTGACTTTTTTTGGTTGGTTATTGCAGGCAACTAGCTCTGTCGCTGAACCTCATGACAATGATTTACCGGTGAAAACCCATTTTACTATTGCAGATTTGTTTTCTCCACCCACAGAGCCAGGATAATGACCACCTCTTTTTTTTTTGGGTTTATGCATAATGCAGGTCACGAACAATGTTAACAAGCCTCGTGACAATGACTCACGGGTAAAAGATTCATTTTCTTGTAACCCTTTCATTGATTCATATTGAATGCTTCGTCTTCGATTATCTCTTAATTTAGTCAGACCTTTCTGTCAATGGATTGAATGGAATAAAAAGTGTGGGACTTGCTTTCTAGCTTGTTTAAGTATCACAATTGTTCCATTAAAGTCATGATGACAGAATTGCTTTTGAAGTGTCATGAGGTTTCAGAACAAGATGTATTGATTCGACAATCATCTGTTTTAACTTCAGATTAAGATTAAATCATAGCTGAAGTTTTATCTGCTAGAGCCTAGATGCATATTTACTCCTCACCATAGTCTAAGTGTGGACTGAACAGATGAATTCGATTTGTTTAGCAATTCAAATTTTGGTATTCATATAGTTGGAACAGTTGGGTTTCTTGTTTAGTGATATGTATATGTTCTTTGATTCCTAATGCGCTATGTAATGAAATAGCAATTTATGTTTTTGTTTTTTTACCCATTCCTCATTATTCCCGTCCTTTTCTTAATGAGAAATATAAAATCCAAACATTGCTTCTGTATATTGTAGTGCTCTCAGTTATGTGTCTTTAAGAACCTTTCACAAATCTATTGGCTAAACATATTGAAATAAATGGAAACATTGCTTTTGTATATTGTATCTGGCCAGCAATATCATGCACATACCTTTTGGGTGGAGGATGTTGGCTGTTAAATTGACATAATCATTCTTACTAAGAGTCATCTGATCGTTCTGCAACGCTATGTCGCTATGTTAATTGTGTCTCACAGGAAAACGATATCATTCGTAGTGGTGAATCAATTCTGAGGGGCTTTATCAGCAGTTGTAGTGGTGAATCAATTATAAGGGAAGTCATTGGTATCTTGCTGGTTTTACTCTCCTTATACCTCATGAAGCAAACGATATCATTGATCTGGTAGGTAACTCTAAGTCTATGTTTGATCTGCATTTATAGCTGGGGAACTGTTGTTGCTTTTATTCACTAAATCACACTGTGATTAATTCCTTCTTTAGTATAAAGATTTACCTGTAATATGAGTTGTCGTCATTAAGAACATTGTAGTATTCAGTAGTTACTCTTTTATTAGGCCAAATTAGCTAACTCACTCGGCCCATATTAATGTGAAACATTTTGGACAGAGCTTGGCATTTCAGTGAGGATTTTTGCTTTTGATTACTTAAAGGGTGTTTGGCTGAGCTTATAAGTTCCTTAAACATCTTATAACCTGTGTAAATAAGCTCCAATAGCTTATACGCTCTCCAAAAAATAAGTTCTTAAACCCCAACTTATTTTTTCATAATTTTGTAAACAACAATCAATATACTAAAATATCCATACTATGGTTTGTTATTTTAAACAATATACCCTTCCAATTCCATCTGTCTTCAATTGTCTCTCTCTAACTCATGATTCTTTTTCTAGCTTATTAGCTCAATTATCCAAACACTTTGACAATTTATAAGTTCTCAAGGCATTACATCTTATAAGATTTTGAAACATCCTAAAAGTTGTTAGAGCTTAGAAGCTCTCTAATAAGCTTAGCCAAACACCCTCTTAGTCTACGAGTCTAAGACAATGTTGAGTAATCTCCCCCAAAATGTCAAGCCTATCTTCTTAGTTCTGGAACACTGCTGTTCATCATCATTCACCTACAAACACTTTTATTTCCTTTTTGTCTATAATATGCTAAATCGGAAATTTGTTTCTTTCATAAGATATGTAGGTTACTTATGCGTGATCAGTATTATTTTAAAACTGACCTCACCTCTATTGTCTCTGTCATCTTTGTTGGTTCCGACCATTTTCGGTCATGCTGGATCGATGGAAACTCTCTGCCACTTAAGCCATTGTAAGCCTAGGTTCTAATCAGATTTGAGTTTTCTGGTTACAGGAGTTTGGTCATGTTCGTGATGATGGTGATAATAAAGATGATTAAGAAACTGATCTCCGATTCTGTTGAAGACTGGATAGTCAAAACTCTTCTGCACATCGTCATGTATATTCTATTTGGGCGCAATGAAAACACAGGCCTGACTTAGGACGACGCCGTCTTGTGTTAATCATAGTGACAAACAGGGAAATGCAATGAAGTATTTATTGTCCCAATCAAGCTAACGCCTGCATGTAAATTAGAAAGAATTTGGAGTTTTATGTTCACTTTTAGAAATGTTTATTATGACTATGGACCACAGATAGTGATGCTAAGCATTTTGCCACGTACATGAAAAGTGAATTCAGTTTTGCCAATATGTTGAGATTTATGTATATGTAAAAGCCAAGAGCTGGCCTGTTTTGGCTCTTTTCCAACCAATACAGTCCCAATTTATCTCAATTTAAATGTTGTGTAATCTGCAAATAGTGTTGGTTGAATTTTGCTTCTTGGTTAATAAACGTTGATCCATGAACTAAGCAATACAGATAAAAATAATAATTGGCCCAAGAGTAATAAAGCAATGTAGAAAAAGACTCGAATTTGTAGCCGGTTGCTGATGCAAAGCACTTTAGAGCTGAGGGAGGATGCAGAGAAGATTAAGAAGGAAGTAGCCCATATAACTCTGCTGAGTCGTCAAGAAGAGCACTTGATTTGGCATATTTGAGGAAGAAGACGAAAGATGCTTTATAACTGACACGAAGTCGCACACTTAGAAGTGGTTCCATAATCATTTTTGCAGGTGGTCCTGTAATAGCCCCTGGCATATAGAGGTGATTGAATATTCTTAGTCGGCCCACGTGGAGCCCGAGGAGTTGAAGAGACCAAACTACCTTTCGGATACAAACTGAAAGGACGGAATTGCCTTTCCATACTAGGAGTGGGCAAATTACTTGAAATTCGAATATCCGATTCGAATCAAACTCGAAATTTGAAATTCGGTTCAAATTTTTCGAATTTTCAAATCAAATCGGATTGACTTTTAAGCAAATTTCATATTTTCAGATCGGATCGGATTGATAGTTTAAAAATCCAAAAAAATTTGAAATTCAAATTATAGTATATTAATTGGTTCTTAAATAGTTAATATTTATAAATTCTAACCATATACCATCATCTTATTTGATTATAAGTAATGGTTTGTTAATTAGAACCTTAATTTGATCATATAATTATTCAATTTGTTAAGTTGATTTTTTTTTTATTTTTGAATTTTTTTTTTCACATTTCAGAATTTTTTACACTTTTCGAATTTTTCGGTTCGGATCAAATTTTACCCGAAGTTTCAGATAATATGATTTAGATCGGATTGAATTTTAGGGAAAATTTTGAATTTTTAGATCGGATAGGATTAGGATAAAAATCCTATCCGAAATCCAAATGTTCGCCCCTATTCCATATTCAAATATGGAATTACTAAAATACCTCTATTTGTAATAGGATATAAATCATCTTTGTAAAGGACGATCTGCCATTTTCAATACAAGGTTCTAAATTCCAAGTTTTCTTGCTTGGCATTTATTGCATTTCAAATTTCTTACCGTTAAAGATTCAAAACCCTTTCCCCCTGTTCAAATATTTAAACCATATCTTACAATATCACTGTAAAACGAAGAAGCCCTACTATAGTATCGTTGTAAATCATCGAAGAAGCCCATCTCCAGCGAAGTTTTCTTCAATTCCGATCAGTTCAGGTTAAAGAGAAATCAGAGATACCGTTTATCTTTGTCAAAATCTTTGTCTTTTTATGCTCTAAATCTGTGTTGGTCAAAACGTCTTCGCCACTATTTCAATAAGACTAAAACTAAAGATAAACATTTTGTTTCAAT
Source organism: Salvia miltiorrhiza (assembly GCF_028751815.1). Taxonomy (NCBI): domain Eukaryota; kingdom Viridiplantae; phylum Streptophyta; class Magnoliopsida; order Lamiales; family Lamiaceae; genus Salvia; species Salvia miltiorrhiza. The sequence continues at coordinate 46,923,846 of NC_080393.1, read as the reverse complement.
AATTCAATATTTCATAACGCTACGTCAATTTATTCGTTTTAAACTATAATATGGACGTTTACTTATTTTTCTTTTTGTGGAGTTGAACACTTGAACTCTGGCCTCAAAATGTGATTAACCTTTCTTCAATATTTCTCAAAATGCAGTACATTCTCTTGTTTGCTGATTTTGTGTTTACGTTTATGTATGAATGCCAATGAAATAATTGGTGGTTATTTATCAAATTCATGTCACAAATTATTGTGCTATTTTTTACTGTAGTAAATGTGACTACACATTCACGTGAATTTAAAAGCTAAAAGCCCTGCAAAAAGGTGTACTATGATTTTATTGCTTTTAATTTGGAAAATATTGAGGTAACCAACTAACGGCTACATCATACGGTCGGCCAACTACCTATATTACATGGTAGTCAGTTTAATTTAATGTCGAACCATCTATTTATCTATTTTTTCATAAATAATTGACTAATTCAAGAATTTGAACTATAGTTTAATAATTAAAATAAAATATTCAGTCATCTTGACCAACATTAGCAAAATAACTTAATAATTGTATGTTTTTCTTGAACTTTTTTACATAATTGTACTTGTGTAAGAAAAGTGCAAGACTTTTCATAAAAAAACAATGACAGTTCATCAACATTCAAGGGTATATTAAACCCTTCGCTTTAATTTTGGGCATAGGATCAAGTTTTTTATAAAAGTTGATAATTTTAGTTACTATAAGTTAATGATGTGGGCATTTTTACCTATTAACACTAATAGAAATATCTTTTATAAAAAATTTCATATGATGAAGTTTTATAAAAGGTTAATGTGTAAAAAAAAAGGAAAAAAAAAAAATACTCTTACCATCTCAGCTCAATAGGCCACATTTTTTCATTTAGACGTCTCTTCAATAGGCCGACCAACATAAAAATTGTTGGTTTTAAACCAATTTATAGTAATACCCACTATTACTCAAACTTATTTAAATTTGTAAAAGATAGCATTTTTCAAATAGCCATTTTGAAGAAGGAAACACAATATTTGACTACTAATTGAAAAAACGCGAACTCTGGCCATTTATTACGTGTAAAGACTGTTTTGCCCTTAATTAGGGCGGATCGAATTCGAGTTTGCGCGTGGGTTAGACACATATGTGCCAACCGAAAAAAAATTAAAAAATCTAAGTATATGACACTAATGGCATAAGAGAGTATATGGCACTAATATGACCATAAGTACTATTCGTGCAACACACTAAATGGAGAATCTAAATCCTAAATGAATAATCTAAACCCTACGGGGAGGTGTTCAAAATGGTCATATAAGTGTACCCATCTAAATAATATCAGTACACACGTATATGACACTAATGACACTAATATGGCCATAAGTACCATTCGTATGACACTAATGACACTAATATGGTCATAAGTACCATTTGTGCAGCACTGAGTATATGGCACTAATAGTTCCATGTGTGTGTAACCTGCGCGCAAACCCGAATCTGATCCGCCCTAATTAAGGGCAAAACAGTCCTAAAACGTAAAAACAATGGCCATATTTTGTGTTTATTCAATTAGTGGCCAAATATTGTGTTTCCTTCTTCAAAATGGCTATGCGAGTATATTGTTTCATTGTAAAGTATCTAAATAATCAAATATTATTTGTTACATTAATTGATTATTCATCTTAACCAAAATTCAAACAATATAAATAATAATTAATAATAAATTTATAAGTAACAAAAGATTAAAAATGATGAAAAAGTAATAACGAAATATCAAAATAAATGGGTAAGTGTACTAAAAGTTTGATGGTGAACCGAAGGTTTTTTATGAATAAAAATAAAAATTCATAAAATTCATTTATGATATAATTTAACCATTTATTTTTGTAATTTTTTTATTATATAAATTTTAAATGTACTATTTTTAATTATTAAATCTATAGTAATTCAACTTATTTTCTTATATTTTCTGTTTTGGGTATAATAATAATTTAATTTTGTGAAAAACATATACTATTTTAAGTCACTTGGTCAATACAAGTCAAATCAACATTTCACCCATTTCTTGTGAATATTAATTTGATTTATATTGACCAAATAAGTTAAAATTGTATGTTTGCCATGTAACTATTAACGTTAATTATTAATATATCCAAAACATAAAATATGAGAAAATAAGTTGAATCACTACAACATATAAATGTATTTCCTCTGTCCCACTCTAATAGGCTCGCTTCTTTTTGGCACGGAGATTAAGAAACTTACTTCCTTGTTGGATCTCGTAGGGTAACTGAACTGGTGTATGGGGGGGGGGAATATACTAGTAGGCTATTTTTATGAAACTTGAAACTTCTTTTGAAAACTGATGTGAGTATCGAAACGGATGCTGAAGTGAGTAAACTGAAATGAATAGTGCCAAGTAAGATCAGTTAAGAGCGGGGTAGACTGATATTGATATTGGTTTAGTAGAATAACTTCAGGGCGAAGAACTTATCGATACACTGATAGTCCAAGTAGAGCTTCAGTCTAATCAGTTTTAAATAATCAGAGCAGTGTTAGAAATCTTACTAACTATCCGAAGATTTGTTAGTTAGACTGATAATACTTGGAGCAGAAACGATTTTACGAAATAGCCTTTAAGTGAATCACTTTGTAGGTTCTTAGGGTTTCTCTTTTCACTTTAACAACTTCAGTATGAATACAGGTTTGTGCACATATAAATAAAAGTAAATGCTGAAAGCAAATAAGAACCCAAAGAATTTTTACGTGGTTCGGAAAATAATTTCCTACGTCCACGGTCAATCGATTACACTGACAAATCACTGGGCTTGTGCTTACGGGTGAACAACAAACCTTATTTCTGAAACTCAAGTTTCAGAGCCAACACACTGGGTTGGATTTCTCGCTCTTTCTTAACTCGCAGTTGTTGAGACAACACATACTGTGAGAGTCTGTTTAGGTCTGTTTAGGAGATAGATAGAGTTATTTCGTTGTGTCAGTCCCTGAGGATACGATACTCGATTGCTTATTATTTGTTACAATTGCCTGTGTTAGTTGCAGTTTTTGTTGCTAAGAAATTAGTGATCAACTTTTTTGGCACCGTTGCCGGGGACTGATTAGAAGTTACTTTAATATTTCCGATAGGACTTAGTAGTACTTCAGGCGTTTACTGTTTCTTTTTATTTTTATTTTTCTAATTCTCGTTTTTTTTTTCAGGCACTGCTTACAATGGCTACTGAGGAACAAATTCGTGCTCTACAGGAGCAGCTGCAATAGCTGTTGGATGCTCAAGCTGCTAAAGAAGCTCAGAATCAGCCTCCGATTGCAGAGATGTTCGTTCCTCAGTATGAGTATCCAGAACCTCCCCGTATTAATGCCAATAATTTTGAGCTGAAGACTGGTTTGATCACGATGGTCCAGCAGAACCAGTATGGAGGACAAGCTATAGAGGATTCTAATGCGCATCTGGCGCAATTTCTGGAGCTTTCCAGCACTGTAAAGATGAATGGAGTATCTGATGATATTATCCGTCTTCGTCTTTTCCCTTTCTCACTGCGGGATAAAGCGTAGTTGTGGTATCATACATTGAATTTGAGTGCAACTACTACGTGGGAAGATGTAGCTCAAGCTTTCCTACGCAAGTTCCATCCTCCTGGCCTGACCTTGAAATTAAAGATGGACATTGTGCAGTTCCAGCAGTTTGAGGGAGAAAAGCTGGCAGATACATGGGAGAGGTATCAAGAGAAGTTGAGAAAGTGTCCGAGCCACGGATTTGATGAAGGCACGCTCATTATCATGTTCTACAATGCTTGTGGAGAGCGTACAAGAATGCATTTGGACACAGCTGCAGGAGGTTCCCTGCTTCAGAAAGGCAGTTCCGAGGCGTGGAGCATCATTGAGAGTATGGCTGCTACGAGTTTTCAATGGCCATCAGAGAGAGTACAATTGAAAAGGGTGGCAGCTGCTTCCAGCTCTGATCCTATGGCAACGATGGTTACACAGCAGACAGCGATTGCTACGCAGCTGGCAGAGCTGACTACTAAGATTAATGCTTTGACCATTGGAAATCAGGAGCAAGCTGTGAGAGATCCCACATGCATAGAAGACGTAAATTTTGTCAATGGCCAAAACTTTGGAAATTTTCAGAAGGTACAGCCAGGAATGTACAACAGAGGGCAGCAGTTTCAGCAGCAATATCAGCCAGGAGGGCGCCCACACCCAAATCTAGCCTATAGCAATCCCAATAATGCTTTGCAACCTCCACCGGGATTTTCTGTGTCTAGCGGAGGAGTTATAAATGAGCCAAAGAAGGTATCGCTGGAGGATATGATGCAACAGATGTTAACAGAGATGTCTAGCATGAAGACAACTGTTAATACAAGGATGACCAATTTGGAGTCTCAAGTGGGTCAAATTGGAAATAATTTTTCAGCACTGTCCAAGCAAGTGCAGATATTGGAGACTCAAGTTGGTCAGATGGCCAACCAAGCAGCTGCGCAGAACAAGCCATGCCAATTTCCTAGCAACACTCAGTTCAATCCGAAGAGCCAATATCAACAACCTCAGCAAAATCAGCAATGTCATTCCATCCGGGTGGTTGATAATTCAGTTGAGGATGAAGAGCAGCGGAATCATCCAGAGCAGCGGGACGGCAAGGATGGCAAGGAAAAAAATGTAGAGATTATGGAGGATGATGACCTGAAGACGATTGTGTGCGATTCGCCGCCTACTTCTAAGGTATCGTCGAATACCTCTGCTGTTAAGAAGCCTATTCCTACTCCTACGTTTCCCAGACCAGAGTACAAGCCTGTAGCACCTTTCCCTCTTCCATTCCCGATGCCAAGATTAGATGAGCAAAGCTCCAAATTTTTGGAGACATTTAAGAAGTTGGCTGTGAATATTCCTTCCGTGGAGATCTTGAGAAACAAGCCAAATGAGGTGCAAATTGTGAAGGCTGTAATGGAAAAGAAGAGTGCATTCAATGAATTTGAGGAGGTGCTCGCAGTGAAGGAGTATCAGTTGCCTCCAAAAAGAGAAGATCCGGGCAGCTTCAATATTCCTGTGAAGATTGGAAAGTCATTGTTTGAGAAAGTGATGTGTAACACCGGAGCAAGCATAAATGTCATGCCTCTCAAAGTTTATAGGAAGTTGAAGCTGGGGGATTTGAAGCCAACCAACAAGACAATTCAGCTTATTGATAAGTCTTGCTCTAAACCTCTAGGAGTTGCGGAAGATGTGCTTGTGAAGGTGAGTGATTTTTTCTTCCCAATTGACTTTGTAGTGTTGGATATTCCAGAGGATCCAAAGATGTCTTTGCTATTAGGGAGATCTTTCCTTGCCACATGTGGAGCAAAGCTAGATATGAAAAGGGGGACGATGACATTGGGAGCCTATGGGGAAACTGTGATTTTCAAGAAACCTCCACCAAAGGAAGTTCCCCAGAATGAAGTGATAAATTTGGCTGATAGTTTTCTAGCAAATTCGGAGGATGAAGAGGTTGAGAAGAATGAGCTGCCCAAGTATGAACCCAAGAAAAAAACTCCAAAACCAAAAGAAGTTCTGACTTTTGAGATGTGTTTGTTTTTGGAGCATGATGGGGGGTCTTTGAAAACCCATACCCCCAAGAAGAAGAAAGTGAAATTCCGGATTTTTCGGAATAAGAATGAGAAGGGGGCAATGCTTGTGGAGGATGTCCGAGCCAAGAGAAGTGTTTTGGTGGAGAGGGCACCCAAGAGTAGAAAAGCTTTCCAATGGTTAGAGTGCTGTTTCCGACCTCCATGAGTTTTTGAGGTATCGTCGAGCTCTAGACGTTAAATTAAGCACTTGTTGGAAGGTAACCCAACCGCTTTTGTTTTGTTTCTCTTTCTTTTAGTTTCGTTTTGTTTCTTTTTGTTTTGTTGTTTTGTTTGGGGTTTTAGTGCAGTGTTGAGCTTGGAAGATGAGGGAACTCGCGCCCTGTTCATATCACCACCGTGGAGCATGTTTTTCTGTGAGTAGTGACACACATATCATCATCCCTCCAAACTTATTTTCGAACTTATGTTCTGTAATAAGTTTGGGGGAGGGGGGTGAGAGTAGATATGTGTATCACTTTTATCTTTTTGTTAGCTTGATTGTTTTATCCTGCTTGGTTGGTGGTGTGTGTTTGTTTTGTTTTTGAGATGATTATTGCTCCATTATATTTCTGGTGAGATGCCAATGATGATTTCTGTGAAAAAAAAATTTGAAGTTTGATTTTCTTTGATGATTTAAGTATAATTGGAACTAATTTGCATAATTCTAGAGTGATTTTAACCTTGATTTTGGGACGTTGAATAAACCTGTGAGGATTTGAGCTATAACTGTTTATTATGCACAGTTTATTCTTTGTTGTGAGTTTTGTCATTGCATGTGGTGATCTTCTAGAACTTGTCATGGTTTCTGTGTCGAGGTTGCTGTTGTGCCCAGGATTAGGAGATGATTTTAGGCCATCTTTTGTTAGCCACATTATTTTCCCAAACACTGTCCTTGAAAAAATTATCCTTTGTTATCCATTTTGAGCCTATTTAGCTTTTATTCTTTAGCTGGATGATAGGGGGTGATGTAGTATAGGGGAATCTATGTGTGGTGAATATCATAATGGGTTGTGAAAAAGAATGGATGATTTTGTGTTACTATTTACTCTTATGAGCTCTAGAAAGTTGTGAAAAGAAAAGAAAAAAAAAAGAAAAAGAAAGAAAAAAAAGAGTGAAGTCGAGTGTTTATTGAGAAATATGTTTGAAAGTCGACTTTGTTTGTTAGAAAGAAGTTGAGAGCATAAAATAGTGTTTAGTTCTGTTTTGTGATGATTAAATCCCTTGAGTTGTGTGATTATGATGGCATAGTTGGGAGGAAGATGGAATTTATTCCATACTTGATTTGTGAAGCTATAAGGTTGGTGTTCTTAAATTATTTTAAGTCACTTAGCCTATATTTCCCTACCTTAACCAATGTCCCTACATTATAACCCAAAGAAAAAAGACCTTTCTGATCTTAGTCCTGGCACACTTTTAGCGATGGAGATTGTAGACGATTGGCAAGCTTATGGTAAGAGATCTGCATTGCATTGAATTCGATGAGAGTATACACGTCCCGTTCCATCAAATTGAGAGTTGAGTGATACACATACCTTGTGAGATTCAATTGTTTGGAATGTCAAGGTTGATTTTGCTATAGGTTGTGTTTATTGGTGAATTTTGTGCTTAATTATTGAGGATTTGAGAATTCTATCATTCTTTATCTTTCGGAGGCATCGATGAGCTAGATTTCTTACCCATTCGTGTTATTGATTGTGTTCTTCTCATTATTCGAGGACGAACAATGGATTAAGTTTGGGGGAGTTGATAACACTCATGTTTCCATGGTTTTTAATGTTCATATGATGTTAATTTTATAGGAAATTGAGTGTTGGATGATTGTTTTGTGCTTAAATTGCTTTATCTTGTGAAATATGTTACTTGGTCGTACTTTGATGATTTTTTCAGAAATATTGAGTTCGAATTTGGAAAACTTGTCTGAAATAAAAGTTGTAGATCATCTCGATACGAGTTCGTGAGCGCAAACGGTTCGTAAATCCGAGTTTGGACGAGGAAGATATGGCCGAAACAAGAAAGTCGCGCGCAGCAGTGAATAGTGCCCGACGGAAATTTCCGAATTTTCGGGATTTTGCGGGATTTTCGGATTTTATCAGTATTTTCGAGCTCTGTACTGTATTTATCCCATGTGCCTATAAATAGGTCATCTTTTGACCTATTTAGGGTTCACAGCTTTAGTTTTTCAGTTCCCAACATTCATATTTCAGTTTTATAGCTTTAGAACTTTTTAGCTTTCCAGTTTTCAAGGCTTGGATCAAGATTGAAGATTCAAGCTGCTACAATCGTTTTAATTCGGTTTTTATACAATTTGTTTTTACAATTGCGTTCAATTTAATTATGTTTATGTTTGATTTTACTATGTCTGGCTAGTTCTTTTAATCTGAACCTAGGGTTTGTACATAGCTGATTAATTATGTGTTTTTGATTTATTGATATCAATTTGCCTTCCAACTTGTGATTCATGATTCCTGGTGCTTAATTTCTTGTGAATTATCTGATCAATGATTTACATGTCTAGCTGTTCAGTTTGAGTCTTGAATGCGATAATTGTTCAGCCGATTCAGGAATGCATGATATAGTGTTAGCCTTGAGTCTTGAATGCGATAGGTGAAGCTATAGGAAGCTATTCTTTATGTGCTATTTGGAGTTAATTTATTCCTTGGAGTCTTGAATGCGAAAAGGGATTAATTAATCTACGTTCATAGGTGGTCGTTAGAGACGCTTGTGAATAATATAGTGATCTTTCATCAGGGTTGGATTAAAATTGGTAATTGAATCAATAGATTGAATACATGTAGTTGATTAGTGAAAGTACATCCCTAGGGTCAGAGCTTTCCTTATATTTGAGTTAATTATCATAGTTTACATGCTCTTTAGTTTTTATTTAGTTAATCTTAGTTCGTAATTCACCTTCAAATTCGTTTTACCTGCATACTGTGAGAGTCTGTTTAGGAAGTAGATAGAGTAATTTCATTTTACAGTCTCTGTGGATACGATACTCTGCTTGTTGTTTTCGTACTACAATTACACTGTTTAGTTGCAGTTATTGTTGCTATAAAAATAGTGATCACTAGCTTGCAGTGGTTAAGATTCTCTGAGTTCAGAACGATGTCTCGAACTCTCTCTCTATCTCAAACACTCTTCTAATTGTGGTAGAAAAGGGTTCAACTCTCCAACTAATTATTACTGAGAACATACTCTCAAGTAATAGAAAACTAGGCTAGGGATGGGGAATATTTGCCTAGTAGCTTCTAAGAGAATATTGGTATATTAGGTGAACTGATATTTGGCAAGGGAGATTCTCTTCTTCGATTCAAAGATTTTGGCTAAGTATATGCTGAGTCTTGAGTTCGGCAGAGCTTCAACGCATGTTCTTAAATCGGTGAGGTCGAAGGTTGAATCTTGAGCTCTATTTTATAGGCGAATGAGAGGGAATAGATCCGTTGGAGGGGATCCTTCAATCTTATCTACCGTTTGACTTGTCAATTCAAGTTTGGCTCAAGTCTTCATCCTCTATCTCCTTTACGCCGAAAGAGGCATGGCCTTTCTGAGCTAAGAGATGGTGTTACAGTGTAAGGTAACACGAAAATGGAAACTCTGTAGGTTGAAGGACGATTCACCATATCCTTGCATTAAATGCACTGTCTTTAGCATTAAATGCGGCGTGTCTTAGAAGCATTCAAGTTGTCCTTCGTTAACACTGAGTGTGTTATACATAACTCAACTTCAGTCTGTATCTGCTTTATAAATCCGAGGTTTCTATTCGAAACATTCCTTTCAGTTGCATTGAATTCTCTTCGACTGGTCAGGTGTACTGAAGTGTTTCCCTAACACTTATACTTCAGTGCAGATACTTCATTAAATTCAACATTTAATTCAGATGGACTTCAGGTCTTTAGCATGGTGAACAATATAACTTCAATCCTTCATACTTTAGTCTTCAAGACTTCAGTTAATTGATCTTCTGTTCTTCGGTCTTCAGTCCTTCATACTTCAGTGCTTTGGTCTTCAGTACTTCCATTTTCAGTCATTGCGACTTCAGTGCTTTGGTCTTCAGTCTATACTAGAAAAAAAAATGAACTCCAATAATTGAGTTCAAACGAAATTCTAGTCTAGTAAAATAACGTCTAAGGATTTTGGTATTATCAAAACTAAGGTTAGGATATTTCTTCTTATTTTCCAACATCCCTCTGTCCCACTATAAGTGGCTCAAAACTTTTCGGCATGAGAATTAAGGAGAAGGTGTAAATGTGTTAAAAGTGGTAGAGTCCACACTTTTTTTAAGGGTTAAACTTTGTCATTTATGAAAATAGGCCACTTATAGTGGGATGGCCCAAAATGGAATACAGGTTACTTTTAGTGGGACAAAAAGAGTGGGACAGATGGAGTAATAATTAAAAATTAATACATTTAAAATTTATATGATGAAAAAAGCAATTACAAAATCACAAAATCCTGTATACGCCTGAGTGTACTGTACACCCCGGTCGTACCCCAACAAAATCTCTAATTGGCCCAATCCGGAGACCCGTATTCGTATCCGTATTTTTTTCTCCTAAATCCTTAATATCATTTTGTTTCTCTCTCTTCCCTCTCAATCTCAACGGAACAAACTCCCATCTTCCTCTCCAAATCTACTTTGTCGCCGTTGAGCCGTGCTCGAGCAGCGCCGGTCGCCGCTATCGGAAACCTCCATTCCTTTCTCGATTTTCAATGTCGCGCTGTTGCATGCCTTCGAGAGTCGTCGTAGCTCTCAATTCTCCCCAAATCATCGCCGCTGAATTTTGAACATCGGCCTCCCTCGCTACTGCTCTGAAGTCGACGGAAACTGCCGTTCAACACCATAGCCTCTCTGCTAACACGTTGCCGCTGCCGAGCTACCACGGTTGCAAATCCACCACCGTACCGTCACTGATTATTTTTTTGCTTGGTTTTACTTTGAAGATATTTTTGTGGAGTGGACCCACCTCTTAATTTGAAAGTTTCTCAGATATGGAGCTCTGGCTCTGTATATCAATCAATCTCATTAGGCCTTTCTCATTTCCATTTTTTCAAATTAAATTTTAAAATTGAGGATAGTCACATGGCAGTTGTAGTGAAGGTGAGAGAGAAATAGAAGAAGTTATTTTCCTTGGTTGGAGAGAAAATTTCAACCAAAGAGATTCACAATTGAAAATCCCGCTGCTGGACAAGTATGGTGGAGAAACAAATACTGTTGTGGTCAATATCGGGAAGTCTGAGCAAAATGGATTTGAGACATATAATTCTGGTGAAGGTGGTTTTTACCTACACTAATTTTAAGACATATTTCTTGGATCTCACCTGGTTTTGGATTTATGAAATAAGGTAAAACGTATAGATTTCTGATGTCTTTCTCCTTTCTTCGCGACTGATATCCTTTCTCTCATTCTTTTGTCTCTTTCAACGGTAAAAAATGTTTTGAATTGGAACCCCCAAATATTTCTCCCGACTTTTCTCTATCATAATTGAGTAATAATTTGAGCTTGGTACTTCACAAACTGTTACTCACTCTATTTATAAAATGCATGACCTAAGGGATAATCTAGTAATCTCATTGTCCAGATGAGGGGTAATTTAAACCTTTCCTATCCCCTTTTTAATATGAAAGATGGTAAAATAGCTCTTTCTACTTTAGGGCATCTTCCACGTCAACTGACAAACATGGTTTTCGTATGAATTGTTGTCATTTTCCTTTATGTTTTGCTTGTGAGTGCTTGTTTGTACCTTAATGTTATGCTTTGTTGAGATTTGATGCTTGGTATAGTTTTTGGAGTGTTTTCAGGAAAAATCAAGGACTAATTGGAGGATTTTGAAGACATGAGATTGAAGTACGTCTCGAGAGGAATCCGTGAGCGCAAACGGCGACCAAATCCGAGTCCGGACGAGGGAGAACGGAGTAAAACGAGCAGACTGCACAAAGAGCCCAGTAGCCCGCGGTCACCACCCGCGGCCGCGGGGCGGGACCGCGGCAAACTCACCCTCGACGCCAGAAGACCCCCGCGGTCACCACCCACGGCCGCGGGGTTGGACCGCGGGTTCCCTGAGCATCCCCCACGTTTGAAGGCCGCGGACGCGGGCCGTGACCGCGGGAAAAGGGCGGGGCTTCCCCCAAGTGGGCCCCAGACGTGATTTTGAGCCCTAAAACCCCATTTTCCCCCCATTCCTCACATCTTTCATCATCCCCCAACATTCAACACACCCAATTTCATCTTCCCCAATACTCCACACCAAAATCCTAGCCTCCATTAGCACACCCACCTACCAAGATTGAAGCATTGAAGAGGAGAGAAGGAAGAAAGCAACCTTGAAATAGGATTTGTCACTTTACTCTATTTCATTTATGTATCTCTTTGTTTTTGGATTGTTGTTTGTGAACATGTTAGGCTAAAATCCCCCATTGGTTTGGGGGGGGCTAGTAGATTATGTAATGGATTGATTATTATGCTTAATATATGTCTTGATTACTTCCTTGTCATTATCTTTTCAAGCCCTAGTATTCTTTAATTTCTTGTATGGATTGTTGGCCACTTTCTATGCATTTCTCATTTGTGATTTGAATCGGGAGAGAATAATCATAATAGATTAGGAGCTTGAAACATATTGACTCAATAAACCGGGAGGTTGAGAGTTGGGTGAGAGTTTATCGATCTTATTGTGCTTTTGGGAGTTATAGGTTATAAGTTGACCGGGGACGGCAACTATGACCCGTAATCTACCGTTTTAGTCGTCCGGGAGGGGGCTAGAACTAGTTGGGAGATCACTCTAGATAAATAGGAATATCAAGACTAATATTGAGCTAAATTGAAGTCCATTGCTAATCCATCGATGCCTAATCCCTAAACCATCTTCGTCACTTGATTAATCCACTTTGTTTGATTGTTCTTATTTTGTCTTTGAATTTGTTAGTTAATCAAACCACTCACCTCATTGTTTAGTCTAAATAGCTCTAGCATAATGACTTAAGGTAATCACTAGAATTTGACTACTAATCCTTGTGGAATACGACCTTGCTTTCCTATATTGCAACTACACCGTATACTTGCGGCGTAGTAAAAATAATAGCGAACAAGCTTTTGGCGCCGTTGCCGGGGATTAGTTTAGTTTGATTACTTGTGATATTTTGTTTTATTGTGCTTAACTACTTTAGACATTTTACTTGCTTTATTTTTGTTTTCTATTTTAAGATTGTATCTTGACTTGTTGTTCTTGTTGGTTGATAGGTAGTGCATGAACACAAGGTCTAAGGGCGCACCTCTTATACCTTTAGACCTTGAGGTTGAAGCTCTTTGTCGACACAACAAAGCAAGAGTGAGAAGAGAGAAAGAATTGGGGAAAAATATGGCGGAAAATCAAGAATTGATTCTCCAACTCCAAAGACAATTGGAGGCCATGCAAGGGCGAATCAATGAGCAAGAGGCTCAAAGGAATGCACCACCACCACCACCCATTAGCGATATGTTCCAACCCGTGGCCCAACGAGGAGGAGTGCATGCTCCAAGGATCAATGTCAATAATTTTGAGCTTAAGCCGGCCCTCATAAATATGGTGCAACAAAACCAATTCGCCGGTCTTTCTCAAGATGACCCGAATGGACATCTTGGAAACTTCTTGGAGATATGCGGCACCATCAAGATAAATGGAGTCCCAGAGGATGCCGTTCGACTTCGACTCTTCCCCTTCTCACTAAGGGGCATGGCCAAGACATGGTATCAATTTTTAGAGGGTGGTTCTATCACTACATGGGAGAAGATGGCTAAAAAATTCCTCAACAAGTTCTACCCTCCGGGTAAAACCATGAAGATGAAGAAGGACATAGTCCAATTTCACCAATTTGATGGAGAATCCTTCTATGAAGCTTGGGAAAGATTCAAAGAGATGCTAAGGAAGTGCCCTAACCATGGCTTTGATCAAAACACAATCATTTGTGTATTCTACACCGGGTGTAGTGGTGAGATGCAAAGAGACATGAATGCATCGGCCAATGGAGCATTGTTGGAGAAAAGCCACGAGGAGGCCGCCCACATCATTGAGAACTTGGCCGCCAATTGCTATCAATTTCCGACGGAGAGGATCATCTTGAAGAAAGTGGCGGCAACTACAAGCTCGGATCCCATAGCCCTTTTGACGGCTCAAATGACCGCCATGAATAGCAAGATTGATGCTATGTCAATATCAAGGGTAGAGCCCGTGGTTAAAGAACAAACTAGCTTTGAAGATGTGAACTACATCAACAACAACAACAACAACAACCGAGGCTATGGGAACTTCCGGCCCCAACAACAAGGTGGCTACCAAGAGCAAGTGCAATACAATCAAGGATTTCAAACAAATCGCCATCCAAATCTTGCTTATGGCAATCCAAACAACTTTTTGCAACCACCACCCGGATTTGCGGTGAATAATGGAGAGATCAAGGAAGAGAAGAAGCTCAACCTTGAGGAAATCTTAATGAAATTCATGACGGCCACACAAGCTCACATGACGAAAATCGATGAGAGGTTGGAGGCTCAAGAAACTCAATTGAAAATGCTTGAGATGAAAGTTGGGCAAATTGCCGAATCCTTAAGCAACCAACATCAACAAGGGCAATTTCCAAGCAACAAAATTGTGAACCCAAAAGAGCATTGCAAAGCTATTAGTATACTAGGTGAGACAACCTTTGAAGAGTCCAAGATGTACTTGGGAGAGGAGGACATGGTTGAAATAGAGAAGAGCAATGATGGAGGCATTTCTTCAAAAATGCAAAATGATAAGGAAAAGAAGAAGGAAGTGTACAAAGCTCCACCTCCTTATTGCCCACCAATCCCCTTTCCTCAAAGGCTTCCCAAGAATAATGTGGAGAGTGAGTTCTCCAAATTCCTTGAAATCTTTCGGAAGGTGAACATCAACATCCCCCTTGTTGAAGCTTTGCAACAAATGCCCAAGTATGCAAAATTTCTCAAGGAAGTTCTATCCAAGAAGAAGAAATTAGAAGAATTTGAGACGGTCAACCTTACCGAAGAATGTTGTGTCGTTCTTCAAAAGAAGCTACCCATCAAGATCAAGGATCCCGGGAGCTTTACTATCCCATGTGATGTTGGAAATAGTTGTTTTGGAAAGGCCTTGTGTGATTTGGGAGCAAGCATAAATTTGATGCCTCTCTCCATCTTCAACAAGCTTGAAATAGGAACCATTAAGCCAACCACGATTGCTTTGCAAATGGCGGACCGTTCCGTTTTATATCCAAAAGGGATAGTGGAGGATGTCTTAGTGAGGGTTGACAAATTCATTTTTCCGGTGGATTTTGTGGTGTTGGATATTGTTAGGTCCGGGGGGGTCTCGAATAGGTGTATGGGGGGGGGGGGAATACACCTATAGGCTATTTTTGGTCTATCTACCAACCTCAATCAGAGGGATCTCAGTCAGAGATAGAAAAGAATCTTTTACAAGCAAACCAGACACCTGTTTAACCGAAATTAGTTTTGACCAACAGGGTTGACGACTGATACTGAAAGCTCTTCAGTAAAGAGTTATCAGTTAAGTCACAAGAACTTAACTGATCCACGTAAGGGCTTCAGTCGTGTTTGCAAAGATAGAGATGATATCACTCTTCCTTACTATCAGAGGATAGTTCAGTCAGATTGATATCACACGCAGCGGAAATTAAACTTAGTTTCGAATAGCCTCGGTGGAGCAGATAGTTGGATTAAGGTTTCTCTAGCAGTTAGTCAGTGTTCAGTTTTATCAATATAAATAACACAGTTAAGAAGTAAAACTGAAAGCTGTAAATAACTCAGAGACTTTTACGTGGTTCGGAAAAACTCTTTCCTACATCCACGGCTGGTTGATCAGACCAACAATCCACTCCGCAAGTGCTTGCCTGGTGCACTGCAAACCGTGAACTGAAGATAAACTCTCTTCAGCACCTACACACCTCGCGTAGGATTTCTCCACCTACACACCTCGTATAGGATTTCAGCACCTACACAACTCGCGTAGGATTTCCCTGCTAAGCACACCTCGTGCTCAGACTTCTCTTTCAGAGTTCAGAGTACCTTCCTGAATCTCCGAATCACTCAAACACTCTTATGGGGGAGAGGTTTAAACGAGTGCCAACTATACTTACAAAGAACAAGTTCTTTGAAGCAAGTTTGACCTTTGGCTTCTGAGTACACAGAATATATGCCTAGGGTCTAAGAGAATGTATGTAATCAGCAGTGACTGATTTTGGCTTTGGAATTCTCTTCTTCGATTCAAGCTTTGGGCTGAGTAGCTATTTCGGCAGAGCTTCAGCTTATGTTGTTGAATCGGTGAAGATTGAAGTGATTCTCGAGCGCTATTTGTAGGAGAATTCTTGAATAGATCCGTTGGCGTAAATCGTCCTCAAGATTTCTTCCGTTGGAGAGCAATTCGAATTTGGGCTGAGGCTTCAATCTTCGAGGTTCCTTGTCTGTGTGGAAACGGCTCTCTTTGAACGACAGGAGATGTGACATCTCTGAAAAGTAACCACCAGATAGGAATGACCTCTGCAGAGATAAGATATTGAGATATCTCTGCATTTAATGCGGCTGTACTTGAGCGTACGTGGCTTCCTCTGAACGTTGGAAGATCAGTCCTAGGAGGAATGTTCAACTGATACTTGACTTTAGTATCAGTCTATGGCGCGCATTAAATAATCAGTCTTCAACTGATTCTTCAACTGATACTTCAGTTGGTAACTCCAGTCTTCAGTCTTCAGTCTTCATTCTTCAGTCTTCAGTCTTTGACACTGCAACTAAACTAGAAACGAACTCTAACACTTGAGTTCAAAAAGATTCTAGTCTATTACATCTAAGTCCTATGAATTTTGGTATCATCAAAACAAGGGTTAGGATATTCCACAAGGTTCCCAACAATTTCCCCCTTTTTGATGATGCCAAAACCACACAGCAGTTCTAGACAATAAAAAAGACTGAGCCTCAGTATAAGTTCTAGACGAGGGGTGAAAACAGTTCCCCCTTAACAATAGAACCTAAACAACTTATACTTAGAGCAAGAACGAAAACAGTTCTAAACACAGAACTTAAAGAAGACAGAAAAACCATAAATCAGAGCCTGGACAAAGAGTTATTATCTTCAGGGTGAGATCAATAAGAAGTTCATTTTATTAATAGGACTGATAAGCCATCAGTCGAGGTACAGAGCAAGACTTACATTGGAGTAAAACGATAAACAACAAAAAACATCATGGTTAAACCATGGACTCCAGCAGTCTGCTTGGCTGCGCCTTGAACTTCTTGATCTTCATCTTCTATCTTCGTGTCTTCATGTTCCTAAGTTTGTTCCACTCTCACTTGTTTTCCGTTGAATTGAGGTCTCTTCCGAAACGTCATCCTTCTAACTTCTGGTGATCCTTTGCTGTTCCATCATCAGTCAAGAGTTAGAGGACAGGGAGCAACCTCAAGAAAAGGTTTCTCTCTGACTTCTGACTTTTCAAACTTTCCCCCTTTTTGGCAACATCAAAAAGAGAGATGACGATGGAGGCTATGATCAGACGGTACCCAACTCCGAGTCTCAGAAGTTTGTGAAAAGATTTGAGAACAGAGTGAGTCCGGATAAGCAGAAGAGGAGGACGTCCGTTGTGGGGTGAGGAGATGAGGGAGACGGAGAAGTGGAGGAGGACAAGAAAACGTAGAAGGCGGAAGATAGAAGAAGGCTGCCTTGGAAGAAGGAGAGGGCTGCCTTATGAGGAGAAGGATCAGATTGGTGAATTAGAAAGAAGGAGAGAAAGGATGGAAGGGTGTGAGAAGGAAGAATCGAAGCGGTGGCAGCTGAGAAGACTAACACCGTCGACTTGCCGACCCAGGGTCTGTGAAGAATAGACCCGGTGCGGCTGAAGATGCCGGCCAACAACAAGAGTGATCTCGTTGTTTGTTGCAAGCCAGGGAGGAGCACGAGATATGCGATACGGTATATCTCCTCCAGAAGCGGTGAAGCTTCTTGGCGCCAGGCATGAGAATGGAAGACACTCGCTTCGCTGGATACAAGTGAGGGTAGAGCAAACTTTGACGTCGGAGAGACGTTGTGATCCAGTGGAAGGGTCCGGTGAAGACCAAGACTATGAGTGTCATTCTTCCACTCCATGACTTTGCAGTCATAGATTTCTCCTTTAGTCGGAACAAATTTTCTCTGCAATTTTAAAAGAAATTGAAACTTTTTCTCACAATGAAGGCTGTGGAGAGTTGTTAGTTTATGCAGAAAAGTCGTGAAGACAGCATGGTGTATAAATAGACAAGATGTGAACCATGTAGAAGATGAAAAGGTTTTTCGAAAACTGTGCCTAAATTGCAATTGAAGAAAAATTTCGCGTCCGCCGTCACTGCGAAGGACTTTGAAAAGCATCATTACATATGTCATGTCAATGAGTATTTCAAGAAATTTTATTGCAGAGGCAAAAAGGTTGGAAGGATTTTTGGCAAAAAGATCAGGACAAGTTCAATCAAAACAGATTTTCTCTTTATAAAAATCTTGTCCTTTTCGGATACTCCATTTTCCAACAATTCCAACAATCAGTTAAAGTTTTTGAAGAAAACTGATCAGTTAGAGAAAAGGTTTTGAACGAAACACTTAAAGCTCTAAACTGAAATAACTGATTTTTGAAAAGGTAAGCATTTAAAATACTTACTGATCAACTGAACATTGTAGTCAGTTGATACCACGTGATCCTGGTTGAATCATCAGGATGACTTCTTCTTCAGATGAGTATTCGGACTTCATTGCATTCCACGTCGGCGATCGTAGAAGCAACAGTTGGTTGACCACTAGTCAGCAAGACTGTTTGAGAAAATCTTCAAACACAGCATCACTCTTCAGGGTTGATGAGGCCGATCTTTGCACATAGATCATTGAACCTCTCTTCTGGAAGAGCCTTGGTCAGCAGGTCCGCTCTCTGAATAGCAGTGGGAATCCATTCCACAGAGATATTCTTCTTTTCGACATGATCACGAATGAAGTGATGTCGAATCTCAATGTGTTTGACTCTGGTGTGATGAACTGGATTCTGGGAGATTGCAATAGCACTGGAGCTGTCGCAATAGATAGGAACTTCCTTTTCCTCGATCCCATAGTCCTTTAGTTGATGGACTAACCACAGGATTTGTGAGCAGCAGCTTTCGGCAGCAACATATTCAGCTTCAGTTGTAGAGGTGGCGACTGAAGTCTGCTTCTTTGAAAACCAAGAGATGAGCTTGTTGCCTAGGAATTGACAAGTTCCGGAGGTTGACTTGCGATCAAGCTAGCATCCACCGAAGTCGGAGTCTAAAAATCCGGTAAGCTTGATGTCGTCGTCTGCTGGGTACCACAATCCTAAATTGGGTGTGCCCTTGAGATATCTCAGAATCCGCTTAGCTGCATCCAAATGAGCTTCCTTAGGATCTGATTGATATCTTGCACAAACCCCGACTGCAAATGCGATATCTGGTCCGCTCGCAGTCAAATACAGCAAAGATCCAATGATTTCTCTGTACTTCTTCGAAGAGACAGAGCTTCCTTCTGAACCTGGATCGACTTTCCAGTTTGTGTTCATTGGGATCTTGACTGATTTCATGTGCTGAATACCGAACTTAGCTATCAGCTCCTTGGCATACTTGGACTGACTGATCAGTATTCCTTCTTTGGTCTGCTTGACTTGCAATCCGAGAAAGAAATTCATTTCTCCCATCATGGACATTTGGAATTTGTTCGTCATGATGTCAGCAAACTTATTGCACATGCGTTCGGATTTGGATCCGAAGATTATGTCATCGACATAAATTTGAACAAGCAAGAGATCTTCTCCTTCTTTGAGAGTGAACAAGGTTCTGTCCACAGATCCCTTTTTGAAGCCTTGTTCAATCAGATACTCAGAGAGAGTATCATACCACGCTCTTGGTGCTTGCTTCAATCCATAGAGCGCTTTCTTCAGCTTGTACACCTTTTCTGGTCCAGCAACCTCAAATCCGGGAGGTTGTTCTACATAGACTTCATCTGTGAGCACTCGATTAAGAAATGCACACTTGACATCCATTTGGTGTACCTTGAAACCTTTGTAAGCTGCGAAGGCTAAGAAGAGTCTGACTGCTTCCAATCTGGCAACTGGGGCGAATGTCTCGTCGTAGTCGATTCCTTCTTCTTGACTGTATCCTTTAGCCACAAGCCTTGCTTTGTTTCTCACAACGTTTCCTTCTTTGTCTTCCTTGTTCTTGAAAATCTATTTCAAGCCAATCACCTTTGCATCGTCTGGTCGATCCACAAGCTCCCAAACTGAATTCCGGTTGAATTCATTGAGTTCCTCTAGCATTGCGATGACCCATTCAGTGGACTTCAGAGCTTCTTCAATATCCTTGGGCTCTGTAGTTGATAAGAAACAGCTGAAATTCTTATCTTCGTTGATGCAGTTCTGGTTGATGTCGAAGACGAGGTTGCACATTGATCTCCGAGTCTTGACGCCATCTGATGGTTCTCCAATGATGTTCTCCTTAGAGTGGAGTTCAAACCATCTTCGATACTTCTTGATCTCTTCAGGGGATGGTGGAGTTTCTTCGGTCAGAATAGCTCTGGGATGTTGAGCACCTTCTGGAGCAGGGGTGAGTTGAGCTGGGGCGGTTTCTGCGCGTTCAACTTGAACTTCAGCAATTGGAGTTCCCCCTTGACTGATGCCATCTGCATTGACTCCAGTCTGGACTTCAGACCGTTGGTTGATCTTCTGATACTGAAGCATCTCAGTATCTTCATCTTTGCCAGGTCCCCACACCAAGACAGTAGAGGGCTCGACAGTGTGGATTTCAGCTTTGGAACCTTCAGCGATCTGAACAACCTTTTCAGCATCTTGTTCCCTGAAACCATCTGTAGACTCATCAAAGATCACATGAGGTGTTTCTTCTACACAGAGAGTTTGAGTATTGAACACTCGATAGGCTTTGCTTGAACGTTCTGTTCCAGAGTATCCAAGGAAGACTCCTGGACCAGCCTTGCTATCGAAGGTGTTCAACCTCTTCTTATCATTGTTGTGTATGAAACACTTAGAACCGGAAGCATGAAAGTAGGCAATCGAAGGCTTTCTGTTCTTCCATAACTCGTATGGAGTTCTTCCATGTCTCTGAATGAGGAAGGAGTGATTCTGCGTGTAGCATGCGTTGTTGACTGCTTCGGCCCAAAACTTTAATGGAAGTTTTGACTCGGCTAGCATCGTCCTGGCTGCTTCCTTTAGAGACTGGTTTCTTCTTTCTGCGACTCCATTCTGCTGGGGAGTTCTTGCTGCAGAAGTTTGATGACTGATTCCTTGTTCATCACAATACTCACGAATGACAGTATTGAGGAACTCAGTCCCACGATCTGATCTGATGCTGATGATGTTGACTTCCTTTTCAACGCTCAGTCTTCTCAGCAGCTTTGGCAGTTCCTCCAGTGTCTCCTTCTTTTTGAAGAGAAAGATAACCCAAGTATATCGTGAGTAATCATCCACAACTACCAAGGTGTACTTTCTACCGTTGTAGCTTCCTGGAGTGATCGGGCCAAATAGATCCATGTGAAGTAGATGCAGAATCCTTCCAGAGGAGTGTCCTGTCTTTGACTTGAATGACGTCTGCGTCTGCTTTCCTCTGAGGCATGCTTCACATTCTTGCTTCTTCTGGAATACAATAGAAGGAAGACCTTCTACCAGTTGATGTTTAGCAAGTTTGTTGATCGTCTTGAAGTTGAGATGGTTGAGTCTCTTGTGCCATAGCCAATTGAGCTCCGAGATGCTCTTGCTGATGAGGCACGTTTCTGGTGGGCTGTCTTCCCAATAAACAACGTAGAGACTCCCTTGTCTGAATCCCTTCAGAACCACCTTTTTCTGATTGTTTCTAACAGTGAATTCATCCTTTTTGATTTTCACTGTGAAACCACTGTCACAAAATTGACTCACAGACAACAGATTATGTTTAAGACCATAAACAAAGCTAACATTACTGATACTGGCGTTACCCATGTTGAGCACACCGTAGCCTTTTGTTTCTCCAATCGAGTTGTCTCCGAATGCAACTTTGGATCCTGCTTTCTCGACATACTGGGATAGATATTCTTTATAGCCCGTCATATGCTTCGAACAGCCACTATCCAGATACCACGTTCTGATTGAAGCTTTGGCCTCTTCCTTCTTTTTATGTTTCCTGACATTGACCTGCAAGGAAGAGTTGCTTCAGGCACCCAATCAAACTTTGGGTCCTTCATTGTTAGTTCGAGTTCCCTTTGGAACCCAAATCTGCTTCAGAATTGGTCTGGCTGATCTTTTGCGCTTTGTTGGATGTTTGATCGATGTCGTTGGCGCTTCAGGTGGCACTTGAGCATTCTTCTGTTGAGAAAACTTTTTGAAGGCCTCACTCTTGTAGCAGTTCTGTCTGATGAGTGGTTGAGGTCTTCTTTGCTCGGTGAAGTATCTTCCTTGAGATACTTTAGTCTTTGCAGACTTATGGAGATTTGTCTGTCGTCCAGTGACTTGTCGTTGAGGAATTGGCATAGCTCGTCTGGACTCAGCAATGCTTGATCTCCATGGATGTTGTTCCTTCTGAAACTGAACTGAGGATGTCAGTTTCTGACTGATGTGGCCTTTCTTCCCCCTGGATTGATGAGGAAGATTCTTCTTGACTCCTGATGTTCTTTCCCGGATCTTTGACTGAAATCTGCTTTCCAGCATTTTCAATAAGATGATCTGGTTGGGAGCCTCCTTAGCTCGTCTGTAGCTTCGTGGAGGTGGAACATTTGATTTGGCCATCAGTCTGCGCTTGTGAACTTCATCCACATCATGGTCTCTTGATTCTTCTGAGGTTGAGATTTCAGAAGGATCATTCTTAGAGATGATCATGATTTTCTTTCCTTTGGCAGCTGCAACCGTTCCTCCGATGCTGTTGACCAATCTTTTCGATGGAATGTTGCTCATCATGGGAGACTGCATCATGCAGCTCTTGACTGTTTCTTCCAGCTTGTGATTGAGCCTCTTGATTTCATGAGATGCTCTTTCACATTCTGAGTTGGAGACTCTGAGCTCTTCTTCCAGTCGGCTGTTCTCCATGATTAGCTGATCAAGACAAGTTTCATCCGGAAAGTAGATGATTGTCTGATGTTTAGCTCGTTCATCATTGATCTCCTTATCCATTTTCTGATTTTGCTTTAGGAGATCTTCGAACATTTTCCTCAGCTGACAGTGATCAGTCAGGAGCTGATCAAACTCGTCAGTTTCAACGGATGAGCTATCTCCAGATTCTGAGTGGACTCCTGAAAGCATCAGGAAGTTATCAGTATATGGAGTTTTTGTGAGAGATTTTACCTCTGGGCCATTCATTCCATTGTCGTAGCTGTTGTCGGCTACACTTTTTGATTCATTGGCCATCAGGGCTCGGCTCTCATCATCTGAGCTGAAACTGTCGAAGTCGGATGATTCTGATGTGTCGTTGGATGAATCAGCATCATCAGCAACCATAGCTTTCTTCTTCAAAGATCTGCGATCTTTCTTTGCTTTCAGTTCCCTGCGCTCAGCTGGAGTCAATTCAGGGCATTCATTTCGAAAGTGCCATTTCTTTCTACATCCAAAGCATTCCAATTCTTTGATGTCGTAAGCGGCTGACTTCCTTTCTCCGCTTCGATCTGTGGAATGTCTGGAGTCCCCTTCTCTTTCTTTTCCCTTGTAGTGCTGCTTGTGGAACCTTCTGTACTTCCGGAACTTGGACTCCATCTTGTTGAATCTGTCAGTCAATAGGGCATATTGACTGAAGAAGTCCTCAGGGTTGAGTTCCGTTGGCTCCTTGATCTGCTTCTTGCCTTCTCTGATCGAGGCCTTCAGTGCAACTCCTCTTGAGGTTGATGGACCATATTCGTCTGATCCTCCAGCCTTCTTGTTACCAAGATTTCTCATAAGGTCGAACTCATTTGCCATGAGATCAGAGAAAAGCTTGTTTGTCGGGAGCTGACTGAATCCTGGCTTATGCTGATGAGCGACTGAGTAGATCTGCCATTCTCCACGTGGCAGTGCTCGAAGAATCTTCAGGTTGATTTCTCGTTGAGTGTATTTGTCTTTGGAAATGGATTGAACTTCATTCAATATAAGATTGAATCTTTGTTCCATTTCCTCGACAGATTCATTCTTGAGCATGAGGAAGGAGTCGAATTTCTGGCAAGCTATGGATAGCTTATTCTCCTTGATTTCCTCAGAACCTACGCACATTCTTTCCAGAATGTCCCACATCTCCTTTGCTGTTCTGCACTTGATAATCTTCATGACATACTTGTCAGGAACGGTGCCAGAGATGATGCTTTTGGCGAGGTTGTCTAACTCATCTTGCTTCCTTTCTTCTGTGGTGAAGTCTGCCTTAGACTTGGGCTGGTCCTCATCGTAAGGTTCCTGATGGATGTCAGTAGGAACCCTTTTTACAGTTTCGGTGATGATGATCGGACCGCTGGTGATGACTTCCCACATTCTGCAATGTTGGGCGGTGAGGAAGCTTTCAAGCCGAAACTTCCATATGTCGTATTTTTCAATACTAAATATAGGTAGAGAAGATAATCTGCTGTGGTTAGTCTCCATCAAAAAAGAGAGAACAGATAACAACAGATAGAGCAAATAGCAAGCACAAAAATAAGAAAGAGTAAAACTTCTTCGAGACCTTTAAGAAAGGATCTAGTTCAAGTAGGAACTAGTCAGATACAGATAGTTCTTGCGAACAACCTGCTCTGATACCAATTGTTAGGTCCGGGGGGGTCTCGAATAGGTGTATGGGGGGGGAATACACCTATAGGCTATTTTTGGTCTATCTACCAACCTCAATCAGAGGGATCTCAGTCAGAGATAGAAAAGAATCTTTTACAAGCAAACCAGACACCTGTTTAACCGAAATTAGTTTTGACCAACAGGGCTGACGACTGATACTGAAAGCTCTTCAGTAAAGAGTTATCAGTTAAGTCACAAGAACTTAACTGATCCACGTAAGGGCTTCAGTCGTGTTTGCAAAGATAGAGATGATATCACTCTTCCTTACTATCAGAGGATAGTTCAGTCAGATTGATATCACACGCAGCGGAAATTAAACTTAGTTTCGAATAGCCTCGGTGGAGCAGATAGTTGGATTAAGGTTTCTCTAGCAGTTAGTCAGTGTTCAATTTTATCAATAGAAATAACACAGTTAAGAAGTAAAACTGAAAGCTGTAAATAACTCAGAGACTTTTACGTGGTTCGGAAAAACTCTTTCCTACATCCACGGCTGGTTGATCAGACCAACAATCCACTCCGCAAGTGCTTGCCTGGTGCACTGCAAACCGTGAACTGAAGATAAACTCTCTTCAGCACCTACACACCTCGCGTAGGATTTCTCCACCTACACACCTCGTATAGGATTTCAGCACCTACACAACTCGCGTAGGATTTCCCTGCTAAGCACACCTCGTGCTCAGACTTCTCTTTCAGAGTTCAGAGTACCTTCCCGAATCTCCGAATCACTCAAACACTTTTATGGGGGAGAGGTTTAAACGAGTGCCAACTATACTTACAAAGAACAAGTTCTTTGAAGCAAGTTTGACCTTTGGCTTCTGAGTACACATAATAGATGCCTAGGGTCTAAGAGAATGTATGTAATCAGCAGTGACTGATTTTGGCTTTGGAATTCTCTTCTTCGATTCAAGCTTTGAGCGGTTTAAGCTTTGGGCTGAGTAGCTATTTCGGCAGAGCTTCAGCTTATGTTGTTGAATCGGTGAAGATTGAAGTGATCCTCGAGCGCTATTTGTAGGAGAATTCTTGAATAGATCCGTTGGCGTAAATCGTCCTCAAGATTTCTTCCGTTGGAGAGCAATTCGAATTTGGGCTGAGGCTTCAATCTTCGAGGTTCCTTGTCTGTGTGGAAACGGCTCTCTTTGAACGACAGGAGATGTGACATCTCTGAAAAGTAACCACCAGATAGGAATGACCTCTGCAGAGATAAGATATTGAGATATCTCTGCATTTAATGCGGCCGTACTTGAGCGTACGTGGCTTCCTCTGAACGTTGGAAGATCAGTCCTAGGAGGAATGTTCAACTGATACTTGACTTTAGTATCAGTCTATGGCGCGCATTAAATAATCAGTCTTCAACTGATTCTTCAACTGATACTTCAGTTGGTAACTCCAGTCTTCAGTCTTCAGTCTTCAGTCTTCATTCTTCAGTCTTTGACACCGCAACTAAACTAGAAACGAACTCTAACACTTGAGTTCAAAACGATTCTAGAGTATTACATCTAAGTCCTATGAATTTTGGTATCATCAAAACAAGGGTTAGGATATTCCACAAGGTTCCCAACAGATATGGTTGAAGACAAGGATGTAACTTTGATCCTTGGACGTCCATTCTTGGCAACGGGGAGAGCCCTAATTGATGTTGCAAAGGGCAAGCGCACATTGAGAGTAAATGATGAGAGTGTTACCTTCTCAATACATAAAGCTCCCAAGCACAAAGATGGGGAAGAAAAGAATGAAAATGGAGGAATGCAAAATGATGCAAGTGATCGAACCTTGCATCAACTTGAAGGAAAAATTGAAGAAAGAAAAGGGAGAGGAGAAAGCTCCAAGCTTGGAGTTGAAGCTTCTCTCCACACACTTGAAGTATGCATCTTTGGTGAGAATGAGATACATCCAACGGGGCAAGACCGTGTACTCCAACTCAATGAGCTAGATGAGTATCATGCATTTGAGAAGTCAAGCCTCTACAAGGAGAGGACAACAAGTGCTAATGACGAGATGATGCATAAACGGGAGTTTGCACCCGATGCTGAAGTCCTTCTCCTCACCTTCCATCACTCACTACCTCCGAAAAAGCCAAGATCAAAATGGTCAGGTCCTTTCAAAATCAACAATGTTTTCAACAAAGGACAAATTGAGTTGAGAAAGAATGATGGAAGAACCTTTGTGGTTGAGAATGAAAGAATCAAGGCATTTTTGCCCTTGAAATCAAAAGTTGAAGTGTTCGTTGGCACCACCCCCGAGTGATAAACATGCATTTTTTACCTCTTGGTGTGTCATAATTGATGTTTAGTTATGAGGATTTTGTGTGTTTGATGGTTTATTTGAGCTTATATTGGTTTATGATCAAGAACTTGTCACTTGCTTGTGTTTTGAACGAATTTTCAGAAATAATGAAGCAGAATTTGGAAGAATTGGCTGAAATACAAGTTGTAGTTCGTCTCGAGAGGACTTCGTGAGCGCAAACGGATCGTAAATCGGAGTTCGGACAAGGGATAAAGAGCAAAAACAAAATTTCTGCGCAAAGTTGTCAGAACCTCGTGGCGCCTCATGCGGGCTGGGCGCGCGGCCGCGCCTCGGGCCGCGTGACAGCACAGTTTTTGCGCAATTGTTCTATTATTTCAGCAATTTTTCGATCCAACACGGTTTTGACCTATATTTTGAGACCTAGGGCATATAAATACTCCCCAGAAACATATTGAAAGTAATCTTTTATCATTTTTATCATATTTTACTTTTCCTGAGAGCTGAGAGAGACGGAGAACAGAGCCAGAGCAAGAACTGAAGATTCTCGATTTCAATACGGTTTTATTGTTGAATGTTTTACAGTTTTATTGAGATATTGATTTTTAGTCATATGTCTATGTGTGGCTAAAATCCCTTTTTCCCAGGGTTTAGGGAGTAAACATGGTTTAAATTTCTGACTGTTTGATTCAATTGATTGGATTGTTATTCTTTTCTATGTTCTTGTTTTAATTGTTTGTTTTATTGATTGGCCACCAATTTAGCATAATCATAGGTTTTAATTTGAGATCGGGAGATGATAATTATTACCTGAACTAAGAACATAGAACACATTTATTTTAATTCTAAAGGGAATTGATAACTGTGAGGGCGTTAACCCTAGGAACTTTTAGGAGTTACATGTTAGAAGTGCGATCCAGGGATGGTAGCCTTGCATGTAATCAACGGTTTGTATGCCACGGGAGTGGGTATGGACTAGCTTAGAGATTGTCTTAGGAATCGTCTTATTAATTGAATTGAACATGTTAGTTAGGAGAATCTGTTGAAACCTTTGCCTTGGGAAATCTTCTCTTATCTGTTTCTCTGTTTCGTAGCTTGATTTATTTTCTTTCCTGCTGTTTATTTATTTTGTTCTTTACTACAAAAACTCTCATTTACGTTTGTCCAGATAGAGTAGAATAATTTAGGATAGGCATTGATAATAATTAGTCTCTGTGGAATACGACCTTGCTTGCTACTGTACACAATTGCACCCGTACACTTGCGGCGTGTTAATAAAATAGCGAACAAGTTTTTGGCGCCGTTGCCGGGGATTGATTTTTATCAATATTATCTTTTAATTGTTTGAGACTAATCTGGATTTTATTTCTGTTATTTATTTTTTTCTGTTCTTTGTTTTTCCTGTGGTTCTAATTCTTGTGTTTGGAGTTTTCCAAGTAGTGAATGAACACACGATTTCAGAATCTTCCTCTTGAAGATTTTGATCCAGAGATTGAAGCCACGCTCCACCTCAACAACAACAAGAAAATAGAAGCCACACTAGTCACGATGGCTGCCACTGTAGAAGAAGTCCGGGCGTTGAGAGAACAGTTGGAGGTGTTGTTGGATGCTCAGAAAGATACTGGCGCGCAGAAACAGGCCCCAATCAATGAGGCGTTCACCCCGCAATACTATTTTCATGAGCCTCCAAGAGTCAACGCAAACAATTTTGAGCTCAAGACTGGTTTAATCATAATGGTGCAGCAAAATCAGTATGGAGGCAAAGCTGTGGAAGATCCCAATGCGCATCTGGCGCAATTCCTGGAGCTGTGCAGCACTGTTAAGATGAATGGAGTCCCTGATGACATTATACGACTCCGCCTTTTCCCATTCTCACTCAGGGATAAGGCAAAGTCGTGGTATCAAACTCTACAGCTGGGAGCCAATCCAGTATGGGGGGACCTGGCAGATCTTTTCCTACGGAAGTTTCATCCTCCTGGGCTTACTTTGAAGTTGAAGATGGACATTCTTCAATTTCAGCAATTTGATGGAGAGACTTTGGCTGAAACATGAGAAAGATACCAGGAGAAGCTGAGGAAGTGCCCGTCCCATGGCTTTGATGAGGGGACTCTGGTGGTCATGTTTTACAATGCGTGTGGTGAGCGTGCGAGAATGTTTATGGATACAGCAGCTGGAGGTTCTCTGCTCAAGAAAGGGAGCTCGGAGGCAATGGAGATCATTGAAAGCATGGCTACTACAAGTTATCAATGGCCATCCTAGAGAGTTTAGTTGAAGAAAGTTGCTGCTGCGTCCAGCTCAGATCTCATGGCATTGATTTTGACTCAGGTGGCAGAGATGAACTCGAAAATCAATGCTATGACTGTTGGCAATTCTAAGCCAGCTGTAGAGATCCCGACAGGTGTAGAAGACGTCAACTACATTAATGGCAGAAACTACGGGAACTTTCAGCACGGGCAACAGAGCGGGTATAATAATGGACAACAGCTTCATCATGGAGGGCGTCCACATCCGAATTTGGCATATGGGAATCCCAACAATGCAATTCAACCTCCACCAGGCTTCTCAGTAACCAATGGAATGATAAATGAAGAGAAGAAGTTGAATATAGAGGAGTTGCTGATGAAGTTCATGTCCAAATCTGACGAGAGGATGGGAAAAGCTAGAGTCCAATGCCGTTGCTGTGGGGACTCAAATGAAGATGTTCGAGACCCAATTGGGCCAAATTGCCACCACCGTCAACAAACTCCAACAATCGGGTAATCTCATAAACAATGCCAAGGTAAATCCAAAGGAGCAGTGCATAGCCATTGGAGTAAAGAGTGAAGTCACCTCTGAAGACAGCCATGGTTCTCATGAGATGGGGAAAAAAGAGCTCTCGTGGAGAGTCCATGAGGAAGGTCGACGACTTCCACCTCATCTGCGTCCTCCTGGGTGGATGCCGTTTCCCCAGCGTCATTTTAAGATGGTTGATCTGCCAAGCGGGACTACAGAGGAAGGGGCCATGACGGAAAAAGATGAGAGTGCATGGCTGATTGAGAAAAAAGCTGAGGAGGTCACTGTTGAGGTTTCTGGCAGAAAGAAGGAGGAAAAGCAAAAAGCTACTTCACCAGCAACTGTGACTATACCATTCCCTCAGCGCCAGAAGAAAGAGAGGATGAAAGAGCGGCTCTCTAAGTTTTTAGAGATCTTTAAGAAGGTGAACATCAATATTCCGTTGGTGGAGATGTTACTAGAGATGCCGCAATATGCCAAATTTCTCAAGGACATAGTCTCACGAAAGAAGAAGTTGGGAGAGTTTGAGACGGTGAATCTCAATGAAGAATGCAGCGCAATCTTGCAGATGAAGCTGCCGGCGAAGGTCAAAGATCCGGGTAGCTTCACACTTTCCTGCATTATTGGAGGCCAGCAATTCAGAAGGTCACTCTGCGATTTGGGGGCGAGCATCAATCTCATGCCGTTATCTGTTTTCAAGCAGCTGGCAATTGGAGAGTTGAAGCCGACATCTATGAGGCTGCAGATAGCAGACAAGTCAGTCACCTATCCTCGTGGAATTGTGGAGAATGTGCTCGTGAAGGTGGGGGATTTTATTCTCCCTGCAGATTTTGTGGTTTTAGACATTAAGGACGACAACAAAATTCCGCTGATTTTGGGGCGCCCGTTCCTTGCAACGGGAAGAGCTTTAATTGATGTGGAGAAAGGAGAGCTCACGCTGCGAGTTCACGATGAAAGCCAAACCTTCCATGTCTATGAACCATGCCACATCCACAAGGACGAAGTGCCCAAGAAAGTTAAAGATCCGGGCAAGGTAAGTGTTGATATTGTTAATACTTTTGTTGAGGATCAGTTTTCTTGGCAGGACCCAGGTGATCAGAGTTCGCAGGAAGGGAGCACAGGTGGCAAGAGTGGAGCAGGGAGCAGCTGTTTGCAGCACTGCTTGTACCAGCCTCCTTGATGAGTTTGCTATTCTGTCGAGCTAACGATGTTAAAAATAGCGCTTATTGGGAGGCAACCCAATTTTTGGTTAGTTCGTTTCTTTTTGTTTGTTTGTTTGTTTTCATGCCCCACCATTCTTTTTCAAACTTATTCTCCTTAGTGGTGAATAAGTTTGGGGGGATGTGTCTTTGTGGGTGCACTTTTGTTTTGGTTGTTTTTGTTCTGTCGTTGAGTTTTCTTAGTCTTGCTTTGGTAGTTCTCTTTGTGATGTACCTTGATGATGATGTGAGATGTGTAGAGTTTTGTTGGATAATTGGCTTATGATGATTTCTGCTTTAAAATTGTGAAATTGCATGTGTTTGTGTTGATATTGTTGAGATTGAGCATGATTGATGAATGATAAGCATGGTCTCTTTTGATGTTGCAATCAATGAAATAAGCTGTGAGATTTGAGCCTTGACTGTCACCATTTTACAGTCTTATTTCTTATTCTTGAGTGATTGTTCAAGCTTGCATGTGTCTCACTAGAACTTGTCTTGGTTTCTCCCTCGAGGCCACATAGTGTGCTTAATAACTTTGAGATGATAGAAGGCCGTCTTTGCTAGCCTATATATCCCATATTTGTCCTATTACTATATATGATCCTAGTTCACCCCTTTGAGCCTTTTATTTTCCATTTTATTTGGTTTAGCCGTGGGTGAGAGCTTGGAGATTGTTGTTATGGGGTAGTTGGTTTGTGGAGATGTGTGTTTATGGATTATGTACTTTGATCTTGATTGAAAAAAAAAAGGAAAAAGAAAGAGAGAAAAAAAGAAAAGAAAAGAAAGAAAAGAATTGGAAAAAAAATGGGTACATAGGATGCACTAGAGAGACATAATGTTATGAGAAACAATTGTTGAGTTGTGATGATTTTCGTATTGAAAAATTTGGTTTTGCGGAAGGTGGAGGATAGAATTGAGTAAGAACGCTATAAGGTTGGTGATTATGCTACATTGAGAGTATCTATTAGTCACTTAGCCAAATATATCCTACCCTACCAAAGAGCCTACATTACAACCCTCAATAAAGACCTTTTTGATCTTAGTTATAGGAGCACACATTAAGTGGTGGAGAGGTGAGACGATTGACAAGCTTATGGTTGAGTACTTATTTTGCTTGAACTGAGCGTATACACGTCCATGTTGATTGACACTTGAGAGCTGAGAGATCTTAAATTCTTTATCTTTTTAGTGAGAATTGCAATTCATTGAGACCATAATTTGAGTTTGTCATGAGTGTGATATCTTGATGATAAGAGATACAAATGCATTTCGTTATTTTTGTTGACAAATCTGAAGCCACAATGTTATCCACTTTTCTCTGCGCTTTTGTTGATTCATTCTTGGTTCATATTTGTTTCGTCCGAGGACGGACAATAGTTCAAGTTTGGGGGTTGATAAACATGCATTTTTACCTCTTGGTGTGTCATAATTGATGTTTAGTTATGAGGATTTTGTGTGTTTGATGGTTTATTTGAGCTTATATTGGTTTATGGTCAAGAACTTGTCACTTGCTTGTGTTTTGAACGAATTTTCAGAAATAATGAAGCAGAATTTGGAAGAATTGACTGAAATACAAGTTGTAGTTCGTCTCGAGAGGACTTCGTGAGCGCAAACGGATTGTAAATCGGAGTTCGGACGAGGGAGAAAGAGCAAAAACAAATTTCTGCGCAAAGCTGTCAGAACCTCGTGGCGCCTCATGCGGGCTGGGCGCGCGGCCGCGCCTCGGGCCGCGTGACAGCACAGTTTTTGCACGATTTTTCTATTATTTCAGCTATTTTTCGATCCTACACAGTTTTGACCTATATTTTGAGACCTATGGCATATAAATACTCCCCAGAAACATATTGAAAGTAACCTTTTATCACTTTTATCATATTTTACTTTTCCTGAGAGCTGAGAGAGACGGAGAACAGAGCCAGAGCAAGAACTGAAGATTCTCGATTTCAATACGGTTTTATTGTTGAATGTTTTACAGTTTTATTGAGATATTGATTTTTAGTCATATGTCTATGTGTGGCTAAAATCCATTTTTCCCAGGGTTTAGGGAGTAAACATGGTTTGAATTTGTGACTGTTTGATTCAATTAATTGGATTGTTATTCATTTCTATGTTCTTGTTTTAATTGTTTGCTTTATTGATTGGCCACCAATTTAGCATAATCATAGGTTTTAATTTGAGATCGGGAGATGATAATTATTACCTGAACTAAGAACATAGAACACATTTATTTTAGTTCTAAAGGGAATTGATAACTGTGAGGGCGTTAATCCTAGGAACTTTTAGGAGTTACATGTTAGAAGTGCGATCCAGGGATGGTAGCCTTGCATGTAATCAACGGTTTGTATGCCACGGGAGTGGGTATGGACTAGCTTAGAGATTGCCTTAGGAATCGTCTTATTAATTGAATTGAACATGTTAGTTAGGAGAATTTGTTGAAACCTTTGCCTTAGGAAATCTTCTCTTATCTGTTTCTCTGTTTCGCAGCTTGATTTATTTTCTTTCCTGCTGTTTATTTATTTTGTTCTTTACTACAAAAACTCTCATTTTCGTTTATCCAGATAGAGTAGAATAATTTAGGATAGGCATTGATAATAATTAGTCTCTGTGGAATACGACCTTGCTTGCTACTGTACACAATTGCACCCGTACACTTGCGGCGTGTTAATAAAATAGCGAACACCAAGCCGTGACACCATCATGAAGACGTCTAGCTCACGACGTTCAACTAAGCGCTAGTTGGGAGACACCCCAACAAGGTACCCTTTAATATTTGTATGGTTTATCTTTTTTTTATATGTTAGTTTTTTTGTGAGTCCGAGACAACTTCTCCTTCTCTTTTTCTCCAAACTCATTTCCACTTTGTGTGAAATAAGTTTGGGGGGAGGGGAGAGATGGATTAGTTGTCTCATCTATCTTTTGCTTTACTTGTTTTTGTTTGTTTTTGTTTTGTTGTCTTGTTTTTGTTATTGTTGAATAAATGAAAGCTTGAGAGTTAGTTGGGTTGATTTTTTTGTATTTATTTTGCTTGGGATATTTGTATCAAACTTCGTGATGTTGATTGAATGTCATTGGGCTTATGATATGAATTGTTTCTTGGAAAAATTGTGTGTATCACTTGTGGATTATGCATGAAAAGTTTGAACTTGTGACAAGTGAATTAAATGTTTTACCTCCAAGAACTTGATAATGAGCTTGTAAGATTTGAGCCATTGATTGTCATATTATCACAATCTCATTTCATTCTTGAGTGTAAATCAATTGAACATGTTCATTAATCTCTAGAACTTGCCATAAGTCCTCTCTCAAAAAAATGAAAGTAGATGTGTTATGAATGTTGAGATGATTGAAGGCCATCTTTGCTAACCACTTAACCCAAATCTTGTCCAAATTCTCATATGATCCTAGTTTACCCACTTTTGTGCCTTATAACTTTTCTTTGAATTAACCAATGATGGGTAAAACTTAGATTGTTAGTGGTTGTTTTGATGAAAAGGTTTGGGAAATGATTGAAATTGTTTATCAAGCTTTGATTGAGTGAAAATCACTAGTCCCCTATGAGCTTAAAAAGAAGAAGAAATAAAAAGAAATAAAAATGAATGTGAATAAAAGAGCATAAAGGGGAGTGATTTTCCTTTTGAATCATATCATAATAAGTATCACTAAGGGTGAAAAGAAGAAATGTGGGGATTTTGATTTTTGATTGATAAGAGAAATGGTGAATTTGACTTGTTCATTGTGATTGTTAGATTGTGGGATATGAGTCATTTGCCTAAAAACACCTCACCTCACCAAAGAGCCCTCATTACAACCTTATGAAAGTCCTTTTTGATCATTATTTGTAACACATTGAAGCATAGAGAGTTAGGACAAATGGCAAGTCTATGGTAGATTGCTTGCATTGTTTCAATTTGAGTGCAAACACGTTCATTCTTAACACTTGAAAGTTGAGTACACCATTGAAACATCCACCTTGTGAGGATTCAAGCTTGGATGCTATAATGTTGAACTCACTATCACTTGTGACTTCTTGGAATGCATTTCTACTTGTGATACACATTTGAAAGATTTTTGAAATTGTTGAAGCCCTTGAAATGACACCAATTCATGCTCACATGTTTGTTTACTTTTATTTCTCTTCTCTTCGTCGTTTGGGGACAAACAACACTTTAAGTTTGGGGGGTTGACAAACATGGTTTTCGTACCTCATTTTCGTATGAATTGTTGTCATTTTCCTTTATGTTTTGCTTGTGAGTGCTTGTTTGTACCTTAATGTTATGCTTTGTTGAGATTTGATGCTTGGTATAGTTTTTGGAGTGTTTTCAGGAAAAATCAAGGACTAATTGGAGGATTTTGAAGACATGAGATTGAAGTACGTCTCGAGAGGAATCCGTGAGCGCAAACAGCGACCAAATCCGAGTCCGGACGAGGGAGAATAGAACAAAACGAGCAGACTGCACAAAGAGCCCAGTAGCCCGCGGTCACCACCCGCGGCCGCTGGCGGGACCGCGACAAACTCACCCTCGACGCCAGAAGACCCCGCGGTCACCACCCGCGGCCGCGGGGTTTGACCGCGGGTCCCCTGAGCATCCCCCACGTTTGAAGGCCGCGGACGCGGGCCGTGACCGCGGGAAAAGGGCGGGGCTTCCCCCAAGTGGGCCCCAGACGTGATTTTGAGCCCTAAAACCCCATTTTCCCCCCCATTCCTCACATCTTTCATCATCCCCCAACATTCAACACACCCAATTTCATCTTCCCCAATACTCCACACCAAAACCCTAGCCTCCATTAACACACCCACCTACCAAGATTGAAGCATTGAAGAGGAGAGAAGGAAGAAAGCAACCTTGAAATAGGATTTGTCACTTTACTCTCTATTTTATTTATGTATCTCTTTGTTTTTGGATTATTGTTTGTGAACATGTTAGGCTAAAATCCCCCATTGGTTTGGGGGGGGGGCTAGTAGATTATGTAATGGATTGATTATTATGCTTAATATATGTCTTGATTACTTCCTTGTCATTATCTTTTCAAGCCCTAGTATTCTTTAATTTCTTGTATGGATTGTTGGCCACTTTCTATGCATTTCTCATTTGTGATTTGAATCGGGAGAGGATAATCATAATAGATTAGGAGCTTGAAACATATTGACTCAATAAACCGGGAGGTTGAGAGTTGGGTGAGAGTTTATCGATCTTATTGTGCTTTTGGGAGTTATAGGTTATAAGTTGACCGGGGAC
This sequence comes from Salvia miltiorrhiza, assembly GCF_028751815.1. NCBI lineage: Eukaryota > Viridiplantae > Streptophyta > Magnoliopsida > Lamiales > Lamiaceae > Salvia > Salvia miltiorrhiza. The sequence goes on along the minus strand of NC_080393.1, from coordinate 46,888,025 downwards.
GGCAACTATGACCCGTAATCTACCGTTTTAGTCGTCCGGGAGGGGGCTAGAACTAGTTGGGAGATCACTCTAGATAAATAGGAATATCAAGACTAATATTGAGCTAAATTGAAGTCCATTGCTAATCCATCGATGCCTAATCCCTAAACCATCTTCGTCACTTGATTAATCCACTTTGTTTGATTGTTCTTATTTTGTCTTTGAATTTGTTAGTTAATCAAACCACTCACCTCCTTGTTTAGTCTAAATAGCTCTAGCATAATGACTTAAGGTAATCACTAGAATTTGACTACTAATCCTTGTGGAATACGACCTTGCTTCCCTATATTGCAACTACACCGTATACTTGCGGCGTAGTAAAAATAATAGCGAACATCAACCGACAAGTTGTTAGTTATGGAGGCGTTCTCTGCAAAAGGTAGAAAGTGACCGCCTGCAAGTTAGTTACGCTAGATGCCTGCAGGTGCACCTTTCTTTTCCGTATATTCTTACTTTTTATCCGTATTTCCCCGCTCTGGTTGGCCTCAGATCTGATTCTGAAAAACATTTTGCGAAACTTTGGATATTCGGTCTTGCTAAGATCTAGTACCACCCAGTTCTGGTACCTGAGGATAACACCTTCAAGTTTTCTCTTTATCAGGTTCTGTTAGTTGGATTCCCACGCTTTCGCATTCCGCTCTGGGTCTCTTTTCGGGCTTTTCTCCAAGTTCCACTCTAGTAGATGTTCCTTCCAATACAAGATGAATAAAGAGGATTCGGGCCCTGGGTTCTTTCCTTAAGGCAATAAACTAGAGCCCCGAATTCCATCCTCATCAAATTCAATGCATGCTGTAGAGGATATTGAAGATGGAGAAGTGTCATTGTGATTATGACAATGTCTTGCACTATTATTCTCTCTTTCTTTATTTATTCATTTCTTTTGGTTTGTGTATGTTTTGTGATTGTGGGAATGTGTTGTAAACAACAATTTGATAGTTCTTGATGGAATGGGTCCCAAGGGGATGTCGAAACTTTAACATTTTTCAATTTTATATTTCTGCAGTTAGTATATTTGTGCACTCAGATATGAAATTGTTATGTTTCATATAGTGTCATTTGTAAAATTATAGTGTTATTTATATAACATGATAGTGTTATTTTTACAAATTAATAGTATCATTTGTATAATATAATAGTGTCATTTATATAATAATGTTAGTATTATTTGTAGAACTGTATAGTGTTGTTTGTATAACCTTATAGTCTTAATAGTGTCATTTGTACAACTATATAGTGTTAATGTTGTTTATATAACATGATAGTGTAATTTTTAGAAGTTAATAATGTTAGTGTCATTTGTAGAACAATATAGTGTTATTTTTATAATATAATAGTGTCATTTATATAGTGATATTTATAAAATAGAATAGTGGTGTTATTTATATAAGATAATAGTGTCATTTTCATATAGCGTCATTTGTATAATTATATAGTGTTATTTTTATAACAAGTATATAGTGTCATTTATGATAGTGTTAGTGTCATTTCCATGCGGTGTCATTTGTACAACTATATAGTGTTAGTGTCATTTCTACGATAATATTATTTATATAACATGATAGTGTTAGTGTTTTGTATAACATAAAAGTGTTCTTTATAATAGTGTTAGTGTCATTTGTAGAATATAATAGTGTAATTTATATAACATGATAGTGTCATTTCTATATAGTGTTATTTGTAGAACAAAATAGTGTCATTTATATTACATAATTGTGTCATTTGTAGAACTATATAGTGCTATCTATATAATATGATAGTGTCATTTAAATATAAAAGTAATATAATTTATTAATGCATATAGTGTTATTTACTACTCCTTCCGTCCACAATTTAATGCTCTACTTGCCTTTAAAAATCTGTCCACAATTTAATGTCTTATTCTGCTTTTTGTACTCTTTTACTCTTCTTCTTTTCCTATATTTGCTACTATTTGCCACTAATGGATCCACCTTAAAACATGTTTATCATTTTTATATTCTATATTTACTACACTTTATCACTAGTGGATCCACTCACAACACCTTTATCACTTTAATCAACTATCTTTATCACTTTAGTCAACTACCCTTATATTTCATCCACATCATCTTTTTCAACTTTATTAGTCTCCGTGCCCACACTAAAGTGGGGCATTAAATCGTGGACGGAGGGAGTAATAAAAATAGTGGCATTTACTAAGAAAAACAGTGTCCTTTTTAGATTTATTAAATGTGTCGTTTACTAAAAAAATAGTGCCATTTAGATATAGTAAAAGTGTTTTTACTATTAAAAATAGTGTCATTTAGTGATTTAGATAAAGTTCAAGTGTCATTTATTGTTAACTAAAAAGGATTTATAGTATTATTTATTAAGAGAAAAATGTCATCTATTTTTAATTATTTGATGATTTCGAGAATGAAATTATTAGATATTAATTTGTAATATTAATATAAATATAGAGTTATTTAGCAAGAAAAATAGTGTAATTTATAAATAAAAATAGTGTTATTATAATTTGATGCAGGTGGTGTAATTTATCAAGAAAAATAGTGTTATTATAATTTTTTTAAAAAAGAAAAGAAAAAAAAGAAGAAAAAAAATGGAAAAAGAAAAAAGGAAGAAAAAGAGAAAAAAACGGGGGACAAAAAAAAGAAGAGAATATGCGCTGGAAAAGAAAAGAAGGAAAAAATGGGGAAAAAGGAATGGAAGAAAATGCGCAGAAAAAACGGGGAAAAATGGGAAGAATATGCGCTGGAGCTGGTGTTGGGTATCTACGCCTAGCCAGGGTTCACCACTTGGTTCCCGAACCTCCTGTCTTCCCCACTTCGTGCTCAAGCACTTGAGACTTCGTCTTCTTCTTCTTCTTCTGATCTTCGACTTCTTTGCTCGACTTCTCTGCAACTCCTTTCTGTCTTCAGATCTTCACTTCCTCTTCTTCCTCTCTCTTCTTCCACAGATCCGCACAACAGAAAAACGAGAAGAGTAAAAGAGAAACAAAGGGAAAGTAAGAAGAAAGAAATAAGGAAAGTCAGAGAAGGGGAAAAGGTGTCCTCGGGACACGGTGGGGCTCAGATTTTCCCCAGAACTCGGCAACCCTTCCGGCAGCAGTTCGATCAAGGCCAAAGTGACGGATATGGAGCAGCTTCTCAGATCTCAGCAGAGCCACCAACAGCAGGAGCCAAGTACAGAACTCCGGTGACTCAGATCTACTCAGGTAACCACCAAACAGGGCTCCGGTGGTCAGGAAAGCCCGGTGATACCTCCACTCACATAGGAAATCCCGTACTATCAAAGAAACAACAACACTTGAAAGGAATAGCAGAGCCTTTCTCACTTTGATAATAACGGTTATCCCAACATGAGAGAGCATCAGGGATTTAAGGAGAGCAACAGCAACGGTAGGGTGAAACGCCATTGAAGGCGTTGGAGAAAACAAGGTAAAAGGGCGGTGGGAGGGTGGAGGAGCCGAAGAGTTGGGGAGAGAGAAGAAAAGGGAAAGGGAAGCGGCGTTGAGTGAAGTGAGAGAGAGAGTGGGGCTCGGGTGGGGTATATCAGATGGGTAGTGGGCTAGGGTTTGGGAATGGGCCGGGAGAAAAGAGAGGTCTCGGTTCTGGGCTTTAGTGAAGGCCTAGAAAAAGAAAGAGAAGATAAATGAGAAATGGGCTAACCTCACAGCTGGGATTCAAACTCTCACCCTTCAATTGAAGCATTGAATACCGCTGAATTATTTTTTATTCTATGCGTTTAATATAGGGATGTCAATCTAGCCCAAAATCCGTAGGCTGACCTGATTAACCCGCCATCCGAGAGGGTTAGGGTTGAATATTTTCAACTCGATAAAAGTTACAACCCGATTAGCCCGGCACCCGATATGGTCGACCCGACTAACCCGATGGGCTAGCCCGAAACCCGAGTACTTAACTTAGAATATTTAGATATAAAAATTAAAAAATAATAAAATATTATAAAATCTCATCATAACACTTTTCTTTATTTTTGAGATGCTTTGGTTCTATGAGTTCAAACTATTGTTGGATATTTTATTATTTTTTCTTTAATAAAATTGAACATTTTATTGTTACCAACTTATTTTATATGTTATGTAATCTTGATGTTTTTTACAATATTTCATATTTTTGCATTTAATGCTTGCTATATAATTTAGTCACGGTTCTGGGCTTTTGTGAAGGCCCAGAAAAAGAAAGAGAAGATAAATGAGAAATGGGCCAACCTCACATATCCACCTTTGGCACATTGATCATTTAGTCACCAAGGAAGGGCCATCCTTTGAGTTGGAGTTGTCATCACAGCCCCTATTTTTACTATCATCCTATTACAAAGACAAGATAATAGAGGGTGAGATAAATATTAAGCATATTTAACTCAATCTCAAACCACAGAGACCAACCCAGGGAAATCACCATTCCTCAAACCATAAGGTTATCATTGGAGACACAACAGATCACACAGAAAGCACATGCAGAAAAAGAAAAATGACCAAGGACAAGACACTAGAGACCAGAATAGAGCAGGGCTCACAACAGACCAGACACACAGAGCAAAAAGGAAAAAAAAACATGCAGAGCACACTAACACAAGGCAAAGAAGAGCAGCAGACTCAACACAAGCAGCAAACAGAAGACAACAAAGAAAAGAACAGAAACAAGCAGCCACAAAGGCTGAACTGGTCACACAAGCACAGAGAGATCATCCAGGACCAATGTTCAAGGTCCTTTTACAAGATTCCAGCTTTGCAACTAGTAGGCACTTAGTACCCATATCTGCAGGATTGAACTCAGATGGAATCTTATTCAGAATAATGTCACCCCTTTCTACAACATCTCTGATAAAATGATACTTAACATCAATGTGTTTAGTTCTATCATGGAAGACAGGATTTTTGCATAATTGTATAGCAGACTGACTATCAGCGAAGAGCACAGGTTTATCATCAACAAAGTTAATCTCAGAAAGCACACCATTTAACCATATAGCTTCTTTGACAGCTTCAGTAGCTGCTATATACTCTGATTCAGTAGTAGATAAGGCTACAATGCCTTGTAACTGAGACTTCCAACTAATGCAAGCATCACACAAAGTAAACATATAAGAAGTAGAGGACTTCCTACTATCCCTGTCATTAGCATAATTAGAATCCACATAACCAACACATTTCACACCATTTTTAGACTTGGAGAAAAGCAGACCATGTTTCATAGTAGATTTCAGATATCTAAATAGCCATTTCATAGCTTCCCAGTGAGGGAGGCCAGGATTTGACATGTACCTGCTCAAACAAGAAACAACATATGTAATATCAGGCCTAGTGCTAATCATCAAGTACATAACAGAGCCTATAGCATTAGCATATGGAATGTTTCTCATTTCTTCAAGATCAGTGTCAGAGGTGGGACATTGCTTCTTACTAAGCTCAAAATGGGATCCAAGAGGCACACTGACAGAGTTACAATCAAACATGTTGAACTTATGCAAGACTTGCTTCACATACTCAGATTGATGCAGCAAAACAGTGCAGTTCTCCCTATTTCTTTCTATGCTCATACCAAGAATTTTCTTAGCATCACCTAAATCTTTCATGTCAAACATTTCACAAAGGCACTTTTGAACATGCTGTATAGTTTTTAAACAGGGACCAAGAATAAGCATATCATCAACATACAAAAGCAAGAACACAGGAGACTTACCACCCAAGTGATACAAGCAATGATCAAAACTGCTCCTAACAAAGTTCAAGCTTTTCATGCATTGATCAAATTTCAAGTTCCATTGCCTAGGGGACTGTTTTAGACCATATAAAGACTTTTTGAGAAGGCACACATGATCAGGAAAGTTCTTGTCAACAAAACCCTCAGGCTGCTTCATATAGATATCATTTTCAAGTTCTCCATGCAAGAAAGCAGTGGTGATATCCATTTGTTTTAATTCCCAGTTGAAATGAGCACAGAGAGCAAGAATGATGCGCACAGTTGTAAATTTCACAACAGGAGCAAATATTTCATTGTAATCAATGCCTTCTTTTTGAGTGAAACCTTTAGCAACAAGTCTAGCCTTATATCTGACATTTTCCACCTCATTTTTAATCTTAAACAACCATTTGCATTCAACAATAGAACAGTCAGCAGGTTTAGGGACCAAAATCCATGTATTGTTGTTATGCAGAGAGTTCATTTCAGATTTCATAGCAGTCGGCCACTTAGCAGATTCATCAGAGTTAACAGCCTCAGAATAGGAGCAAGGTTCAACATGATCCACATTATTAAACACATTAAAAGCATACATAGACATGTTGTAATCATCAAACCTAGCAGGCTGCCTAACATGCCTTCTCTATCTATCCCTTGAAAGTTGATAATCATTCAAATTATTATTCACAGGCACATCATTTTGAGCAGGTTCTTGCACATCATGTTCATTTACAATAGGTTCTGGAATCAATGGTTCAAGGGGAGGGGTAGGTTCAGGGTCTGGCTGGGGTTCCACCTCAAAAGGAATCACAGGTGTAAACATGAATTCATATCTGGCAGAATCATAAGCATTCAAGTTCTCCACCTCACTTGGAGTAGCAGATTGTGAGGATTTCAGCAAACATGGGAAACTCAATTCATTGAAAGACACATCTCTACTAATGCAAGTTTTAAACCCGGGTACAGACTTATCCCACAAATCTTTTGCACAAGCATGGTGTGACACCTTTCTGACCACAGAGCTACACAAGTTTAACAAAATAGTGGCCCTAGCACTATCATTCATTTCATGCTGCCTAGCATCAGTGACTGACTCATCAATCTTAGTGGTTATAGCCCTTTTTACCTTTTCTTTTACCAGAATGCACTCAATTTTGATTTTCCAATCCTGGAAATCATCCCTGCCATTAAATGGCACAACATGCATGTTGTTCATGATGAATGCAGATGAAACAAGCAGACCAACACAAATTCAAGAGCACAGCAGGCAACAAAAAAACACAGAGTAGAGGGCAGGTCAAAAAGACCCTATGGAAGCTACTTAGGGTTAAAGAGCAGTGGAGAGCCCAGATCTCAGCACAGATTGATCTGTGGAGCAAGGGTCACACTGGTCACCCTAGAGGTCCTAGCTGACTTATCTAAGTCAGCACAACTCACTATCAACAAGAGTTATCACAGAAAACAAACAGAACTTCACAGATCAACAGAAACACACGATTTGAACACACAAATCACACAGCCAATCTTGACAGACCCTTCCCTTAAAGCTATTCAGGATACTCGCACGAGGAGACTCCTTTAAAGGAGAATCCAGATGAACTGGACCGTAGCAGTAAGGTCCGGACTTGGTTTGGAATACCAAGGGTCAGCCGGATTAAGCAAAGCGGAAGCACACAGATCACAGGAACGCAAGATACCAAAAAAAAAAAAAAGAGAAAAGCAGCACCTTGAACCAAACCTAGATCTAGGAGCTAGGGTTTTAGCCAATTTACCAGAGCCAAACTCTTCCAGGGGGAAGAGCTGGACTTACCCTACTCCTTGCTCGTCGGGAGCAAATCGGCGCAGCCAAGGGGCGGCGGGGTGGGTAAGATGTGTTCGGAGGGTGCCCTGGCTAGGTCACTGTGGCTCTGATACCACTGTTGGGTATCTACGCCTAGCCAGGGTTCACCACTTGGTTCCCGAACCTCCTGTCTTTCCCACTTCGTGCTCAAGCACTTGAGACTTCGTCTTCTTCTTCTTCTTCTGATCTTCGACTTCTTTGCTCGACTTCTCTGCAACTCCTTTCTATCTACAGATCTTCAGATCTTCACTTCCTCTTCTTCCTCTCTCTTCTTCCACAGATCTGCACAACAGAAAAACGAGAAGAGTAAAAGAGAAACAAAGGGAAAGTAAGAAGAAAAAATAAGGAAAGTCAGAGAAGGGAAAAAGGTGTCCTCGGGACACGGTGGGGCTCAGATTTTCCCCAGAACTCGGCAACCCTTCCGGCAGCAGTTCGATCAAGGCCAAAGTGACGGATATGGAGCAGCTTCTCAGATCTCAGCAGAGCCACCAACAGCAGGAGCCAAGTACAGAACTCCGGTGACTCAGATCTACTCAGATAACCACCAAACAGGGCTCCGGTGGTCAGGAAAGCCCGATGATACCTCCACTCACACAGGGAATCCCGTACTATCAAAGAAACAACAACACTTGAAAGGAATAGCAGAGCCTTTCTCACTTTGATAATAACGGTTATCCCAACATGAGAGAGCATCAGGGATTTAAGGAGAGCAACATCAACGGTAGGGTGAAACGCCATTGAAGGCGTTGGAGAAAACAAGGCAAAAGGGCGGTGGGAGGGTGGAGGAGCCGAAGAGTTGGGGAGAGAGAAGAAAAGGGAAAGGGAAGCGGCGTTGAGTGAAGTGAGAGAGAGAGTGGGGCTCGGGTGGGGTATATCAGATGGGTAGTGGGCTAGGGTTTGGGAATGGGCCGGGAGAAAAGAGAGGTCTCGGTTCTGGGCTTTAGTGAAGGCCCAGAAAAAGAAAGAGAAGATAAATGAGAAATGGGCCAACCTCACAGCTGGGATTCAAACTCTCACCCTTCAATTGAAGCATTGAATACCGCTGAATTATTTTTTATTCTATGCGTTTAATATAGGGATGTCAATCTAGCCCAAAATCCGTAGGCTGACCTGATTAACCCGCCATCCGAGAGGGTTAGGGTTGAATATTTTCAACTCGACAAATGTTACAACCCGATTAGCCCGGCACCCGATATGGTCGACCCGACTAACCCGATGGGCTAGCCCGAAACCCGAGTACTTAACTTAGAATATTTAGATATAAAAATTAAAAAATGATAAAATATTATAAAGTCTCATCATAACACTTTTCTTTATTTTTGAGATGCTTTGGTTCTATGAGTTCAAACTATTGTTGGATATTTTATTATTTTTTCTTTAATAAAATTGAACATTTTATTGTTACCAACTTATTTTATATGTTATGTAATCTTGATGTTTTTTACAATATTTCATATTTTTGCATTTAATGCTTGCTATATAATTTATATCTTTTATTTCTGTGTATATTTTATACATTATACATTAGATCATTAAAAATAACAAAATACAAATGATTATTTTATTTTTACGCCTTTAAGCCGATTAGCCCGATGGGCTAGCCCGAAACCCGAACGTTTAGAGTTAGGGTTGGATATTTATAACCCGAAAAAATCCCCAGTCCGATTAGCCCGCACCCGATTAACCCGAAACTCGATAGGGCTGGCCCAAAACCCGGTGAATTGACCTGATTGACATCCCTAGTTTAATATATACTCAGTATTCGGGTTTGGGTGGACCCGGTTGCATCGTACACCTGAGTGTACACAAGACCACCTCTTACAAAATAGTGATTCACTTGTATAATGTTATTTTACATGCGATGCGAATTAGGAAACAGATGAGGTTTCTAATAAAATGTTTGTCTCAATTTTTTTACAGAATTGATGAAATGCCACAACCGATGCAGATAGAGATTTTCATAGAGCCAATAGTTTTTGTGTCTAGTTTTATATATATATAGGCAAAGGTTCTATTGAGAAGCATAAATATGTTGAGAAGTGAGAACAAATCTCAACCCTTAGATTTCCTTGATCTGACGAACATGATTAAATCTGTATTTGAACATTATTAAATTAGCGAAGGATAGTAATGTATTTGAACAACAATTGCAAACGGCTAAACCCATAAATTATGGAATCTAAATCTGCATATATTTGGTAATGTTATCGCATTACCACACCAATATTAATTAATAATATCTCTAATAAAATATTTTATTCCACACCAATATTAAATATCCACGCCAATATTATTTTATAGTGTCAGATTATATTCTTATCAATAATATTAATTTTATCATCTTTATATTAATCTTAAATCCATTGAACTTATATTGAATCGATTTTGAACAAACACAAGTAAAAATTAATTAAAATTTTAATATTTTGTCACCAACAAAGTCATTGTATATTGAACACATACACGAGTCACATTATCACTACTTGTTGGCGGATCACACAATTTATCAATCTCCATAGCATTTTCCTACATTAGAATTTCACAATTACATAATATATTTGGATGAACTTATTATATTTTTCTAATGAACTTATAACCAAATTGTTATGCATAAACTATACAAATTAAAATTAAAAAAATAATTATATTTTGTATATATAATATGTACTTATTTTTTCATAGTTGGGTGAACATACTGAACAATTTGTTGAATTTATCTAATATACAGTTAAATTACAATAATCATGTATTACTGTTATATTTCAACTTTAAATGTTTTGTTTTTCGTTTCAATGAACTTTGTTGTTTATACTTTGAACTAAATCAAATAAGCATCTCTATAAGCACGCTAACCCAACTCCAGTGGGATTCAGTTATATTCAATTAGTTTTATAATTTTCAAAACCAATTCAGCCTACAAAATAAAATAATCGAATGCTTCCCAAAAATGAAAAAATTCTGGCCACGTAAACAAGGGCTTGTTAGAACAAATTGGCCACTCATATTAGCCACTTTAGCCAAAATTACAACTCAGGCTCAGCAATACAATTGCTTCATTAGCATCATCTTGCCCTTTAGCAAGTTTCTTCTTTTGTTGATGCTCTACAACTTTATAGTCTACTACTTCGCGGAAAAGAGTGGCATCCAACATGCAGTCCTCGCTGCCATAGACAGCTGCTTGAACGCTAGCCATGAGCTTAGCGATTTCTCTTCCAGAGAATCCCTCAGTCTTTGCAACAGCTTTCTTGATAAGATCCTCGGTCACACCCTTGATCTCGATTTTCTTCTGTTGTTTCTTGAAAAAGTGTGCAAACAAACCCGGTTTTCTCTCTCCCCTGCTTCTGCTATGTACTTGCGCAGATAGAGTTCGAGCAGTTTGAAACGTTCCTCTTCACCTGGCAAGGGAAATTCAAGGACTTCATCGATACGATCTGCCATAGCAGAGTCGAGATCAGTCCTCTTCATCTGGCAAGGGGAATTCAAGGACTTCATCGATACGATCTGCCATAGCAGAGTCGAGATCAGCAGGTCGGTTGGTTGCAAGAGCGAGGACTATATCCCTGAACTGGTGAAATCAAACGATATTTTTATGAGCAAATGCCAACTAATTAATGCCATAGAAATATTCGGTTAGATAATGAACATATAACGTATTCTAATGAACATCTTCAAAATTGTAATGAACTTACACGAATTACTAACTGATTCAAATTTATTCGAAATTTAGTGTCATCCAAGCAACAACAAATTCACGTTGATACTATTAAGTAGTAAAAACCAACACCCACAAATCTTAAATTATGGTAAAATCATTTAAGCTCCACAAATATGAATTCAAAACTTCAAATAACTTTATCTATTTGCTGAACACAAATAATTGTATAAAAAGCATAAGATAATTCATAAATCGAAAAGCTGAAAATAGATTTTCAAAGTTTTATTGAATTCTTACTAGAAGTTTGAAATCGTCAAAGGGTTTTCAGTTAATCTGACCCAAAACCGAAAAAAAAAAATAGATTTTCACAAATCGAAAAGGTGAAAATAGATTTTCAAACTTTTATTGAATTTTTACCAGGATTTCTTGCAGAAATCGTGTGGAAGACGACGACTTTCAACGGGAGAACAATCGGTGAAGTCTGTTCAAGAGAAAATTCGGGCGTTCGAGAAATTCGACGGGAATGCTTACCACAGATGAAATGAGTCGCTGATTTCTGAAGTGTTGAACGGATAAAAAGGAGACGACATATTTTAGACATTTACCTCTCTCACACCTGCGAGGCTGCGATCCACAGCTTAATTCGTCGAAGAAAAATTGATGGTGAAACTGAAAATTATCGCAAACAAACCAGATGTATGGTATAAAGCTGATCGCCATCAAAATGTTTGGTGCGTAAATTATGGGATTTGATGGATTTTTCCATAATCTTATCAAAATGTTTGTATAGCAGATGCAGTAATTTTATTGGTTCTTATGTTCTCACGATAATTGTGGTTCTCACTATAACCGCACCCTATATATATATATATATATATATATAAGAACATTTGTTAAGATATAAAATAAGAATCATTTTCAGCCCTTAGATCATCAAGATCTATGGTTGATTCGTAATCCTGTTGGATGAATTTATGGTCCTGAGTTCGAATCTCAAATGTAGCAGAAATTTATTTTTCACAATTCATACATTTATACAGCGAATTCATACGTGTTCTACATAAAATTCATAAATTAAAAATTGCTCTTATTTTTTATTTTAATATGTGCTCTCACGGTAGCCCACCCCTATATATATAGGGGTGGGCTACAGTAAAAACACTTCTTAAAATATAAATATAAACGTTTTTAATGTACGAATTTTATCCAACAGGGTTACGAATTCATCCAACATGGTTACGAATTGTGAAAAATAAATTTTTGCTACCTTTGGGATTCGAACCCAGGACCACGAATTCATTCAAAAGGGTTACGAATCAACCGTAGATCTTGATGATCTAAGGGCTGAAAATCATTTATATTTTATACACTTAAGAGTGTTTTTATTCTAGCCCTCCTCTATATATATATATATATATATATATATATATATATATATATATATATATAGGGGCGCGCTCCAGTGAGACCCCATAATTTTCGTGAAACACTAGGACAATGAATAAGACATATAATACTAATGAACAAAACGTATATCTAATGAACAAGATGTATATACTGATGAAAAATAAAATTTAAAAAATTCGTAATGAATAAGACATATATACTGATGAACAGGGTCGTATATACTGATGAACAATGCAGTATATGCTGATGAATAACAAAATTTAAAATATTCTGCTCCCTCCAGGATTCGAACCATGTGAAAAAAAATCACCCTCCAGATAAAATATCAGTCATAGGATTGATAAAATAAACGCACCAGATCGTGCCCTAGATCTCACTAAAATTAGGGGGTCTCATTGGAGCGGCCCCCTATATATATATATATATATATATAGTAAGATTTTAAATTGATTTCTAAGTGTTGGTTTAATGTATCCTATGACTGATATTTATTTGGAGGGTGAAAATTTTACCTGGATTTAAATCTTGGAGGGAGCAAAAATTTGACTAATTTTTTTAATATTGTTATTCAACACTATATACTGTCTTGTTCATCACTGTATATTGACTTATTCATTAGTTTCACATCTCACGAAAAATAACAATCTCACTATAACCTATCTCTATATGTATACTGGACTACTACCGATTAGAGAGAAAATTAATTAGATATTTTTTATTATTTGAATATAACAAAATAGTTTTATTTAATTTTGTTGAAGTTAAGTATCCTTTTAATCAGAGTGAAGTTTAATATAAATTCAGTATAAAAATCTATTTATTTGAAGTATATCTTATAAATATCCTTTTATTTAGGTTTTCTCGTGATAAAATTTAATAAAACAATCAATGTGAGAATAATTAATGACTTGTAGGAATGATAAATGACTTTTATTTAGTTTATGAATTATTGAAGTTTAATATATTTTCAATGTGAGATAGATAATTTAAAATAATTAAGAGTGGAGAATGAAGAAGATGTCACCTAAAATTGAGGGTAAATGTAGTATCAACCATCACCTTAGCGTCGAAGACATAACCGAAGGTTTAGAAAAAAAAAAAACATCTTGCAATATGTCGTTCATATTATGGATGATTATGAGTTGTTAATTCTAGTAAAAAAAATATTTTGATCCACACTTTATATACATATGTTTATCATTAAAGTTTTGAGTTTGAGGCACGTAACATTTAAGTAGTAGTTTGAAACGAAGTAACTAAAATAGGAGTAGGAGAGTGAGTAGCCATCAAAGTGAAACTGTGTTGTTTCGATCGATTCATGAATCATCATCTAATGACACAACACATAAACAAATACACATATAAAGAATGCCAACCGCATATACACCGAATATTCCTCAAGCAAATGATAAAGAAATAAATATTTGAGAAAAATGTTGATAAAAATTATGGAAGCCGCCACCTGAAAAATATGTGATTGATGGTAACCATCAATTTTCTTCTCGTTTCGTCCAATCAAAATCCAGGTAATTGGTAACAATATATCAACATTCCTCAATTAGAAATCCATAGAAGTTTCCGAGTAGGTGCCGGTGGAGCTAATCCTGGTATATCTCGAATATCTTTGTTATTTGGGTTCACAATCTGAAAATTCAGCCACATCAACATTCTTAGACCACATACATAATTATACAAAACAAACCACTTAGGATGCGTTTACTTCAATGGAAAATGAGAAAAAAAATATATTTTCACTTATTTTCCACCATTTTCACATGTCTACTATGATGGAAAATTTTCTCCTATTTTCTCGGGCAGCTCTTTTTCACTCATTTTCTCTCCAATGTTGGATAATATTATCCTATGGTAAGGGTATGAAAATATTTCATCTTTTCATCTCTAAAATATGATTAAAAAAAATGAGAAAAAAAAATGATATTTTCTCATCTTTTCTTATCTATCAATTTCCAATGAAAATTTTATAACCAAAGTAACCGCACCCTTAGGTGCATATTTTTTGGTTGCAAATTTATCATAATAAAAGAAAAGAAAAGAAGATTTTATCACATTTTAGTGATCCCCACCCTTTTTATCTCATCTTCTTAAGGGTTTTCAAATTTTAGATGAGAAAATATTATCACATTAATACCCCAGAATAATAATTTCATGAATTGAAGTGAAGGGGAAGGTTGTTTGAAAAAAAATTCCATCCAAACTCGGGAAAAAGAACATGTGAAAAGAGTAGAATAAGGGTGAAAAAATATACGTTTTTCACCCTTTTCCATCAAAGAGAAGGCACCCTTATAAGCAAACATAAACAAGTCAAGAAGAAGACGTATCACAAAAGAAGATGACTTATACCAACAGTTTTATCGGGGGACACATGGAAACCATTAGATGGAATCCATTAGATAGAAACTGGGGATACATGGAAACCATTAGATGGATTGGATATGATAGTACAGATCCATCTATACAACCACATTTTCTCCATCTCCAATTTTATTTAATATTCGCCAAACTAATTTTTTTGACAGGGTTTTGGAACTAAATAAGTCTTTAAACAAATTCAGGCGTATCGCAATATCTATACGTCCAAAATTCTTCTCCAATGAACCCATTAAGATTCACAGCCCCAATAAATTCTCAAATCAACATGCAAGTCGGATAAAGTTACAAGTCTTATAGTCTAATTTTTTCCAGAGAAAATATTCATGACAAAAAATCAAGTACTAGCAGGGTATTAAACTCTAGATACTAGTATACCCTTGACTCTACCTACAGGTCAAACAAGAAAATTTTCAAACAGCAAATTTTCCACAGTAACATACGTTTCCAATGGTCAGAAAAATCGAGCCATTTAATTGTAAACCAAATACAAAACAGGAAAGCAATCAGGCATCTGACCTTCACAATAATGATAGCTATGACGCCAACAACAATAAGGAATAGGAGAGCCATGATACACCGATCAGTTGCAACCTAATTAAGAAACCAAAGTACGTTAACTTGTATAATAAAAAGAATTAGACATATGACAGCAGAAGGATGTTCATTCGAGATATTCACCTGCCTACCAATTTCCTTAACTAGCTTTGAGGCCTTCTTAATTGAAAAATGGATTGAATCCAGCTCATTCACGATTCTGCTCATTTGTTCAGTCTGAAAATACACAAGTATTGCCAACTCTCAGGTATAAGAATTTTCCTGGAAGAGTGAAACTCTTCTCAATCCAAAACACACCTGAGCTTTGAGTGCGGCAGCAGTCTCTGTTCCAACATTAATGGTCTCGTGAACAACCTAAAAGAA
The DNA here is from genome assembly GCF_028751815.1 of Salvia miltiorrhiza. NCBI lineage: Eukaryota > Viridiplantae > Streptophyta > Magnoliopsida > Lamiales > Lamiaceae > Salvia > Salvia miltiorrhiza. Next base: position 46,872,091 of record NC_080393.1, on the reverse strand, counting down.
AGGAACAACATGGATCCTATTAGGGATTTATGAATAGAACTTCTAGCAGATGATAAATATACCTCCTTTGATCTAATTAAAAGTAAGTAGCATACACTGAATACTATGATATAATAATGCCTTAGCAGATAGTGAGATTTTGTCTCGCATAACTGATTTTTCAGGAAATCTAAACCAGAAGGTTTTTCATTTTTTCAAATTCTGCTGAGACATAAAACAAAGTTGCTAATATTCAGACCAACCTTTAAGATGTTAGAGCTTTCCAGCCACACAAGAAAAAACCAGAATATAAACAGCACAAGTTCAAAATTAAAATGTGACTTAATGGCAAGATACCAACCTCCAGTTATGATTGTTGTCAGAACTGATAAAAGGAATTTGTGACCGCATAGATCATATACCAGAAGAGATCATGAATCATCCAACATAATAAAAGCATCTTGATATGCAATTATGCATTCAAATTTACAGACCTTTTTAGCTCTGTCAATGGCTTGATCAGTCTCATCCATCATGTTATTTCCATGATCCAGCAGCTGCTGATTTGTCATATCTGCAATATAACGTGTCCCCATAAGTTTGAGTTATAAAGATTTGTTAAAAGGAAAAGAAGGTTAAAGAAATGCATCGAATTGTTTCTGCAGGGTAAAGTTTGTCCAGACATTAAACATAAGAATTCAAATGAAGTTCAATGTGTTCCATGCTACCATGAATAAGCACAAGACCAGAAGAGAATTATCTTTATTACAGAGCAACAACAAGTTCCAAAATGGCAGCTTCTTAGTAGATAAAACAAACACCTTGGCCACCAAGCAATGCTTATAACAAAGTTGTTTAGGTATAAAGTGAGTTGTTTATAACAAAGTTGAAAAGGGAAAGTAGCTTTTCGAGGGTATTTCTGTCAAACCAAGTAAGAGAGTTTTTAGAGAGTAACTTTTTTGTGGCATACTATGTAATTTATAAGTTATGTTAAGGGTGTTTGTTATGTGTTGGATGTCTCAAAATAGAATGGGACATTTCAAATGGGACGGCCAAAATTGAAAAGTGGGATGTTTTGAATGGGAAAGACGGAGTATTTACTAGTGGATTCTTCTATGAGTAGTGATCAGTTCTTAGTTCTCTTCCTTGAGTTAGATCATTTTTAAGAAGCTATACAGGCCGTACATGTTCAAAAACTACACTTTTCACCCTTACTGACGCATCAGATCAAAAGCACAGTAAAGATATTCATCGTGAAGGATGACAAAATGTTGGCAAATGGCAATAGTATCAAATAGCATCTCAGTCATAACCCAATAATTTTGTTTTCCCCACAAGATCTGATAGCATCTCATTCATAACCCAATAATTTTGCTTTTAAACAAAATGTTTTGTTTTGCTAGAAAGAACTAAATTGGGCCAAATTGCGAATGGAAATAATTAGAATTCCCTTTTCTAGTCAATAAGGATCATCAGAAACATTAACTAGTATGAATGGTTTATTGGATGGAAGGTTCTTACTTGAAGCAAGCAGCACATTATCTTCTGCAAATCCTTCACCCGGGCCCTCGAAGAGATCCACTCGCTTGTGTTCAAGACTACTTGAATACCTACAGCATCACAACAAAAACTGTTAAATTTACAAGTCATTACGCTTGTCTACTCAATGTCATCATTGCCTTCAAGACGACTATCTCATTTTGCTTTATGTTCATCCCTGTTTCCAATTAATCATTATTCATAGGTAGGACGATTACATTCACTTTTCAAAGGTATTCTGTTCTACATACTTAACAGTGGAACAAAGAAGAAAAATAATGGCATGACCTTTTGTTTTAGCAGTTATGCAAAAAGTAGTACTCATCCATGTGCCTGTTCGTAGCTTTTGCCAACTAATAGCACTAGAATTGTGCAGGTAACTTTTGCCATTTTGATTACCTTGACAAGTGGAGTTATACTAAACAAATGCAATAGCCTAACAAAATAGATAAAATAACCAACATGTATTCCTACCACATTCAACTTACGTCATCAAATATATCTTTTGGCAATGGGTTACCATAATTACACCATTGATAATGAAAAGAAAAGTTCTCCACAAGAATTAATTCATTAACACGGCATTGAGTATATTAGTCTCTATTTGACAGACTTTTTCTTCACATATCAGTTCTAACCTGAATAATGTGAAAAAAAGAACGTAATTTCATTTTGTTTATTCTTTATGTCAGATTTTATGTTCCTGCAATAAATGTGTATTAGTTTTGCTAATATCTTTTTCACGTTAGCAGCTAAATTGGACTACAATTTATCAGCGTATCAAAGTTTTAGAGATTTCGGTTTGACCCAGTTTCGAAAGTAGCAAGTTTTAACTTGAAATAAGTTTTCACAAAGCATATCTAACGATTCTAACCTGAAAATAAATTTCTGGAAAGCTACACTAGGCATCAGTTTATTGCTCCTAACAATGTTCCAGTTATTTAAGCTAAGTCAAGACCAGTTAAAACAAGGTTCCCCAAAAGCATATTATAGTATGAAAACATTGCTTCCAAAACATGATCGATGCAACTGTTTATTGCTCGTAAATATGGTCTGGTAATTCAAGAAAAGCTAAATCAAGTGTATTTATTTCTCAAATGCAGCTTTTTATTATTTAGGGAACCATCTGGAAGTAGGTTAAACATTATTTGTTGCATTGATTTCAAAAATATAAAAGACAGACAAATAGAGCCTTTAGATAAATTTGATTAGATGATATGATTTACTAATCAACACCCTCTCAAATCATTGCTTAACAATTTTTCCGTGAAAAATAACAATGTTAATGAGACTAACAAAGTGAATAAGCTAAAATTACTATGGGAAAGAGATACAAAGTACATCAGTCATTTACAGCCTTGAAAAACATAACGATAAAAATTGAATCAATTGATTATTGCTAAACAAGTACTTGGAGGTGCAATATACTAAAAAAAGTCTAGGGAGCTTTCTGCAGGCATACTAAATGCATAATGTTTGAAGTTTTTAGAAGGACGATGCATGAAAAGAACAACAGTGAGTTGAATAACATATGAAATGCTCCATATTCCAAATCTGAATATCCTGAAGGAACTTACTTTTTCTTGAGAGCGACATATGAGTTCAACTCTTTGATCTGCAAGATAAGGCAGGGAACTTTAGAGATATTTAAAGAAAAAGAAAAGTTGCCCTCTAGAATCTACAAAAAGAAAAGGTTCCAAAATGTAGAGCTCACCATTGATTGCTTTTTCTCATTAAGCATCTTGTTTGTACTAGGGTCATTTTTGTAGTCTGCGTCTTTGAGTTCTCGGTCATACTCTTTAATAAGCCTGAGGTGGCAAAAAAAATAACATTTCAGACTTATCGTTTATGGACATGTGTACATGTACATGCAATCAAGCATATTCCCTCACTGTCTGGGTATTGTGTGTGTGTGTGAGAGAGAGAGAGAAAGAGAGAGTGTATAACTGTATATGGGGTTTGTAATACAAATTAACTAGTTAATTTTCTTGGTAAACTAAAAGATAGTTAAGTGACCTCCCAAATGGTTATTTAAGTTAAAAGTACTTTTTTATTTACATGATAACCTTTACAAGATTACACCATGCTTTCCAGATGGAATGCTTCCACAAACCTCACCAGTCACCAGAAAAACTGTTCTACCATTATGTAAAGAGACAAAACTTCTACTTGGTAGTTACTTACCACATCAAGCAAAACAACTATACGGCTCTTAACATAAGAAGTATTAACAAACAAAACTTATACTTGTTTGAAGGTCTTATGTCTAAGAACTAATTCGCCCTATATCAATCAAATGTGTAAGAACACTTGCAGGACTGTCATTTGATTTTCAGAGGTTTATATCAGCAACACATCTCCTATCCATAAAGATTCATGAAACACGAGAACAATGCGACAATGACAAAGAAAAATAAAGTTGCATATTGAACAAATATCTTAAAGAAGAATATCAGTTCAAACCAGGACATTCCAAAGACCTTTCCAGTAGAATTGCTTTGCATTATTTGTTTCAAGTCTATCGAGTTCAATTACATAATGGAACAAAATTTACGAATTATGCACATCCAAACTTGATTCAGTTCAACAGAATCTTCCAAGCCATTATACAAGATAAGTACTTTCTAGAATTTGGAATTATATTATCATGTAAAAAACACCATATTGCAAGGAGTATAATGAGTTTTACAAGTGTGGACATGCTGGAAACTGGTCATTAATTTTTGGCATATTCTTTCTCTCTTTAAATGAAACACATCATAGGTTGGCATATTTAACTTTTGTTTGTGCTGATGGGAAACTAGGTCTTGTTTTCTTAACAGATAAAAAACCGAAAAGATGATCAATATTTTCTTCATGCATTGATGTCAGCCCTCTTCATTACTCCCGACATGTAAATGGGCGAGATTAGAAACCATTGCAGTTGATTCTACCTCATAAACAGGAATCACTACCCAACAGACTCAAGTGAAAATAAGAACAGTAATGACTGCATCGAATCCTGGCAAAAATCTTCTAACCAACACACATTCATAAAGTGGATAATCACTGGTTCCACTTTCTTACCATGCACAATCTGAACACCTAATTTACAAACACATCCACCTGTTTACCACACAAAATTCAAGATTAAACTCAAAACACCTACTTGTAATTACTATTTGCCAAAGCACTTTCCTGCCCAAAGCTCACATACCAACTCAAGTCAAACATCCAATGTTCCAATCAAATACCTCTTACATTCGCGCATCTTATCGGTAAGCTCCTCCAGCTGCCTGCTTTGCCGGCTGGAGTCCTTAATTTTCTCCAATTTTTGAAATCCATTCCTTCACAATGCAATCAACAATGATCAATACGTCAAATGCTTGATGCACAACAGTTTCATTTCATCGCCTTTTAGCAACCAAACGCTTCAAAGATTTTCTTTACGACAAATATATATACCCCACGCCACGATACAAAAATGTCACATTTTTATCACCCTTTCAGAAAATCAAACAGAAAGGAAAAACTACAAAGAAAAGGAAAGCTTACGATAGAGCTCGAAATAAATCTTGAATCTGGCCCTCGATCTCTGCGAGCTCTTCGCTCACCATTTTTCGCAGGGAATCAAGAACCGGAATGCGAGTCGGGGATCTTCAAAGACAAATTTCCACCGTAAAAATAGTCGTTAGAATTATCACTCCGATCAAAACAACGTCAAGATGGATCAAAACAACCGCATCAACGGCGGAAGAGTTGAAATTAGGAGCAATGTGGTGGTGGGTGGTGGATGGATCTGATTGGAAACTTTGGGGGAGGATGAGAGAGAGAGAGAGACAGAGAGAGGGAGAGACGGCCTCTGCTATGAGCTGGCGGTCTCGTGATTTACAAACATTTCTGCCATTGTATAAACTCAAAATTCATCCAAAAAAATTAAAAACAAATACCATAAATTGTTTTTCATAGTATACATTTATCCCATTTGTTAAGACATGGCTTTTCGTTGGGGTTGAGGGAAAGAGTTCCCACTTGTCCACATTACTTATTTTAGATTTATGTCCTATTCTACTCTTGTCTTCCTTTTTTCTTTTCGTCTTTTTCAACTATTAAAAGTTAAAAGTAAATCTATCTATCTATACATATATAAAAGATGGTCCATCTAGCAAAAAAAGATTCCCGCTCTTTTATTCAATCTATTTTTAGAAAATTGATTTATATTTAGAAAGTTCACTAATTCATAGGATGATATATATAAGTTGCGGGGCCCACTTGCTACAATCTATACAGTGCTCTTTTATATTATGCAATTTATAGTTTTGTGAAAAATATCCTTTATTTTTGTGAATTTATATTTTTTTAGATAAATTTATATAAATCTATACATATATAAAAGCTGGTCCATCTAGCAAAAAAAAAATTCCCGCTCTTTTATTCAATCTATTTTTAGAAAATTGATTTATATTTAGAAAGTTCACTAATTCATAGGATGATATATATAAGTTGCGGGGCCCACTTGCTACAATCTATACAGTGCTCTTTTATATTATGCAATTTATAGTTTTGTGAAAAATATCCTTTATTTTTGTGAATTTATATTTTTTTAGATAAATTTATATAAATATCCAATATTTAAAATTTAAAGTCACCAATATTTTTCAGTGTGAATTTATATAAATTTTGAAATATATATATATATATATATATATATTGTGAATTTACCCGTGTGAATTTAAATATCCAATATTTAAAATTTAAAATCACCAATAGTAAATTTATGAATTTATACTTAGAATTTATATTTTTTGAAAAATATCATTTTCTTGTGAATTTATATATTTTTAGATAAATTTATATTGAAATATCCAATATAAATTTATAGTTTTGTGAAAAATTATCAATTTCAATTAAATCTTTTGTGAAAAACATCTAATATTTAAAATTCATAATATAAATACATATAAATTGCATGGGATCTTGTAGTCATTTGCAAAAGTGAATATTATTTTTCATTTACACGCAATTTTTGACTATAGATTGTTTTTCAATTCAAGAGAATAAAAACTTATTTACGAACTCTAGCAATATCTCATATTAATTTCTTACTGATTTACACGCTAAACAAAGGGATTAGTATGCATGATCAATGAGATTTTTTGTATGATCTTCACAGCTAGACGATGAAGAAGCCTTATTTCAAGGTATGCATGGCGTCAAGTTTGTGGAGGAGAGAGAGAGAGATAGAGAGGGTGATAGAGTGAAAAGTGTAATTTGACAACATTCCTTATATATCTCCAAAAATGCAGCAACTTTTTATTATATCAGACCAAAATCAACTCCATTGTCAAAGCATCTCATTTAATATAATATATTAAATATATAAGTTCCATATATATCTCCCATGAAATGTGCATCCCCATGGCCTATATAAACTAACTTTTCGTGTTAAAATTTTACTTACACTCCCTTCTCATTTTGATATTCATCATTTCTCTAATCACAAGCATGCCGACCATGTGGTCTTTAGTAAAAAACTTGCAACCAAATAATGCCAGATCTATAATTAAAATGAGACTTGTGCGTGCATACAACCGCTCATCTCAAAGCACCAACAATGTTATCAGCTATGAGTGTATTTTTCATGATCGTGAGGTAAAAATTCTCTATTCACTAAACTATTACGTATTTAAGCATTTTTGCAACATTATTATGTTTTTCTAATTTAGTTGTTTTTTTTAATATAGGGTGACCACATCCATGCTACACTTGATCGCACGTTAATCCCCAAGTTCAAACATATCTTGAAAGAAGACAGTGTTTATGCCATAAAAAATTTTTTGGTGATGCATGATTCCAACAAAAAGTATAGAACAACGACAAATGTCTACTATATTAAATTTATTAATAGTAGTCATATAGTTGAAATTTATGAAGAAGGTTTTCCACGCCAACTATTTAACTTTAAAAGTTTTGAAGAAGTGGCCTCCATTGCAATGACAATATGTTATTTGGTAATGTGTTTATTTCATTATTTCCTTATACATGCATTTTCAATTGATAAACTCAAAATTCATATTTTTATAAACTCAACATTTTGATATATCTACATTATTGGTATGCATTTATATATGTAGATGTAATTGGTGTGGTTTATCACAAAGTAGTTAAACTGTACTTTGCAATGATGGAAGACAAGTTGAAGGGGTCTGAAATCTTGATATATAATGAAGACAAAGTAGAATGTTCGTCTACTACAAATGTTGTATATAAAGAAATTTTCCAAAATTTATAATAATAAGATGAGAAGTTTCCAATTGTCTTTTCATGTATTATTATTTTTACATTGATTTTTATGTAATTAAAAATGATAGTCTTAAATATATTTTAGTAGTAATATAATTGGTATAACAATTGTATAATACAAAAATGTCTTCGAGAATATGTTACAATAAAACTTTAACAACATATGTAATCCCGTGCATCGCACGGGTAAAACACTAGTAGTTTTTAATGTTAGGTTTTATATAATTAGGGTATTATCTATGAGAATATATTTTATGTTGTGATTTATAATTACTTTATGTTATTTCTATGATAATAACATATCAAGTATTTTTTGTATAAATTATTTATGTAATGTAATTAATTTAAGGGGTGTTGGAATAATATTTGTACTCTATTGTATTGTCATTGTGTAGACAAGTGATAATATCCGCAGATGTTCTTCTCTGAGTTAGCACAGTGTCTTGGTCAGTATTTTCGGATGTTCTAAATTGCAGTTGAGACATTCAGAGCCTTCATACTTGCGAATTTAGCAGATAAATTTGGAGTTATCTTATGCGTTTTTATGGATGTACATGGCCACGAATTTACAATTTAATGAAACATTATTGGAGCACAATTACAGATAGATCAAGATCATCGAAGAAGAGTCCTCATCAAGCTAGAACTCTTGTTTGCATCTATGACTAGGAAAGGATTAACTTGGGCTACAAGAGAAGATTGGAGACGTAGAGTCTATATAAGGAGGCCATATTTCATTCAAGATGGCAGGGAATTTTCGTTCATAACAACTCTTGCAATGTAGTCGAGATTTCTTGTTCCTACTAGGTGTCCCCTCGAACTTGTACAGTCTGTAGTACATTCACAGATACATTACTTTTATTTGTCCTAGCAGAAGAGTGTTTGTGAGTCATACATTTGAGCGTACATTGTAAAAGAGTTATATACTCTTCTTTATTGTTGGTTCTTGTTTCTCAAGGGGTTAGGTGCGCCTAGGAAGTAAGTCGTTGTCTAGCTTTCAGTTATTCATCGTTGATGAGGTTTTGAGAAGATGTAGAAGCTAAGTAAGAGGGTGTCTTATTATGTAAGTCCTTTGTATATCTTAACTTCATATAGTGGATAATTTTCCCTGGGGGAGACCCCCCAGATGTAGGTTGTTTAACCGAACTCGGTTATCATTCTATGTGTTTCATCTTTCGTACTCATATTCGTGTTACAACACATCTCACCATATATTTTATGGATTAGTCATTCTTTTAAGGGGTAATAGTCGGAAAATACACAAGATTTTTTCATTTTCTGGTTCATTTCATCACCTTTTAATTTGACTAAAAAATACATCAATTTTTAATTTGTTCGCAATTATACCACGACGAGGGCCTCCGATGAAATCAAAGTTGATGTGTCACTTATATAGGGAAATCGAAATTGATGTTTCAATTTCTTAAACGAAATGACATCCCTTTATTAAAAATAAAAAACAAAAATTGAAAACACTAAAATTAAAAATTAAAACATGACTCGACATGGGGAGCTTTCGGCTGCTATTGGCCGCTAGCTCGCGGTGGATGGGTTGTTGGACACCGACGAAGAATGAGGGTCTACTGGGGAGAGGGCTCGCGGTGCAAGGGCTGTTGAAGCCAGAAATTGCAAAGAATGAAATTGAAAACCCGCGGTGAAGAAAATTGTAGAGATCAAGAAGCCATACTTCGCGTTTGGGTTTGACGGTAGTCGAAGGTAGAAGGAGACAGGCTCAGTGACAATGGGGATCAAGGGCTCGATTTGGGTGAATTCGGCAGAGATCGAGAGAGGATTTAGGGCTCAACTTTGAGTGTAAGCGGTGGAGATCAAGAAGCCATACCTCGCATCTAGGTTCAGCGTTGGGGGTAGGGGGAGGAAGGGTCTGCAAGGGTAGGGGAAGTGGCAGCGGCGGGGTGAGGGAATGGCCAAATGGGTAGGGTCTGCGAGGGGTGGGGAGCGTGGGGGGAGAATTTGCGGGGAGGGGAGGGACGTGTGTGTGTGTGACTGATGCTGTGTGTGTAAGGAAGATAGAGAGAGAGAGTGTGTGTGTGCGTGTATCTATGTGTGATTTGGCAATTTCAACTGCCACGTTAACAATTCCGGCTGATACATCATATTTAATTTGGGCAAACTTGCAATCGTGGGACTATTACGAATAAATTATAAATTGATGTATTTATTAGTCAAATTCAAAATTTTTCGTGATAAAGTTTAATAGAATATCGATGTGGAAATAATGAATGATTAATAATGTAGGAATGATGAATGACCTTTTATTTAGGTTATGGATTGCTAAAGTTTAATGTGTTCTCAATGTGGGATAGAAAATTTAAGATAGCTAAAAATAAAGAATGGAGAAGATGTCATCTAGGATTGAGGATGAATATGGTACCTTCAATATGTTTTATTTTATACAATTAATATATTATGTCCCTAATGTTTATAAATTTAGGCAAATAAGTTCCCGGAGTTTATAAATTGAGGCGAATAAGTACCGTCATCTAACGATTGTGAACATCAAAGATCTATTTACCCCAATTTATGAACGTTATTGTAATACCTCGGATTTTCGATACTATGATTAATAATATTTTAATGATATTATTATTATAAGATAGGTTCCTAATTCTCGATTAATGAGAATAATTATCTTTGTGATAATTTAAATATCTTGATGCCTAGGTTTTCTTTTAAGAAAGACGGGGAATAAAATAAGGGTAGAATTCACATATAGCCAAACACATAAACTATATAAGTTTTCTATCAACCTACATAAAATTATAAGTTCTGTAGCCATTTTATGTTAAAATGACAAATATATCCCTAGTGATCCCCACCTACCTTTTAACTTATTTAAAACATAAAATAAAAAGATATAGTCATGCACGGCTACTTCAAAAACTGCTCCAAAAATGTGGCAGTTTCAATAAAGTGATATTTTGGTCAAATAATTAAGAATCTTCTATCTCATCAATACTATTCTATTTTTGTCTTATATTGTTTTATTCTCTCTCTCTCTCTCTCCCTCTCTCTCTCTTCACTACACGGTTGCTTCAAAAATAAAATAAACCCTAACTTTGTGCACGGCTGCTTAAAACAAATGGCTCATTCAAGAAAACAACAATGAGTTCAACCATTTTGTTATTCAAAAAAAACCCTAACTAAGTAGTTTCAATACACACGAGACACAACACACACGACACGGTTATTAAAAAAAAGCTCTTCACCGTGTGCTCCATACACCACCCACGACAAAATTTTAAAACAATGACTTTAACCAAATCTGATTATGAGAAGGAGGATGAGGTACAACAACCGTGAGAGGCAATTCATCGGATGAATTCGAAGAAAAATGAGCAATATCCGGCGCCACCTCTGGTAATTAACTGTGCACTAATATCGTGTTTATGAGTGCACGATAGTTGATATTAGGTGTTTATGTGTTCCCGGGGATGAATTCTTAAAACTAAGACATGTTTCGATGTAACCGTGTTCAGTCGAACCGTGCACGGTTAGTTCTTCTGTACATGGTTGCTCACGGTTTATGTTGTTGGTTGAGTTTTAATGCTTCATAAGATGTTTATATGCACGAATAAACACTGAAGTTGGTATTTTTACACGATATCAAAGTGCACAGTTGGATCTTGGTGCATGGTTAGTTCTACAAAATACGGTTGCACACGGTTTGGGCAATTGTATGCACGGTTGAGTTTTATTGCTTCCTAAGATGTTTTTATGCCTGAATAAATACTGAAATTGGTATTTTGTACACGATATCACAGTGCACGGTTAGATTTTGGTGCACGGTTAGTTATACTAGATACGGTTGCACACGATTTATATTTTTGTGTGCACGGTTGTGTTTTAATGCTTCCTACGTGTTTTATATGTATGAATAAACACTAAAATTGCTTGTTTGTACACGATAACACCGTGCACAGTTGGTGTTTTGATGTGCACAGTTCGATTTCTTTTGCATTATTTGATTATTCTAATAATTTTTAATTCATTGCAGCCTCCTCGCTATGCTTGGTTACGTCCGCACATGCAAAGTTATGCGGGACGTATCAATCACTATATCTGGATAGCTATTTTGAAGGATGTGAAGACATGTTTGGAGCGTTACCGTCATTATGAGGAATTCAAATGTGGCCCGTTTGGCCATTTAAGTGATTTGAAGAGGGAGGAGAGCGCCAATGCCGCACTGCATCAACTTCTTGCACGAGAACTGTATGACCCGGAGTTTGGTGCATGGGAGAAGTGGTTCCATATTTGTGGACACGACATACGTACGATTTGGAGCCGTTGAGTTCTGTTTGGTGACGGGATTACACTTCAGGTTATCCCCACACGGTTTTGATCCAAATGTGCATCATGATATTCCGAGGACGAGCTTTTTCACAAAGTACTTCGAGGCAAGAAGACTTCTATTTGTGATTTGCAGAAGCGTTTCAATAACAATAGCCTGGGAAATAACCCCGATGATTATTTGAAGATGGCAAACATCCTTGTGGCCTATTTGATCATGTTTTGTCGTGATAAGGAGTATGTCGATGATTGGGTGTGGGCACTGATTGAGGAACCTCGGGTATAGTTGGACTTCCCGTGGGGATAGTACTCATTTCAGATTTTATGCCATGGGATAAGCGTGCTGAAGAAGCACCCTTTGGAGATTTGTGGGTCGAGGAAGACGTACCATTTCTATGAGCCCACATGGGTATTAGAGATTTGGTCATATGAGGCCATTCCGGCTTTGGGCAGGATATGTGGGTTGCGAGACACGACCCTGAGGCTACCCCGATGTTTGATGTGGAGGACTTGGAAGTCGTCCGCTGAGTTTACCCATTTTTTCGATCAGGATGTAATTATTTGATGCTTTACACTTTCATTTTTTTTATGTTATATTTAACTAATCTTTGTTTAACTTTTGTGCAGCATGACTGTTACCCGAGGCTGGCGCTGACTGAATTGGAGACGGATGAGCTTTATTACCAAACCCTTTATACAAATCAGACATTCAATGTTTGGCACTACCCTCAGGGGCGATATGCCGGATTGAGGGATCCTATTTTACTCAAGCATGTTGTTGTTATTCCTTCGCATGTGTCGAGGAATAGGTCACAGTCACGAGTAGAGAATGCTCGTGGCAAGATGCTAGAGGTTGTTGAGCGTCAGAGACGCTCGTTTGTTGATCTGACTGCTAGCCCGTCGAAGCAGCATATATGCCGCATGAGTTTTGAGTTAGGCCTAGAGGCAGAGCCAGATCTTGTCTACTGTGAGCACGCCTCGTGGGGTCGATGGAACGAGAAGCTGATTTCTCCCATCCAACAATCGAAATCATTGTCAAACAACAATAGTTCTATTAATTCATTCTCCCGCCTAGGACATGCATTCCCAGTGTGTGCTTCACTCTTACAAATACCACATTTCTTCTTACGTCATGTTGGGATCCCGGAGGGTTGACTGATAGGTGTATGGGGATGGGGGAATACACATGTGGGCTATTTTTCGCAAACAATACAAACTTAACTAAATTTCAGTTCGAAATAAGTTATAGACTGATACTGAAGATACTTCAGTAGAGTGACACCAGTCAAGCACTGGACTTAACTGATATCCAAGTAAGACTTCAGTCTAGGTTGTAAAACAGAGTAGAGTTATTAATCTCTCTGACTATCAATAGTCAGTAGGATTAATAACTCAGCAACGAAATTTAAACTTAGTGTGAATAGCCTTTAGAAGAGGTTTGTCACTTGTAAAATCCTTGGTTACACTTTTCAGTTAATCCAGTTTAGTTGAAAACAGTTTGGCACAAATAAGGAAAAACTGAAAGCAGATAAAGAACACAAGGATTTTTAACGTGGTTCGGAGACATCTCTCCTACATCCACAACCAGATTATTTGTCTGACAAACACTCTGGGCTTATGTTTAGAGGTGCACAACAAACCTACCAATCCACCTTGAATTGGATTTAACATTCTAGTCATTCTGATGAAGTATCACAATTCTTTTCTACAAAATACAGATCTTTTCTCACAGACAGAGCTGTGGAATCAAGGTGAAAGAGTAGGAAGCAGGGGAGAGAGATAAAATCTTTAGAAGGAAGGTGAAGAGACCAAATGAGAGAGAATTGAGAAGATCCATTGAAGAAGATGAACCGTTCTGAGAAGTAGTGAAAAGACGTGTCTAAGGCGGTTTTCAATGAGGTTTGAAATCCGGAGAAATAAAGGGCTGACACATGTCCTAAATATCCGCTTATATAAAAGGACGGAATTTTTGGATATCGTGGGAGTAACTGCTCAAGTACTACCATCATTTTTAAAATAAGAGAGAGAATTACAAAATGAAGTAGTGCAACATTCTAGTTAACTTCTCATAGAAGGACAAAAGAAATTTTCAGATAACATTCCTCAACAATAAAAATTGACCTAAAAGATCATAATGAAGAATAGAGAAATGTACTGATACAAAGTTACAGGGTCAGTTAGGGGTGCTTACAAGTCGACTGATCATTGAAGTCAGTCAATACCTTGTTTTGGCTGTAATGAAGAGGTTTAGTTTCTCTTTGTTTGGAAGCTGATTTCCTTTGAGCTATAGTGTAGATTTTTTAATTACTGAAGTTCCCCCTGGACTGTTGCATTAGTCATGTTCCCAGATTGGTCTTCAGTGGTCTTTCTCTTTATCTCCCTGATCTTCTTCTTCAGGAAGCAATCCCATTTGACTCCATGTTATTGACCGAAACCTTGATCCTTATCTGAGGTTTCCTTGGGAGTCTGAATCTGATTTACCACAAGTTGGTGAGTCTGTTCCATTGTTAACTGATCTTCTATCTGATGAAGAATTTTCAGTTGATGCTGATGCTTCTCTTGACTCCGCTTCGGCTTTTGTATGTGACTCTTCTTCTTCAAAATCAGGCCAAGGAACGACATAAAAACTCTTGCCATTATCATTGAGTCGCCTTTGAGATAATAGAGCAGCTGAAGACTGAAATCCTTTAGGTTGGACCAGTTCGATCACAGTTGGAGGTTGTCTACTCTGTGACTGATGAGATCCAGATTCAGCATCTTTGGATGATTTCGGAGAAGCGTTGTTGTGAGAAACTGTTGTATCCTTAGCCAGAACTCATTTTCCCTTACCTTCATCAGTCGAACATCCTCAATTTCTTTCTTCAGAGCGGATGATGTCAAGTTTTCAATGCTGAAATCAACCCACTGTCCATTCCTTAACTTCTCTCCGACCAGCTCATCCAGTGTTTCATCAAGGAGTCTTCTTGATCGAATAAGTTTATCTTCAGTTTCTCTAAAGATTCATTGAATGAGTTGATTTCTTTCAATCCGAAGTGTCTGCAACAACTCCTCCAGTTTGGCAAGCTCTTGAATGATCTCTTCCTGAAGGTTTCCATCATGGATGACTGAAGAGATCTCATTTGCTCTGGATGAAGTCACGACGATAGCCATTACCAGCTTTTATTTTTCCACGAGGAGATATTCGAATTTAAATCTAAGATCCTCGTAGGCGCACACGACCTGTTCCAGCTCACTCACTTCATGGATCACTTGTTCAGAGGATGAGACTCCAGAATCTTCTACACTATTTACGTCGAAGAGGAAATGATTCTCAGCACCTGAGCTTGAAGACTCACTTGAGGAGGTGCCTGACAGAGGATAGTGAGCTTTTGTGTCCAAGTCAACAATCCATTTTCCTTTATCCAGCTGCTCAACTTCATTTTCTTCGGAGAAGGCTTGGAATGCAAATGAACTGCATGGATTACATGCCATTCTTGTTTTCAAGAGCTCTTCTGCTAAATGAGAGGAGACGATTGGATCATTCTCAACTGGCTTTTTAGAAATAAGAGTTTCATTATCTTGTTTGTCCTTTTCATGGCTCTTCTTCCATTGATTCGTCAGTCTGAGCTGACAAGTTGCTTCATGAATGATTTCTTCAAGTTCATTTGAAGAACACCTCAAATCATTCTCAGCATCTTCAAGATGAGACCGCAACTTTCTCTTTTCTGATTGTAGAAGTTCCATTCTCCTAATCAGTCTGCTGTCTTCTACAAATCTCTTATCCATGTCTGCTTCATCTGGAAAGTAGAGAATGATCATTTCTTGATCAAACCATACTTTACTGATGTCCTTCTCTAATCTCCGGTTTTTCGTAATGAGGTCTTCAAAAACCTTTCTCAAGTCTTGATATTTATGTAAGACTTGATCATACACACTTCTCCCAGAGGTGAGTGTTTTGGACTCTCATTCTCTTCAGGGAAAATAAATGAATCATCGGAATCAGAATCCAAGGATCCAATTTCAAGGCCGTTGACTCCACAGAAGAAGATGTTGATGTAGTCGCTTACAGAGTCTTCAGTGTTCCTAGCCATGAGAAAATAGAAGAGAAGGACAAGAGAAAAAGAGGCGAGAACACAAAGCACGTTGAAAGAGAAAAAATGGAAATCAAGGACAACCCTCGTGTAGGATCTAGTTCAGTAAGAACTAGGTCAGAACAGTTTGTTCTTGCGAACAATCTGCTCTGATACCAATTGTTGGGGTCCCGGAGGGTTGACTGACAGGTGTATGTGGGGGGGGGGGAATACACCTGTGGGCTATTTTTCGCAAATAATACAAACTTAACCAAATTTCAGTTCGAAATAGGTTATAGACTGATACTGAAGATACTTCAGTAGAGTGACACCAGTCGAGCACTGGGCTTAACTGATTTCCAAGTAAGGCTTCAGTCTAGTTTGTAAAACAGAGTAGAGTTATTAATCTCTCTGACTATCAGCCGTCAGTAGGATTAATAACTCAGCAGCGGAATTTAAACTTAGTGCGAATAGCCTTTAGAAGAGGTTTGTCACTTGTAAAATCCTTGGTTACACTTTTCAGTTAATCCAGTTTAGTTGAAAACAGTTTGACACAAATAAGGAAAAACTGAAAGCAGATAAAAAACACAAGGATTAACGTGGTTCGGAGACATCTCTCCTACATCCACAACCAGATTATTTATCTGACAAACACTCTGGGCTTATGCTTAGAGGTGCACAACAAACCAACCAATCCACCCTGAATTGGATTTAACACTTAGCACGCCCTGATACTGTCGTGTCCAATAAGCTAATGTTAAGGTAATTGGAGCCAGAACCTTTAATCTGAACTCCCTCTTGGTTTAAACGGTACTAAGGTAACCACCTAGTTTAGTTTTCTGATACTAAACAACAACCACTCAAACTCACTTTTCTCTCGGTTGAAAAGGGGGTTTGGACTCTTCCAACTAAGATTACTGAGAACAGACTCTCAAGTAATCCATTCTAGGCTTAAGATAAAACATGAAGTGCCTAGACTAA
The DNA here is from genome assembly GCF_028751815.1 of Salvia miltiorrhiza. Classification (NCBI taxonomy): domain Eukaryota; kingdom Viridiplantae; phylum Streptophyta; class Magnoliopsida; order Lamiales; family Lamiaceae; genus Salvia; species Salvia miltiorrhiza. The sequence continues at coordinate 46,854,953 of NC_080393.1, read as the reverse complement.
TAAGAGAGTTTAGGTAATCAGCTAGACTGATTTTACAACGTTGATTACTCTCTTCTTCGATTCGAAATCTATCTATGGAAATGCTGGCTCCCTAATTCGACAGAGCTTCAGCGTATGTCTTGGAATTAGTGAAGATTGGAGTTGTTCCTCAAGCTCTATTTATAGGCAAAGTCTTGAATAGATCCGTTGGAGAGATGGTCTACAGGATTTCTGCCGTTGTGAGAGGATGTTGCTTCTTGGGCTGAGGTGGCAATCTTCGGATACTCTTTTTGATAGATATTTGAATTATCTTGTCCTCGGAGTATGGTGCTTCTGCATCTTTACACGTAAAGGGAAGCTCTGGTACTTGCAAGGATGATCTTCAAATCTTCGGCATTTAATGCTATTGTACTTGAGCATTTAATACAGCATGTCCGGAACTCTTCTCTTCAGTTAGATGCAGAATGTTGATTGGTACTTGACTGGTCTTCAGTTCAATGCTGATATTGAATTGTGTGAACATCTTCGATTGATGACTGATGACTTCCAGTCAGGATGCGTTCAGCGAAGTGTGCTTCAGTTGTACTGTGTTTGATCTTCAGTCTTCTGTTCCTTGTCCACCTGATCTAAAGTCTTTGCAGCTTCAGTCAAGGCCTGTGAGGGCTGAAACACTTGGACCTGAAACTAGTTGGATATCTTTTTGTGTCCCAACACGTAGCCTTCTTGCAACGAGTGGTGGCTCGACGTCCTCGTTCTCATCCAATGGCACATTAAAGTCTAACATAAGCAACGATGTGCATCCCCGTCTGTTGTGACCTCGACCCTTGCAATGTGAGCATACTAGAGATCGCGTAGAAGAATCCTCAATTACCGAGCGAGCCCTACTCATCTTCGGGCGACCCGCTTGACGTGTGATATTCGGGGCTTTCACAACATATATTGATACCGACTCTGGCACATCCCAATACATAGGATGTGGCACGGGCATAATACGAGGCATGTAAGTGGCCAACAACATAGATTGTTTGAAATATTGCCCAACAAAATCAATGACTTGTAAACTTGCACGCCTAATAAAAGGAAAAAATATATATTATAATACCAATTGTAGAATTATAAGAAGCTAAAATATTCATAATTAACGTACCTAATAGCGGCACAAGCATGACGACATGGAATCTCATCCAGATCGAACTGAGAACAATCACAAGTTCAATTTTCAAGATCGGCGACGCAGGATGCATGTTCCTCTTCAACTATAAACGCATGCATCGTCGTCCCATGGACAATCAATTGCCGACCTGCTTCAACAGCTACTTGCAACTTTGATGCTACCTTCTCAGTTAACTCATGCGACCTTGATGCAACATTTGCTTGTCATGCATTGAACCATTTCTACACAATGGCTCAATAAGACTTGATCAATAGGCAACCGAGAGGCATCGTGCCCACAACAATCTACTGTTCATCCTCTCAGCAGCATTCGACGTCATGAAGCTCGTATGTCGTACAAGACACTTAGACCTAGCCCATCACTCGACTCCAAAAGTGTGAAGATGTCAATGCGCATTGACTTTGAGGACTTCAAGCACTGAAAAACTCCTATGAAAATCCTCTGATGGATAGGAATATGCTACTGCTTTGAAAATTGCAGCTACATGCAACTCATAATGCTCAGGATTCTTCTACAAATGGTAATAACATAGCACATGCGGGACATTTAGGTAGATGATAACACTCATGTTTCCATTGTTTTTAGTGTTCATATGATGTTAATTTTATAAGAAATTGAGTGTTGGATGATTGTTTTGTGCTTAAATTGTTTTATCTTGTGAAATATGTTACTTGCTTGTACTTTGATGATTTTTACAGAAATATGGAGTACGGATTTGGACCAATGCTCTTAATGAAAGTTGTATATCGTCTCGATACAAGTTCGTAGGCGCAAACGGTTTGCAAATTCGAGTTTGGACGAGGAAGATATGGCCGAAACAAGAAGGTCGCGCGCAGCAGTGAATAGTGCCCGACGGGAATTTCCGAATTTTCGGGATTTTGCGGGATTTTCGGATTTTATCAGTATTTTCGAGCTCTGTACTGTATTTATCTTATGTGCCTATATATAGGTCCTTTTCCTGACCTAATAGACACATATCTTTACCTCTCTTTATTTCTTTTCTTCTTCTTTTTATTTTTAGACTTAGAATTTTATTGCTTCCATACATTAGCTTTATTTTTCCTGCAAGATTTCAGCTGTCATTCAACATTCATTCCGGGTTTTATTTAATTTAGTTTTTATTATTGCTTTCTTTTAAATTATGTTTATGCTTTCTTTTGCTATGTCTGGCTAGTTTCGTTTAGCTGATTTTAGGGTTTGTAAATAGTTGATTGAATTTATGTGATTTATTTGTTAATACCTTTGTGCCTTCCAGTTTATGATTCAGAATTCCAGGTGTTTGATTTCTTGTGGATTATTTGGCGAATAATTTGCATGTGTAGCTATTCGGTTTGAGACCTAGCGGGGATAACTGTTTAGCGGATTCAGGAATGTATGATATGATTTTAACCTTGAGACCTAGCGGAGATAGGTGGATCATAGAGAGCTATTCTTAGGAGCTATTGGGAGTTAGTAGATTTTCTTGAGACCTAACGGAGATAGATAATTTACTAATCTACGATCGTTGCTGCTCTAGCGAGAGTGATTGATTAATTAAGTGATCTCTCATCATAACTGGATTAAACTGGTACATAGGATTAATAGATTAATTGCGTAGATTTAATTAATGAACTTACTACCCTAGGATCAGCTGTTTTTCCTTATTTGATTCTTCTACGTGCTTTTATTTGCTACTGTTTGAGTTTAGTTCTAGTTAAATCCTCCTTACTTTCTGTTGCCTGTCTACTGTTATAGTCTGTTTAGGAGATAGCTAGAGTTGTTTCGTTGTGTCAGTCCCTGTGGATACGATACTCGATTACTTGTTGCTTGCTACAATTACCTGTGTTAGTTGCAGTCATTCTTGTTGCTAAGAAATTAGTGATCAACTTTTTGGCGCCGTTGCCGGGGACTGATTAGAAGTTGCTTTATATATTTCCGATAGGACTTAGTAGTACTTCAAGCGTTTACTGTTACTTTTTACTTGTATTTTTCTAATTCTCATTTTTTTTCAGGCACTGCATACGATGGGTACTGATGAACAAATTCGTGCTCTACAGGAGCAGCTGCAACAACTGTTGGACGCTCAAGCTGCTAAAGAAGCTCAGAATCAGCCTCCGATTGCAGAGATGTTCGTTCCTCAGTATATTTATCAGGAACCTCCACGAGTTAATGCCAATAATTTTGAGCTGAAGTCTGGTTTGATCACGATGGTCCAGCAGAACCAGTATGGAGGACACGCTATAGAGGATCCTAATGCGCATCTGGCGCAATTTCTGGAGCTTTGCAGCACTGTAAAGATGAATGGAGTATCTGATGATATTATTCGTCTTCGTCTTTTGCCTTTCTCATTGTGGGATAAAGCGAAGTCGTGGTATCATACATTGAATTTGAGTGCAACTACTACGTGGAAAGATGTAGCTCAAGCTTTCCTACGCAAGTTCCATCCTCCTGGCCTGACCCTAAGATTAAAGATGGACATCGTGCAGTTTCAGCAGTATGAGGGGGAAAAGCTGGCGGAAACTTGGGAGCGATATCAGGAAAAGCTCAGAAAGTGTCCGAGCCATGGATTTGATGAAGGCACGCTTGTGATCATGTTCTACAATGCCTGTGGGGAGAGAACACGGATGCATATGGATACAGCTGCAGGTGGTTCTCTGCTTCAGAAATGCAGTTCCGAGGCGTGGAGCATTATTGATAGTATGGCTTCTACGAGCTACCAATGGCCATCAGAGTGAATACAATTAAAAAAGGTTGCAGTTGCTTCCAGTTCTGATCCTATGGCAGCGATGGTTACTCAGCAGGCAGCGATGGTTACACAGTAGACAGCGATTTCTACGCAGCTGGCAGAGCTGACTACTAAGATTAATGTGTTGACCATTGGAAATCAGGAGCAAGCTGTGAGAGATCCCATATGCATAGAAGACGTAAATTTTGTCGATGGCCAAAACTATGGAAATTTTCAGAAGGTACAGCCAGGAATGTACAACAGAGGGCAGCAGTTTTAGCAGCAGTATCAGCCAGGAGGGCGCCCACACCCAAATCTAGCCTATAGCAATCCCAACAATGCTTTGCAACCTCCACCGGGATTTTCTGTGTCTAGTGGAGGAGTCATCAATGAGCCGAAGAAGGATTCACTAGAGGAGATGATGAAGCAAGTGTTGGTGAAGGTGACCGAGATGGAGGCAAACTCGGCAAACATGGGGACCAAAATTTTCAACATAGAGGAAAATTTTTCAGCATTGTCTAAGCAGGTGCAGATGTTGGAGACTCAAGTTGGTCAGATGGCTAACCAAGCAGCTGCACAGCACAAGCCAGGCCAATTTCCTAGCAACACTCAGTTCAATCCGAAGAGCCAACATCAACAGCCTCAGCAAAATCAGCAATGTCATTCCATCCGGGTGGTTGATAATTTAGTTGAGGATGAAGGTATTTCTGTTTCTCCCCCTCTTCCATTCCCGAGGCCAAGATTAGATGAGCAAAGCTCCAAATTTTTGGAGACATTTAAGAAGTTGGCTGTGAATATTCCTTACGTGGAGATCTTGAGAAACAAGCCAAATGAGGTGCAAATTGTGAAGGCTGTGATGGAAAAGAAAAGTGCATTCAATGAATTTGAGGAGGTGCTCGCAGTGAAGGAGTATCAGTTGCCTCCAAAGAGATAAGATCCGGGCAGCTTCAATATTCCTGTGAAGATTGGAAATTTATTGTTTGAGAAAGTGATGTGTGACACCAGAGCAAGCATAAATGTAATGCCTCTCAAAGTTTATAGGAAGTTGCAGCTGGGGGATTTGAAGCCAACCCACAAGACAATTCAGCTTATTGATAAGTCTTGCTCTAAACCTCTAGGAGTTGCGGAAGATGTGCTTGTGAAGGTGAGTGATTTTTTCTTCCCAGTCGACTTTGTAGTGTTGGATATTCTGGAGGATCCAAAGATGCCTTTGCTGTTAGGGAGACCTTTCCTTGCCACATGTGGAGCAAAGCTAGATATGAAAAGGGGGACAATGACATTGGGAGCCTATGGGGAAACTGTGATTTTCAAGAAACCTCCACCAAAAGAAGTTTCCCATAATGAAATGATTAATTTGGCTGAAAGTTTTCTAGCGAATTCGGAGGATGAAGAGGTTGAGAAGAATGAGTTGCCCAAGTATGAAGCCAAGAAAAAAACGACAAAGCCATACCCCCAATGAAAAGAAGTTCTGAATTTTGAGATGTGTTTGTTTTTGGAGCATGATGGGGGGTCTTTGAAAACCCATACCCCCAAGAAGAAGAAAGTGAAATTTCGGAACAAGAATGAGAATGGGGCAATGCTTGTGGAGGATGTTCGAGCCAAGAGAAGTGTTTTGGTGGAGAGGGCACCCAAGAGTAGAAAAGCTTTCCAATGGTTAGAGTGCTGTTTCCGACCTCCATGAGTTTTTGAGGTATCGTCGAGCTCTAGACGTTAAATTAAGCACTTGTTGGGAGGTAACCCAACTGTTTTTCTTTGTTTTGTTCTTTTCGTTCTTTTAGTTTCGTTTTGTTTCTTTTTGTTTCGTTGTTTTGTTTGGGGTTTTTAGTGCAGTGTTGAGCTTGGAAGATGCAGGAACTCGCGCCTTGTTCATATCACCACCGTGGAGCATGTGTTTCTGTGAGTAGTGACACACATATCATCATCCCTCCAAACTTATTTTCGAACTTATGTTCTGTAATAAGTTTGGGGGAGGGGGGTGAGAGTAGATATGTGTATCACTTTTATCTTATTGTTGGCTTTATTGTTTTATCCTGCTTGGTTGGTGGTGTGTGTTTTTGTTTTTGAGATGTTTAATGCTCCATTAGATTTCTGGTGAGATGCCAATGATGATTTCTGTGAAAAAAAAAAATTGGAATTTGATTTTCTTTGATGATTTAAGCATAATTGGAACTAATTTGCATAATTCTAGAGTGATTTTGACCTTGACTTTTAGACGTTGAATAAACCTGTGAGATTTTGAGCTATAACTGTTTATCATACACAGTTTATTCTTTGTTGTGAGTTTTGTCATGCATGTGGTGATCTTCTAGAACTTGCCATGGTTTCTGTGTCGAGGTTGCTGTTGTGCCCAGGATTATGAGATGATTTTAGGCCATCTTTTGTTAGCCACAATTTTTCCCAAACACTGTCCTTGAAAAAAATTATCATTTGTTATCCACTTTGAGCCTATTTAGCTTTTATTCTTTAGCCGGATGATAGTGTCATACCCCGACTTTTAATCCCTGATTAAGGGCTTAATTATTAATAATTAGGGTTCGGCATCCATTAATAATAAAACTGGTTTGATTTATCTAATGTGATTTAATCATTATATATGTGTTTTAATGTGTTTAGTTAAAGAAATTTTTATAAATGCAGTGCATAAGTTTTAATCGGTGAGTTAAGTGTATTTATATGATCAAGTTATTATGATTTTTATTTGAGGATTACTTGGAATTTTAATTAAGTTTCCAAAGCAAGTGTAGTTTATTTTACCGAGAAATCAAAGAATGCCGGTTCATGGAAATTTTTTCCAAACAAAATATTTTCAAATTATTTTTCCTATGATGAGGAATATTATAATTGAGTGAGTGCACTAATATTAGTGCCATATTTATTTTAAATTTTGGTCACAAGAGTTTTGTGTTATAGCATTTCATTAATTAGTGATTAGTCTTTCATGATTTTAATACATGGTTTATTCCTACACCACATACTACCTTACACACACATGATTATTTTAATTAATTGAGCATGTGTTTAATTCCTAACCTTGCATGAGAAGGGCACAAGTGGCCAAGTGGGCTTTTAATATTCATTAATTACTTAGGAAACTTAGTGACCAAGTTTAGCATTAAACAAAAGCATTTCCTCTCTCTTCCTCCCCTCTCACTTTCGTCCATCTCTCTCTCCCTCTCTACTCTCACTATTTTCTTTTCAATCCATCATGGAAGAACACTCCAAAGCTTCTAAACACATAGATCCACCATCACCACTCCTAGAACTAGCCTTCAATCACCAAGAATCAAGAGAATGATCAAGCTAGAGTTTCCAAACCCAAGTGGATCAAAGAGTTCGCCATTTTCTTAAATATTGAGGGTAAGTGGATCAACCTTAAGATTCCTTAAATCTACCTCTATTTCTTGATGTTTTGATGGAAGAAAACAAGAAAATCAAACCCCTCCATCATTTCTCTAATTTTCGAAAATTGGGGGTATTTTTACCCTTCAAATATTTTCACTTTCTTTTCTTAAATCGAGGCAATAATTATGTAATTGAGAACCTATTGAGTTGATATCCATGAGTTTTTAAAAGGATTAGAAATGATTTTGAATTTTCAAAGAGTTTAGTTTGCTAAATTTGGGAAGTTTTGGATTTGAGGTTGATTGATGAATTGATGGATGATATATGCTATTGAGAGTGTTTATATGAGATTTGATGGATTAGATTGATGGTTGAAATGGATTAGTAATTTTTGATATGAGTTAGTTTGATGTAATTTGGGTAAAATTGATTCTATGGTTTAATTTACTAATTGATTGCTTATTTATGCTATTAAGTGTGCCAATTTGATTAATCTAAGGTTGGATTAATGATTTATGTATGTTTGTAGATTTTCAAAAAGTTTAGTTTGTTAAAAATTGGGACTTTGTGATCTATGTGTTAATTGATTAAATTGGCTAAGTTTAATTGTTATTAAGCATGATAGAAATGATAATTAGGGATCAATTTGGTTAATTGTCAAGAATGCCTAAAATTGGTTAAGTTTAGTTTGCTAATAATTGGGAACTTTTGATTAATGAGATAAATACTTGAATTGATGATGTTTATATGTTAGTTAGACTACTAGCAAGGAGAAAACATGATTAATTTGGTTAATGATGTTGATTTGTGAAAATTTCTCGAGTTTAGTTTGCGTGCATACATGAGATCTTGTATATAAGATGAGTTATGAGTCGAGCATGTTTATATATGGCTATTTGATGATAAATTGAGATTGTATATGCGATATGAGACGAAACGGACCAACTCCTAATGACTTATGTGTTGGCCGAATGTAAGGAGAAAAAGGGGAAGTCGATGTTTGAATTTTCTTGAGTTATATGATCATGTATTTATGTTATTGTGATTTATATGAGCTTAATTTGAATTTTTGAGAATTTTTCATCAAAGAAGTCCGGAATTTAGGTATATTTGCTTTATGCTCAAGTTTGGGAGTTAATTTGAGAACCTTTTTAAAGGCTACTGACCTACTGTTTTCGACGCGATTTTGATATCCAAAAGCCATGAAAATTTTATGGTAAGTATATTTGAGAGTTTTGAGCACACTGGTAAACTTTCAAGCCATTCCAACTTCGTTTGATATTTCTTTAAAATGCAAAACCTAAACTACACATTACTACCGAGAATTTCAGAGAACAGGGGAAAGAGTCATTCATTTCAGTAGCTTCCTGTGTGATCTAGATTTTCAAATTTTTATGGTATTAACCTTATTGTGTTAGCTAGATATCCACCAAATTTGATCCCAATTTGACAACGTTTACTATTTTTCAAAAATCCAAGTTTTCGATTGCTCAAAACTGCCGAATATGGTAGACTGTAGTAAAACAGTCATATCTCCTACAATACTTGGAGTTTTTGACTCTACTTTTTTTTATATGAAACTAGACTCGAAGACCTTTCTGTTGGTATGAGTCTTGAGTCCAGGAGGTGTCGGAGTCAGAACAGGTTAGATTTTGAAGTTGAATCAGTGTAAAAACAGAGCATGTTTTAATGATATTTGATTGTGATTCTTATGTGCCTTATGTGATTGTGTTGTCTATGTGTTTGAATGAGATTAGACGAGCCTTATATGAGAGATAAATCGAGACTTAGTACCATGATTTTCTTGAAACCTATCATTGAACTTAAGGATTTGAGGTGAGTGGAGAGTTTATATAGAGTTGAGTAAGGAGATAGAATATGAGTTAGAGTATGAGTTAAGGCTTTATGAGTATGGATTTTTTTTAAAAGGATTAAAATGTTTTAAATCAATTCCTTTTTAATGGAGTTTAAATTGCTTATTTAAGTCATTTATAAATGAATAATGGAATTTCGTATTTATTTACATGGAAATGAAATGTATAGAATGTTATAAGATGGTGTATGATTATTATCTCTTATGTGAACATGTGAATTTCTAAATGATATTAAGTTTAAGGATGTTGAATTCTTTTATTTTGTTTGTTATGTGGTTACGTGATATTATGTGGTTAATCGATGTTATGTTGGTTTTTGATTGTTTTAATCGAAATGAATTATGGATGCTAGAACCCTAAAACACTAAAAGATACCCTAGGCACGTAGAATTAGACTTTGTCTTGTGACAATTTTCTTCACGAACTTACCGACTCTTCATCAATAAAGGTCCGGGCGATAGGAAGTGAAGCCGAAGAAGAAGCGACTCCACGCTAGCTTAAGAACGTTTGAGGTGGGCATTACTTTTACTATACGTATATAGAGATCCCCTGCGTGTCGTAGGCCTCTTATACGAATATATGCATGAGATGATTTTTAACTGTTAATTTCAGTTTATTATTATGCCCAAATGATAAATGACTCTTATGAAATGAAAATGGAATGTTTATGAAATGAAATGAAATGTTTATGAAATGATTGACTGCCAAAAATGTTTATGTTTTACGTATGTATCCTATCTGTGTTGGTTCGCCAACTTTAAAGGAAATCCAATTGGGATCCTATGCTAGACAAAGGTCGCTAGCTAGGGTTAACGTGTACACTTATGGAGACTGCGAGTCGCTTGCGACCGGTCTTGGCGTCCGTGGTAAGGAGGCCTCCTTCCCGGCGCGTGACAGAAAGGAACAGATATGGATCATATGAAGAAAAATGGGTCGGCCGGCCAATCTTATGAAAATGAAAGAAATGTTTTAGTAAGCGCAGGACTTTCAAGAAAACCCCTGTGTGTTACTGTTGGCAGTTCAATTTATATATGTTATGCATGATTGTATTTTCGGCATATGTCCACTGAGTATTTTTATACTCAACCCTGCATGTATTTCTAAATGTGCAGGTTGAGCAGTTGATGGAATGGAATGGTGTTGAGCGGGTGTTCATTTGATCATTTCAAGAAATGTAACCTTGAGTATACATCTTCATATGCATATCTTACACGTTTTCCGCTGCAAAACACTTTGATTAGGATAACTCTATGTTATGAAGTTGTGACACGTGATATTGGGTAACCCACCTTAATCAGTTCTCCTTTATGTGTATGTGTTATAAGTATCCAAATGATCATATATGATCCTAGCATTTTATCTATATGTGACATTTCCATATACTTTAATGTTAAGTAATTATCCATTTCCGTTTCCACTCATTAATTCTCATCCCAAGTCATAATCCCGGCTAAACCGTCATTAAGGGTAGCGGGCTGTGACAGATAGGGGGTGATGAAGTCTACGGGGATCTTTGTGTGGTGAATATCATAGTAGGTTGTGATAAAGAAGGGATGATATTGTATTACTATTTACTCTTATAAGCTCTAGAAAGTTGTTGAAAAAAGAAAAAAAAAAGAAAAGAAAAAAAAGAGAAAGAGAAAAAAGTGTGAAGTCGAGTGTTTATTGAGAAATTTGTTTAGAAAATCGACTTTATGTGTTGGAAATAAATGGAGAGCATAAAAGAGTGTTGAGTTATGTTGTGTGATGATTAAATCCATTGGTTGGAGTTGATTATGGTGACATAGTTTGGTGGAAGATGGAATTTATTCCATACTTGCTTTGTGAAGTTATAAGGTTGGTGTTCTTAATTTATTTGAGTCACTTAGCCTATATTTCCCTACCTTAACCAATGTCCCTACATTATAACCCGAAGAAAAAGACCTTTTTGATCTTAGTCCTGGCACATTTTTAGCGATGGAGATTGTAGACGATTGACAAGTCTATGGTAAGTGATCTATATTGTATTGAATTCGATGAGAGTATACACGTCCTATTCCATCAAATTGAGAGTTGAGTGATACACATACCTTGTGAGATTCAATTGTTTGGAATGTCAAGGTTGATTTTGCTATAGGTTGTGTTTATTGGTGAATTTTGTGCTTAATTATTGAGGATTTGAGAATTCTATCATTCTTTATTATTCGGAGGCATCGATGAGCTAGATTTCTTACCCATTCGTGTTATTGATTGTGTTCTTCTCATTATTCGAGGACGAACAATAGCTTAAGTTTGGGGGAGTTGATAACACTCATGTTTCCATTGTTTTTAGTGTTCATATGATGTTAATTTTATAGGAAATTGAGTGTTGGATGATTGTTTTGTGCTTAAATTGTTTTATCTTGTGAAATATGTTACTTGCTTGTACTTTGATGATTTTTACAGAAATATGGAGTGCGAATTTGGACCAATGCTCTTAATGAAACTTGTAGATCGTCTCGATACGAGTTCGTATGCGCAAAAGGTTTGCAAATCCGAGTTCGAACGAGGAAGATATGGCCGAAACAAGAAGGTCGCGCGCAGCAGTGAATAGTGCCCGACGGGAATTTCCGAATTTTCGGGATTTTGCGGGATTTTCGGATTTTATCAGTATTTTCGAGCTCTGTACTGTATTTATCTTCTGTGCCTATATATAGGTCCTTTTCCTGACCTAATAGACACATATCTTTACCTCTCTTTATTTCTTTTCTTCTTCTTTTTATTTTTAGACTTAGAATTTTATTGCTTCCATACATTAGCTTTATTTTTACTGCAAGATTTCAGCTGCCATTCAACATTCATTCCGGGTTTTATTTAATTTAGTTTTTATTATTGCTTTCTTTTAAATTATGTTTATGCTTTCTTTTGCTATGTCTGGCTAGTTTCGTTTAGCTGATTTTAGGGTCTGTAAATAGTTGATTGAATTTATGTGATTTATTTGTTAATACCTTTGTGCCTTCCAGTTTATTATTCATAATTCCTGGTGTTTGATTTCTTGTGGATTATCTGGCGAATAATTTGCATGTGTAGCTATTCGGTTTGAGACCTAACGGAGATAACTGTTTAGCGGATTCAGGAATGTATGATATGATTTTAACCTTGAGACCTAGCGGAGATAGGTGGATCATAGAGAGCTATTCTTAGGAGCTATTGGGAGTTAGTAGATTTTCTTGAGACCTAACGGAGATAGATAATTTACTAATCTACGATCGTTGCTGCTCTAGCGAGAGTGATTGATTAATTAAGTGATCTCTCATCATAACTGGATTAAACTGGTACATAGGATTAATAGATTAATTGCGTAGATTTAATTAATGAACTTACTACCCCAGGATCAGCTGTTTTTCCTTATTTGATTTTTCTACGTGCTTTTATTTGCTACTGTTTGAGTTTAGTTCTAGTTAAATCCTCCTTACTTTCTGTTGCCTGTCTACTGTTATAGTCTGTTTAGGAGATAGCTAGAGTTGTTTCGTTGTGTCAGTCCCTGTGGATACGATACTCGATTACTTGTTGCTTGCTACAATTACCTGTGTTAGTTGCAGTCATTCTTGTTGCTAATAAATTAGTGATCAGTAGACACAGTCCACAACATTTCTGATGCTCTTATGTTGATCAGACACAATTAAGAGACCATCAAGCTGACCAAAGCAAGTCCTCAGTCGGTGGAAGAACCAAGTCCAAGACTCGTCATTCTCAATTGGACCAATCCCAACTGCGAGAGAAAATACGCCTTCGTTTCCATCCTTTGTAATGATGACAAACAAAATGCCTCTATTCATTCCCTTCAGATAAGTCCCATCTACGACGATGACCGGTCTAAAGTAACTCCCGAAGGCAGCTACCCTTCGTCCAAGAGCAACAAACATATACTGGAACTCGCCATCACCATTCGTCTCAATGTCATATAACGTGTCGGGATTACTCAATCTTAGCATATACAAATATGATGGGAGCATCTGATAGGAGTTGTCAAAATTACCATACATAATCTCAATCGCGATGTTTCTTGCTTGGAGAGTGAAGCTGTAATTGATCTCAATGCAAAATAAGCGCTGCATCTCTAAAATCACATCCTTTAGCTTCAACACGACCTTGTCACCGACCAATTTCCGTGCAAAATACTTTCCAACGACCTTCACCGGAATCTATCTCGGAGCAGTGCGATTCAAATCTGTGTGGCAGGTATGATCCTTCACCAACTTAATCACTCTCCAAATCGACGCATTCTGAACGGCTCGTAGCTTGAACGAACAATCGCTGTTATGCTTGCAAACAAACCCCAAATGTGTCTTGCTTGATCGATCCACGACGTACTCCATATGATTCTCCATATGATAGAGTCCCACAACAATCGCCCAACTCATCTTTCGTTCAAAATAGAGCACCCACTTATAATATCCCGCTTTCCAGTACATTAGGTTCTTCCCAACCTAATGGCAGCGCAACGTCAAATCAAGGAGTGGAATCTTCCAATGACGTAGCTTAGGCCCCGCTTGCTTAACTCCGCCATGAGGCTCGACACTGAGGTGATGCTCCGAATTGAAGTTGTGAGGCCCTGTTTGTCTCCAAGCTTCTTATTCAGTCGTCACTGAATCCAATATCTCCCTGCGTCGTCTCTCATCTTCTTCTCCATCCGAAGAGTCGGACTTCTCTTCTTGCGAAGATGATTCATCGTTGCGATTATCATGTATCAGGATACTTCTTCCTGCGTCCATATCAGTAGACCGCTATGAATCATAATATCTCGCCTCATTGTGAGGATCCACAGCTGGAGATTGTTTGCCCTTCTCAATCACGTATACAATCAGATATCTATTTTACTTGGAAATCAGATGGTTCAAATCCGAATTAGCCTTCAACACCACTTTTATTTTTCTCCCTTCGTCGGTGGTCGATGTGTAGAAAAGCATATAAGTAGATCGACCATTCTCGTCTAATTGCTTGTGCACCTCCCACATCAAATTAGAATGACAACTCTTCCTTGGACATGTATACAACAACCTCATCACCGCCTACATACTCGGCTCTGTCCCACTAACCACTATATCATATAACGATCGCTTGAAACGACAAAAATATACAATCAAATACACAAAACAAGAAACCGTGTACATAAAACCATAAACAATATATACAGCAATGCTTGAAAACTGATTTAATTTGCGTACATAGTGTTTTAGATGATTTGATAAGTCCAAAACATGTAATAAGTCATATATATAAAATAAATAACGAAATAAACAACACAAAATCAAGACAAATGAAACCGTACACTCAGGAACACAACCGTGCACGGTTTAGTACATGGTTTCATGCACGGTTAGATTTTAATGTTGAAATGTCGTTGGTTCAGTCCTAAACATTAACATAATACTCCACATTAATTTACACATCAATTAAACATATAAAAATCCAACCGTGTACGGTAGAACAGAAACTGTGCACCCTTGAAATGACAAACAAATTGAATCTTTCACACACCTTTCGTATTATAAGCCCTCGGATGAATTTATTCTAATTTTTTTAGTAACCGTGTACTGGTCGTGCAATATGTAGGATTTTCTTGCTTTTATTTTTGAATCTATAATGAATGAACTCAATTTGTTGGTGTATTCACTTATTCCCACAGTCTACTAACTACTGTTAGGTCCGGAGGGTCTCGAATAGGTGTATGGGGAGGAGGAATACACCTATGGGCTATTTTTCTCCTCTAAAATAGAGGGATCTCAAGATAGAGATCAAAACGAAACTTTACACGCAAACTATGACACCTGTTAACTGAAAGGAGTTTTGACCAACAGGGTTGACGACTGATACTGAAAACACTTCAGTAAGGAGTTATCAGTTAAGTTACTGGAACTTAACTGATGCACGTAAGGGCTTCAGTCGAGTTTTCTAAAACAGAGATGATAACATTCTTCTTGACTATCAGAGGATAGATCAGTCAGACTGATATCATACGCAGCGGAAATAACTTTGTTTCGTAATAGCCTCGGTTGAGCACATTGTTAGTCTTAGGTTTCTCTTTGCAGTTATTCAGTATTCAGCTTATCAAAAGTAAGAACATAAGTAAGTATGTAAAATTGAAACCTGTAAATAACACAGAGACTTTTACGTGGTTCGGAAAACACTTTCCAACATCCACGGTCGGTTGATCAGACCAACAATCCACTCCGCAAGTGCTTAACTGGTGCACTGCAAATTGAACCGTGTGCTTGCCGGGTACACACAACCGTACCACTGAAGATTCCACTCTTCAGTACCCACACTTCACTCGTGTCGGATTTCTCACTCCTAGCACAACCCGTGCTAAGATCTCTCAGAGTCAGAGTACCTTCCTGAACTCCGAATCACTCAAACACTCTACTCTTTCTTTTCGAAAGGAGGTTTGAACACTTGCCAACTATACTTCAAAGAACAAGTTCTTTGGAGCAAGTTTGACCTTGGCTTCTGGGTAAACAGAGGTTTGCCTAAGGTCTAAGAGAATGTGTGTAATCAGCAGTGACTGATTTTTGGCTTTGGAATTCTCTTCTTCGATTCAAGCTTTGGGGAGGTTAAGCTTTGAGCTGAGTAGCAATTTTGGCAGAGCTTCAGCTTATGTCGTTGAATCGGTGAAAATTGAAGTGATCCTCGAACGCTATTTATAGGAGAGGTCTTGAATAGATCTGTTGGCAGAGAACGTCTTTAAGATTTCTTCCGTTGGAGAGCATTTTGAATTTGGGCTAAGGCTTCAATCTTCGAGGTTCCTTGTTTGGTGGGAACGACTATCTTGATGGGCAGGAGATGCAACGTCTCTGATAAAGTAGCCACCAAATAGGAATGACCTCTGCAGAGAGGGATGTGTTGGATTTGTATACTGAAAGCAAGAATGTTTTATGCTTGTATACAATGTTTCCTAAGTTCACTATCTAATCTCCTATCTGATTGTGTTCATGATTGCATATGTATGTTCTTTATCTCTGTATAAGTAGGTTATATGGTGTGTTGTAGATCACAGAAGACCATATAATTGGAATAACCTTAAGAGATATAATATGATCACAGCCGAAATAACTCTAGGACAAGTTATTGGTTTAGGCTGCAGTATAGATGGAAGTAGTTTGTCTTGGCTACTTGTCTATACTGGTACGTCATTACGTATTGATAGGACCACAGTTTGAGATGTATTCTTCTATCTGACTTAAGTGAAGAATCAAGATCTCGGTGACTTATAAATCTTAATACTAATAAGTATTCAGATATATATATTAATTCGTATATCACTTTGACTTACTATGGGTGAAAGTCATATACTAACTCGAGTACTCTGTATCTTGGGTGATAGCGGTTAATATATGATATTTGATTATCTGTATTAGTACCCGTATCCGGTATAGGATAATGGCATCCCCTTAAGGAGCTCAATAAGGTTTATTGCGCTAAACCCTGCAGGTTGATTAAGTTCAGGCGCAATAATAAAGTTTGAGTGGTACTGCTTAAGGATTTATAAAGAGATTAATTAATTTAAGCTGTCAGAGCTCTAATTAATTAATGGATGTCGGATATTTTAAATACGGAGATTTAATAAGTCTAAATACAAGCCCCGACTCATCACCGGCAATAAAGGGGTAAGTCAGTATCGGTTCTCTAGTGGAATGAACTGATATTTATAAATTAATTATGGTCTGGGCTGACCATAGATAAATTAATTTATTTGAGGCCCATCTTTATTCCTTGTATCTGGTCCCTAGACTGGCCCAATGTCTCCTAGCCCTAGAAGGAGAGAAAGACGCCTACTACACTTATTCTGTGCCCACACGTATTTAATTTTATTTAAATACAGCTGTCAGCTCTCAGGAAAATACACTGATAAAATATTAGGGTTTTGAGAGCTGTGGGGCGCAGGGAAGAAAAACGTGTGGGACTTATTTCTCTCTTGGGACTTTCATAGATTGTTGTCCATCCAACGGTGAAAGCTGAGCGGGATACAGTCGAGAAGATCAGAGCTGGAGTCAGATTTTCGCAGGAAACCAAGTTCTGGCAGTCTCCGTAAAACGGCCATAACTTCCTCCACAGAACTCCGATTCAGACGAATCAGGCGGCCACGGAAAGCTCTCTCGAAGACGAAGAAGTCGTATTTCTGGGCGAAATACGATTTGAGGACGTTTGAGGCTTCAAACGAAGGCTTGAAGCTGACTGGTCTGTTCAGATGCGAATCTGCGAATTCTTCTGAATTCTTCAGGTATTTCTGAACTCCAACGTGCAGCTGTTAAATTCATAGGAGCATGTTAGGATTAATCGTTGTATGATAAATCAATAATAATCCAAGAAACGATCATCGGGCAAAGCGGAACGTTAATTCAGTTTAATATTCCTTCAGTTGGTATCAGAGCCCAGGATTAATTTCTTGGCTCTATTATTAATTTATGTACGATTAATAATGTGCGTTGTTTTTACTGTTGTTGTTCTTCGTGGCTTGTTGATTCGTGGGATACGTCGTTTGACGTTGTAATCGTTTTTCACCGCGAGAAAATCCGTGGTTAGATTAGGATTTCAAGTTGTTTTTGTTTTTCCGTTGTAATGTATAAAATTGAAAATCGAGACGAAGACGACGACGAATCAACATCGAATGAACGGAGGTTGGAGAGCCGGAGGCAGGGCGGGCCTTACGCGGGCTGCCGCTGCGCGCCGGGCGATTGCTGTGCGCGCCGGGTGGTTGCTGTGCGCGCCGGGCGGTTGTGGTGCGCGCCGGGCGACTGTCGCTGCGGGCCGGGCGATTGCTGTGCGCGCCGGGTGGTTGCTGTGCGCGCCGGGCGGTTGTGGTGCGCGCCGGGCGACTGCCGCTGCGTGCCGGGCGATTGCTGTGCGCGCCGGGCGATTGCTGTGCGCGCCGGGTGGTTGCTGTGCGCGCCGGGCGGTTGCGGTGCGCGCCGGGCGACTGCCGCTGCGTGCCGGGCGGTTGCTGTGCGCGCCGGGCTGCTGCTGCTGCGCGCCGGGAGGCTGCTGCTGCTGCACGCCGGGCTGCTGCTGCTGCGCGCCGGGAGGCTGCTGCTGCACGCCGGGGCTGCGCGCCGGGCTACTGCGCGCCGGGCTGCTGCTGCCGAGCGCCGGGGCGGCTGCTGTGGGAGGTGGCGGCTGCGTATCTCAAACCCTAGGGGGCCCAAACCCTAATTCCAAAGACGGGCCTAAAGTGTTTGGGCCAAAGTTTTGTTTTTTGGTTTTCTTTTCTGTTTTAAATGTAATAGATTAGAAGTTGGGATTCCACGAATGGGTCACGAAGAATTTATTTCTGTTCTTTGCATGCCGTGGTGTTAATCCTTTATGCTCTTTGCATGTTGTTTTGTCTTTGCTTGTTAATATGTGTTTATTAACTGCGCTTAGACAAGCATGCTAGGTTTATCGTTTTCTTAAGCATGTTTTAGAATTCTGCGAGCATGTTTTACATGTTGCGTTCTAGATGAGCATGTTTAGGATTATGTGTTGAGCATGATCAAACCTTTTGAAAGAAAAAAGACTAAGCTTAATAATTTTATGGATGATTAAAATTATTTAGATTTCCACAAGCGGTCTCTAGACAAAGTGATTAGCAATATGAGTAACGGTCCACCCCACGTGGCTTACTTCATGTTTGTTCTTTCATAAGTTTGTCAGATGAGGTTTCTATAAAAATATTTAAATCCATTAAAGTAGTGGGAGTTATGCAGTAACGGTCCACCCCACGTGGCTTACTCGTATAATTTTTCACGAGTACTTTAGATGATGGATTTAAATAAGATAACTAAGAAATTAAATTGAATGCGGCATGGTCCGAGTGAGTATGTCAAAATTCGAGAATTTAATTTCAAAGTTAAATTGTGGTTATTTCTAGTTAGTTTTATTCTTAAAATTATGTAGACCTCCACATGCGGTCTCTAGACAAAGTGTTTAGTAATATGAGTAACGGTCCACCCCACGTGGCTTACTTCATATCTGTTTCTCATAAGTTTGTCAGAAGAGGTTTCTATAAAAAATATTTAAACCATTAAAGTAGTGGGAGTTATGCAGTAACGGTCCACCCCACGTGGCTTACTTGTGTAATTTTCATAAGTACTTTGGAGAATGGTATTAAATAAGATAACCAAGAAAATTAAATTGAAAGCGACATGGTCCGCGTGAGTATGTTAATTTCGAGAATTTAATTTTCAAGGTTAAAATGTGGTTATTGCTTAGATATCATATCAAGTACAATGTACAACTCCCCCACGGAGTCCCTTCTTGATGATGATATGGTCTAGTCAAGGTGCCAACTATTAATTTCTTTTGTCAAAAGGTTAAGTTGACATGGATAGAAATTAAATGACTAGGTAAATAGTCTGGTTGAGGAGTTCGTGTGTAACTGTCCACCCCACGTGGCTTACATATGGAATTCTTTGAGCCGTTGGAGGTTTCACTAATATTGTTTTATCAAAAGGTTACAATATTATTGTTACGAACTATATGCGTTCATGTTCTTACATGTTTAATTTTGTTTACTTTCAGATATGTCTATGTCTCCTGTTTCTTTATTCTTGCACAAAGTCTTTTAACCGGTCCACATATATAAAATGGAAACGCAGTTTTTGGATTTTTATCTTTATCACAAACTAACACAATTTTTGTGTTGCTTACTACTCCACGTTCTATTGGTCCGAATAATGAGTCAACTGATGAGAAAAATGAATTACATAAAAGGTGACATAAGGCGAATAATGTGGCTATATGCTATATTATGAGTATAATGTCACAAACCTTGTAGCTCCAACATCAGGGCATGGACGATGCTATTAGCATCATGCTGAATCTCAAGAAAGTGTTCGGAGAGTTGAACTGAGCTACTCATTTAAATTTGATGAGAGTAATCTTGTTATTTTTATGAGTGAGCACAACTCAGTGCACGAGCATGTCATGCAAATTTTTTTGACGGACTTGACTTGCTCAGTGGGAGTATCGACGGTGAGGCAAAAGTCGATATTATCCTGAACTTTCTTCCCAAGTCTTTTAATTAAGAACTTCCGCCTCAATGCTGTTATGAGCAAGAAAGATAATACTTCTTTTAAGTTGTTGAATGCTCTAGTTACGGCTAAGGAAGTTGTGGAAAAGAGATGTGCAAGCACTTGTTATTGCCAAAGGAGAGCCATCTTCTTCGTCGAATGACGGGAAGAAGAAGGGTCCAAGGGGCAAGAAAGACAAGGGAAATAGTGGGAGTAGTGGTGTGATAAGATTGGGTATTGGAGATTTCTTCTTTCAATACTCAAGGCAAAGGGTTAAGGTACTTCACTTGCTATAGTAACTGAGACATATCAGCTCATTTTCTACTCAGTTGTGAGTAGTGGATAACGAGAGAAACTGATAACGATTGTTACACCTTGCATGGCTTTTTATAAGCTAACAAGGAAGCTGAGAAGTGATGAGATGATTGTTTTCGTAGGCAACGTGACTAGAGTCACAGTTGTTGCAATGGGAGACTTGTCTTTAAATCTTAAAGACAAAGTTTAGTTTTGAGAGTTCCTTATCATGTTCCAAAATTTTGAATAGATGGATCTTATGTCATTTTTGATAGTGGTGTTTTCTATCATAAGAAATGACAAAGTTGTCTATTCCGGTATTTTGAACATCTCTCTTCATACTATAACTTGTCTACAAAATACCTTTATATTGCATTTACATCATCGAACAAAAGAAAGAGAAAAGTTAAGGCTAATCTCTCATGAGGATCTTACACATATATTGATACCCTAGATTAGGTCACATCTATCTTAACAGGATCCAAAGGCTCGTGTCTAAATAGTACATTGGATTTAATCCAGGTTGTACCATTTGGAACCTGCGAATCCTGTATAGAGGAAAAGATGGAGACCGGGTCATTCATGGCAAAGGGGATAAAGGGCTAATAATGTGTTAGGAATGATCTTTTCTGATTCATTGTCAGTGTTTGGGATTCCAACCCAGTTTACTACACCGTGTAATCCCTATATAAGATGGTGTGGTGGAGAGAAGAAATAGGTCACTCTTGGAAAAATATGTTCGATGATGAGTTATGTATCTTTGCAATTAGTCCTAAAGAATCAGAAGGTGGTTATTAGCAATGACACACGATTCTTAGAAGTGGACTATGAGAATAATCACTAATCCAAGTCAGATAGTGTGCTTCAAGAAATTGAAGACATTAGACAGGCGATTCCATCACCCAAGCCAAGTGTGCAAGAGTTTTGTACCACAAGACACTGCACGCACTGTTGACACACATGTGCCACCACAGATCCATTGTAGTGGGAGGGTTGTGGGACAACCCGATCGATTTATGTTCTTGGGAGAATCTTTGGATTCAGTCCCTGGTTGTGAATATAAGAGAATCGACCCAGATATCTACTTGGAATTAGTGGAAGACGAGAATGTAGATTTCTGGCACGCCTCAATGGAGCAATCCATTAAGAATATGGTTGTATACTAAGAAAATCTTGCTACCAGAATGCCGTAAAGTCATAGGTTGCAAGTGAGTATACAAGAGAATGATAAGTCCGAATGAGCAAGGTCGTAGCTTTTAAAGCTAGACTGGTGGCGAAAGGTTATGCCCAGTGTGAAGGTATAGGTTATGATGATATTTTCGCCAGTGCCATGCTCAGAACATTCGGATCATTTTACCCATAGCAGCTCACTTAAACCATCGAGGTTACGTGAGGGAGGGAGAGAAACATCTCGTGTCAATCGCTCTCGTGTCATCGGTGATGTGGTTTATCTTGCATTTTATGTAAACAATATCCTCCTAATTGGCGACAATATGGAGCTATTGTTAAGACATAAAGTAATGGTTATCCGAACAGTCTCATATGAAAGACTAAGGAGGTACAGTATACATCTTTGTGATCAAAGTAATAAGGGATCACTAGAAAAGGATGTTGGGCTTATCTCGAGTGTCTTACATTGATACTGAGAATACTCGTTGTAGTATGAATACCGCCAAGAAAGGATTGCTAACTTTTAGATATGGCGTTCCTTTATCTAAAGACTATGTCTTAAGATGCCTATTAAGGTTGAGGAAATGAAGGCAGTATTCTACGTTTCCGCAGTAGATAGCTTCATGTATGGATTGCTATGTACGAGATCTTATATTTGCTATGCAGTTAGCATGATTGTAAGATATCAGTATAGTCCTAGTTAAGGACACTGAATTGTGGTAAATTATATTCTCAAGTCCCTGACTAGAGAATAAGGATAGTTTACCAGTTAGACAGTTTAGTTCCTTTTTGGATTATATGATTTCGGATTTCCAGGCTGACCGGAACAAAGAATAATTACCTCGAGCTATGTGTTTTTTTCTTGGGAGGTAAAACCTTTTGGTTTGACCACTACCTCCAGGATCTAAGGGTAATTCCTAGTTTGCGTGGGAGCATCACCTTCGTGATACCTCAAGTGCAGTTGCGAACTCTAAGGAATCCAAGAACCACAAGGGGTTAAACACATGGAGAGTAAGTACCAAGTTATACGATTATTCGTAAATCGAGGTTTTTGTGCTCAAAGAATAAATTCTCACATATTGGAGAAACCTACTGATCTTTCACAAAAGGCTTATCGCAAATGGTCATTGAAAGATGGGAATGCGATTGATGCCAGATTGATGCCACCCACTTAGGAAACTTTAAGTATAAGTGGGAGAAGTGTTAGGTGATTGGTAAATAGACGCATTGTATACTAAAAGTTTGCTTTAGTATAAGTGGGAGATTGTTGGATTTGTATACTGAAAGCAAGAATGTTTTATGCTTGTATACAATGTTTCCTAAGTTCACTATCTAATCTCCTATCTGATTGTGTTCATGATTGCATATGTATGTTCTTTATCTCTGTATAAGTAGGTTATATGGTGTGTTGTAGATCACAGAAGACCATATAATTGGAATAACCTTAAGAGATATAATATGATCACAGCCGAAATAACTCTAGGACAAGTTATTGGTTTAGGCTGCAGTATAGATGGAAGTAGTTTGTCTTGGCTACTTGTCTATACTGGTACGTCATTACGTATTGATAGGACCACAGTTTGAGATGTATTCTTCTATCTGACTTAAGTGAAGAATCAAGATCTCGGTGACTTATAAATCTTAATACTAATAAGTATTCAGATATATATATTAATTCGTATATCACTTTGACTTACTATGGGTGAAAGTCATATACTAACTCGAGTACTCTGTATCTTGGGTGATAGCGGTTAATATATGATATTTGATTATCTGTATTAGTACCCGTATCCGGTATAGGATAATGGCATCCCCTTAAGGAGCTCAATAAGGTTTATTGCGCTAAACCCTGCAGGTTGATTAAGTTCAGGCGCAATAATAAAGTTTGAGTGGTACTGCTTAAGGATTTATAAAGAGATTAATTAATTTAAGCTGTCAGAGCTCTAATTAATTAATGGATGTCGGATATTTTAAATACGGAGATTTAATAAGTCTAAATACAAGCCCCGACTCATCACCGGCAATAAAGGGGTAAGTCAGTATCGGTTCTCTAGTGGAATGAACTGATATTTATAAATTAATTATGGTCTGGGCTGACCATAGATAAATTAATTTATTTGAGGCCCATCTTTATTCCTTGTATCTGGTCCCTAGACTGGCCCAATGTCTCCTAGCCCTAGAAGGAGAGAAAGACGCCTACTACACTTATTCTGTGCCCACACGTATTTAATTTTATTTAAATACAGCTGTCAGCTCTCAGGAAAATACACTGATAAAATATTAGGGTTTTGAGAGCTGTGGGGCGCAGGGAAGAAAAACGTGTGGGACTTATTTCTCTCTTGGGACTTTCATAGATCGTTGTCCATCCAACGGTGAAAGCTGAGCGGGATACAGTCGAGAAGATCAGAGCTGGAGTCAGATTTTCGCAGGAAACCAAGTTCTGGCAGTCTCCGTAAAACGGCCATAACTTCCTCCACAGAACTCCGATTCAGACGAATCAGGCGGCCACGGAAAGCTCTCTCGAAGACGAAGAAGTCGTATTTCTGGGCGAAATACGATTTGAGGACGTTTGAGGCTTCAAACGAAGGCTTGAAGCTGACTGGTCTGTTCAGATGCGAATCTGCGAATTCTTCTGAATTCTTCAGGTATTTCTGAACTCCAACGTGCAGCTGTTAAATTCATAGGAGCATGTTAGGATTAATCGTTGTATGATAAATCAATAATAATCCAAGAAACGATCATCGGGCAAAGCGGAACGTTAATTCAGTTTAATATTCCTTCAGGATGATCCTGAGATCTCTGCATTTAATGCGGCTGTACTTTTTGGATTATGTGGCTTTCTTTGAACGTTGGAAGTTCAGTCCGAGGAAGAATGTTTAACTGATACTTGACTTTAGTATCAGTTCGCTGAGTCCACGCGACACGCATTAAGTACTCAGTTCCGAACTGATTCTTCAACTGACACTTCAGTTGGTATCTTCAGTCTTCAGTCTTCAATCCTTCATCCTTCAGTCTTCAGAACCGCACGCTAAATTAGAAACGAACTCTAACACTTGAGTTCAAACCGTTCTATTCTATTACAATTAAGACCTATGGATTTTGGTATCATCAAAACAAGGATTAGGATATTCCACAAGGTTCCCAACAACTACACAACAACATTTTACATGAAATAAATGTGTATTTATTGAATAAAATACTTTTTGTAGTTTGCTCGTTCTTTTCGATTTTCAGCTTGAGTTTTGTATTGAGAGGGAGCAACAACCGAAATAAATGTTTCGGCCATTAATGTTTGAGTGTAAGTAAGTTTCAGCCATTCATGTTTGAGTGTAAGTTTCGGCCATTAATGCTTGAGTTTTAAGGTTTCAGCAACAAATAAAGTGAATTTGTTGTAAGTGGGTTTTAAACCTCACATAAAATCATAGATAGTGAAGCAAGCGTGAGTTTTGTGATGAGTATCAGATTTTACATGTTTTTTTAAATCAAAAATAAATTAGATGTCAACATCATTCACTTTATTAACTTGTCATAAGGATATCTAAGTTATTTTACTCCAAAATGGCTAGCCAAACTCATACTTTTATGGGTGTGTATATTAATCTCATATACTTTATGAAATATGCTATTGTCATGTATTACCACATAAAATAAATTAAGTTATTTTATTTTATTCTTCCGCGAATCATATTGATTTAAAATTAATATATTTTATGCATTTAAAATGTGTAAAATTTAAAGAGTATTTATTTTTAAACGATTTCGATTTTAATCAAGTATTGAGCGATAATGAGCCGTAGAAGAGGCCAATGGATGGGCTGATTTTTGTGAGGCTTGGGCCAATTTTTAAGCCTTGATTTTACGTTAAAATTCAGCCCATATTACTAGCCCAAACCCATGGATTTTGAACCATCATTTTTAATTCAAATTAGCCAACATGTGGTAGCCACCGCCCCTCCCCCCTCACCACCCCAATTTTCGTCCACCCCTTTCCCTATAACATTAGTTGGCTGAAAATCTTCTCCAACACTCTTCACTTTCCCTCTAAAAAGTCAAAAGTTCTCTCCCTCCCCTCTCGTTTTCAGCTTTCTCTTCCACCACCACTCTCACAAGTTCTTCTCCCACCATCTCACCCTTCATAGAACCCCCTTAAAGCTCCAAGTGAAGTAGGAAACAAGGAAAGGACGTGAGAAGGATAGGGCATAAAGTTTTAGAGTGAAGTTATAAGTTACAAGAGTGAGTCTCATTTTTTTTTAATTCTGAAATGGGCATGTATCCATTGAGTTTTTACATAGATATGGTGTATATTTTGTGATGGTATGTATTATCGACTTGGATGATAATTTTGATGAATTTTTGTGGGCTAGAAACTATGTATGAGGTGAAGTTGAAAATCTGCCATAGGCTCATTGTTTCGGCAGTGTTTTGCAAGGCAATTCCCACCGATCAAATACTTCCCAAAAATTCAAAATTTTTTACAGAGTGACCTTTTCATAAGTCTAATGCATTGTGGAAAATGTGTAGATTTTTCTGAGTTCTTGAGAATATTCTGCAATTTTTCAAATATTATTGGCTGATTTGAATTCAGTTTTAGTGGACAAACTTCAAAGGGACATAAGTCCAGTTTCAATCGGTAAAAACTTTTGAACCTTGGATATGTTATTCTAGAGTCTCATAGCTTTCTTTTGACACTGCCCTCACCATTTTTGGGTGAGGGTGCCGAAGCCCGTTGTCAAGATTTTGGGTGATATTTGTAATTTTCTATGCCCTGCAATCAAGATCAGTTAATGGCAAGTATAGGGTCGAACCCACAGGGAATCGGTGTAGCTCAGTACTTAGTGTCACAGTTTATATGGAGTTGCCCTCTCTGGGCAAAGGTGTCACTTGCCAGTACTCTAGCAGAAACAGAATTTAAATCTACTCCAGGCAATATGTAAAAGCTGAAAATAAAACAAAAAAATATCAGTAATAAAGGAAACCTGGTCTGGGCATAGTCTAGGTATGGTATTGGGTAATTCATTCGATCATCGATACAAGGATTTTCACTGTGCTTTCATGTCTTTGGTTATGGGCCGTTGATCAATAGGTTGTGCCCCCATTGTCACGGTGTCACGTGCACGAGCCTACCCAGCCCTCATCCACGCCCTTCATGTTGGGTGGAGTGTACACCCCTCCTCCCTCTGCCCTGGTAGATTCCCCGCATCAAGCTGTAGTTGTGCGGGTATGCCCAGAATGCATTATGGCATAGCGGACCCAAATGGTCATAGGCATGCCTAGGGCATACTACCACCTCCTGTATTTGCCGCACTATGTGGAGCAGAAATTTCTCCAAACTCGAGCCCACATACTGCTTGTAACTTGGCCATGTCCAGAACATTACCGGCCACATAAGGTATCGGGTTTGCCCAAGTTGTGTTGAAATCAAGCTAAATATTTCGGGAACATGGTTGCACAATTATTAAGTTCATTTTAATCTCACGAATATTGATTACCCCATGCCAATCCTTAACTTAGCCCATATCAGGTATAAAAACTTAGCTACTCATAAACATGAAAGTAAAGGCAAAACAGAAATAAAAATAAAGCATACTTGATTAATAGATGTCTGGGCAAAAGTTAAAAGCGATCTTTGCCGGCTCCAACTCCGGGCAAAGCAAATAAAAACATAAAACTGAAATATAAATTGGCATATGGCCTTGTATCTGCCTCACACGCTCAAAACATATAAAATATGACTAAGAAACAAAATAAGGAAAGTGGCCGAGTAGGGGGTCAGCCTGGATTAGTGCACTCGCCGGAAACTCAAGGTGTCGAATAAACTTCTCCTTCTGGGCAGTGCATCCATATTTATAGAGAAGGCATGGGCTAGGGCTTGGCCCAGAATCAGGCACCGGCTGGGCTAGGGCTATGTGGTCGGTTCTTTCCTTACACGGCGTGCCCTAGAATCTGCAGATCCTCTGGGTATGGCAAGATATGGTATGGGAAAGGTAAGGGATCTCCTTCCTTTTTTGGACCCGTGGGCAGATGTACCTTGCCTTTGCCTGTGTACGCCAGTTGTGCCCATATGCAAACTTCTCTCTTGGCCTCCTTTCATTTGCCTTTGTTCCCTCGTCCTCTGATCACGTCTTTGTCATCTGGGCATTCCGCCCAAATACGACCCGATCCAGCACGGTACTCGATATGGGCAAATCGTAGGCTTTGCCTCTGTATGAACTCGGGTACTTGCCTCTCTTGCAGAATGGAGCCTGTTCTGTCCCTGTACAATCCTGCACACTTCTGTGCCCCAGGCACAAACACACACACAAACATGCAAAAAGACTTGATCTAGACCTAAAACAGACTAAAAAAGAGCATGAAAACTGGGCTCGTTAGAGGGAAACAACTGGTGAAAATTTAAGAAGTTTGGTGCTTATCCAATGAACCTCCCAGTAGGTTCAGAACTCATTTTTTTGAAAAATTATTTTTTGGCATAATGTGAATCTCTTTGTTAAATTTTAGTATTTTTGGTGAAACCTAAGTTCGTTTTTTCTTAATTATGTTATATGCTTGCCGAATTTGAACCCTAGTTGTGCACTGATGTTCAAGCATTGATATCTCATGAACCATGAAACTTTTGAGGTTGAATCGAAACTGGAGTAGCGTTATACACTTTTCCTAGTTTTCGAATTGACCTTTGGGGTCCCCAGTGATTAGGAGTAATCCCTACATCAGCGCTGAATATTTAATTAGAAGTTTATTTTTAATTATTAGTTACTCTATTTTCAATTAGCGTCATTGTTATTGTCTAAATAATTATTCTAGCGCAAGAAATATTTGGAGCGCCGCATTATCTTAGGAACTCTCCCAAATACGAGTAGAAGCTAAACACGTTCGTCAACACTGTAAAAGAGAAGGAGTAGCTTAAGTCGAAGTCTGCCAAAGAAAGTAATGCTCATCATCATTCCAAGCTGCAGGCAAATTGAGAGGATCCAGTGCCGCCAAATATATAATTCCCAGTGCTGAATGAAGAGACAAAGAGTTCGCGACAAAAGCTGCAAGTTAGTTATTAAGAAGAATATTTGATATTAGTGATTGTAACCCTAGTCCGTGCATGAAGAGTACGTGAATAGAGTTGAAATGCCTTTTTTACCCTCCGCGATGTAACTCTTATAAATAACGATAGTTCGTCATTTGTAAGACTCACGCTATCTTGAATAGAAGAATTCTCTCTGATTTTCTAAAAAGTGTTCTTCAAGTTTTTGAGTTTTTCATCGAATCACAAACGATATTTCTGGTCCAGGTTTATTTCCTGATAGTATTTAATTAGTTTTACTTAGTGTGTTGATTTATGTTATATCAATTGGCGCCGTCTGTGGAAAAATCTGGGTTAAGACGTGAGAGTAGTTATAGATTTGCTGTTTTTTCCCTTACACTCGTTGAGAAGGGGTATTTCTTTATATGCGAATAATGTGTGTCCTTTTTTATCCGGCATTTTCCTCGCAAGTTTTTGTTGAGATATGTCTATCTGCTATGTTTTGGTTTATACTCTGTTTTGAGCGTTTATCTTTTTTGGTATCTATTAATACCATTTACTTCATGTTTTCTTGGCATGTGATTCGACGTTAATAGTTGATTTCGTTTGTTTACTAATGTCTTCTACTCCTTGAATGACCTTCTAACAATTGATAAACGAGCGTGATCTCATCAGAATACCTGAATAATACCACCAGAAATGGCGTAAATCTATAGTTTATTATTGGATTTCTAGAGGGTTTCGAGGATTATGGACAGAGGCTCTGTGTTTCTGGGTTTATTTCCTAGAAAAAAAACAAAAGCATACTTAGGAACATTCATGAGAGGGATCTGTTATTTGCCTTTTTCTTCTTGTTGAGGCCGTACGCTTGATCCGAAAATATTTATATGGGCTTCTGTTTATGGGCTTTCTTATTTACGCAGCGCATCCTTTAAGCGGAGAATTCGTTCAGCACAAGCATATCTATTATATTGTCTTATCTTATGATTTTTGCAACACAGGTACCAACCATGGACCCTGGCGACATCAATCGCGATTTAGTCAAGGACTTTGACAGCGCTGAGATCAATGTCAACACCAAGGCTGCAGGGACTTCTTCTGTGTTGGGAACTAATGTTACTGATTTCCCACCGCCGGGATTTACTACCATGAATGCAGCTTCACAAGGTTTAAATGTTCTGACTCCGAAGACAACTACTACTGCACTGAAATCATGTTTACAAGGGAATATGTTCCCCACCTCAACAGGAGGATTGATCAATGTTACCATGACAGAGCCAACGATGGCTATGTTTAACTATGCTGTAATGCGACAGATGATGGGAATTCCGTTCACTCCATTGGCACCGCAAGTACCCAGGATGGAAGAACCAACCACCAAGGCTGGACAGGGAATCACTGAAAATCTGGCTAAGACTCAGGCACCAAATCTCAGCATTGTACCGAGAAACGCTGCAAAATTCGATCTTCCCGATAGAAATATTGGCAAGGGAGAAGAAGGAAGGAGGTTCGTGACTCAAAGTGTAGAGCTGGAGGACGTTGGTGATTCCACCAGCAAAATTACCCATGCTTTGCTTAAGGACAAGTCGAACAAAGCTGATAAGTTACACGAAAAAGTATCATTCCTGCGTACACAATTGAAAAGTTTGGAGACAGCGCTGGAAGAGAAAACTCACAAAGCCGATGACCTTTCCGAACAAGATGAACAATCACACTCTAACCAGAGAGATAATCTACAAAAACGGCACAAGCCTACTGCCACTAAAGAAAACAAGTTCACCAAAAGAGGCAAGACAGTTATCACAACTGAATTCACACCACGACTTTGTCAAAGTCCATTCTCCGATGAAATCTTATCAGATGTACTACCCCGGAACTATAAACCTATCTCTTTGGACTATGATGGAACTTCGGACCCAGAAGTGCATATGGCCCGCTTTGAAGGACTTGTGATGCTACACCAATACACAGAAGGAATCAAATGCCGGATCTTTTCAACTACGTTATTAGGCGTTGCACAACAATGGTTTCGGAAACTGAAGCCGAATTCTATTCACTCGTTCGAGGATCTATACTTTGTTTTCATGAGACAATTCGCCAGTTCGAGAAAAGCAGAGAAGATAACTATGTCGCTTATGGATATGAGACAAGAATCACAAGAAATTTTGCGGGAATATGCAACTTGTTTCAACATGGTTGCATTGGAAGTACCCGAGGCTGAATCACAGATCAACGACTATGCTTTCGTGAGAGGACTAAAACCAGGGTCGTTTTTTGATGCTTTGCAAATAGCACCACCTCAGGATTTTGATGACATCATGTCTCAACTGCTCAAATATTTACAGTTAGAGGATGCTAAAGCTGCTAGGAAAGCTGAGACAGAATGTAATAGACCAAAGAGCGTAATTGAATGAAAAGTTTGATGGAGATAGTCTGAGAGCTACACTTGGATGTGTGATTTTCACATTGTGTGAATGCGTCCAAAGTAACATTCTTTTAAGAGTGGACTTTGAAAATGACCACTATATTATAATAAAAATAAAATTTGTCCACTAGAATAAAAAACTTAAAATTGGTCACATTTATCATTTTACCATTCACACAAAAAATTTAAAAAATTTATATTATATTATATTATAGTAGTGAATTTGAGTTTTAAAACTTTAAGCAATAATGTTGGTTGTGAATTCGAATTTTAAAGCTTGAATTCACAGCCAACACTAGCGAGTCAGTTGTGAATTCATCAAATTAGTTGTGAATTGAAGAACATTAACAACACAAACTCACTTCCACAACAATTGACAACACACAATCTCACATATTTGATTAAATCCACATCAATTTCTCCATCATGTTTTTTTCTACAAAATCAAACAATACTTAAAAAAAATAAAAAAATAAAAGTTGGAAAAAAAGAAGAAATACTACTTTTTTCAATAAATTAATAATAGTATTAAATAAAAAAAATTAAAAATCACGCTACGATGGGCTCGAACTAAGATCTTAAACATTAGGGTGCCTCCAACGGTTCCAAAATCCACTCAACAAACTAGCTCTTAGTTTCCTCAACATTTTTCAAAAATTCCAGTTGTTGTCGATGATGATGATGTTGTCGTCGTCGAAGTTGCTAAACCCACTGGAAAGGCAAAAGAGACAGGCGATTTGGACGCATGATGAAGACATTATTCTTGTAAAAGCTTGGTACAACACAAACACTGACTCCATTATTGGCAATCAACAAAAGAGAAGGGATTTTTGGGAGAAAATTGCTGCCTACTACAATGAGTGGAAGCCGGAGGGCACTATTGAGCGAACTTACTCGCTGGTAAAAAATCATTACTATAAAATCAATCCAGATATTAGTAAGTGGGCAGGTATTTACAATAAATTTTGGAGGAATCGAGCGAGCGAATTTGTGGATATGGCATGCTTTCTTTGGCGTCGCTGGAGCAAACAATGATATCAATGCTATTCATGGATCTCCATTATTTAATCAATTCCTTCATGGAAATGCCCCACCAGTTCAATTCATGGTGAATGGTCAGATTTATAACAAAGGATACTATCTGATAGATAGAATTTATCCAACTTGGGCTTCATTCGTCAAGAGTTACCCAGCACCAGTAGATCCGGTCAGACGAAAATTTGCGCAGAGACAAAAGGCTGCAAGAAAAGACGTCGAACGAGCGTTTGGAGTGCTACAAGCTCGTAGGGCAGTAGTTCGAAATCCCACGCGGTCTTATTTTAAGGAAAACCTTCACAATATAATGATCACATGTATTATTTTGCACAACATGATCATTGAGGATAAGGGTGAAGAAGCGGTCAATTGGTCTGACGAAGATGCGACTCCTCAGCAACCAATACCAATGGGTACTAATAATTGGGAAACATTTGAAAATTATCTCCAAAATCACAAGGATTTAACAAATAAACAAGCCCATCTCCAACTTCAACATGATTTGACACAACATATTTGAGCACAATTCAATACAACGGATGTATACAATTAAGTTATATTAATTTGAATTATTATGTTTATGTACTTTGAATTAGTGTACTTTTAATTTTTGCAATGTAATTTTAATTTTAGCATTGTAATTTTAATTTTAGTAATGTATTTTTAATTATTATTTAAAATTTTAAAGTTGATTTAATTTATTATATTAAATAATTAAAATATAAAATTTTAAATTAAGAATAAACCAAAATATATAAATATTATATTAACAATAATATAAATAAAATTAATTAGGAAACATATATAGATTATAAACAGAGTATGTATTATGGTGGGATCCTCAAATACTAAGAGAGTGGTTCCACTATGGAGCTACCCCATAGTGGTGCCACATATGCGCCACCTCAACAATTATCTCATTTTTCAACTACCTCATATCTTCTTCACTATACCACTACCTCACTTTTAACTATTCAATCCACTATGGTGCTGCTACCCAGCCTACCCATAGTGAATGCCACATGTGTGCCACCTCATCTACTACCTCCTTTTTCAACTACCTCATATTTTCTCCACTATAGCACTACCTCACTTTTAACTATTCATTCATGGACCACACTATCATTATTATTTTACCACCATATATATATATATATATATATATATATGTGTGTGTGTGTGTATTTAATTTTGTATTATATTTTATTTTAATAAAATTAATATAATTATATGAATAAATTAATTTATTTAAATAATATAATTTAATTTTAAAATTAATATAATTATACGAATAAACTATTTTATTTAAATGATAACATAGGATTTTAAAATTAATATAATTATGCTAACAAAAATTAAAATTCAAACGCACATTTTATTGAAAATTAATTGCTTACAACACACAACTAAAATTAAAAACACAAATACACACAACATCTTAATTTAAATACCAAATGACAAACTCAAAAAAAATTAATTATGACACTAATCATCGCCAAATCGCGCCCACACGTGCTCAACCAGATCGGATCGAAGTTGGTGATGTATTGTTTTGTCACGTACTCTAGCACCCCTTCTGAGGTACTCGTTGAATCCTCCTACCGAACCACGATTTATTTCCCCTGCAATATTGTTGCTCGACGTGCTTGGTTCATCTTCAACCCATTGGCTTGCCATTTCCCCTTCATCTTCAATTATCATATTATGTAAAATAATGCAAGCATACATAATGTCAGTGATGTTTTCTTTATACCAGAGGCGACTCGGACCTCTAATCATTTCCCAACGAGCTTGGAGAACCCCAAATGCACGTTCTACATCCTTCATCGCAGCTTCTTGCATTTTCTTGAACTTCCTTCTTTTTGGATCTTGAGGATGTTGGAAGCTCTTGACTAAAGTTGTCCACTCAGGATATATACCGTATGTTAAGTAGTATCCATGGGCATATTGCGTGCCATTTACTTTGAATGAGATGGAAGGCGCTTGCCCTTGCAGAACGTCGTTGAATAGTGGAGACTGATTAAGCACGTTTATATCATTGTTGGACCCTGCCACTCCAAAAAAAGCATGCCAGATCCACAAATCTTGATATGCAACCGCCTCAAGCATAATTGTTGGGACTCCATGATCGCCACGGGTGAATTGGCCTTTCCATGCCACTGGGGAATTTTTCCATGTCCAGTGCATACAATCAAGACTCCCGAGCATTCCAGGAAAGCCATCCCTCTGCTTGTGCATCTCCATCAAGCGCTGATAGTCATCAACGGTTGGCCGCCTCAAGTAGTGTCCGCCGAAAACCTCAATAACACCTCGGGAGAAGTGGCGCAAGCACTCGTACCCTATTGTGTCAGAAACCCGCAGGTACTCATCGTAGTGATCAGCTGGGCCACCATATGCCAACTGTCTAATCGCATTCGTGCATTTTTGTAGTGGCGTGAAACCTTTCTTCCCTGTGGCATCGGGTCTTTGTTGAAACCATGTGTTGTGGGCTTCCAAAGCATTCACTAAGCGAGTGAATAACTCTTTTCGCATTCGAAAATGCCGCCGAAATACATTGGGACCCCATGTTGGATTATCATCAAAATAATCCCGCATGAGTCGCTCGTGTGCTCCTTCCCGATCTCTTTGCACATATCTTCTCGTGTGAGGTGTGTTTGACGCTATTGCTCGAAGCACATGTTGATGGATACTATCATCCTCCATGTATTGGCACATGTACTCTTCCATAAAGGCTTCAGCTTCAGCTACAGCTGCAGATGCAGCTGTTTCTTCAACATCACATTCAGAAGAAGATGAAGACATAAGTCGTTTGTTTTGATGTTATGAAGATATATATTGGATATGAGAGAATTGTTCTTCGTAGATGATGAGAATGAAGTATATGGTACATATATTTATAATAACTAAGAGGTAACCGTTGGAGAAGGCAACGGTTACTTTCTAAATTAATATGACCGTTGGAGAAGGCAACGGTTACTTTCTAATTAATATGACCCTTCGAGAAGGCAACGGTTACTTTGGAAATTAATATGACCCTTCGAGAAATCAACTATTATTGAAACAAGTACATTTTATTGAAAGATAAATTTAACGGTTACACACAACACAGTTACAGAATTAAAAACAAATCCTAGTGGATACAAGATAACACAACTAATTATCATCTTCCCATTTTTTCAGTATCTTCTCGCAGTATTTTTTGTGCAAGTAAAACTGCATTTCTGTCATCCCTGATGTGTCCTTCATTCCGAGTTCATACTCTTTTAGACGTTGCCTCTCCTCATTCAGACGTTGTTCCTCCTTTTTTAGAAGTTGTTCATTTTTTTATAAGCGTATTTTCTTCCATTATACGTATGTATTTTGCTGCATGGTTTCATGCTCTTTTGCAACTTCACGCAGTGCATCGAGGTCATCTTTTTTCCCCTTTTCCTTCTCCTTTCTCTTTGCCGCTTTATGCCCCATTGGGTGACTCGTGGGAGTTTCTTCAGCTGTAGAAGATGATGTGTAGGCGCCTCCTTCTGTATTTTTGGTTCTCTTGGATGCTTGAACATTTCCTTGCACCTCGGCAAACTTGGGAACTTCTTTCAACAGTTTCCAAACTCCAACATATTTAAAACCTTTTGTACCGTGATGCTGCTTGTATTCTGTTTGTGCCATCTCCATAATATCAGCATCATTTGCACCGCTCTTCCAGATGCTTGCAATCCTATTGTAACATTCAGAAAACCATTTCACCTGTTTCTGCATCTTGTAGAAATGAGCCTTCAGCTGTTTAAACTTTCTGTTTGGAGTGTTGGCAGGGCGATTTTCATTGTAGGCTTTCGCAATGCGTTTCCACATTTTATCCATCTTTTGCTCGTTTCCAACAACTGAATGATGCTAATATCGATGTAACATTGCGCAAGAACTTCACACTCCGCATCTGAATAAAACACCCGGCGCATGTTGGTATTCTCTTCGTCGTCGTCGGATGAAGGCTCAACAGAGAGATTTATATTCTCCAAACCTTGAACTGTCTTCCTGAAGATGGTGTGCCTCCATCAGTACCACTCCCATCTACACTGGTCCTCCTAGAAGAGTCAGAAAACATAAACCCCTGTGAAGGATATCCTTGTGGGGAAAATCCTGGAGGGGGATACCATTGTTGAGGATATCCGTATGGCTGAAATCCCTGAGATGGATGCACTTGGGATGAAAATTGAAATGAAGGGGCTGATTGACTCATGGGATTGTTGGGATATATTTGAGGATTAGACATATTTGGCCAAGAGAAATTTGGAGGGCGAATGCCGGAATTTTGAGAAGGATCGTTACAATTTTGTGAAGGAGAACTTGAATTTTGTGAAATTGAATTTGATCCATATGGATCAAACCAATTTGGAAATCTACTCATGATGTTTCTAAATTTTTTGGAGAAGAACTAAATATGATAAATAGATGAAGAGTAATTTTGGGGTAAGAATCATATGATACATGAAGATATATATAGGGAAAAAAATACCCTTATTAAATATGGCCGTTTGAGAATTGAAACGTTAAAACTGTAGTAGTTTTTGGTGAAGCTCAACATTCAAGCCTAGATCTAAATAAATCGGAAAAGGAGATCTGATTAACCTGTGTAGCGATATGAGAGAAAAACTTGCTCTAAACTTTTAGATGAATTCCTTAAAGTATTTTTCGTGTTTATAACGATGGATTACACGAGGTATTTATAGAGATACATTAGGGCGGAGGGTAAATCCGACTTTATCACTCATTCACGTACTCCACATGCGGTGTATGATCCTGAGTCACTATCTACTGGAAACCTTTTCTAACTAATCTACAACTTCATGACGAATGTACGGTTATTCCATCAGCGCTGACTTCTTCCAGCCTTTGTCTGCGCCGACTTCGTCTTGAGTGAGCTTTTGTCTTTTCTCCTTGATCTCTCACTTGACACAATAGAATTCTTCATCTGCGCCATCATCTGGTTCCGTCTGCGCAGCTGCTTTTTAGTTTCTTGTTTCATCTATGATCTCTTCCTGAGTCTTCTTTGAGTATTATCTCGAGGTTGATCCGCCCTTTCGGTTCTGCTAAATCTGTGTGTGTTCTCGATCTGCGCCGCCTTAGTCTGCGCTGCCCTTAGTCTGCGCCGCTGGCTCTTGCTTTTATGCCCTTTTCTCTAGGATAGCGGTGCTGATGGGATCCTTACTCCTCATCAGCTTTGTACCATCACATCAAATATAATAGTAGCTTCGTATCATCACATCAAATATAGATGAATGGATATGTCAATCTCTGACAAATTTATTTGTTTGATTGAAAAGAGTTGGAAAATGGAAGGAAAACAAATAGGAAAAGGATGGGAAAAATGAAAAAAAAAAAAAACGGACGAAAACAAGAGAAAAGAAGTGGGCCAGCCCGGTCCGTCAATCGCAGGCGCACAGTGGGCGCGTGCAATGCACGCGCTCCAGCTGTGCGCGCTGCCAGCAATTTAACCCCAAACGCGCGTGCCTTCTTTGCCTTGGGGGCCCACCGCCTGAACTGCTACCAATTTGCTACCTTTCTCATTTTGCTACCCCAAATAAATTCGCCCACTATGGTTCTCTCCTTTCCATGTCAGCAACTACCCCTTTTTTTCCCCATAGTGGATGGCTCTGGACCCACTATCATAATTATTACTTTTACCACTATATATATATATATATATATTATTTACATATTTTAATTTTTGTATTATATTTTCAATAAAATTAATATATCATATATAAATTAATTTTGTAATATAATAAAATATCATTTTAAAAATGAATAATTATGTTAAACAAAATTATAATTCATATGAATTTTGCTTCAGTATATATAAAAGTTGAATATGACACTTATTAAAATAAAAGGCAAAAAAAGAATCAAACCACATTTTAAAGAAAGAACAACAACTATACATAATGTAGGAAATTTTCGGGAAAAAAAATAGAAAAAGTCATCTATCAGTACACAAGCGCGTCACTCTTCTCTCGGTGGGACCCAAAATGCATTGCTACCCGGGAAGCAATTTTGCTACCCAAGACTTTTTTGCTACCCCAATTTCACCTCTCCACTATGGTGCTCTCCATGCCATGTCACCAACTACCCCAAAAAAATGCTCCATAGTGGATGCCCTATTGTTGGAGGAGATGTTAGGCCATCCACTATGGCAAAATATTTTGGGGTAGTTGTTGAGGTGGAATGTACAGAACCATAGTGGGGGGTTTAGAAACGGGGTAGCAAAATTGTGGGAGGTAGCAAGATTGCTACCCACACAGCAGATGCGGGCCCCATAGCAAGATTAATACAAAAAATAAAATATATAAGTAATATATATATATATATATATATATATATATATATATATAGGGATGAGATCAAGTGAGAATTACATCTTTTTGTGAGAATGGGGAACCAATCACAGCGCTTTATTTGGACATGAACAACGATTGTTCAACATTAAGTCATTAACATCGTTGTTCTTACGTCACATGAACAACGGTGTTCATGACTTACTGTCATGAACATCGTTGTTCATGTGCTTATGTTCATGTATTTTATGTATTTGTTCATGGTTCTCCATATGAACATCGTTGTTCATCAGTTCGCACATGATCCTTTCCCTATATAGTACTCCCTCCGTCCCAATAAATGTGGCCACCTTTCCTATTTGGTTTGTCCCATTAAAAGTGGCCACTTCTTAAAGTAGTAAAAATTAGGGCTTGATTAAGTAACTAATGAATGTGTTAATTAATTTACCTAATAAAGTCATTATTCCTACCTAACCCTAGGTCATCCGCCTCTCACTTTCTCATTCGCCTCTTACACTCTCTCTCTCATCCGCCTCTCTCGCACTCTCTCCCTCTCGCCGCTGCTCTCACTATGAACTCCAAACGAGTTTCCGGCCTAACAACGTGGAGGTTTGAGACCATGCCCTCTGATTTCACACCACTCATCAAAGATGTGGTGTCGGAGTCGAAGACGTGTTCGTTTTGCGAGGTCTGCAACCCTCTTCTGCCACTAGCCGCCGCCGATTCCACAGATCCAAAGGCATCTCCGGTGTACGTCGTTGATCCTACAGATCCGCCGGTATCTCCGGTGTACGTCGCCTCTCTTAGCGGTGTTTTATTCCCACGGTCACCGGAGCCCTCTTCCCAACAGACCCGTAACTTTAATTCGCCATCTCCGGTGAAAGCAGACCCTCTGAGGAGTCCTTCGTCACCTCTGCCTCCCGATTCCCTTGGGTATGAGGATCTATGAGATCTTGTGGTGGCTGATACACTTTTCAGCAACGAATTGGAGATGGAAGGGTGGACGACGGTCTCAAAAATTGAGGGTATTTCGTCTCCAGATCCCTGGCAAGAAATTATGAAGATGAAGCTCCCCAATTATGCCACTTCGGTTTGCAATTTGCAATTTGGGATCTGCGATGTGCGATTTGGGATTTATTTCTGTTCATTTCTGTTCATTTGCGATCTGCTTTGTGATCTGATTTAGTTCATTTCTTGTGATTTGGATCTGTTCATTTGCGATCTACTTTGCAATTTGGGATCTGGTTTGCGATTTCGTCGCCGGCTCCGGCGTCATCATCGCCGGCGTCGCCTCCGGCGAGAATATGGAACTGATGTAGTGAGAAGAAGACTTAATTAGCTCTTTAATTTTGATAGATAACACTTAGTTAAAAAAGTGGGCCACACATGATTAACACTTAACTATCACTTTCTTAATCTCCGTGCCGAAAAGAAAGTGGCCACATTTATTGGGACGGAGGGAGTATATATATATATATATATATATAGAAGAGTTCAACAGAGAAGCTAAATATTATGGAGAATAGAGAATTCGTAAAATAAAAACAAACAGATCTATAATTTTAATGAACAGATTAATGTATCACATGAACAGTAATTTGCCAAGGGTTCGAATCCTGTTGGTGGCGAGTTTTTCTTTATTTTTACTAAATGCGACTGTTCATTACTTATGTTGATCTGTTCGTAAAATGAATAGATTTGTTCATAATGAATAAAAAGATAATTCTCTATTGAACTCAACCCTTACTCCCTCCGTCCCATTATTGAAGACACACTTTCCTTATTGGGTTGTTCCAATAATAAAGACACACTTCCATATAAGAAAATAATTAGGGAAAATGAGGACTAATTAATTTCAGGTTAATTACGGTATAAATAGGCAAAAAAAATACTCCTCCTACACTATGTCTGGTCTCCGCCTCTCTCGCTCTCTCTGAACTTCTGAAATCTCTCCATCTTCGAAACCCTAAAAATCTGCCTCCCCCTTTGAAACCCTAGCTACACCTCTCCAGCCGCGCCGCCCTCCTTCGAATCCTTAAGTTTCTGCCGCCCTCAGCCATATTCCCCCCTTTTGGAAACCCTAGTCTTTGCGTTTATGGATAATTCTAAATCTATCTCCGAAATCGCTCAAGAATCGGAGGTCGACTTCGTTCCTATCGACTCTCTACCTTCGATGCCATCGCCGCCGCTTGATCCGCCGGGTTATTGGGCTGAGATGAGCGGCGGTGTGCAGCTCGAATCGGAGGCCGAGGTCGTTCCTTTCGACTCCCTGCCTTCGCCGCCACCTCCCCCGCCAGGTTTTTGGGTTGAAATGAGCGGTAGTGTGCAGCTCAAATCGGAGGCCGACTTTGTTTCTTTGGTCTCTCTGCCTACGATGCCTTCGTCGCCGCCTGATCCGTCGAGTTATTGGGTTGAGATGAGCGGCGGTGTGCAGCTCCAATCAGAAGAGTCTCTAGGTGGCGAAACGCCGGAGGGTGTGACGGCTGGGTTAGCATCGCTCCTATGCACTGAGAACTGGGTGTGACGGCCGGACAATTTTTTTTATTTAATTTAATTTAATTTAATTAATTAAAATTTTTGAAATTTATGAAATTTCAAAATTTAAAATTCAACTATAACATTAAATAGAAATAAACAAATACACTAAACTAAAAGTAATCAACTACACTAATAGAGATGGTCCCCAACACTTTAAGACCTAATCTACCTCTGCTTAATCTACGTGCCCAAATGAAGTGTGTTTTCATTATTAGGACGGAGGGACTATATATATAGGCCGTGTTTGGTTCCTCCCGACATTTAAGGCCGCATAGTTTATGGCTGGATTCGTTTCGTGGATAAGAGTGTATTAAGATACTTGATTCCTGTTTGGTAGCATAATAAAGTGTAGTTAGCTTAATAAAGCTGGTGTTTGGTAGGCAATAACAATCGGTAGTTTAAGCCATTCAATTCCACATTTACCCCTTTACAAATAATAAAATGACCAGCGTGTCCTCAGCAAACCAACCCGCCAAACATAATTGTATAAACTCATTTGTAGCGCCAAAAAACTAGGGCACGGCGATTTCGGAATTGAAAGGCCATTTGCAGATTAGCTGTTGAATCGAGAGCTTCCTTCAACATGAGTTCCGCAACTCAAGGTGAGTAAATGTTTTAGATACTCATTTTTTTATGATGGAATAGACGTCGATTAGGTGAAACATGTGTATTATTTCTCTTTTGCTTTGCTTAGATATAAGAAATTTTCGATGACTTATAATGTTTGTGGGTAAATGTTGTATCGACATATGATGTTTGTCGTTGTATATTCGGCGATGGTTGAAATTTTTCTGGTTGTTGTTGTATTTTGCGTGTGGTTGATCGAGCAATTCCAGTGTATAAAATATGTGTGAGTTATTAAGAGGTCTAATGACCGTGTGGTCGTCACATAAAAGAGAGGTCTTTGTTGAAGTATTGGCTGGTTATTTTGTTGGTTTCTTGAGATTGATTGTACATTGCACCAAAGTGGAGCTGCATATTTACAATGTGGTCATGATTTGGTTAATGTAAACTGGGCAGCAGTGGCAGTGGCTTCACACGTTGTGGTCGCATCAATAAGACGGATAAGACGCGCCGAAGTTGGTCAACGGGGGAAGAAGAAGTCTTATTGGCTGCCTTGAAGGAGTTGGTTGCCCAAGGCTGGAAATCCGACAACGGTTTTCGCGCTGGTTACTTGAACAAGCTGGAAGAGGCGATAAAGAAGGCATTTCCCACAATTGATTTGAAAGGCATGCCTCACATCAACTCGAAGACGACAACATGGAAGAAAAATTACTATTCATTATCCCTCATGTTGCAACCTAGTGGTGTGGGATTCAATGTAAATGGTAAGCATATGATTGACTGCACCGACGATGTAACACCCGGTATTTTCACTACAGTATATATGTTATTATTAATATTATTTTCTATTTTCTATTATCTAAAAGAAGAAAGAGAAGTAGAATCATTGAGATGAGATGAGATATCATTATAATACCCTGAGCTTTTAATTCAGTGATTGCATAATTTGAATAATTAAGTATTCTTGTATCCTTTATTAATTTTATTCTTGGAAGCAAGTTTATAATTCCTAATTAAAGGGATTATTTTATTATTTTCAGAGATGAGAATGGTGATAAATACGAAATATTATTAGTCGACTTATCGCTCGACTAATTGAAGTGACTGATGTTATTTAATTATTTATCTATGAGCTTTCTTATTTTAACAGTGATGATTTATTATTGTTATTATTATTTCTTAATTATTGAGAATATTTATCTAAGTGTGTTTTTGGAAGAATTTCTTTTATCTATACATTAAGGTATATATATTTTTCCATTAAGATAAAATAAGGTATGCACATATATTTAATATTTTTCTCCCTCAAGTGGGCCGATCAATAGGCCACCAAATTGGACTCTCAAATATATTGTATCAAATGTTTTTATTTACTGCACAATTCCCAATAAAGAATGGATGTATAATTAAATAGGTGTAGTGGTATTTGAAGAAATCTCATTTTTCTTGTTCTCAAAACTATAGACTCTTTCCCCCAAAAACAGAAGCATCACCTTCTTTCTTCAAGTTGAAAATCGTAGAAAAATCTTGAGGCAGTAGCTGTACTATTTGAAAGAAAAGGTGAATTCTTTGATTCTATATCTATTTGTGATTTTAGCTTGAAGAAAAGTTATGTATTGAATTCTAGGGTTTAGAAAATTTGGGGATTTCATACTAGAGTTGAAGTATGATTTGTTGGAAATCCTTGACATCATCTAATGATACACAGCGGAAATAACAGTCAAGGAAAAAATCTAGATTTATAATTGAATCATGTGTAGAGATTACAAACACACAACAATAGTTAGAATAACTTACTTGTTGTGTAGCAAACCATCTTGTAGCAATTCTTCTAGCAATTCCTGCAGTTGAATCCACTACTATGGTATCCACGCATATTGCAGATTCGATGCAGGAACAATTCTCGATGCACAATTCAATCTTCGAAAGCTAGAAAATCTCCGATTGAACTCTGTAGTGCTCTAAGTGTTTTCTCTCTTGTGATTTTATGTATCTCACGTATATTTTTCTCACAGACAAAAGAAATATATTCCTATTCTTATAGGAATAAGACACGCCTGTAAACCCTAGGTTAAACAGGCCGGGCTTTTTCTTTTGTCTCCAATTAATTAATCCAATAGTCATACTATTTACTAATTAATTAAAGCTTATTAGAATATATCAAATATATCATAATCTAGTCCATATATCTTTCAATCTCCCACTTGGACTAGCATTAGATTAAATACCAAACACTATCTTTGCACCTTTGAGCGAATCAACAATACACATAAAGTGTGACCTAATAGGCCTCCATTATCGTCGATAATCAAATTAAAGTCTACACAAAACTCCTAGACTGCGTTGTGTAGCGAACTCGATATATGAAG
Source organism: Salvia miltiorrhiza (assembly GCF_028751815.1). Lineage (NCBI taxonomy): Eukaryota > Viridiplantae > Streptophyta > Magnoliopsida > Lamiales > Lamiaceae > Salvia > Salvia miltiorrhiza. The sequence goes on along the minus strand of NC_080393.1, from coordinate 46,811,150 downwards.
AACGTTTACGTGGATTATGTAAACAAAACCTTTATGCGAAGATATAGTAACATCCTTTCATTCACGAACGACTCGATAGAGCCTAGAATTTGCCATTGTGTCTTTCTAATAGCTCTATCAATTTATCTCATCTTCAACTCTCAAAAGTTCGAACATATCTATTGCACTGGACAGTGACTTAATGGTCAAGTAATATAGAGAAACTGAGTGTTCTTCTCGAAATGTTAATCGAGGAATGAATCCCATCTTGGCACAACTACCACCTTCCCTTATATCCCGATATACCCAACACAAGCCGTATCTACCCCTTTGGTTGGAGTGCAAGCATTGTACTTGGTCAAAGTATATTATTCAATAAGTAAGATAAGTATTGCCCTCAAGTCAAAGGACTGTCACAATCTCCACACACCAATAATCATAGACACCAAAACAAATGATATATTGGTAGGGTATGCCAATACTTTCTAAAGTATCCATGCATCTATCACGAGTATCTAATATCTCATAGTCGTGAGAACAACTACATTATTGATGAGGAGTAATATATACAGAGCAAGGGAATGAGCTTTATCAGAGGAACGGACCTCGCCAGAGGAACGGACTTTGCCAGAGGAATGGGTGTCGTAAGAGAAATGAACCTTACCAGAGAAATGGCTTCCGTCAGAGAAGCCATACCCGCCAGAGAAATGGCCTCTGTCAGAGAAGCCACACCCGCCAGAGAACTGGCCCGTGTCAGAGGAATGGCCTCCGCCAGAGAAATCACCAAAAGAGCGGAGAAGTCTCTCGCTTGGGAGTAAATTTACTACTATGCCCTCGACCATGCGAGACGCATATTTTAGCACTGAATTTACTATTTTACCCTTAACTTGTAATCTATAAATAGCCATGCATACACCCTTTGTAATTTACGCTTACTTCACTGGCAACACTACAACAATCAGATTTTCGTGCTCTCAACTTTGCTTTTCTCTCTCGCTTTTCCAAACAACACTAGGTATAATTCGTAATTCTATAACAAATCACCGATTAAATCTGTATCCGTTCGATTATACTTCACCAGCTGGCGCCGTCTGTAGGAAACTACTGGGCTAGGATGTGAGTTTCGACCGCCTGCACATGCAGATCCGTAATTACGATCAAATTTGCTTACGCAGGCCCCAATTGAGCCGATAATGCACATACCCAAGCAAATCCGGACCGATATTCATGTTTTTCATGCGGATCTACCTACGAACCTTTGAGATCTGTGGTTTTTTACAACTTTCCTTGCATGTGCATGTCGGGAAGGTGGTGGGTGCTAAGGATTGGGCGTTAATTTGTGATTATTTTACGTAGTCGTGATAATTGTGCGTGGTTATAATGTTTTCTCGCATAATTCATGTTTTTCTTACGAATCTAACGTATTTCGCTAACGATCTGTTGATTGGTGCTCTGTTTTTGTGTTTTTTGGGTTTTCATTGTTATTTTATCGAGAAATACGTTATCTCTCACGAGTTTGACTCCGAATCTATGGAAAATCTCCATCGTTCTCTTTGTTCACGTTTTAAATCGTGTCCTGGGTTTATTTCCCAGTACGCGGGGGTGTTTCTCATGGGATCTCCTAATGGCCTTCGTGCCAGTGATCAGGGCATTCTACATCTCGTGTTTCTCTATTAGCGGATGGTCTGATCTGTTTCTTTTTCTCAAAATATTTTCTCACATTTTCCCTGTGTAGGTACTATGGGTTCTTCGGATGCTCACCGCACTCTTGAGAAGGAGTTTGACAACGCTGTCCTTAGCACCGCTGCTCATACCACTGAGGTTCCTACCTCGCTGTTCAACGGTCTGCAAGCTAGCACCGTCTTCACCATGCCGCCGGGTTTTCACGCCATCTCTGCTACCCCGTTGATGGGTCAGAATGTTAATACCCAGAGATCTGCTCTGGTGACCCCAGGTTCCGACATGCCAAGCTTGGTCCCCACATCTGGTGGTGTACCACTAAACTTTGTGTTGACAGAGCAGATGATGGCTCTGCTCAACTACGCTGCTGTGCGACAGGCGATGGGGACTCCCCTGTTGTCCACCGTTCCCGCCAAAACTCCCCCTATGGGTATGATCAACCCACAGGGCACTGAAGCCCCGCCTCCTGCTGCTCTGGAGGTGAACGATCCACTCGTCAACAAGCAGGCTATGCTGCCTAGGGAAACACCAAAGGGCCCCGCTGAGAGGTAACTGGAGAGAAGGCCAGAGGGGAGCCGAGTCAGAAGGAAAGGGGTCGACGAATCCTACAGCCACTCTATCACTCCTATGTTTGAGGAGGAAAGACCAAGGGAGACCGCAAAACTGAAGAATCAAGTGTCACAGCTGAAACATCAACTCAGAAATCTGGAGGACAGTTTGAGGGAGAAATCTCAGAGGGATGACAGGGTACAAAGGTCAGAGAGATCGCACCGGTCAGAGAAGTCGCACTGGTCAGAAAAGTCGCTTCAGACCTGAAGGTCAGAGGGACGGGACCAGGAGCACTCCTGTGGGAGACAAGAACACAGGGCCCACAAGCGTCATCATGCCCATGACGCGCTGAAAGAAAGGAGGGAACATGGGAGATATAAGGAAGACAAAAGGGCCAGGACGACAAGGTTCCACCCCACCAGCTGCCAGAGTCCTTTTTCCGTTGATATCTTGGCGGATACTCTACCAAGGAGTTACAAACCTATTTCTCTAGATTACGATGGTACCACCGATCCAGAGGTACACCTCAACCTGTTTGAGAGACTGGTCACTCTTCACATGTGCACAGAGGGCATCAAGTGTCGGATATTCTCCACCACGTTAACTGGACTCGCCCAGTTGTGGTTTGGGATGCTCGCCTCAAATTCTATTCACTCGTTCGAGGATCTACAGACTCGTTTCTTAAGGCAGTTCGCGAGCTCGCGGAGGGTTGGGAAGTCGGCTCTTTCCTTGATGGACATCAAACAAGATCAAAACGAAACACTCCGGGAATACACTGCTAGATTCAACCTCGCTGCTCTGGAGGTGCCAGAAGCGGAGTCACAAATTAAAAATTGTGCTTATGTTAGAGGGTTAAAACCGGACTCTTCTTTGATGAGTTACAAATCAGACCGGCAAAGGATTTTGACGATATCATGGCTAGATTGCCGGGATATTTGAAGTTGGAGGATGCCAGGATGGCACGAAAAGCTGAAAATGACAAGCATAAGGCCAAGAGGGCCGACGAAGCACCAGAGCGGAACAACAGGCACCAAGACCGGGCTCCCTTTAGAGGATTGCCCCCAAGGGTACCTCCTCCCCAAGCAGAGGGACCACCACGCCAACAGCGCACTGTGAATGAGGTCAATCGTTTTGACGAGTATACCCCACTGAACAAACCGCAGGAAGATATCTTTCACCTGATCAAAAACCAGCCGTTCTTCAGAGCGCCGGGGACTTACAGGGATGGGCAGCCACAGCAGGGCCCTAATAACAAATTGTGCGAATACCACAATTCTTATGGACACTTCACTAAGCACTGTGGACACCTTAAGCATCAACTGGAGCTTTTGGTACGCCAGGGAAATCTGCATCAGTTCATAGCCCGAGGGAATGAGGGCCAGGGTCCGAGGCCATAGCAAAGAAATGAGCCCCGACAGGACCAGGAGAATAACCGGGACCGAAGACCAGAGGAAAATCGGGATAACCGCAGAGGAGGAGCAGAGGGTCGGGTACCTTTCTTCCCATACCGAAGAGAAGTACACATGATCTTTGGGGAAAATGGGACACCCACATCCAACAGGGCCAAGAAACAGGTTGTACGAGCAGTGAAATCAAGGTATTATCCCAAGCAAGTGATGGAGATTACGGGCGCGGCGAAAGAGCCGGTCATCAGCTTCGGGGCAGAGGACCTGAGAACGCTTATGTATCCGTATGACGATGCGCTGGTTATCACGGTAGACATAGCCGATTGCATTGTTCATCGCGTCTTCGTAGATTCGGGCAGTGCAGTGAACATTTTATATCTGGAGTGCCTCCAGAACATGGGAGTCGAAGCCCACATTGAACCAACAAATGCCCCGTTATTCGGGTTTGGGGGAGAAATGGTCATGTCGATAGGTTTTGTGGAGTTGTCGTTAAGTCTTGGCAATGTGGATGCCAGTAAGACCAGGGTAATACGATTCCTGGTAGTGGATATGCCGAAACCATCCTACAATGTGATACTTGGCCGTCTTGCCTTGACAACGTTCAGGGCAATCATCTCCATGTTCCACCTAAAGATGAAATTTCCCATCGGAGGGGGAAGAGTGGGAGAAGTATGGGGTCATGTACAGATGCTTACACACTCCTCGGGGCAGAAAAGGGAAAGAATAACGAGGGATCGGATACCCGGAAAAAGGGAAAGGTGGGCGAAATCACTGCTCTAGTAGAGGAGCGTCAGGAGTTGGCGAAACTACTAAAAGATCGGGATAGTACAGAGAAATCCGCCCTGGTCTCCACCAGCGACGTGTGCAACATGATAGAATTATTTCCCGGGCGAGAGGGTTTCCAGACCAAGATTGGATCTTCTATGAACAACCAAGCCAGAGAGGAGCTAATCAGCTGCCTGCGGAGAAATGCAGATGTATTTGCCTTCAGCACGGCCGATCTGAAGGGAATAGACAGAAAGTTGGCAAAACATTATCTTAACGTGGATCCCAAGGTCAAACCGGTAAAGCAAAGAATAAGGCATTTCAGTGCCGAGAAAGATGCCGCGATCAGGGAACAAGTCCAAGGGCTGCTGGACGCGGGCCATATAGAAAAAGTACAGTATCCAGAGTGGATATCGAATGCCGTGATGGTGGCAAAGAAAATAAACACTTGGCGTATGTGTATAGATTACAGGGATCTCAACGCAGCCTGCCCCAAGGACCACTATCCTCTGCCGAGGATTGACCAGCTTGTAGATTCTACATCGAGTTGTGTGTTATTATCCATGATGGATGCATACCAGGGATATCACCAGGTGAAAATGAACAGAGGGGACATTACTAAAACAGCTTTTCCCATTTGCTGTGGGGTTTTCGGTTGGAGGAGTATGCCGTTCGGCTTAAAAAATGCGGGGGCCACGTACCAGAGAATGATGGAAAAAATCTTCAAGGAACAACTCTCCAAAAATATATCGGTATATGTTGATGATATGCTCGTGCGCAGCGTCAGAGCGGAGGACCATGTCTCTGACCTGGAAGAGGTTTTTACGGTGATCAGAAATCACCGGCTCATGCTCAACCCAGCGAAATGTACCTTCGGGGTCACTACGGGAAAATTCCTGGGATACAAAGTCACTCCCGCGGGAATCGAAGTCAATACAGATAAAGTCAAGGCCATCATGGATATGACCCCACCCAGAGGAATCAAGGAAGTACAGACCCTAAATGGGCGCATCACTGCTCTGAGCAGGTTCATCTCAAGATCAGCGGAACGGAGTTTGCCATTTTTCAAAATCTTAAGAAAGGGGACTAAGTTTCAGTGGACAGCGGAATGTCGAACAACTTTTAAAGATCTTAAAGCATACTTAGCGGAGCTCCCAACTCTGACTAAGCCAGTCCCGGGAGAGACATTATACTTATACATAGCAGTGGGAAAGGAGTAAGTCAGTTCGGTGCTTATCAGAGAGGAAGGAAGTCATCAAAAACCAATTTACTTTGTCAGCAGGATCATTCAGGGCCCTGAGTTGAATTACTCCGAGATTGAAAAGGCTGCTTTGGCAGTCATGGTTACGGCACGAAAATTGAGGCCCTATTTTTTATCACATCGGGTAGTGGTGCGAACTGTTTTACCTTTCAGGCAGGTGTTGGGGCGGCCGGATTTGTCGGGGAGAATGGTGAAGTGGGCTGTGGAATTGGGGGAGTATGACGTGGAGTATGAGCCAAGAATGGCTATCAAGGCACAAGCTCTGGCAGACTTTATCCAGGAGACTACTCGCCGCCCTGTGCAAGAGTTCTGGATTGCTTTTGTGGACGGGTCAGTCACCAAAGAAGGGTGCGGAATTGGGGTATACATCGTCTCTCCAAGCTCGAGCATATATCAATTCGCCATCAAGTTCACTTGCAGGATGTCCAACAATGAGGCCGAATATGAGGCCGTGGTCAGAGGAGCCCATATCTTGTCGGAATTACGGGCTGAATGTGTTATAATCAGAACTGACTCTCAGTTGGTGGCTCAGCAATTCTCAGGGAGTTATCACATTAAGGACCACAAGATGAAAGCATATCACTGCAAAATCAATGAAATAAAGCAAAAGTTCATGGAGTTTAAAACCGAACATATTTCCAAAGAAGAGAATACGAAGGCAGACTTGTTGGCACGAATGGCCAGCGCAGTGGAACAAACATGGAATGATGAGATTACGCTGCTCTGCGACACCAGAGAAATGGGGACTTCACAGGTCTTTTCAGTGGAAATCCGGGATGATTGGCGCGCCCCAATTATACACTTTCTTAAGACGGGGGAACGGTTGAGCAAAGAATCTAATCAGAGGGCTCGATACGAGAATTATCGCTTAATCAATGACCAACTCTACAAGCGGTCTTTTACCCACCCCTTATTAAAATGCTTATCTCCTGATGAAGCTGACTTTGCACTAAAAGAAATTCATGCAGGTTGCTGTGGTGCGCACACGGGATTCATGGATCTTGTACGAAAAATCATTCGGGCAGGGTTTTATTGGCCAAACGTCAACAAGGATGCCAGGGAATTCGTCCGCAAATGCGAAGCTTGTCAGAGACATGCGGGGATAATCAATGTCCCAGGAGAAACCATGGGGGTCATGTATGCTGCATGCCCATTTGACAAGTGGGGCATAGGCATCGTCGGGAAATTGCCCACGACACCAGGGGCAAGTGTTTTCTCATAGTGGCGGTGGATTACTTTTCAAAATGGGTAGAAGCTGAAGCTGTGGCGAAAATTGATGAGGTAACAGTGGAACGGTTCATCTAGCGAAACATATGTTACCGATTTGGAGTCCCTAGAATCATTATGTTAGACAATGGAACCCAATTCACAGGGCAGAGGATTGCTGATTTCTGCGACCGAATGGACATCGCCCAACGTTTCGTGTCCGTAGCTCATCCACAAGCAAACGGGCAAGTGGAATTAGCAAATAGATCAATCTGCGAGGGAATCAAGAAGCGGCTGAGTCAGAGCAGAGGGAAGTGGGTTGAGGAGTTGGACACTGTCCTGTGGGCCTACCGAACTAGCCCAAAGACAACAACCGGAGAAGCACCTTTCACCCTGGTATACGGATCCAATGCAGTAGTACCGGCGGAGGCCAAACTGGAGTCATACCGCATCACCACCTACGACACAGAGCAAAATTCCGAACTCCGAAGAACAGAACTTGACCTTGTGGAAGCACAGAGGGACAAAGCCCAAGTCAGAGCAGCGAAGTACAAAAGCATCATCAAGGCGGGATACGACAAACGGGTCAGAGCAAGGAAGCTAGCCAAGGGCGATCTAGTCCTCAAGAGGGCCGATGCACTGAAGCCAGTGGGCAAGTTTGAGCCTAATTGGGAGGCTCCATTCATCATCACCGAGGTCCTGGGCTGCGGAGCGTACACTTTGTCGGATCCAGACGGCATAGCCCTCCCCAGACCATGGAATATCAATACTCTGAAAAAATTCTATGTATAACCTTGATTCAATGACATATCAAATTGTAGACCGAATACTCTTTTTCCCCACAGGGGTTTTAACGAGGTTCGGGGCCATGATATCAATAAAATCGGATACGTGGTTCTAGGGAATTCCCTGGTGTTGACTCATTTACTTTAATTCATTGCTTTTCAAATTACATATTTCACTTAACATGTTCATGCAGAGCATTGCACATGTCACCAGAGGGGGGAGTAGGGTATATACCCACAATCTACAATTCACAAATTCAAATTGCTACTTAGCAAGATAAGGGAAAAACAAACACCAAAGGCAGGGCCGAGGGCAGAGCAGAGGAATCACTTGAATCGTAAGCCGCGAAAGTTGGTCGCACCCCCCGGGTCTTCCATGCTCCGCGCAGAGGGTTACTATTTAACCGTAAGCCACGAAAGTTGGTTGCGCCCCCGGGCCTTCCATGCTCTGTGCAGGGTGTTCTCTTAACCGTAAGCCACAAAAGTTGGTTGCGCCCTCCGGGCCTTCCATGCTCCGTGCAGGGTGTTCTCTTAACCGTAAGCCACGAAAGTTGGTTGCGCCCCCCGGGCCTTCCATGCTCCGTGCAGGGTGTTCTCTTAACCGTAAGCTACGAAAGTTGGTTGCGTCCCCCGGGCCTTCCATGCTCCATGCAGGGTGTTCTCTTAACCGTAAGCCACGAAAGTTGGTTGCGCCCCATGGGCCTTCCATGCTCCGTGCAGGGTGTTCTCTTAACCGTAAGCCACGAAAGTTGGTTGCGCTCCCCGGGCCTTCCATGCTCCGTGCAGGGTGTTCTCTTAACCGTAAGCCACGAAAGTTGGTTGCGCCCCCCGGGCCTTCCATGCTCCGTGCATGGTGTTCTGTTAACCGTAAGCCACGAAAGTTGGTTGCGCCCCCGGGGCCTTCCATGCTCCGTGCAGGGTGTTCTCTTAACCGTAAGCCACGAAAGTTAGTTGCGCCCCCCGGGCCTTCCATGCTCCGTGCAGGGTGTTCTCTTAACCATAAGCCACGAAAGTTGGTTGCGCTCCCCCGGGCTTTCCATGCTCCGTGCAGGGTGTTCTCTTAATAGTAAGCCGCGAAAGTTGGTTGCACCCCCCGGGTCTTCCATGCTCCGTGCAGAGGGTTACTATTTAATCGTAAGCCACGAAAGTTGGTTGCACCCTCCGGGTCTTCCATGCTCCGCGCAGAGTGTTCCAGTCAGCAAGGAGGAAAGCAGCAGCGGAATGCAGCAGAGGGATGACTCAAAGGGAAGCAGCAGAGGAATGCAGCAGAGGGAGGACTCAAAGGGAGGCAACAAAGAAATCTTCGAAGGAGAAGACAGAGAAACCTCCGAAGGAGAAGTCAGAGAAATCTTCGAAAGAAGAGCCACAGAAATCCCCGAGGGAAAAGTCAGAGAAATCTCCGAAGGAGAAGTCAGAGAAATCCCCGTGGGAAGAGCCAGAGAAACCATTAAGGGAAAGAGTCAGAGAAATCACGAACATTCCAGCAAAACGGAGCTACTAGCTTGGTCAGAGGCAGAAGAACCACTCAGAGGAATCATCAACACTTCAACAAAAATAAAAAATTCTACTCTATATGACAAAAACATTGGTCACATCCTGAAGTTTCAAAGTACAAGCTCACATCAACAGTAACAATAAAACAGTGCGGATGAGAGATTGATGCAAAGCTAGAGCAAAAATTAGAATGAGACAGAAGTCATGAAGAAAATCCATTAATAGCGCCAAAGCGGCAAAGTTGTACATTATGATCAAAACAACATTAAGTATTTACAAAATCAAGATTACAAAAATTTTTGAACAGCAAGGGAAAGGAAAAGCGGAGGCGGCTAAGAGGGAGGAGCGGGGGTAGCAGATTCGGGAGCAGCAGCGGTAGGAGGAGGCGCCGCAACCGGAGCAACAACATCAGAGGCCTCGCCAGAGGGCCCCTCTGCCTCAAACACTGGCAACGTGCCAGAGTCCTTTACCGTGGGGAGACAAGCTTCCATGTCTAACAACTTCAATGCCTCCTGTGCATATTTTGTTTCATCCTTGTACAGGGCATAGAGTTGATCCACCGCAGCAGAGAGGGAGGCCGGATCTTCAAAGGCTGAGGCCTGGAAGCCAGAAGGAAGAGGAGGCTCCATGCTGAATTGCGAGAACCCCAAAGAGCTGTCACCAGCCTGACCCCTCAGCTGGTTCACGAACTTCACCAGAGAGGCGCAGAAGGGAGGCCGATATACGGGAGAAGCAGGCGCCGGTTCAGAGCAGACCCCAAAAGCAAATTGGGGGAGGGCTTTCTCCAAAATAGGGTACCACCACTCAGGCTTCTTTGGGGACTCAGCAGTGATCCCCAACAGCGCGTTCAGGTCCTCGTCCTTGATGTTGTTCATCAAGGCCTCCATGTCCAGGGCAGCGACCTGCTCCGCGGACGCACATACCATCTCCGCCGCCTTCGTCGCGGTCTGCTTTATTACATGGGCGAAGATGGAGCCAAATCCTTCCAGGTAATCCGGAGTCCGCTGAAAGGTCGCCAAAGTACCCTCCAGCATCATACCCAGGAATTGTTGGCCTTGGGGAGACAGGAAGAACTCCAGGCGCTGGTCCCGAGCCCCCAGAGCGTAACCCCGGTTCTGAGCGCCCTCACAGGCTCTCCTCCAGCCACGTTTGGCCTCTTTATACTCCTCATCGTACCTCGCCCGAAACTTGGCGAGGTTATCGTAGCCCTCCTTTTTAGCCCTCTCTAGCTCAGAGGCTAGAGAAGCTTTCTCCACATCCGCCTGGGCAAGTTGGGCTTGCAACTCGGCCACGTCTGCCTCGGCCTTGCTGTACCGCTCTACTGTGCCTGTGACCTCCTCGTCGCGCTGTGCTATCCTCTCCCTTTCCTTTTCAAGGTCCTTCTCCAGTGCATCATAGTCATCGATGCACTGGATGGCCTCCCCCACCCGGGACTCCAGCTGGAGAGAAATGAAGGGAAAATGTCAGGGCAGAGAAAACGAGAGGTTAGTAATAAAATCATTTAAACATGATAACAAATGCAGGGTACCTGAAGAGCCAACTGGCTGAGCTGGTTAGCCAACACCGCCCGTTTCAGCTTGCCTGTTGCCTCCTTATCCTTAGGGTGGATATGGGAAAGCAAGGCGTGGACGAAGTCTCGCCCCTTCAGAGCCGAGATTGGCTTGGAGCCAGAAGCCTCTGACTCCCCTGCGGGCAAGGCCAGCGCCTTGCCTCCTTCAGCATCCATGGAGATTGTCTCCGCTGCACCTGTTGACCCAGCTTCCGGGTCCATGAATTTGCTGGCCTTGTCCGAGCCCTTTTTGCGTCTTTTCTCCGCAAGGGCCTGAACGGCGGCCTTCCTTTTTTGTTGGACTTGACGGGAAGCGGGAGTCGGGATGTCCCGGACCAAGGCGGAGATGGGAACATCGTCATCCACATCCACCACAGGAATAGTGGATTCTCTGCCGGCTCCGCCAGAGCCAGAGCCACCAGCCCCCTGGCTGTCGGGGCTGAACAGGGTCAGCACTTCCATATTTTTCCCCTTGCCAGGGGGGAAGCGCTGCGCGGGCGTAGCCTCCGCAGGAGCATCAAGCACCATCCGGGAGATGTCTAGCCCAGGATCTGTGGGCTGCTCAGAGCCTTGCCCCTCATCGCCAGAAGGACGATTAGACAGGAGCGTGGCTCGGCACTTATTCCTCCACGACATCCCTGCAAACAAACATGGCTTTATCAACAAAAGCAAGGTAACAAGTAATTTGTGCATATCTACTAACACCTAATTTTACCTATAGAGCGGCGGGGAAACAGGGGAAACAAGCCGGTGGCAGCTAAGGCCGAATTACTCTCAGCCAGCTCCTTACAGGGAAGAGGATCCTCCCTATTCATGGTGTTAAGGAAGCCTATTACACCTAGTTCAAAATTGGTGGGCTTTCCCAGAGTAGGAGGCTTATAGCTAGTCCGAGACTCATGCCATAGCAGCTCCTGAGCATCAAATTGACGCCAGGAACCCTGGTTGGTTTTCACAAAACAATAAAAGGCTTTGAAGCCTTTGTCGTGGGAGTTGAGGGAACGAAGGAAAGTGGTGGGGTAGGTTTTGCGGGCAACAAAACTATACGAAGGGTGGCCCTGCCACCTAAGGGTTTGGGTTTGAAGGAATAATGTAGCGGTGTCCTGAATACCATGGGCTGTACAGAGGATATGGAAAGCAAACAACCTCCGGAGAGCGGAAGGGGCCACTTGGAAGAAGGGGATGCGGAAATGATTGCAGACTTGTACTAGAAGGGCAGGAGGTGGAAGCCTTAAACCAGCTTCGACTTGGGCTCGAAAGAGGGGGATTTTATTCATGTGTAGTTCGGTGAAAGGCTCGGAGGCCTTGGAATAGGGCTCAAAAGTCAAGCCCTCCGGACGTTGGCACTTGTCAAACATCTTCTGCATCTCCGCAACACCTAAGCGGGACGGAGGAATAGTCTTGGGTGATTTGGGAGTAGAAGGGAGAGGCTCAGACGAGGCTGGGGAATCCTGGGGCGGACTAGGGTTAGAAACAGGGGTAGAAGAAGTTGGAGAAGCTAGAGGAGAGGGAGAAGGGGAGGGGGAGAAGTCAGGTTGGGCGCCGGAGGTAGAGGCCATGATCATAAAAATTCAAAAAATCCTAGGGTTTTCACACTCAATCAGAGCACCAACAAATTCAGAAAACACTCTACGCTAAAAACAAGTACCGGGAGAAGAGGATACGCGATTTACCTAAGTCAAAAACTCTTTAGGGTCGACGGAAGGAACTGGAGCGGAAGGGTTGCAAGAAATACGCCGGAACAGGGAGAGGATCGCCGGAAATCGAGAGAAAATTACGAAGAGTAAAAATGGAGAAGATGAATAGTAAGGATTTGAATCGCCTAGGTATAACGTACGCGGGCAACCACTAACTAGAGGGATGGGCGACACGTGGCATTGAGAAAATAATCGACGGTCAAGGATTTTTACGGAGAGACGAAGGGACGCAAAGGTTAAAAGGTAACCTCGAAATACGGGAAAGTACATTATAAAGGGGGCGGGCATTTAATGTGGATGACGTCAGTCACACGGGCAAGAGCTCTGACTAGATTACTCTGCTCCAGAGCGAACTAGTCAGACCAGAAGGGGGAGTAGCTGATGAGGAGTAATATATGCAGAGCAAGGGAATGAGCTTTATCAGAGGAACGGACTTTTCCAGAGGAATGGGTGTCGTCAAATAAATGAGCCTTACCAGAGAAATGGCTTCCGTCAGAGAAGCCATACCCGCCAGAGAAATGGCCTCTGTCAGAGAAGCCACACCCGCTAGAGAAGTGGCCCGTGTCAGAGGAATGGCCTCCGCCAGAGAAATCACCAAAAGAGCGGAGAAGTCTCTCGCTTGGGAGCAAATTTACTACTATGCCCTCGACCATGCGAGGCGCATATTTTAGCACTGAATTTATTATTTTACCCTTAACTTATAATCTATAAATAGCCATGCATACACCCTTTGTAATTTACGCTTACTTCACTGGCAACACTACAGCAATCAGATTTTCGTGCTCTCAACTTTGCTTTTCTCTCTCGCTTTTCCAAACAACACTAGGTATAATTCGTAATTCTATAACAAATCACTGATTAAATCTGTATCCGTTCTGATTTATGCTTAATTGTTCTAAATTTTGAGGTTTGCATGTGTATATTTTAAGTTAAATCTTCTGGAAATTGGTGCGTTTTATGGTATATTTTATGCTTTGCAGGAGATTTAGGATTTCGAGATGAAGAGTGCAAATTTTGGAGAGTTTAGGCTAAGAAGTACGCTTTTGTGCATACTCTGGCATGTCAGAGAAGCGAAGCCCCGCATGCCAGAGCAGCGAAATGGGAAGCCAGAGAAATGCTCCAGAGCCAGAGCAGCGGAACCAAGCCAGGCCAGAGAAGTCAATCTCCCCGGCAACGGCGCCAAAATTTGACTCAACCTAGAACACCTCTAGTTTGACTTGCAATAGAACAAGGACATCCTAGTGATGGTAAGTTGACCCAGTGTCATCTCTCAAGGAAGATCTTTAAGGGCTTTTAATTATGTCACAAGAAAGCTGTAAATTTAAGATTTTTAAACTAAAACATGAAAAGTAAATTAACATGAATTTAAACTTAACTAGGCAAAAAAGAATTATTAACTAATGCTTGTAATTTAAACTTAACTAAAAACTTAATCTTAAAATTATCTAGGCGAATTAAACTATTAAACCCTAGGCAAGAATTGAATGAACTTAAAGTAAAGGAATTAACTAGGCAAATTGAATTTAAATAACTTTAATTAAAACCTTCTAATCTAATCTAACTAGGCAGAAACTAAATTGCATAATTTAAAGAAAGCATCATAAAAACGCATAAGTAAATTTGCAGAATTTAAAGAAAGCATAAGTAAAAGCAAATAAATAAACTTGATTAAAGAAATACCGTAAATCGTCTCGAGAAGTAGTCTGTCACGTAATTACAACTCTAAACGGGAACTAATCTAAAACATGAATTAAAAGAACTATATTAAACTAACTAAAACAGAAATCGAAACTAGAACTATGAAAGCAATAAACCTAAGCTTCGGATGCCAACAGATCTCAAAGATGGCGTCTAAAACTAGGGCAAGGGATTGATATTTTTTACAATGAAAAGTATGGCCCTATTTATAGACTTCAAATCCCTAGGGATCACCATGGAAGTTGCCATGCAAAGCCGGACTCTAAAATGAATAGAATCGTGCAAAGGAAGGTAAGTCCAGCTGTGACGCGCTCTACAAGTCATCTCCATTCTGGCCGAATTCGGAGCTCTCGCCAGCGGAACGGCTTCCGCTCTGACTAGTGATTCCTCTGCTCTGATATGTTGATTTCTCTGGCGAGACTTTCATTCCTCTGGTCTGACCTTTGATTTCTCTGCTCTGGGATAAGATTTCTCTGCTCTGACATTCGGTTCATCTGACTATTGGTTTCTCTGGCGAATAGGATTCCTCTGGCGCGTATGATTCCTCTGGCCTGGAGATTGACTTCGCTGCACTGGAGATTGACTTCTCTGGCCTAGCTTGGTTCCGCTGCTCTGGCTCTGGAGCATTTCTCTGGCTTCCCATTTCGCTGCTCTGGCATGCGGGGCTTCGCTTCTCTGACATGCCAGAGTATGCACAAAAGCGTACTTCTTAGCCCAAACTCTCCAAAATTTGCACTCTTCATCTCGAAATCCTAAATCTCCTGCAAAGCATAAAATACACCATAAAACGCACCAATTTCCAGAAGATTTAACTTAAAATATACACATGCAAACCTCAAAATTTAGAATAATTAAGCATAAATCAACCCCCCCCACACTTAGCCTTTTGCTTGTCCTCAAGCAAAATCCATATGAATCATAGGAAGAGATTGATTTCAACAATGCTAATTTCCATCCAAACATTCTCAAAGTCAATTCAAAATTTTACAATCAACACACATCTCTCGATCATGCAAGTAACTCAAAGTTTAAGAAGCAACAAAAGAGTAATGTAAGCAATTCGATCAGACCCAATTCTCCGCTAGAAGTGAATTCCCTAATGTGATCACTTTTATAATCAATATCACCATTTTTCACACTTTGTGTGCTTAAGATTTTCGACAGTTGAGCCATAATTCGTGAAATAAAAACCATTTGGATGTAATCCAAAGTCTTTTCACGTGGTTTCCCATGCTCATAGTTAGACTAGAGGAGCAAAGACTCAGAGCTATCACATTTCAGAACAGGCCAGACGTTTCAGAGCTGGCAATTTTGAAGTTGGCAATTCGTCCAACATTTTTCACATTTCACAGATAAGATACGATCGTAGGCAATCACAATGACAACACTCCTTCTAGCATCTACCGGACAAATCACGTTTTACTTACTTACAAAAATGTGGCAACAAAACTCTTAATTCTTTGCACAATCAAGAAACATATATCAAAAGTAAAACAAGAATAACCACCATTCATTCACAAACCCGAAATTCTCATCGAAAACCTTCTACTCTTCCACAAATTCATAAAAATTAGCAAGATTCGAGACCAAAAACTAAGCATAGAAAGACTAATCTCGCCCAATTGAAAGCATAAACGCAATAAAACACCCCCCACACTTAAAGCATGCCATGTCCTCAGGGCAGAAAAGAAATAAGAATAGAGGAGAAAACGTCCCTGATTATTGGCATGGGAAAACTGAAGCATCGTGAAAGGTGGTGAAGAGGGGAATTTGCGGTCTGTGGCAGAGTGGAGAGTTGCAGCGCTGCAGAGTAGAAAGTGGCCACGCTGAATCAGGTCAGCGCTGGCAGAGCAGCGCGGAAAACATGAAAACCTCCAGAATCATAGTATCCGCAAAGCAACCGAAGCTTAGGAAAAACACAAAACAAACAACGAAAAACAAGAAAAGAACAAGAAAAACAAAACAAGAAAAACATAAACAAACCAACGGTGGGTTGCCTCCCACCAAGCGCTAGAGTTAGAGTCGCCAGCCCGACGTAGAGGATCCCTTAACCAAAATCGCTATGAAACGTCAGCTGACTTAGTCCTCGTGAAAGCACATCATCCTCCAGTTCAGCTGCGGGTCCTCTTAGTGAGCAGGCAGAGCTCATCACATTCATCATTCTCTCGAACCAAGAGTTATGTCGAGATCTCTCCTCTTTCTTCTCTTCCAAAGGTGGTGCACTCTGCACTCTTAGCACGACATTATCCTTGCACGGCAGCACATCGGCCCGTTCTTCCTCAACAGTTGCATCCTCTTTCACGGTAGTTGGTACCTCATGAACGGCATGAACGTCGAGTGGAAGCTTGGCCAAAAATTGATCTTCAATGGCCTCCTCATCCTGCAAATTATCAAGAAAATTTTGTATAATTTTATCCTCTTCCGGGCTGGTGCACATCAGTTTCTCCTTAGCAGAATTCTAGCGCATGCTGTTCTGAGCTGGGGCGCTGTTCAGAGCTGTTCGAAGAATTTCTGCTCTGTCCTCCAGCGGCAGAGCTGGAATAGTCAGCGCTGGCGGAATCGGCATAGATGGAATAATCAGCGCTGGCGGAATAGGCATAGATGGTGAAAGACAGTTTGCTCTGAAAATTTCTACTTCTTCCTCCTGGTCAGCAATCTCCACAAGAGAACAGATATGCATTGAAGAGTTAGAAATAATAGGCTTTTTATTAAAAACGGAGAATGTTACCGATCTACCAGACCCGGCCATGCTCAAAGTTCCAGAACCCACATCAATGCGCGTCTGGGTAGTAGCCATAAAAGGCCGACCAAGTAGAACAAGTTGCCCATTCTTTCCTATAATGCCATGCCCTGCCTCGAGCACCACGAAATCGGCAAGCACCGTGATTCCTCTCACCATGACTTCAACATCTTTTAAAATACCACGAGTGCTACAATATGCCCCATCAGCTAGTTGAAGTCTAATTTTCGTGCTTTTAAGCTCCTCTTCCTTCCTGCCCAATTTCTGAAAAATAGCATACGGCATCAAATTGACTACCGTCCCCAAGTCTAACATGCCCGTGAATTCTCCAGCTCGACCCAAACCAATACCAATAATGAAACTCCCTGGATCCTCTTTCTTTGGCAATGGTTGGGTTGGATCAACAATTGAAGGTGGCAGAGGCGGGCTGGGCTTCGGTGGTTGATATGGCGTACTTGATTTATGAAGTTTCTGCTCTGGCCTTATCAACTCCGGCGCTCTCCTCTGCGCTGTCATCCTTCTCCTCTGCTCTGGCTGCCAAGTCAGAGCTGGCTCTCTCCTCTGCTCTGGCTGCCAAGCCAGAGCTGGCAGCCTAGTCTGCTCTGGCATCCTTGCCAGAGCTAGCGCTTGATGAGTTTGGCTCTGCTGCTGCTGTAGCTGGTCCAGCGCGCCCGACAGTTGCCCTACGGTGGTCTCAAGGCGTTTAATAGTGGCAGCCTGAGACTCCATGCTCTGCTTGCTAACCTCCATAAAAGCTTGCAACGTATCCTCCAGATATTGTTTTTGCGTTGGAATTTGCTGAAAATTCCCTTGGTGCTGACCTCTCCATCCACCATTGCTTTGATTATAATTTATGCTCTGCGCAAGGACAGGTGCAGCTTCCGTATGGCTCATCTTGAGCTGCTGTACTTCGCGCATGATTGATGCTAATTGCTTTTGCAGCTCATACTGGTTCGTCACAGCGCTAGCCTCAACTTTCTTTCCACGGATTGATTTCTGCTGGGAGCTCTCGGCTAAGGTCTTGAATATCTCCTTCAGTTCTGCTGCAGTCTTCCGAGCTATGTTACCTCCTGCAGTGCTGTCCACCATGAATTGGGCAGTTTGCACTAACCCATCGTAGAAAAATTGCATCAACATCACATTGGGAAATTGATGTTGCGGGCACTGGCGGAGGAGTTCTTGGAATCTTTCCCAAGCTTCATGAAAGGGCTCGTCCATTCCTTGGGTGAATTCCATGATTTGCGACCTTAGCTCCTGAGTTTTGTGGCTGGGATAGTATTTTAGCATGAATTTCTCACAAGCTTCTCCCCAAGTGGTGATAGAGTTGGGCGGAAGAGTTAGCATCCATGTTCTCGCCCGATCTTTAAGTGCATAGGGGAAGCACTTGAGCTTAAGTTGGTCCTCCGTGAGATTCAGCAATGGAATGGTTTGAACTTGTGTGCAAAAATCACGGATGAATTGTAGGGCATCTTCACTCGGTATCCCATGGAACAGAGGTAAAAGACTTGAATCATTCGGCTTTAGATTGTAATTTCTGACGGCGGTGGGAAGCACAATAGCCGAAGTGTTGGTGTCTCCGATGACGGGCCGGGTGAAATCTCCCATGTACTCCATGTTCTGAGCCATCTCTTCTTTGTTTGTGTCCTGCTCTACTCGGTCAGAGGCAGAGCCGGCTTCAGAGTGCGTCTCAGAATCAGAGTCAGAGTATAACACGTCTGCTCTGGTATGTGTGCGAGTGTTATCCAGCGGGGAAGTTAGTTTTCTTTTTAGACTACGGCGTCCCTGCATACACAACACTTAACATACGGATTAAACGCACCCGGTGGGAGGAAAAGAAAAGTAAAAACAAAAAAAAAACAGAAATTTAAATAAAGCAAGTAAAAGCAACACAATTAAAACGCCTAAAATCTTCCCCGGCAACGGCGCCAAAATTTGACTCAACCTAGAACACCTCTAGTTCAACTTACCATCACTAGGATGTCCTTGTTCTATTGCAAGTCAAACTAGAGGTGTTCTAGGTTGAGTCACGTTCGATTATACTTCACCAATTATCTAAGAATGTGATACAGATCGCATGCCAACTTATAACATATCATCAATATCCCAATCTTGATGATCCTTAATTGGGGCGCTTTAAGAGCTATACTCTATTGCTAACCTCCCACTAAATTAGCAACAATATAAACTCATGGGAACATTTAATTGAATGAAAACAAATAATCAAAGTATTCAATCAAATAAATGCATAATGCCATTAGTGACATCAAATGTCATAAATGTGATCAAGTAATAAGTCTCAACACAGATTATTTCTAGACATATTACTTTTACTCCCACTGACTAAAGCCAGCCTCGAAGATATCCAATGCCCAAACACTCAAAGTGTTTGTTATGATTCACAATGCATAATAATTGGTCAAAAAGGATTAGATATCCAATTGCTCTAACATAATCTCTTGTTTCTAATATCTCTTAAAATCTGTCAACGATGCTAAGCACACACACTACACCCTGTGTAATGAAAATCATGACATTCATGACCATCCTATTGCCCTAGCGTTAGGATCATTCTTTCTGCATTAAATCTCATTGTCATTAGAAGGACAATCCTTCCTTGACAAATAGATGCCATATTCCATCGGTAGATGTCCTTTCGAACTTCTTCATGGAGTATCGCCTTTGCACCTTGTCTATGTAAGTGGATTTTGATAGCCTAACAATCTATTATAGCTCAAACTCAATAGATCTTGATCCCAAGGATATAATAGGCTTTACTCAAATCCTTCACCTTGAAGGAAATTAACAACTAGTCTTTCATGGATTACATCATGAGTACAATAATTTTCATTTTCAATACGTCATAAATAAATGATGATGAAAATTGTGTTCTCATTCTTGTGTTTCCTATAAACACAATACTTTCTTTGCTTTTGACCAAAATCAAACGATTTGATTTCTTTGTCAAAATATTTGTTCCATATTCTAGAAGCTTGTTTTAGTTCCATAACAACAAGTAAAATCTTAATGGACTTGACTTTTGCGATTGACGAAAAGATCATAATCAATGCTTTCGCACTGACTATAATCTTTTGCTGCTAACCTTACCTTGCAGGTTTGCACATTATCATTAGCATCAATTAGGTATTACCCCAAATGATATCTTATTTATGATCTAACCGGTCCATTCAGATTTTATGGCTTCTTGCCACTTCTAAGAATCTATGACTATCATAGTTTCGCATAAATTCTAAGATCATTACCAGTTTTAAATTCTTTCTCGTATTGACCTTAGACCAATAGATTAATTCTTTGACTGGTTTACGTTCTCTAAAACTTATACGACGTTGCATTTGTGCAGGCTCTTCGTTATTCTGAACTTGAGAAAGTTGATCCGCTATATCATGATGAAGAATCTTCGACATCCAATGTCATATCTCTCCCCCCCCCCCCCGTATTGAAGAATCTTGCATTTCTGCAAAATCTTCAATACTGGTCTTATTGGATGTAGATGACGCTCTAAGTAGTGCATCAATACCAATGAGATCATGAACAGCTCCCACTAAATCCTTGTTTAGACCGTCTAACAAGTTTTCTTCCTCCATGTTGACTTTGTGGCTCTCAAATCTTATTAAGATCTAAGTCATAACGATCTTGTTCCCTATAGACCAAGTCTTTTCAAGAAACATCGCATTCCTAAAACTGAGAACTTATATTTTCCAAGAAAATAATAGTATTATCGTGTTTTCTTCGGATGTCCCACAAAGTAACACTTCTCACTTTTGATTCCAACTAATCAGTGAGCATTTTCTCTACATATGTAGTGTAACCCAAGGTTCACATATGTGTAAAACTATGCTTCTTTCAATACCACAATCATATGATATTTACTCAACTAATTCAAGTGGAACTTGGTTCATAATATAAGCAATAATAAACAAGGCATGGTCCCAAAGATGCACCGGAAGTTTTGAGAAGTTCATTATGGATAGAACCATATCTAATAAAGTTCGATTTCTCCTTTCGGATACCCAACTCAAATAAGGTATCCCTAGAGGAGTCCATTGTGGATGGATTCCATATGACTTCAAGCAATCGACGAACACATGGTTTAAGTACTTCTTTCTCGATCTAATCTTAGAGATTAAATACTTCTCCAAGTTGTTTCTTGACTTCTAACTTAAACTCCATAGATTTCTCAAAGTTTCTGATTTGTGTTTCATAAGACACACATTTCCATACCTTAAGAAATCGTCTGTGAAAGTTGTGAAGTACGAAAATCCACTTTGTGCTTTAGTTGGAAACGGTCCACATATCAATATGTGAATCAACTTAAGTACTTCTTTAGCTTGTATTCTTTTCCTAGAAAGTGGCTCGTTGGTCATTTTAACCTTGAGATGTGATTTCACAAGCACTTTAAGACTTTACGTCAAAAAGTGTGAGATAGTCTAACCTTCTCGATCTTGTCATTCATTTCTCATTAAGTGACCAAGCCTACATGCCAAAGTTAAGTCGGACTATTCGCATTGCTTGTGATAGTTTATTTTACACACTGGGGATATTTTGTTCGCATTGAGCAAATATAAAGTATTCTCAAGTGAAATATTTTCATCTCCATTAAGCAAAGTAGAATAAATTCTATAAGCAAAATGGAAAGAAAAACTTCAATGTCTAACATGAGAATGGAAATTATATTCCTCGTTATTCCAAGAACAAAATAACAATCTAACATGTCCACAAACCCAAAGATAGATCAAATCCATAAGACCTTATGCATTTAGCAGCAACTATTGCTCAAAACAAATGCGCAAGCCATATTTCTTTGGTCTCACTCTCTTGTTTTTAGTTAGACAGTACACATTTTAACAAATGTGTGAACTATAACTCGTATCTAATACCCAGGAGTATGAGTTGTTACATGTTCACCTCAATGAAAAATATACCAAATCCTGCTATCAAAACATCCAATGTTTTGAACATCAAGCAGTATCCCTTACAGTGTCCTTTTCTTGACAAAAAGTATTTCATCTTTGGGTAACTTCTGCTTCTCTTGGTTTCCACCTTAGGATGCAAAATTTAGTTCTTTGATCCTTCTTCTACATTTTCTTTCTTTTTGGGTTAGAATTGGCAGAAGCATTAATCATAAGAACTTATTTGTCCTTAGTGGAAGACGATTCAAAATCGTTCTTAACATGTCATGAAACTCATGGCAGTGTTGTCACTGTCCTATTGTTCATTTTGAATTCACTATGAAGTTCACAAATGAGACAGATCATTACTGCAAGATTAAGTTGATTGAGACAAATATCGAATAGTCTCGTTCCAATCGTGGCCAACCTCTCAATTAACTTAATCTTTTTCAAGACATTCATAGAGACCTTGTCTACTCCATGTAGATTAATCCTGAAGAGATCCATGAGTATCTTATACTTTATGGTCTTAGCTTCTAAAGCATTAACACTCTTCAGGTGTATCAACATCTCAATCGTAACATGTGATCATGTTGTTTATATAGTTCTAAACTCATTGACACAAACATGACACATTTAGCAGAAGTTACATCATCCAAATGCTTCTTATAACTTCCATTGTCAAACATTTTGAAAGCTTCTAAAGTAAAGTTAAGATGCGGATTGATTTGTCCAAGACACAGTCAATCCTATCTAGCCTTAGCACCAAACGCAAATTGTGCGGTCAATCCAGAAAGTTTGACCTAGTCAATTTACCGTATCCAACAAACATATCAAAACAGTTGCAAATAAAACAGAGATAAAAGAAAGCAATAAAAAAATCGAATCAAATAAGATCACATTTATTTTACTAATCAAACAAAGCATTTTATTTTGATTAGCTCCCACTATTTTTGCATATTTTATGACCCCAACATAAAATACGAATTTATTAAACATAAATTATAGTGGTCCAAGATCCAAGTCAATATTATGCAGCCTCTGCTTGGGCTGATGACTACAATAATATTACTTAGTAGGCCTCTAAGCCAATTGCAACAACCATTTTGCAACTCTTGGTTGATTAATCTAATTAATGTGCGTCCTCAAATCACTTTGGTCGAGTTTCACGCCACAAATGATCAAGCAAGTCAACCCCATCACACGGTGCCAACCTATGCATGAGCCTTGGCCTTGTAGATTAGAGAAAACACTTGGGTGTAAATACTCTTGGTCGAAAAGGATGGGTTGCTCAAACAATTATGATGGACGACGCGTTTTGTGCTTACACAAAGACTTATATTGAGTGGGGATTTTGTATGTGATACTAATTGCTTATATTTAATATCCAATATTAAATAGCAAAACAATTACTGGGTGCCGCCTACCCAGGCATACGAAATGCGGACCACACATATTGGGTGCCGCCTACCCATACATAGTAACGCGGACTACATATAGTGGGTGCCGCCTACCCAAGGATAAAAGCGGTCTCTAACTACTATAGTTAAATAATAAGCACAAAATCAAATAGCATGCTCATTACAAAACAACATAGAATCTCTACGAATAAAATTCATTAATCCAATTAAATTTTATTCTCTAATTAAATTATGGGTTAATCAGTTCGTATTAATTCCAAATTAATACAATATTATTATTCAAAAATAATAATTCCATATATTAATTAAAAATTAATATAAAACTCATCAAATATTATTATTTCAAAAATAATAATAATCCATGATATATAAATCAAATTAATGAATTAGTCAATTTATATCAATTCCAAATTAATATAAATATACATTCAATATTATTATTTCAAAATAATAATACTAAATAAAATCATTAATCTAATTAATTTATATTAATTTCAAATTAATATAAACACACAATGATTATTATTATTTCTAAAATAATATCAAGATTTATTAATCTAATTAATAAACTTAATCCTGAAATTGGGATTAATATTATTAATTCTAAATTAATAACAGATTTTTTTTTTAAATAAAACTGATTCAGCCCACAATGGGCATTTATTTAAACAATGGCAGCGAAGTCCAATAGCCAACAGTAGTAGCCCAGCCTGAAGCCCAGAAAAACCCACGGCCCAGACCCGGTCTGCAGCTAGGGTTTGGCTGCTTTGTGCAGCCACTGCAACTGGTCCGTCAGCACTCCGCCGCCGCTCGAAACCGCACCGAAGAAAGTTTTGACGTCTCCGGCTACGATAAGCCTTCGCTGGCCATCTGCATCTCCCTCCGATCGCTCCGGCTTCCGTTTGCAAAACCATGCCGGAAAGAAGCGAAACAGACGGAGTATGAAACTCCTTGCCGCCGCTCACAGCGGCGAATCAGCCGCCCACCACGGGTCTGCTCGCGCGAGACCTCAGCCAGGAGTCCTCCCACGGTGCCGGCGTCCAAACCCGCGACCGGTGGGACTGTTACAAAGTGGCTGTGGCACTTCGACTCAAAGCCGTGAAGCGTTGCAGACGCCGGTAGGTGGTCGGGCGCAGCACAACGACGAGCCCCGAGTCACCTATCGCCGCCTAGTTTGTTTTCCCTTCACGTCACTTGCAATGGCGGCGATACGGTTTTCCGGCGAAGAATCAAAATCCGGTGAAGAATCGAAGCAAGATGAATTATCGTTATGCCCAGCAAGATTGAAAAACCAATTTCAAGAGTGTGTTATGCCAAACCTTTCGCATAATACAATTTCAATTCAGATTTCGAAAATCAAATTACAAAACATGTTCTTCGTTGCCCAGCAACATCAGAAAAATAATCCCAGTTAAAAAACTTTCAATTCCAAATTCAATAATTGGGTTTAATAGTTTCCGTTGCCAAGCAACAAATAAAATTAATCTCAATTTACAGAATCAATTTCTAAAAACGAATAACCCATAATTAATTAGAACATAAAACAAATATAAATCGAACATGGCTCTGATACCACTGTTGGAAATCCTTGACATCATCTAATGATACGTAGCGGAAATAACAGTCAAGGAAAAGATCTAGATTTATAATTGAATCATGTGTAGAGATTACAAACACACAACAATAGTTAGAATAACTTACTTGTTGTGTAGCAAACCATCTTGTAGCAATTCTTCTAGCAATTCCTGCAATTGAATCCACTACTATGGTATCCACGCATATTGCAGATTCGATGCAGGAACAATTCCTGATGCACAATTCAATCTTCGAAAGCTAGGAAATCTCCGATTGAACTCTGTAGTGCTCTAAGTGTTTTCTCTCTTGTGATTTTATGTATCTCACGTATATTGTTCTCACAGACAAAAGAAATATATTCCTATTCTTATAGGAATAAGACACCTGTAAACCCTATGTTAAACAGGCTGGGCTTTTTCTTTTGTCTCCAATTAATTAATCCAATAGTCATACTATTTACTAATTAATTAAAGCTTATTAGAATATATCAAATATATCCTAATCTAGTCCATATATCTTTCATGATTTCGATATTGAGATATATTAAGTTTTTGATGTTCCTAAGCACGATTGTGATGATTAATTGTGGTAATTCCTACTTGATTTTAGTTCTTGCACAAGTTAGCATGAAACCTAGATTGAGTTTGAGAGTTATGATTATGTTCTTGAATAATTGAGTTCATATATGTGTTTTTGAGATGGAATTATGTCATATATGAATAAATTATGAGTTTACACCACATAGTTTGTGAGATTGATTTTGTTAGTTTAGTGGAAATTAGGGCTTTTGAGTTAAGAAGGTTTATATGTTATTAATTGATGGATATAGATATATTATGATGTGATTTTATCAACTATGGAAATTAGAACAACCCTATTACCTCATTTTTTGTAAGGCTCTAATGTATGGAAAATTGTTATAAGACCTGTTATGTTATAACTTGTTGGCTTTGTTGTGTAAAACATGAGTAAAGTTTGAAGTTAAAGCATTCTAGTATGTATTATGATCATGTATTTGAGTCTCTACACTTTTTATTTGGCCAAAGTATGAGTTATGTGTTGAATTGAAATAAAGAATACACTGATGTCAGTTTTTAACTTGGCAGAACAGTGTCTTACGGGATGATTTTGATGATGTTCCCATAGTCCAAATAACTTGAAATTTTTACAGTAATAACTTCATTATGAGTATTAGATCTCTGCAAAATTTCAGCTGAATCCGACACCTCTAGATAGGTCAAACAATTTTCTTATAAGTACTGCGCGAAGCAGCAAGGTTTTGTGGCAGATTCTGCCTTTTGTGAGATAATTTCGTATACACTTGAGATATTGTATTTTTGTAACTTTCTAATAAATATAGACTTTAATAGATTTCTAAAAAGGTAAAACTTGTATTTTTCTTTGAAGTGGTTGATTTTATATGATTTTTCAAAATTGAGATTCATATATGATTACATATTTGAGATTTCATACTTGAGATAGTCATGAATAGAACTATGCTAAGTGATTGATGTTTTAGTTATTAATTGTAAGCTAATCTATATAGAGTGGATTGGTTTACTCTTATACTTTCTCAATTGAGATATCCTAAGAAATGGAATGTTAGTATATTCTTTTAGTTTAGTTAAATTTATAAAAGCAGACGATCTAAACTAGAGGATGCAACTGTAAAGTTTCAAGTGATAGAAGTTTCAACTAGGAATTATTTTTATTTATTTCTTGTCTATCTATCCAATCTTACCTGTGAACCTCATTATAATGAAGGTTCGAGTGGCAGTGTAGAATGAACAAGCAAGGACTTCTATTTCATTAAGCGTATCAGGTGGGCTTACTAACTCAAGAAGTAAAGATGCATACTTTATTATATAAAGTTTGAGTGTATGCATTTGTTTTCAAATTATTGACTTGCCAATATTTGAGATTTGTATGATACCATCTACATAGAAGAACGAATTCGGGTCCTGAGCGAGTCAGGATTTGTGTACACAGAGTTGACAGTTAACCTTTGAGTTAACTTGTCATCGTGTTTGAGAATGAGGCCTACTTCTCAACACTTAAAGTTATATGATGCGTAGATATGGTACATACATGTTAATTGTCTGCAGACGTATATGATGTTATGATGATTACAGAGAAGTTTTACAGTTTTACATACACATGTTATTTAAATAAAACTCCTGTGTGATGTTTGAGATGACAAGTTCAATATATAGCTCTAAGAGCAAGCTTTAAAGTTATTTCGGCATGACCACTGAGTGCTTTTTTGTACTCAGCCCTGCGTATGTTTCTAAATATACAGGTTAAGCTGTGTGATGCAGATGGTAGCAAGCAGACCAAAGCCCTTAGTGTATATATATATAATTTAGGCTCGGGATTTCATGTCCTCATACGTGTAATCCACTTGAGTTTATTTCCGCTGCAACACTTAATGTACTTTACTTTATTGATGTGTTGTAGAGATTTTAAACCAATAGCTTCAAGAATTATATCACTTAGACAACTTGTCGTTGTGTTATTGTAAGTTGTCTACTCGTGAGTTTTAAAAGTGATTGTATATGATTACCAGACATTATGGTAAAGTATTGCTTAAGCAGAATAATTATTTTTATTGAAACCTTTTTATTTTTCATTTTCTTTCTCTGTTCCCCGGTCACACCTTTCCCCGGCCTAACTATACACTAGATTAGGTCGGGCTGTGATAGACGAGCAGTGGGACGCTATTGTGAAGGCAATTTTCTGTGTTTTCATTGAATAATAAGTCCATTGTTATATCAGATACTGACACGAATGGATCCTGTAACAGAAAGATAAAAATGCTAGTACGATGCGCTATAAGAGCTGGCCCTACTTGGATCAATGGATGGAGATATTCGGCAAGGACAGGGCAATGGGCGAGGAAGCTGAAGATCTAATGGATGCGGCACATGAGATGTACCGCAAAATCAATCTTAGCCAATCAGTGGATGATGGTGACTATCACGTTTCTCTTGAAGACATTGATAAGACTGTGGATGCTATTGACAGCACAAGCCAAACCCACAAGGCCGACGATGCCGTGCGTGCAAAGAGCAAGAAAAGGAAGCATAGTGGGGCAGAAGACAGAATGTTTGAGGCGTTGGTCGCAATCACCCGAGGCACAGAGGATAGGCTTGAAACAATTGCAGGCCGAATGGGATATGATTTCGACATATCCAAAGCAAGGAAGGAGCTGTACTCGCAACTTAGCTCAATCACTGGTCTGTCCCAAAAAGCAATATTTGAGGTTACCGATCTACTTGCCAAGGAAGTAGAGCGCCTTGACGTTTTCTCGAGTCTGCCGTGGGAAGCCAAACCCGACTACATCTACTACTTGCTCGAGATAATTAATAAGTAGGTGGTATAACGACAGTATTAAGCCTGGCGGTCCTCTTTTTGTGTAGCATTTGTGATGCTTATATCCCTTATGGAACTTGTTAGGATTGCATTTCTTATGGTTTTTATGTAATCTAGTATTAATGACGCCACTACATTGATGGTACGTGATATCCATTACCTGCGTGTACTTGGCACTATGGGGACAGCAATGGTATATTTTGAATTTCACCATTTGGTTCCAATTTGTCAGAATTTAGAATTATCATAGTTGCATTGCAGCTTACTATTTTATCAAATTTGCGGCTTTAGAATTATCAGAGTTGCTTGCTAGATTTAATTTTTCCATTTGTTGTGCAGTTTTTTTTAAATAACTGGGCTTGGATTTCTGACGACATTTGACATTTGACATTTGACATTTGAACAATTACTTACTGGGACTCGATTTCACTATCATTTCTTTGGAATGAACACACCAAAGAATTGAAATAAGAAGACAAAAAAGAGCCCCTACAAACACACAAATATCATTAACATACTAACTAAATAGACCTATGTCCCCATATTGCTACGTAGTCGGGAAAAAGTGGTAGACAAGCGGCCCACAAAATATAATAACTAGAAGGTAGAGATTACTACTTGAACGATAATAATTAGAAGGTAGAGATTACTACTTGAACGGAGAAGACGAGGCACAAGAGCTTCCACCATATCCAGAGTCGGGCTTGTTTTTAGTCTTCGGCTTCCCCAAAAAAGCATTCTTCAGGGGAAAGGATAGCTTGTTCTTTATCGGCGTCCAAGGAACGTGCATGCAAGACGGGAGTGACAGTGGGAACCCGGGCGACACACTTGAGCAAGCGTCTACAGGGAACAGGTTGCGAGACACATTCTTCTTGGGTGCATCTAGAGGTGAAGTAACCTCATCTTCTGACGAGGAGTCGAGAAAACTATCCGGTGCGAAGTTCGCAGTCTTTTGCGGGGAGTCCTCGATAATGATCACGGTGTGGGATTTTTCTGTCTTCACATCGTAAAGTCCAAACACCGCACACATTTGGAGATATTCCAGCTCACCCTTGTGATAATAGGCTTTGAAGAATTCATTCTCCTACACATGTATTTATATTACTTCGAATGAGATGCATGCACGAAATTACTCGAAAAATAAGGGTGCGAAAAAACAACCTTGAAGAGTCGCTTCCATACTTCGTCGTCGGCATGAACCATGTTCGTCGCCGCATCCCAGTTGGTCTCCGGCATTTTAAGCAGTTGCTTGAAGCAAACATATCGATCGTGCAAAAAATTGACACGTCCCTCGACTTGTTTCAAAGTGACCTCCGCCTTGAGTTGTGAGTTAAGCGCCAGCATCGCGGATATTAAGGCATGAGGAGACAGGTGCGGTGGCGATGGTTTGCAATCGTCGATCTTATTGGCGAGGCACTTCAGCAACATGGAATCCTTATCGGCATCCCATTTGTGGACATATAGAAACCATGTCTGCGGGCCTATGCCATTGATCGGCATGTTGAAAGAAGGGAGGTGAAAAAAGCTCAAGGTAAACCTTGAAGATGGTGTGAATTTGATACTGAAACTAAGGCTTAAACCACTCCAATTTATAAGCTTAAGCATTGGCTTCTCGGTGGTGTAAGAATATGTCATTTATTATGGTGGAAATAAATATGGAAGTTGGTGGTTGTTAAGCAATATGGAGATAAACTCTGTCTTTTTTTGTTCCAACAAGCAAGCCTCTATTTTTGGTTAAATTGGAAGGTAGATTGTAACCATAAATTGTGTAATCAGGCGTATTTTTATGAAATGCATTCAATGAGGTTGCCAATAGCTTTGGCAAAATCTTATAAAATATAAAATAACACACTGTGTGGCTGGGTGCTCATCAATTCTCAATAGAGAAACTCAACAATTATAGAAAATCATTTTAATTCTGATTGAAATATCTAAAAGTTGTTGAATGTAGATATTAGAGCAACTAGTATAAGTTCAAATTTCCTGAGGAGCTCATTGAGTTATAACATTGACGAAGGTACACATAGATAATGAAAAATGATAACACATTGAATTAGATGGAGATAAACTGTCTTTTTTTGTTCCAACAAGCAAGCCTCTATTTTTGGTTAAATTGGAAGGTAGATTGTAGCCATAAATTGTGTATTCAGGCGTATATTTATGAAATGCATTCAATGAGGTTGCCAATAGCTATGGAAAAATCTTACAATTATATAAAATACCACATTGCCAGCCCTACATATCTTATAAAATAGTAATACCATCAATATTTGGATAGAGTTTTAAACACAGGAGAGGCGCTCATGGCCTAGCTTAAAAACAAAAAAACCACAATTGTCTAAAATACACACACTCGGAACCGTGTGTTACTACAAGTTCAAAGTTGTCTTTCAAACACAAAAGCAAAGATGAACATAGATTCATGACATCAACACCTATACTCATGTCAGCTTACCAAGGATAAAACCTATCACTAGTAAAAGTAAAGACATTCCTAAAATCGCAGTGTGTATTTCCAGATAACCCCGGGGGGTTTGCAAATCCTGCGTGGACGTTGGGACCAACATCTGCGTGGTAGTTGTGTCTATTGGATAACGTTGCCAACATACTCGATTATGAGATTGTGCAAACGTCGGAACTTGTCGAAAAGGCAGGCCGTGGTACTCGTCATACCAGTAGAAGCCTTTCGGATGATCATCTCTCAATGGATATTTGTAGTAGTACCGACCGGCAAATTTAGCTCCCGGTCGAGCGCATAGAAGGTTCACATGCCCATGGCCACAACTGCATGGAGGTGCGGGTGTTGATACATCATGTGCCTCTTCCATCCTGTGCACAACAATTATCATTTTAGAATAATAGCAAACCATTATACGTGTGCCAGCTAAAAACCAAAACAAGAATCCTGTACAAACCTAATAAGAGCCTTCAATTCTAAAATATATACTCAAGCACATACTGTCAATTCAGTGCACATTCCAACAAGTTTTAAAAAAAATTACTTTCGATGCCATAATAAGCAGGAATATGCGTATCATAACACAACACATTTGTACTGAATTAAAATTCTTTTAATCACCTATGAATTGTTTAGATACTGGACCCACATCTCCGTGGCCAGTGCGTCCCGCGGTGCATTCCAATGGGGAGATGAATCGACTGTATCGATGTACTCACCGGGCTCCATGTCTACACCTAATTCATTGGCTTGTTCCATTGCGTCGAGCTGCTGCTCGATAGGATCAAGGGGCATTTCCATGCAGATATAGTTGTTAATTAAAAAAGACGCCATGATTAGCCTATTTTGAATTTTTATAGGATAAAATGTAGGAGACCGGAGAATTCCCCATCTCATCTTCATGATTCCAAAAGCTCTTTCAACGACGTTACGGGCTTTACTATGTCTCAAGTTGAAAAGCTCTTCCTAATTTTGGGGCCTAGCGGCATTGGGACCCCACTATTTCAAGTGGTATCTAACGCCCTTGTAGGGCGTTAGAAATTCCTCACTATTTGCGTAACCATTGTCACACAAATAGTAATTTTCTATTGGAATAAAAAAACCAACGACAACAAACATTAATATTGTATATATTTAAAGAGACACGATTATAACAGATAATGTTTTCAATTCATATTATAAAAGTGCTAGTTATAGTAAATACCCTTTGGAACCTTCAAACCATGAGGTATGTTTAGAGCGTCCCTTAAGATTCTAGAATCCGCGGCAGATCCTTCCCACCCGGAGAGTACGTAAACGAACTGCAATTTTCGGTTGCAAACACCTAAGACATTGGTTGATATTTGCCCTTTTCTGATCCTATACCGTGGTTTGTCACCTTTTCCCACCAACACATCAACGTAGGTGCCATCTAAGGCACCTAGACAACCCTATAACATAAGATGTTTTTTAACAAATCAGAATTAACTCACATTGTATAAAGAAATCATTGATAATAACATCACGTACACAAGCGTGCTATACCTACCTTAAAAAATTGCCAACGTGGATCTGTTCAATTCTCTTGTACTGCCTCAGGTTTTGGTAAAAAAAGTTCGTGTATTCCCAGAATTGCCCCCAAAACCACGTGTATGTAGTGTGAAATGGTTTGACCGGATCTCCAGAAATCGAATCCAACAATCCTGTTCTTTTTGTGATGCGCTAGCACAGAAAGGAACATAGCCACCTGTTCTTCGACACTAACATAACGGCCATTGACTAAGCCCCCCGTTCCCGTAATAATTGACATAGTCTCCCAAAAGTATTTTGGTCCATTCTCAAATTTGTAATACAGTCAATGTCATTCCACCCTATCATTCGGTCTAAATGTTTAATTTGTTCCGGCAGCCTACTATTCAATTCATATTTCAAAGCCCCTATCCCACGCTTTATTTTTTTAGAATTATACTTAGCAAAATATGCGATCACAACAACTATTTAAAAACAATGTTGACGCATTATCTCTTGCAATAGTATGAACAAGATATCACACAAACGGGCACGTGCTTCTCCAGGCATTTAACTAGATATTGGTATAAAGACCTAAATCTGCATTATTCCATTCGCAATTATTAGTATCAAAAAATTGAACCATCACTCGTGGACAATCATCAGAGATTTAACAGCAATACACACATCGCATGAACCTTAGGTATTAGTAGCAATTTTATTTATAAGCTCTCCTTGATGTATCATTCGGCAGTAACAAATTACTTCACCAATTCCTTTGAATCAATATATGCACATGTAAGCACCAACAATTAAGACACCAACAACAAACATTTATCCCAACGAAGTAATGCCCATTTATTCCATACACTCCCTAATACAAATTTACAACATGCCACAACAATCTCAGTTTTAATTATGTTATAGTCATTGAGGCAACAACATATATGAAGAATGCATTATATAAAGTCCTTAGAAATTGCCAAACCACAATAGCAAGCAGAAACAAAATTAATTCTTCACTGCCTATAAATAATTAAGAACAAATAAAAAATTTACTTGCCTTGTTGTTATCGTGAAAGCTATGGAACTAACGTTACCTACACATAGCAACAAACGCCGCATTTAAATAACATATTTGACATTCCAGGAAGTTGGAGTATGTCAATTAGGCAAGCAACAACCCTACCGATTGGTATCACACTCTTGAGCTAACAATGAAATCAGAGCATCGAGTCGCCCTACACAATTGAATTGATTCTGCCAAAAAAAAGAGACCAGAATTAAGAGGCCGGAAGGGAATTCGAACACCAGTACACAACCCAGAAAAAAACCTCAAATATTTTGAAAAATATATACATATCCGCACCAAGAAACGGGAGATCCAACCTCCTCGGAAAACCTAACCCCCAAATCGACGAATTATATATGGCGGCAAACAATTTCGACAACCCTAACATAAACTATCAACGCGTCTTCTGCAAATGAAGAAAATTAAATAAAAAAGGCTCCAAATTAAATCGATTGAGAACGCCGGTGGAATACCTAGATCTGCAGAGGTCGCCCACCACTCTTCGTCTCCAAGCCTTAAAGAAAAAGGCTCCAAATTAAATCGATTGAGAACGCCGGTGGAATACCTAGATCTGCAGAGGTCGCCCACTCTTCGTCTCCAAGCCCTAAAGACTTCACGGGAGTTGCAAATGAGCGGGTCAATGTTTTTTAGGAAATTTTGAAATCCAAAATAATGGGGGCAAAAAGGTACACGTGATTTTACTGTTCACCAATGTTAGCGTAATCGGGGGGGGGGGGGTAGGGATTCCTAGTCGTGAATGTACAGTGTTTTGAGGTCGGGCCTCATCAATTTACCAGGCCATTACCAATGCGATATTTTCGTACCAAACACGAGTTCAATGCTGGATAAACACGCTAATACAGGCTATTAGCGAACCAAACACGGCCATAGGGTAGTGTTGTAGTGGAGAAAATATAGAGTAGTTGAAAAATGAGATGTTGATGTGGCACACAACTGACATCACTATAGGGTAGCACCATAATGGATGCTCTTAGATAAAAAAATACTCCCTCCGTCCCAATAATGAAGACACACTTCATTTGGGCACGGAGATTAAGGTGAGGTAGATTAAAGAATTAAAGTGTTGTAGTGTGTTTAATTAAACATATTTAATTCTATTCAACTCTCTGCTTCTCTTTCAAAGCTCCTCGGCGGAATCGCCGCCGACCACCACCGTCACCAGACTCACCACTACCGCCGACCACCACTTTTCCCAGAAATCAAACCTATAAACTTCTCTCTTCCTCCCTTCTCATCTCATCTCAGAAATCGAACCAAGAAAATTCCCTCTTCTTCCCTTCTCATCTCAAAAATCGAACCCAGAAAATCTAGAGATGGTGGTGGAGATATGGAGATGGTGGTGGAGATATGGATATAGGACGATTTTTGGGACGATTTCTGAAAATTGGTGCTAGGGGTTTTTAGGCGGCGCCACTGAAAATGGTGGTTGCGGCGGTGGAGATCTGGGGTTGAAGAGGAGGGCGACGGTTGCAGCAGTGGAGATCTGAGGTTGGAGAGGAGGGCGGCGGTTGCGGCAGTGGAGATCTGCGTGGTGGTGGTTCAGCGGATCTAGGTGGCAGAAGAAGGGCGACGGCGAGGGGTGTTTACCGGAAGGACGGTGGTCGTGGCGAGATGTGCTCGACGATTCCAGAAGGCGACGACGAGGGGTGATCGGCGGTGGTCGTGGCTCGCCGGCGGCGACTCCGCCGAGAAGGGGAAGGAGGTGGGCGGCTGGGAGTGAAGAGAAATGAGGGAGATTAGGGTTTGTACTAATTTATATCATAATTAAGGTTCAATTAATTAGTTATAATTGAGCCCTAATTATTTCCATATATAGAAATGTGTCTTCATTATTGGGACAGCCCGAAAAGGAAAGTGTGTCTTTATTATTGGGACGGAGGGAGTAGGTGACATCACTATAGGGTAGCACCATAATGGATGCTCTTAAATAAAAAAATAGGTGAATTTTTAAAGTTGATGTGACAGTCACGTGGTAATTTAAAAATTAGAAACTGAAGTAATTGTTGGAGTCGCCCTTAATTACTCAACACACAAGTGTTAAAAAAAAAAAAAAAAAAAAAAAAAAAAACTTGGTGGGAATGGTTAGGTCGCACCCAAATCTTTGTCTAAACCTAATGAGATGGGATTAGTGTAGAGAAATAGAAACTTGGAATCCCTAGAGCAGTGAGCAGAGACAGAGAAAAAGTTGCAGAATTCATAATCCCCAACACCAAAAATGGACTTCGCTGAGCAAGCCATGAATTTATTCGGAGAATCCGAGGAAGAAGAAGAGGAAGATAACACCGCCACCGCCACCGCCACCAACACCAATAACAATTATTCCAACGACGAGCAAGAAGAAGAGCAAGACAAAGAGCCGCAACGGAGCTCCTCCGCTTCGCCGTCGTCTTCCTCCTCCTCCTCCTCCAGCGGCTCCTCCTCCGCGGCATCTTCTTCGTCCTCCTCCTCGGCCAGCAGCAGCGCCGACGAAGATGAAGAAAACGACGCCAATCGCGGCGAAGTGAGGTCTTCTTCCTACAATAACCACGATTACAACAACAACAACGATACCAATAGCCACTATTATGAGCATGATGAAGAGGTGGAGGACAAGGATCTGTTCGGTTCTGATAATGAGGATTACGTCAAAACGCCCGTCAACAGTCCTCACCCGGTGCCAGGTATTTATCCCTTTCACGCTATTAAGCCTTCTTATTCTTTTTTTATTTTGATTTTGAAGTTATTTCTAGTAGCAGTCTCTTGGAATTTTCTATAAAACCCAAGGGTGCCTTTTTTAGTATTCTGTATACATTTATCTGATTTATAGTATTTGTTCTTATATTTGGTTATGGTATCATCTGTTTATCTATCTAACTAGCTAGTAAGCAGGTTCATAGCTCTTCACCTTGGTTTGAATGTTTACCATTTAAAAACTTAATTCTCTAGTTCTTGCTAAGAATTTTGCCTGTGGGGTTTCCAGTAGCTATTGCCTTTTCCGACTTTTCTCTATAATCTCGACTGTGAAGCATGGTAAAGTTTTTATATTTCTATAATCTCGGCCTGGAACAGCTGGACTCTGAGATAAAAAAAACTGTTCCTTGACCATATAGCTGGATCAGGATACTAATCAATAACATTCTTGAGATATTTGCTTCAACTGAAATTGGAGCTTAGGAAAAAGTTTGGGAACTATTCCAAAATACCAATATATATGTTGATTCAAAATCATGGTATTAGCTTAGAGAATTGTGAATAGGCCAACAAAAAAAGTAGATTTAGGAATTCGTTGTGAGATATACCTTTTGAACCACTGCGACTTCAGGACCCAAAATCGTGGAAACCATTAACATCAATTATTTGTTAAGTCATTAATGGGTTTTAATGCTTGAGTATTTCTCAAAGAAACATCAACTGTTTAGAAGTTGGCATTCCTGTTTAATTCTGCAATGTCTTAATAATTTTATGTAGCTTTGTTTGCTTAGAAGTAATCTAGATAAATTTGAATGCAGTCCTTACAATGGAACATGTATACAGTATTATGTTCTTGTTCTAATTATGTTAGAATATGTGCCTAAATGTTACTCTTCCATAACTAATTTATGCAACTGACTTAGTTCTACCGCCCATACGCATCACAAATAACCATGCAAGGGGAGGTTTTGCACGTGGCCGCTGGCAGAATGATAGAGGACCTGGTCTCCTGCCCCGTCCTGGGCCTTATCCACAAAGGCAAAACTTTGGTTATGGTCCAAAGTTCTTCAATGGTCCTCGTGATGAACGATTTGTTTCTGAGTTGAAATTCAAAAGTGAAGAAACGTTATCTAGAAAGGCCACTGTTTTCCAGGAGGTAATACTTATGTTATCCTTTACCAAAGACATCTAATCCTCACGAACTCAAATGCATAAGATATGGATTGTGTCTTTTAAAACATTGCATGGTATTAACAAGGGTGATCACAAGCTAATTTGTTCAGTATCTTTGTGATCATTTATGTTAACTGCAAGTCCAGAGGATTTACTGGCAAATGGACTACATTTTTGGCTCTGCTATTGTCTGATGCTTCTATATTGTATACCTCACTACATGATGTGGCAGTAAAGTTTTGTTTGCTGGCTAAGATTATATAGTCCAAAAATGTGTGAGCAGTGGAGTTAGTGAACTGCAGATAGCCATGTGAATGCCTGAAACATGATGAGGGTTGGATTTGGTTTCTCAATATTGCTATCAATAATTTGAAGCCACCTAAAACATGAAAGAGAAGCTACTGGAAGTGGCCAACTCCCTAGATTTCAGAATTTTACATATGTTAACATTTGAACTGGTGCCCTTATGGTGTTACAGTTGCATGCTTAGTCTTGTTCTAATAAAATTGAAATGTCAGATTTCCATGCCTTCATCATGGATTGTCCCTAATTCTGCAATGCTGGCCTCTTCGATGTCCTACCCAATATGATTTGTAACTGAGTGGGAAATACATGCATTTATATTTTGAAAAATGTAAGTCGTATTTTCTTATCCATATTAGCTTGTTTGTTTTGAAACTAGCCATGTGAACTTGCTTGCTACAGTCGTGTCGAAGGTGGGGATGTCTACTTTGATGATCGTAGTTTGGTGAGCCTTCTTTTTCTCTTGCCTCAGATTTTTATTGTGTGTTGATTATAAGCTTATCTGGATCAGTTTTCCACATTTCTAGAGGCTTTTTAAGCGGCTTATTACTGAGGATATTGGAACCGATCTTAATGAAGGTTTTGATACTTTCATTCCAAAGAAAGGTATGCTATATTAGAGGATGCATTGATATTAAATCGTTCCTACATGAAGCTTTTATTGCTTTTAATCTATATTGCATTTAATATAATTAATAACTTCTAAAAGTGGTCAATTGTTTGTTTTTGATGCCAGACTTGGGCTCTCAAGGTTTCGGTGACCTTCTTGCTACAATAAGAAATAAAAATATACCTCTTCAGAACATGCACTTTGTGGTAATAGTTTTCGACATACCCAGCTTTCATGTATCAGTTAAGCTTAACAAGATGCTTCTAGTTAATTAACATTTTATCTTTCTTTGGCTTCTCCCCTTTGCAGACGTATCGTAACAATCTCAACAAGGTAATTGCTGGTTCTTTTGGCTGCTGATGTGCTTTTGTCTAGTTTGAATTTATGGTAGGCTCCAAGTGACTATCCCTAATGTTTTGAATTACTGTGTTCACGAACTATTGAGGAAATCTTGTATATGTTTTCTCTTTCTCTTGTAGAATTTACAGCTGAAAAAAGCCATCTTTTAAAATCTGTAATGTTATATATTTATAATTATCAATTAATTTCGATATCTATTTCAATATTTCCACTGCAATTGGCGAGTAGAAAAATCTTCCTCTCATATGTAGCTTCTGCCATTTGCTGTGGGCAAAAGAACACTGTTTAGTGCTTTTATATTACTTTCCTTTTCAGAGATTTATATGTTCATATTTCAGTTTGATTATCACTTTATTTTAAGCTATATACTCTTAACAAAAAGTGATCCATTTCTAGATTTTGGGGACGGCTTATATGAGGCACGAGCCTTGGGAAATGGGGGTGCATAAAAGGAATGGAGTAGTCTATCTTGATGTGCACAAATTGCCAGAAAGGCCACAAAGTGAATTGGATCGTCGAAGGTACAATATTAAGTTTCATTTATATCGATTTTAATTTTTTTTCCTACTTGCAGTGAAGCAATAAAGGAGGGGAAACTGAAATTTGATTGACTACATGGGAAAGTATTAGCTATCTATCTATACTTTGAAATTTTTTTATCCTACTTTGAATTTTTTTTATCCAAAGCATATATCACAATAATAGAAAAAGTTATCTAAAAGAAATAAAATAAAATAATACTCCCTCCGTCCCACTATAAGTGGCTCAAAACTTTTCGGCACGGGAATTAAGGAGGTGTAAATGTGTTAAAAGTGGTAGGGTCCACACTTTTTTAAAGGGTTAAATTTTGCCATTTGTGGAAATAGGCCACTTATAGTGGGACGACCCAAAATGGAATACAGGTCACTTTTAGTGGGACGGAGGGAGTAATAATAATAATAATAATAAAAACTGATAATGAGATTTGATGATGTTTCTACATACATTCTTTAGCCTCTTTCTACATCCATATATCCAGACATTTGTGAAGAGATGGCTTTGTTGTAGCTACCATCAAGTTACCTTGCTACAAGGAAAATTGTGATAGGAGTAAAGGGAACTCGAACACAACTACCAAACCAAGAGGAATTATATAGATAATCAAAGGATAAACTACAACAGAAGAGGAACTCTCTCTCTCTGTCCAAACGGCAAACAAGGTCAATGAGTTTCCAGCCAAAAATCATAGACGAGTCTTTCAGCCTCTTTGAAGGAGAAAGACTTCTTTTATTTCCTAGCTCGACTTCTGGGGGAAAGTTAATAGTAGCGTCCAAGGGAAGCCAAGAGTAGCTTCCAAGAGAAGCTTAAGGATAAAAAAGGCTTGCTAGGCCCACATAGGAACTAGCAACCCTAACTTAAACTTGAATAAAACGCAATATGCTAACAACTTAAGAAATAATAAACAAAGAGGCTACACTCTCGCTTTCGACCTTCTACAATAAACTATCTGCAACAACCCTTCCTTCCTTCCAAACAGCCTTGTCCTCAAGGCCGAATTCTGGAAATTGCCCGCTGAACTCTTCCTCTATCCGCCAAGTCACCTCGTCAATCTCCTTATCCCTCCATTGCACCAATAACTGATGGACATGCTCATCTCCCTGCCAAACCCAACAGTCACACAAAATCCATTGAGAAACAAATTCACGACCAGACAGCCACAGCTCTTTGGCAACTTGGTTTCGACCAAATGATTGCCCACCATTGCCTTAAGTTGTGAGATGTGAAAAACTGGATGCAACTGTGAAGAAGCTGGAAGTAGCAGCTGATAAGCAACAGGACCAACCCTCTTTAGAATTTCAAAAGTTCCATTAAATTTTTTGCAGCTAACTTACATTCCCTGACCGAAATAAGGACTGTCGATACAGTCGATGCTTGAGAATACTTTCTGGCCGACCTCAGACTGCACATCTCTGCGACGCTTATTGGCGGCATGAACCATACGCTGCTGACTGCTGAG
The DNA here is from genome assembly GCF_028751815.1 of Salvia miltiorrhiza. NCBI lineage: Eukaryota > Viridiplantae > Streptophyta > Magnoliopsida > Lamiales > Lamiaceae > Salvia > Salvia miltiorrhiza. The sequence goes on along the minus strand of NC_080393.1, from coordinate 46,770,918 downwards.
CACGCACAAGATGCTTCCTTAAATGACGAAGAACATCATACAAATAACATCATCTGAGACGACGAAGAACATCATCTGATGAGATGATGAAGAACATCATCTCTGGCTGCTAACTCATCAACCACTACCTTGAAACATCTCTAGCTGCTAACTCATCAACCACTGCCCTGTCTTTGATCTCAGATGGTAATAAACTCCCAAGCTTAGGCGGAGGATGCCCATGTACAACTTCAAAAGGTATTGATACAGCTCCAACTACAAGTAGGTATTGATACAGTTGCACACTCTGCATTTTCATAACTTCGAGACAAGGCATCAGCAACAGATTGAAAATCATAACACAATAATTAGCCACCAAAAATTGTTGTCCCGGCGTTGAAACAGATTGTCCCAATAAAAAATGAAGGTTACATTGATTAGTTCGCACGGTAAATCTCCGTCCCACCAGATAAGGCCGCCAATGATGAACTGCAAGGACGAGTGCCATTAATTCCATCTCATAGGCTGACTTTGCTTAGCTCTTTTCAGATAAAGATTTGTTAAATTAGGCCACCGGTTGACCTTCCCGCATCAATACTACTCCTAGTCCTCGTCTCGATGCATCATACTCTATGACAAACGGTTTGGAAAAATCAGGAGTAGCTGGTGCTGTGGTTACAGCTTTCTACAAGGCTTCAAAAGCTGATTGAAATGTTGGTGTCCCAACTGAAATTAGTCACACTCTATACTTCTGAAGCAATTCAATTAACGGACGAGCAATTTGACCGTAATCTTGAATGAATAGGCAGTAGTAGTCTGTTAGCCCCAAGAATCCACGAATGCTCCAATTACCACCTCCCATTACATTATTTTTGACGGGAGTTGGAATCTTACTGTGCTCATTGCCTCGAACAGCACCAATTCCCTCTCCACTTCTCTAGCTATATAAATAGTTTCAATTAAATCTTTTGCTTCTTGTGAGCGTATATGCAAACGTAGTTCGTCACGTAGCTCGTGTAAAAACATTCCTAGACAATAGTTTTTGGTGAGGCCAAACATGAAATAAAAGAGCCGATGTATTCACTTATTGTTCCGGTCTGAGTGGTGTGGTGTACATCAGGGCTTCAAATGCATTAGCCATAGGATCATGACCGTACATCCTTAACATCTCAATCTTTAGTTGGCTCCATGTTAAATATGGAAATCTGGATCGCATGAGTTGATACAATGAAGTGGTGTGGTGTGCATCAGGGCTTCAAATGCATTAGCCATAGGATCATGACCGTACATCCTTAACATCTCAATCTTTAGTTGGCTCCATGTTAAATACGGAAATCTGGATCGCATGAGTTCATACAATGAAGGGCATCCCCCTTCATTGCAATAAGTGCCATTTCAGCCTTGCTCACTTTTGCAGGGCCATGTAGCTATCCAACCTTCAGGATTACTCCCTTGGGAAGATTCATGCGAGTCGCTGCATAAACGCCTCATGAGAAGTTGGGTTTCTCTGAGGTACTGTCCCCATCAAATTAAATCCCAATTGTCTATCCGAACCAAACAAATAGTTTTTCAGACGTGGTGGGGGTGGAATAGCTCCATTCAGTTGCCTGCTGGGCTGGTTAATGCACGAATCTACAGTACCCCAGCCTTGACATTGTGCTCCAAACTCTTGCGCAGAATTTGATTGCAGCTGATGCTCCTTTGTGAGTTTCACTGTTGTGCAGCCCCTTGCTCTCCACTATAGGCCATTTTATTCACACCCCAACTCGACGATGCCCGTTCGGAGTAACAGAAATCATGGACCTACCGCCTGCCCCATGCTTTTGACAAACATAGTCGTGTCTGCGCGCTGATTCCAATGCTGCTCGTCTGCTCTTCCACATCGCCTAGCCCTTTTTCCTGCGGTAGTGGGGCTTTAATCTGTCCAAGTTTTGTCATATCATCCTTTAATTCTTCGATCATCTCGATTTTAGAGCGCTATTATTCCCATTCAGCCCTAATATCATCGTTCTCTACTTCTCTTATTCTATCTCCCGTTCTTTGACATCTCTCTTTCGACCTTCTACGAAAAACTCTATCCGCAACAAATTGATCTAGTGAAGCATAAAGTACTGACATTTGGTTTGAAACTAGAGTCTAAGGTTGGATGTTGTCAATCGTTCAGGCTTTTGAGAATTTACAAGCTCTGGTTCAATCTCATTCTAAAAAGTTTAAGCTCGAGCCTAAGTTCATTGTGATTTGTGTTTACCCTCCTGCTCAATTTAGAGATAGCTTGATTGTAGTTTAGTATTTTTTGTTGGGTTAATAGTGTTTTATGTCCCGAACTTTCAACATTTTCTATAAAATGTCCCGAACTTTCATTTTTTCTTAAAAAGTCCCGAACTTTCAACTTTCTTCCATAAAATGTCCCGCTATACAAAATTCGATGATAGAAAGGTAAGAAAAAATCCCGAAATTTCAACATTTTCCACCAACAGTGGTTCCTAACATGGTTTTTCAACAATGAAGATTCTCAAAATATTTCATCCGTGCAAGATAAGTTATCTTTCTCTCACCAAATTTTGTGCAGTGGGACATTTTATGGAAAAAGTTGAAAGTTCGGGACTTTTTAGGAGAAAATGAAAGTTCGGGACATTTTATGAAAAATGCTGAAAGTTCAGGACATAAAACACTATTAACCCTTTTTTGTTTTGTATACATTTCCAAAAGTTCCCTTGTCCGGTTTCTTTACCTAATTTCACTAGTGAATATTATGTAGTGACTTAAATTTTACCTGAACTTTTTGGAGATAGGTGTTACTGGGGCTATTGTTTTGAGACTCTTGCCACAGAAGATCCAAGAAGAGCTGATGGAGAAGCAATACACCATGTTGATGCCAATGTTGAATACTGCTCCGTAATTAAAACAAAATTAGGAGCTCATCGAATACTCATGGGTGCTGAAATGGACTGTTGTGATTCAACTGATGAGGGTAGAAGATTCTATGTGGAACTAAAAACAAGTCGTGAGGTTGGTATTTTCTTAATCCGTATTTTTATTTTTATTGTTTTGATGGCTGTACTCTAGTTTCCCTACCCTGGTTTATGACTTAGTCTTTTGCTTGTGCTTCTACAGTTAGATTATCACACTGAGGAAAGATTTGAGAGGGAGAAATTGCTCAAGTTCTGGGTAAATGCCTTGCTAATTCTGCTCATTTTAATTTTGCATGGTTCTTCATCTCCTCGATTTCTGCTGTTTCCTCATTGCCTGCAGTGCTATCAAATGAATGTTCCATGACAATTTTTGGATTATTTGGATGGTATCTGAATTATGCGGAAATGGTTGCTTGGTTAGCACATATAGTTACTAGCTTATTTGCACGATATGTTCTTGTTTCAGGCTTGATTAAAGGGTTCAGTAGCTTATATGTAATCTGCTTCAAATTTCGAGACCATGAAAATAGCATGACCCTTGATTCTAGATCACATCCACAGAAGTGATTTGTACCAGAGAATCATGCCATGGACAATAACTTTCTGGTGGAGAAATTGCTCCTTGCATTTATAAGCCCTGAAACCTGAACTGCTATCATATTATTCTAGGACTTCAAAATTATATCGTGAAGCACAATCAAATATACTAAACCAAATTGTTGTGTATTCTCTATATGAACAATTGCTATTTTGTTAACACTTTTTTTCTTTTGTTTCCTATCAAGTGCATACACTGCATGTAAACAGATACTAAATGTATTATCTGTATAAGTGATTGATGTAACATTGAATTCTTTAAAACATTGACTCACATTATGATTTGCATTGTACTGAAAGTACTAAGAGTTTTTGGCTTATGAGTATATGTTAATTGAATTGTAGATGCACTTGGATGAATTCATATTTAATGGATCTACTGATAATTGCAACAGATCTTTGGTTCAACTCTATGCTTTTACTCAATTCATCAATTAATTCTTTTTGAAAGAGTTTGTCAATTGAGAAAGTACAGTAAAGTTTATATTGATATTTTTGTATAAATTGATGAAGCATTTATCACCTATTAGTTATTTTCTCCTTTCTAAATCAATATGAGATGTTTCTACGGCTATTAATTGATGACGGTTTTACTCTAGCTGCTTAGAACAGTTAGTATAAGCTATAAGTGCTTTTTGCTTAACGTTATATGCTAAGTACGACGATATCCTCTGTCCCACTATCAACCTGGAGCAAACTCATTTTGCTGTCAGGACAGTTTGAACTTGGAGCAGAACTGGCTCCTGCAATACCTGAATGACATTCCCTAGTTTTGTTAATACTACTTACTATGATATTTCCTTTGTGTGAATCTGCCGGGCTTTTGTCTTTCTAGAAAATACATTATGAGTTCTTTGCGTATATGTTGATAGACATTTTTATTTTACCATTGTCCTACTACTTGCAGATTCAGTCGTTCCTTGCTGGTGTACCTTACATTGTGATTGGGTTCAGGTGTTTCCTTTTATCTTTTTAGCTATGTCTTGTTTTTACTTTTTCTTGCCTACATAAATGAAGTGGAACTTTTTCGTCTTTCTGTATTTTTTTGCGTATTCTTTATTGGTTTTTTCTGTTGCAGGGATGATGGCGGTCGGCTTGTTCGTACAGAACGACTTAGGACCAAAGATGTAACACACAGAGTTAAGATGAAAAATTACTGGCAGGTACAATTGTAACTGCATTTGGCTGTCTTTTTTTCTGTCTTCTCTGTGGATTCTAGTTTTAACAATCTAAAGGCAATGATCTCAAAACTTTCCAATTATGCCATTGACATTCTCTGACATGAAAGGAAAGCAGATTTTTTCTTTATGACGACGAACTTATACCCCACAAGTGATGGATATGTATTGGCCTAAGTATATTATATGTGTATAGTAAGTTTAATTTTTCGTACACCAAGCCACACTTACTATCGTCTTGGGATTTGTGGCAGGGAGGCGTGTGCTTAGCATTTGCTGATGAGGTGTTATGCTGGCTTTATGGGACAGTGAAAGAAAGTAAGAATCCCAATAATATACACCATTTGACAATAGGAATTTGATAAATTGTTGAAAAGTAGTTGTGGAGACATAGATTGTTTCATGGTATATCTGTATGATTTCAATGTTAGAGCTCTCTCTTGATGGTCATGCTAAATATTTGTTTTGAAAGTATACTAATGCAAAAATTTCTTTGTTCTCGTGCAGATGAGGACTATATATTGCAGTTTGCTCCTCCTTTCACGCGATTGGAGCTTCTTCAAGCTCAAACATGCCCTGATGTGATCACTGAGCATGTTCAACAATTGTAGCTTTGCAAAGCTCAGTCTTACCAACCATTCTCAACAATCGTAGCCACTCTACCTAACCAGAATTAATATATTTACACACAATTTTGAGCATTGTATCATATAGACCTTTGGGGATTCGAGAATTCTCAAATAGGAGGGTCCCCTTTTAATCAAATGTTTATCCTCATATTCTCTTATGTTATCCTTGCTTTCGTTGAGATCGGTCATCTCAGAGTTTGTCCACTGCGTATTACTCCCTTTGTTCTAACGAAATTGAGTCGTATTTTTTTTGGACCGGCCCAACGAAGATGAGTTGTTTTCCTTTTTGAAAAAATTAAGAAATTTAAGAACCTAATTAAGTTACTAATTACACTTGTTAGTTTTCTTAATTAAATTTTTTTTGCCCCAATTAGCTGGGTTTTGTGATGGTGCCTAGGGGAAAAGAATGAAAGATGGTGCTCTTCGGTCCGGTTTTATTATGGTTGTCTCACCGTCGACTTCCACGTATCCCTAAGTTTCCAACAACTATGTCCGTCATCCAACTCGGCAACTTTCGCCGTCGTCGCCTTTGGTTCGCACCATGGATTCTCGCATCATAGCCGGATCTGTTGTGGATCGTTCACTCGATCTCCTATTTCCTAAAATAGGTTTTTTTTCTAGGGTTTCTTCTACAACCGCCGCCATTGCCTCGGATCAGCAGTATCTTACGGCCGTCGGCCACCCCCCTGTGATTCTATCGGAGGACCTTCTCTTGCTACTGTGTGCTCTTCGACCTCGATTCCCCATGTCACGCCGCCGCCCCTACATGCTATTGCTAGGGTTCAACAGTCGCCATATGCGAACCCTAGTTCCGCTCCTATTTTTTCGGCTATCACGATGCCGCCTCCCGCCACAGATGAGCGTGTTTCTGCTGTGGGCTGTGACGACGGGTTGCGATTCCCGGAGACGGTGGCCTCGGCCAAAACCTCCGCTCATGCTCCGCCGCCTATCCAACCTAGAACCAAAACTTTTTCGTTCGCTGCCAAGGTCAAAGGGCGTGTTGGCCGTCCGGCGGATGTCCCGGTGCATGACTTTGCCGTGCTCCGCCCGATTTTGGTGGATAATAAGCATTATCTTGTCATTTCACAAGCTTTTCACCAATGACAGGTTCGATCCTTTCAACATGCTCTACATGGTCGTCTCCTCCTTCGCAAGGGGAATTCTCCTCGGTTTGCCTCTGACCTTTACTCGGAGCTCAACTCTCTTTGGAATCCAACGTGTCCATGGCAGATCATACCTCTCGGGAGAGGTTTCTCTACTTTAAAATTCTCAGCGTCGGAAGATTCTGCCAATGCTTTCGCGAAGAGCTCATGGCGTTTGAGCACTGGAATCTTGCATTTCCAGGCTTGGGTCCCTAACTTTGTTCCATATAAAGCCACTTCTACTCTCTCTCAGGTATGGATACGTGTGTTTAATCTCCCTCATGAATATTGGCATCCTGAAGTGCTTTCCAGTATTGCTCGACATATTGGAACACCTATTATCATTGATGTAATTTCTGCTAATGTTGCGGTTGGTCATTTTGCTCGTATTTTGGTTGAGATAGATGTTTTTGCTGATGTGCCTGATGTTTTAGATGTTAATTGTGGTGAAAAGGTTTTTGCTATTGAGTTTGGCTATGAGAATCTTCCTTATTTTTGTCAGACTTGCAATGTTGTGGGCCATGATACTAACGTTTGCAGACGCAATATTTCTGAGACTGAGCCCCCTACCGTTGTCACGACCGAGAATGCTAAAGGGAAGACCCCCACTCTGATTCGCAAGGACGGCTGGCGTCGAGTCCCTTCCAAGAATGCCGAGATTGTGGCTCCATTGGTCACGTCTAATAAGGCCTCTCCTTCATCGGGAGCTCTTCATGGGGACGTTACTATGGTGGTGCCCGTTGTGGAGGATATCCCTATTCCTAACATTGCCTCCCTCTCTTTGGGATGATGAAATGGACATTCTCCCGCCTCATGCTACGGGCGCGGACCACCTCACTACTCTGGCTGGGGCTGGGTTTGCTCATCCGACGGCATCTCATTTGCACTACCCTAATGATGTGGTTACTCATCACAACTCTTTTACTGCTCTTTCTAGTCTTGATATTATGGACAATCCTTCTTTTTATGGCTGAGGATATGGATATTATACCGGGAAAAGCTCCTCACAATTCTAAGGCGGCACTTTCTCATGCTTTTAGTGGGGCTGATATTCATGGTTCATCGGCCAATTCTCCCCTATCCATGGACAGTGAGACGAGGCCCTCAACGGCTTTTTTCGACGACGATGTGGCCTCCTTGGCTCGGCCTCACAACTTACAACCCATATTCACTCTGGATACCCCGATTCATCATTCCCTTGCGGGCTCCGCCAACACTAGACGCCCCCCTCGTCTACCGAAATCTTTAGGTGGTGGGCGAATGACCTCCTCTTCTGCCCGTGGGATGAAGGAGCAACATATGAATGTGCATGCCACGATTGCTAGGGCGGCTCCTCTTTCTCGGCAGCCGCCTCTCTTCGAGGATTCAGAACACCCAAGGTATGTCTCTTTCTCTCGCTCTCCTGTGGATGGTTCTGTTGTGTTGGAATATGATCATGCTAAACATTCCGGTATTGAGTATTACGGCGTGAGATAACATCTAGAGCTGCTAATATTGAGTTATCGGATAATAGGGTCCCCTCGATTTTTTTGGATAAAGTCTCTACTGCTCTGGACAATGGCAAATCTCTCTCTGGCTTCACTATTGATTTTGTCTCTTCTGAGGCAGCCAAAGTTATGTCTATGGTTTCTTCACAGAATTGGGGAGACATGGCTGATGAAGATGAGGATCCTCTTCCCGAGGATGGACAGATTGTTGTTTACTCATGAATGTGCTTGGTTGGATTATTAGAGGCATGAACAACAATGCCATGCCCATTCTCCGTCATTACTGTGACTCTTATAAGCCATATCTGCTTGGCATTTTGGAACCTAAATCCAGATTTTGTAACACCCCAATTTTCATAAACTTTTCAATTTAAAAACTTTGAAGAACTAATAGTGAAAATAAAATTTCTTGATTTATAAAGAAAATTTAAACTAATTTCAAAGTCAACTTGCCAAAACTACAGTAGTATCATAAACTTAAAATAAAAATAAAACAATAAACTAAAACTTAACAAGTTCAACTAAAATGTTCAATGGAAATACTAAATCTCTAGTCATTCTCGACTTCCATGGCCACCTCAACTCCATAACTGCAAAACTGAGAAGATAAGGGGTGAGCATATTGAAAATATACTCAGTGAGAAACCATGCAAATATTCACATACGCTTAAACATGCAAATAATTCACATTGTCATACACATATACTGATAATCTGATGGGCGAACTGAGAGCCCCTGAACATGTATTTCAACATGGCTAATATTCTGAACATGTATTTCTACATGGCTGAACATGTATTTCAACATGGCTGATATTCTGAACATGTATTTCTACATGGCTGAACATGTATTTCAACATGGCTGATTTTCTGAACATGTATTTCTACATGGCTGAGCAAGTATAATCAAACATGAACTAAGAGCATATAAAAACATACATGAATATAACCACAAGCATATAATCCCTCACCTTAAAGTCGAATCTAAATAAATCAAATCCGGAATGAAGGTCTTAATAGCGCCGCACCAGAAGAATTCGTCAAAATCGCAGCTGAACAGACCAGTCAGCTTCAAGCCTTCGTTTGAAGCCTCAAACGTCCTCAAATCGTATTTTTCCCAGAAATACGACTTCTTCGTCTTCGAGAGAGCTTTCCGTGGCCGCCTGTTTCGCTTGAATCGGAGTTCTGTGGAGGAAGTTATGGCCGTTCTCCCGAAACTGCCAGAACTTGATTTCCTGCGAAAATCTGACTCCCCACGTTTCTGGCCCTCTATGCTCTCTAAAACCCTAATTAATTAGTGTGTCCGTCTGTTTTAGGGTTTGAAAATAGATCCCATATTTATACTAGTTTTTAAAGAGTTCTAGTTCTAATAGGAAACAAAAAATAATACTAATAATAATAATAATAATAATAGTCTAGATAAAATTAATGGTGCATATCTATATGTATCATGTAATTATTTAAAAAAATAAGCTATACAAGAAAAATACTATTAATTAAACTTATAAAATAAATCTAAATTATCGGGGTATTACAGATTCTCCAGCATCCGAATTTCTTATTGGCATTCTCTGGGTCTCGTTCCTATTCATCAGAATGACAGGGGTCGGCGGAGGTCCAACATTTGGGTTTTTGCTCATCACTCTCTTGATCCCGTTGTGTTGTTCTCTTCGGCTCAGGTTGTTATTATTTAATGTAGGGTTTTGGGTTCACTTTTGATTATTGCGTTTACGCATGCTGATTGTGATTATGTTCAGCGTCGTACTCTTTGGTCTTCGGTTAGTCAGTATATTGTCGGGTGCTTTCTCATGATTGGCGACTTTAATGCTATTTTAGGGGCTCATGAGCGCCGCAGCAGAAGAGTTACTGCTTCTACTCCTTGTCACGAGTGGGGGTTCATTGAGGATTATAATCTCATCCATCCGGACTCGACGGGGCCTTATTACACTTGGACTGACCGTAGAAGCTTTCCCGCTCCTATTGAGTCGGTGTTGGACATAGCTCTCTTCTCTCAGGATTTTTCTGATCTTTGGTATTCTTCTTCGGTCTTGGTTCTTCCTAGGCTGGAATATGATCATTCACCTATTCTTCTACGGTGTCTGGATTCTGCTTCTCCTAGTGCTGGCTGGAGGTTTCGTTTCCTGAGTATGTGGTGTAGGCATGATGGTTTTTTGGACGAAGTTCGGGCCTCTTGGACACAGCCAATGGATATTCTTTGCCCGATGGTCCGTGTCATGAAGAAGCTTAAGCGCTTGCGTTCTGTCCTTTAGACTTGGAATAGGGACTCATTTGGCAATTATAATACGACCCTTGCCTCTCTTCACCAGGATTTGAGCTCTCTTTCGGAGGGTATTGACGCGCAGGGTTACTCGGAGAACCTTTTTGACCAGGAGGTTCGGCTCTAAGCGGATATTGGCATGCTTCTTTCGTGCAAATCGGATCACCTTCGACAGCAGAGTATGATTTCTTGGTTGAAAGACGAGGACCAGAACACCAGATTTTTCCACTTTGTGGTGAAGTGGCGTAGATCTAGTCACAACATCACTAAATTGAACATTGGCGGGGTGGTTACTGAGGACATCCCAACGATTGCAGCTCATGTTGTGGATTTCTACAAATCCTTGTTACGGTGCCGGGGGACTTTGGGGAGGTTGACCGATCTTAAATTTCTAATTATATCACTGCTGGGGTGTCCACTTCTCATGCTCATATGCTGATTGAGTGCCCTTTTGCCATTGTTATTCGGGACACGGTTTTTGATATGGACATGAATAGCGCCCCTAGGCCGGATGGTTGGAGCTTTCTTCAAAGCACTTGGGAGGTTGTGGGCGATGACTTGGTTGCGGCGGTCAGGAGGTTCTTTACACATGGTTATCTACCTCATGGTCTTAACTCCAATCTGCTTTGCTTGTTGCCCAAGAAGACAAATGCTTTCCTTGTGACTGACTTTAGGCTTATTGTTTTGGGAAATTTCTTTTTCAAGATCATCACTAGAGTTCTTGCTTCTCGGCTGAATATGGTTGCCTCTGAAATTATCTCAAACAATTAATTTGGGTTTATTTCTGGTCGCTCCATACAAGAGTGTATTTTGCTTGCCTTTGAGGGGGTAAACTGCATGGAGCGTTCCTGAAGGTTGATATTATAAAGGCGTTTGACACTCTTAGCTGGGATTTTATGGAAAAAGTGCTGGAATGCTTCAATTTTCCGCCTATTTTTTGCCAGTGGATTTATGAGATTTTTACTTCGGTGTGCATTTCTGTTCTTCTAAATGGAGAACAGTACGGGTTTTTGGCTGTTCTCAAGGAGTGCCGCAGGGTGATCCACTCTCCCCGATCTTGTTTGGTTTAGCTGAAGAGGTCCTTAGTCACCTTCTTCTTGAAGCTGTGGACAGGGGTTTCATTTCCAGGATGGGGATGAGGATGTCCCGGTCTTAATCGTTCCCCTCCCACCTCCTCTATGCGGATGATGTTATCCTCTTATGTAAGGCAGACTATAAAAGTTGTGTTATGATTGATTCTATTCTCCAGATCTATGCTTCTGTCTCTGGGCAGCATTGCAATAAGGCCAAGTCCACGGTGTATTTTGGCAAGGGCGTTCCTTTACAGCAGCGGCGGCGGTTGCAGCGCACTTTGGGGGTTCTCCATGGGCTTGCTTCCTTTTATCTATCTGGGGGTCCCTCTTTTTGCTGGTCGGACTTCTTCGGCACAGTTGACGGTCTTCCATGACCGGATCCTTGCTCATTTTCCAAAGTGGCAAGGTATGTAGCTTTCTATGGTGGGACAGATTTGTTTGGTTTTCTCTGTCATTCACAGTGCAGCGGTTCACAACATGTTAGTTTACAAATAGCCTGAGAAGTTACTCCATGATCTGGACAAGACTTGTCGTTCCTTTATTTGGACAGGCAACACTACTTCCAAACAGTCTTCTTCGATTTCTTGGAATCGGGTTTGTGCGCCCAAGTCTCAGGGGGGACTGAATATTAAATCTTTCTCGCATGTCAATCGTAGCTTCATGCTCCGCTTGGGTTGGCACATTATCACTCAGGACTATTTGGGTTTCAGTCTTTTTCGTCAGAGATATCTGGATCATTGTTTTAGGCTTCAGTCTCCTTTGTTCTCTTCTACTTTTTGGCTTGGCTCCCGTCCCTCTATCGCGTCTTTGATCGAGGACACCTTTGTTATATTGGCTCAGGATCCTCCATTTACTTCTGGAGTGATAACTGGCTCGGTTACAAGATCATTGACATACTTCATATTCCGTATAATCTATAGTATGAGATAAATTGGACTATAATAGGATTATGCAATAACAATATTTCATATAGAAGAATCATAGTGAACTAAGGAATCAATGTATACAAGCATAAAGTCTTGCTTTCAGTATACAACCCTTCATGCGCAGACGTCCGAGACTTCTGCCAGCATAGCATTAACTTGCAACACTTCGGCCATAAAGCTGTAAGTTAGTTAGAATCAAGTAGCCTTGTAGATAGTGACCGCCGCCGTTATCAGTACATGCAGAGTACATGAGAAATGTAAAAAGTCTCTTGTACCCTTTGCCCTTAGAACCTCTATAAATACTTCATGTATTCCTCTTTGGAGGAGGGACAATTTTTAATAGAAGCAACTACCATTTTCTTAGTGTTCTTGGAGTTTCTTGAAGTTTGAATCTGTATCGAAGAGCTCTTGAGCAACAGCTTAATTTCTACCCTATGTGTTCGTGTTTAGTTTAGGTGTTGGTTTTGTGCTTTACCAGTAAGGTCATATTTAATGAGATAACTTCGATATTTTGGCACCTTACCAACAATTTGAGACGGTATAAGCAAGTGTATGATGCATTTACAGTGGGTTATATTGGTAGTTTGATTAAACACTAGAGAAAAGAAAGTTCGAACGGTCCCCACAATCATCTTATAGCTCACCAATTGAAGGGTGATATCATACCCTCGGATGAGTTGTGGTTCTAGATTGCACGGGATTATGCGTGCATCACTGGGCTCAACTTTGGAAGCTCAGATTTTGATCCTCAAGGCAAACATCTCCTGAAGCTTACCAGTCTTTTCCACAAAATATTCAATAAACCTTGGTTAGTGAAATGCGCAGGATGTACAACGATCGATAGTTGGGAGATGACATCAAAGACTATTGTAAGGTGGCTAATTTGTTGGTTTACTATCTCTTTCTCCTATCCTGAGATAACATGGCAATCTAGACATGGGCATGGACATTAATTGAGAATTTCTACCATTGGGAACGATTTCCTTGGGGTGCTTACACTTGCGGGCCGTTGTGTCACTACATACACAACATGATCGAACTAATTGTGACCCCTACGCCCTTATGTATGTCGATTAATTGTCTCATCAATGCAGTAGCCCAACATCATGATGTATCAATTGATGACAAGTGCATTACTGCCTATAAGAAATGTATAGCAACTAGGATTTATTGGTTAGTAGTTGAAGGTTGTCACAGGCTTTGAGAACGATTTGAACTTGTTATGTCTTATGTATCTTAATATTTTAACTTCTTATGTCTTATGTGTTCTATAAGAATGTCTTGTGTGCATGATGGAATGAAATAGGAAAAATTTATGATGAAACGAGGAAAATATGTGTTTTGATGTGCACACGATGGCATGTCGATCGTGTTGACAATCATCCTGCCCTAAATTATGCACATGATGGCTACATACGATCGCATTATACGATCAAACCATTGTGTGCACAGTCATGGCCAGCATCGTGTGCATAAGAAATTTTATCTAGGACCATTTTTTATTCTCTGTGTTATTGATTTAGATGCCAACCTATCGCATTCAAATCTCAAGGTAAAACTATATGATGCATTCCTGAATCGGCTGAACAATTATCACAATTAAGTCTCAAATTGAACAACTAGACATGCAAATTATTGATTAGGTAGTTCACAAGAAATCAAGCATTAGGAATCATGAATCACAAGATGGAAGGCAAATTGATATCAATAAATCAAACACACAAATTAAATCAACTACATACAAACCCTAGAATCATAAATGAAACTAACCATATATAAATAAATAAATAAATAAAAGGCATAATTAAAAAGAAAGCAATAGAAAAGACCGAAATAAATAAAACCTAGAAAGAATCGTGAATGAATAGCTTGAATCTTGAATCTTGTAGAAAATAAATCTAATCCCTTTGATTGAAATAAGGCCCCAACTGCGAGTTGCCCACGTACCAGTGGAGGATGCTTGATCCAACCTAAAGGCCCCGCACTGTCACGTTCGGGCAATGAAATGACCCAATTGTGCATTACACGCATATGATTGGGCTCGCTTTTGGAATGATGGTTCGATGAGAAGTTCCAATTACCCCAAATCTTATCCATTTGTGTCGGCTGTCGGACGACTACCCAAGCAAGAAAGTTCGTAAATAGTGAATCATGCAATGCCTTACGACAATCTTCCTCTTCAGACGATGATGCCTCTTTATTTTCCTCATCTTCGTTATGTTCCTCATCTTCGTAAATTATTGATTAGGTAGTTCACAAGAAATCAAGCATTAGGAATCATGAATCACAAGATGGAAGGCAAATTGATATCAATAAATCAAACACACAAATTAAATCAACTACATACAAACCCTAGAATCATAAATGAAACTAACCATATATAAATAAATAAATAAATAAATAAAAGGCATAATTAAAAAGAAAGCAATAGAAAAGACCGAAATAAATAAAACCTAGAAAGAATCGTGAATGAATAGCTTGAATCTTGAATCTTGTAGAAAATAAATCTAATCCCTTTGATTGAAATAAGGCCCCAACTGCGAGTTGCCCACGTACCAGTGGAGGATGCTTGATCCAACCTAAAGGCCCCGCACTGTCACGTTCGGGCAATGAAATGACCCAATTGTGCATTGCACGCATATGATTGGGCTCGCTTTTGGAATGATGGTTCGATGAGAAGTTCCAATTACCCCAAATCTTATCCATTTGTGTCGGCTGTCGGACGACTACCCAAGCAAGAAAGTTCGTAAATAGTGAATCATGCAATGCCTTACGACAATCTTCCTCTTCAGACGATGATGCCTCTTTATTTTCCTCATCTTCGTTATGTTCCTCATCACCGTTGTCTTACTCATGTCCCTTATATTGCTCATGTTTGGACGACATGTGGTTGTGCTCTACTTGGGAGCTACTACCACTCACTTTAACCTCGGAGGTGTATGAGACATTATTCTCAACATAAACCTCCAGATCATATTTTTGTTCTAGTAACCATCGAACTAACTCGATATCATTCCACAATAGAACTTTTACTTTGTTGTCGCCCAAACCATATCTTGTAATCGGCCCCTTTTCGACCGCTCAAGCTCTCTCCAATCAGTTCCACGTGATTAGCACTGTTTTTGGTTGATCGCATCGATGAAGACAAAAAGTGAATCCCCCTTTACTTACGTCGATCGTTCTCAATGATCATTGTGATGTATCAGTACACGCGTCCACGACATCTGAGATTCACAAAGAAGCCAAGAAATTATCAATAAAATGATTGAACAAGCTTCTACAACATTCTCTGTATAGGACACGACGACCAATACACAATGGGAAACGACCGTGTGCATGTTTTGTGGCCATGAAACATGAACACTGTGGCTTGTCATGGCAAAGAAAATCCTAGTTTCTATACCCTACGATCATCAATATATTTTTATAGTTATTTTGCTTCTAAATATGTTCTTAAACATGCAAATATACTCTCTTGTGACCTAACGTCAACAATTTTCCTATTTCATGCCATTATACTACTATTGTGTCCACCATGCTTACGATCGAGTGCAGTGGTTGTGTGGTAAAGAATTCTCGAAAAAAAAAAAGAATTTTGCATGGTAAATTTAGTTGCATACATTCTTTATGAACCAAGAAACAAGAAACGGTCGTCCTATTTGCACTTCAACTCCTCTTTTCAAATAATTGTGTAAATTTTACAAGGATTTTGAGACACTCATTTCTCTTTCTCTCATTTTTCTCTCTAACGTATTTTCTTTGAATCTAATATGTTTAAAATGTAGTTGTTCATGGGTGATTAATGAGATTTTAATCTAATTTGTTTAAAATGTAGTTGTTCATGGGGTGAATAATGAGATGCAACAACCCTCTCCTACTGAAAGAATTTAGTGCCCCAAATTACCAACAAAGTAAAACTGTGTAAAGAAAAGAGTAATGTTGGATGCAATGTTATGAACAGAATGTTAATAACATTATAACCAACATGCAGCGGAAAGTAATAACACACAGGAATACTTTTTTCACGGATTATAAATAACCCGTGAGTGCCTCAAGGCTAAATTCACTATGTTGAATCAACAATACAAAGTACAGATTTGGATCTTCTTGGAGATCTATCTTTACAGAATATCTGCCTAAGATAAACCAACCTATCTACTTTCAGTACTACAATGTTGATACAACACAGAACCCAAAAACAGCCGAATAAAAAAAGTTAATCGGACAAAGCAAACAACATGCTATGCTCCAATGGCCTTGCACTTAAACTCTTGCCCTCGACATCCCGTCGATACAAAGATAGACTTTACAGATTGGCTGCCAAAGTCTACTTCGTCAAAGCAATCCTTGAAGAACCGGTGACACGTTTGCAGCAGGAAAATGACGAATTGGCTGTGAGTGAATGTTAAGTCGCAGATAATGCACTTTCAAAACGTGAGGATGATTGAAGCTTCTTGCTGCATTTATAGGCCTTCATGTCGTGGTTGGTTTCATCCACTTCCCACTTCCAGAACCTTCCTATAACTGCTGCAATCCGTCTTCAATAACTGCTAGTCGACCAGCCTTGGGATGTTGGCTACGAGATCATGGTTCCTGAAAAATAGCAACAACCTTCCCACTACTTTGAACCATGCAAAACCGCCTATCCACTTATTAGAAACGTGGTCAACAAACATAAAACCTTTATTCCACAACCAAAGAATAAGAAAACGTGAAAGGAAGGTAAAGATTAAATATATACAATTACCAATGAAGAGTCAAAGTATGGAGTCAAGGCAGACTCCGAAATGTTGGTTGAAAACCCAGAAATGTTGACACCATGAATGTTATCAACATTCCACCCAACATTGAAAACACGTATGTTATCAACATTGGTCCCAACATTATCGGAGTCAACATTGACTCTAACAATCTCCCCCTTAATCTTTTCCTTCCTGCAACAAAAACACAAACAAAGAAAAAACTATATACAGAAAAGAATTCTATGTTACAGGTTTTCAGATCAAGAAAGAGTTAGAAACTCCCCCTTAATCAAACAAGAGGTGAACCTCAAAATCAGTCCAGAGGAGATGTCGTAACAACACTCCCCCTGAAACAAACAAGAGGTACAACCTTAAGAAGCACAAACTGAATGTTGACCCAACAATCGGTTTGGAACAACCAAGAGAAAGTAAAGAACTCCTCCTGAATTGAGAAACAAAAGAACCTGTAAAACAGAAGAAAGGAAAACAAACAACAGCATTCAGAGCATTTAACCTCTCGATCAACATTGATCAAAAACGAAGATGAAACCTTACACAAACAAGTTGATCAAATGAAGCTTTGCTTTATTTGATCAAAATGAAGGTCGGCCGAAGGCCAAGACCTTCATTTGACCTGCCCAACACAATATACGAAGGTATATCAAAAACATGATAAATGTTGAACCAACAGAAAATCAAAAACCAAGATAACATAAACTATGTTACCAAAAAAAAAAACAGGTGCTCATGCACCACAAAAATTCACAATGTCCACGCATCAAACACATCACCAAAGAAACAATAACATTGTTTTGGAACAAACACTGCCAACAAAATCAACTACTCCCCCTTTTTTTTTGAAGAAGGAAAAGGTAGGAGTTTGGCGAAGACTTGTTCACAACAGTCGACCCATGCAAGCATGTCCTGTCCCATCTTGATCGTCGGATCCACCATCAACTGCACTTGTCTTTTGAGCTTGAGAAGATCCTCTCTGGACTTGATGAGCTCTGCAACGTCAAGATCAATCTCAACTTCAGAATCTCCAGCTGGTTCCTTGCCTTTACGAGATGTGGATGTTTCTTTAGTGAGATTGGCTTTGACAGAAATGATATTGGAAACATCAAGTGCAACATCAGGAGCAGTCGCACGATCAACATTTTCATCTTCACCATACTTGTCGATCTCAGCTTCAGTAGAGTCAGCATCATCATCAGACTGAGGAGACAAAGGAGGACCAACACGTGGAGGTTTGTAGGGGAGATCTTTGACACGATCAGGAGTGAGGAGGGTTTTTAAAAACTCAAGCAGATTCTTCTCTTCAACAAGCACAACTTCCTCTCTCTCCTGGAGTTCTTGCTTAACCAAGAGATTGTAGATGAGGCTTGGAAAAGGAAGCATACTTCCACCTGTGGACTTAAAGGCTGCACGAGAGATGTTAGCAAACACTTGCTCACCAAAGGTGAAAGCCAATGGCTTACCAACTTTAAAGATAAATTCAGCTTGTTCCTTGGTTATAGCAGTAGTGTTTTTGCTTGGAAGCCAGTTGTAAACTGCAATCTTGTGAAGTACAGAATATTTCCAAGACAAAGTGGATGCAGCAAACTTCGAGGTCCATGCCTTAAGTTTCCCTCCAGTCAACTCCCTAGTCATCTCATCATCATCAACCTCAACATCATCAGTGTTAGTATTCGCAGTGTAGCATGCTTTGTTAATGGCAGATGGGGAGAAATCAAAGACCTTACCCCTAACAAACACTTTCCCATACTTAACAGATTTTGGGTCAAAAGCCTCTGCCATCAGATTAACATAGAACTCTCTAACAATCTCAGCATCATAGGGAAAAACATTGACAATCGTACCCCACATACTCCTATCTTGCAAAAGGATATCAAGCTTATACTTTGAAAAGAAATCCTCATCCGCACGTCTATCATTATGAAACTTCCTAGCAGCCAACACTTTGAGAGCATTCTTTGCTTCACGAGTGTAAAAACGAGTGGAGTATGACTTACTAACCTCAACCTCTGATTCAGAGGAGCTTCCAGAGCAGCTGATGCGAGGGGAGGTAGTGTGAGAGGCAGAAGATACCTTTCCGCTCTTTGAGGTGAGAGAATGTTCAACCTTTGGCTTGAGATGTGGAGGCTGTGATGTTGGACCAACATCACTGTCTTCTCAGCTAGGAAGATTGAGAATAGATGGGATCACCCATGTGGATTTTGACCTTGAGGAACGCCTGAGAGAGGCCACCCCAGCTTTACGTTTCTGGCTTTTCTTGTCAGGGACAAAGGTGTCAACATCAATAACATCTGTGCTTTCTTCTGGATCAACATCAGGAATCTTTTCAGGGTCATCAACATCCATGGATGTGAATTTATCACCAGCAGCACATTCTTCTTCAGCAACAACAGAAGCTTTATCAACATCTGAGCCAGGTTGTGAGGCAAGATCAAGCAGGGCCTCTTTGGCAATTTCCCCAATTCTCTCCAAAGAGGTATCATGAGAAGCATGCGCTGATTCCTCTTTTGAAGACGGAATTGACTATTCGCTTGGAGTGGTAAGAGGAGTTTGATGTTGAGTAACACCAAAAGCTGGATGTCCTGTGGATTTTTTTGAAAACGCTTGAACAGTAGGGTTTTGCAAAGGAGATTTACCCTTCGTGAGTTCTTCATCAACCTTAACAGAGGAACCAGGACAAGGCGCCATTTTTGAATGGAAGATCTCAAGAGGAGGAACAGTGGAGATCGGCTCAGAATTGATGGGAGTTTCCACCATTTGCAGCGAGACAGGAGCAACATCAGTCCCAACAGACGACTCCGTGGTGCTTCTCTTCGGAGAACCTTTTGGAGAAGGAGCCGGAGGAAAGGTTTCTCCTGGGACTTCCGCCGGTGTTTGAGAAGACGAGGGTTTGTCGGTTGATTCGGCCATCTGAGGGAGAGCAGAGAGATGTTTGGCTGCGCTTTCCGGTGATCCGAAGTGTTGGATCAGACTCTTGATGAGAGAAGAAAGATCAGTGTTTTTGTCCATGACTTTTGGGCTTCAAGAGGAGACACTGCACAAATCTCGATAGAAGGGTTTGTGAAGTGAAAGGTAATAATGAAGAATCAGAACACCCCCTTAAATACAAACGAGAAGACCCCAACCAACATCAACCACTAAGCCTTGAGATAAAATCAAATCCCATAAAAATCTCCCTCACAAAAACAAATCAAAATTCGAAAATCATATCACAAGAGACAAGGAGAGGCGGATCAAGCATCAGAAGAACAAACCCTAGAAACACAAAAAAACTGATAAGATCACCAAGGAAAAATAAAAAGAGAGAGAACCAGAAAAGAGAAGAGATATGCCTATTGAAACAAAACAGTAGAGTCAATGTTACTTCAAATGTTAGTCCAACATTAGAAGTCAATGTTATCCAACATCCGGAACAACAGACTATGATTCTTTCAGCAGAGGAAGATACTTTTAATCAAAACACATTGAGATCTTAAAGCTCAACATCCATTTTCCCTGAGTGCATCGTCGCAGCGAACGCCGTGCCCCTAGTACTTAGATGAGAGAAGGGATGATCTCATTTATTTTCAGATGTTTTATGACCATTAAGCCTCACTCTTGTGCTACCGGTCTTATAACATCAATTTTTTTTTAATCAACATCTGCTAAAAGAACACAGCATAAACCGGTTAGAACGAACAACATCAAAACAACCAACATGGACACTGCACTGTCAATAACACAAGCTCCAACATGCATATGCCTAAACAAAAGAAAAAACAAACACAAGGAACAAAAACAGATGTTAGGATCCAACAAAGACAACCTAAGTCCTAACACCACACATGCAAGAACACTTAAATGCAGCACAAACCGAGAGACTTCCTAAGATGGGAGAATCTCTCAAAATCTAAAGCCTTGGTAAAAATATCAGCAAGCTGTTTTTCAGTAGGAATGTATTCCAACACAATGAGTTTTTTCTCAACAAGATCTCTTATAAAATGATGACGAATATCAATGTGCTTTGTGCGAGAGTGTTGACCAGGATTCTTAGAAATCTCTATAGCACTAGTGTTGTCACACATAACAGTCAAGATGTACTTTCCATACCATAGTCGTCCAACATCTGTCTGAGCCAAAGAAGTTGAGCACAACAACTACCAGCAGCAATGTATTCGGCTTCAGCAGTAGAAAGAGAAACACAATTTTGTTTTTGCTTGACCAGGACACAACATTGTTTCCCAAAAGATAACATCCTCTACTTGTACTTTTTCTGTCATCAGCATCACCTGCCCAATCAGCATCACTAAATCCGACAATGTTAGAGTTAGTGTCTTTGGAATAGTACATTCCAAGTTCAGAGGTTCCAGCAACATAGCGTATGATGCGTTTAACAGCCTTCAAATGTGACTCCTTTGGCTGAGCTTGGTACCTAGCACACACTCCTACACTGTACAGAATATCAGGTCTACTTGCAGTTAGATAAATCAAACTGCCAATCATTCCTCTGTATAATGTTGGATCAACATCACGTCCAACATCGTCCTTGCATAATCTGTCAGTGGAACCCATGGGAGTTCTCATGTGTTTAGCAGACTCGAGGCCAAATCTTTGAACAAGACTTTTTGAGTACTTGCTTTGAGAGAAGAAAATGCCTTCAGGAGTTTGTGTTAGTTGTAAACCTAGAAAAAAATTCAATTGCCCCACCATACTCATTTCGAATGTGGTAGACATGGCCTGAACAAAATCATTCACAAGCTTATCATTAGTAGCACCAAACACAATGTCATCAACATAAATCTGTGCAATGATAGTGTTACTAGCATGCCTTTTGATGAACAAAGTTTTATCAACTTGGCCACGAGAAAAACCATAATCAAGGAGAAACACAGTCAACCTTTCATACCACGCACGTGGTGCTTGTTTTAAGCCATACAAAGCATTTTTAAGTTTAAACACATGATCAGGCTTACTAGTGTTTTCAAACCCTTTAGGCTGTTCAACATAGGCTTCCTCAGATAAGACACCATTTAGAAAGGCACTCTTAATATCCATTTGTAACAAGGAGATCCCAAACTGACAAGCAATGGCAAACAACAGCCTAATTGACTCAATTCTAGCAACAGGAGCAAAAGTTTCATCAAAATCAATCCTTTCCACTTGAGTGTACCCCTGTGCTACCAATCTAGCTTTGTTTCTAACAATGTTACCAGACTCATCAGTTTTATTCTTGAAAATCCACTTAGTACCAATAACGTTCTTGTTATGTGGTCTAGGGACAAGATCCCACACATCATTTCTAATAAACTGATTAAGTTCTTCATGCATAGCATTGACCCACATAACATCTTTAAGAGCATCAGCAACATTCTTAGGTTCAACAAGTGACAGATAACATTCAAACTCAGCAAGCTCACACACAGAAATCATACATGCAATTCTTACCAGCTCTTTGTATTTGACTTCCTTCTTCTGTCGAGTGACAACTTTCTCACCCACATCTCCGATGATTTGAGAACTTGGATGATCTCTTCTCACATGACTTGGGGGATCTCGTCTGATGGAATCATGAAGAAATTGAGCTTCCAACTCTTCTTCAGAGTCTGACACGTAGTTACCAGCTTCTCCTTCTGATGTTGACCCGGATGAAGTAACATCAGATGTTGGTACAGATGTTGTACCATCATTGCCACTTCTGTGGTGGTCAGAAGCATGACTTATGTTGTTGGGCTCCTCGAGTAGCTCAGTAACATCTTCATCCTCTGTTCTATCAATGAGACTAAGAGAGTCATCAAACACAACATTAAAAGTCTCTTGAATAGTCTTTGTTCTCAGGTTATATACACGAAAAGCATGACTATTCACAGAATATCCAAGGAAGAGACCTTTGTCACTTTTGGAATCAAACTTGTTGAGGTGATCACGGTCATTCAAGATGTAACAGACACATCTAAAAACATGAAAGTACTTGAGATTGGGCTTCTTACCTTTAAGGATCTCATACGGAGTTAACATAGTACCTGGTCTCATGTACACCCTATTGATGATGTGACATGCTATACTCACAGCCTCAGCCCATAGTCGTTTGGAGAGGCCTTTTGCTTGCAACATAGCTCTCACCATTTCCTGAATGGTTCTATTCTTTCTTTCGGCAACACCATTTTGCTGAGGAGTTTTGGGTGCAGAGAACTCATGGAAAATTCCATTGTTAGTGCAGAAAACATCAAAAAGAGAGTTCTCAAATTCTTTGCCATGGTCAGTCCTAATTCTCCCAACATACTGGCCATATTGAACTCTAAACCTTTTATATAGTTTCTTGAAATGAGGAAAGGTTTCAGATTTTGTTTTCAAGAATTCAACCCAAGTGTATCTTGAAAAATCATCAGCAGCACACAAGTACATACCATTTACCTCCTAAGCTTTCGACTTCAATGGGTCCCATTAGGTCCATATGCAGGAGTTCGAAACATTTTGAGGTACAACATGTTGACGACATTGGATGAGCTGTCTTGTGTTGCTTCCCCTTCTGGCAAGGTTGACACACAACATCTTTCTTGAAATTCAGATTAGGAAGGCCTCGAACTGCATCATGTGTGATCAACTTTTGAAGATTCTTGAAGTTGACATGTCCCAGTCGTTGATGCCAAAGCTCAACATCATCAAGTTTGACTGCATTGCAGAACGTTTCTTCTTGGGACTTGTAGCAATTGTCAGACAACCTTTTTCCCATCATCACACACTGATTTGTGTCATCAAAGACTTCACAAAGATGTTTGTCGAACTTTACAGTCATACCTGCATCACACAACTGACTGATGCTAAACAGGTTAGCCTTAAGCCCTTCAACAAGATACACATATTTTAATTTAGGAAAATCAGTAACATTGAGAACTCCTTTCCCCAAAATTGTTCCTTTCGCACCTCCTCCAAAAGTAACTTTTCCTCCTGATGTTGGAACAAAATCAGAGAGTAAAGCCTTTGTTCTTGTCATATGTCTAGAACACCCACTGTCAAAGTACCAATTCTTAGAAATATTAGCATTCAAGGAGGTGTAGACAACAGTATTATAGGTTTCATTTTGTTCTCTCTTATCCAACAATCTGCTAAAGTCAAACTTGCCAATGTTACTAACATTCTTCTGATAACAGTCAAACATCTGTGTCACAGATTTTACAGCACAATCACTTATGTATTTGACACAATGAGGTTTGATATGTCCAGGAGCAGAACAATAATGACAAACATAGGATTTTTTCTTTTTGCTTTTCTTATGAGGATCCTTAATGTTGTCAACATTCACACTGACATTTCTTTCTTTAACAAAAACAGTAGTATTATGATGTTTCTTTCTTTACTCCTCAGCACAGAAACCAATACCAAAATTACTATACTGACCTTGAGACAGAACTTCATTTAAACATGAGGTGCCTTTGTTAAACCGTTTAAACACCCTTTCAGAATCACAAACTTTACCTCGGAGTATATCAAGTTCAACATCATGTTGAGAGAGCATCCTTTCAAGCCTTGTAATTTGCCCTTTGAGATTTTGGTTTTCATCAACCAACATACAGATGTCATTTCTCATCTCCCGGCATTGAGAATCAACAATCTCATAGAGATCTTTAAAATTCTCCATCTCTTTCAGTGGATCACTCTCCTGTTCTTCCAAGGCTGCAACACAACAAAAATTCGGTACACTAGAGTTGAAATCATCAAGAATAGTCATTTCATACCAGTTCGTTGTGTTAGTGGGGATCTTCATCCCATCAATCTCCTGAACATCAGTATCCATGTCAAAAACATCATTGTTAAAAATCACATTAAACTGATCATTTTCAGAAGAGATGTTCACATCAGTGTTGGCAACATCAACATCAACATTCATATTGTCAGACACATCAATCAGATCAACATCACAGTCAGATCTGGAAATATTGTCATCAACACTCAGAGTTTCAGATTCAGATAAGCTATCTGAATAAATTATTTCATCATCAAGATCTTCAAGAGCTCCAATCATGTCTTCTTCCTGCAAATCCTCTTCATCAACTGTAGCCACAAGGAGAACTTTTTCTTCCTCAGAATCTGAGTCATCACTAAGAGTTGCAGTAAGACCAGAATATCTTTTACTTGCAATTGTGAGACACTCATTTGCATAGTGACCCATCCCTTGACAGCCCCTGCATTGAATGTGATCAAAACTTCTTACCTCGGATGTTGTTCCAACATTCTTCTTAACATTGGTGATGTTGGATGAAGATCCAGCAGACATCCCAGAAGGTTTCCTAAAGCCACTTTTGGATTTTCCTTTCTTAAAAGATTTCAGCATGTTGTTAAATTTTTTAACCAACATAGCAAGATTAACATCATATTCCTCATCGGGATCAACATCTGTACACTCAGACAAGTTAGTAATTTTAGAGTTTTCAGGAATCTTTTCAACACGAAAAGCCACACTTTTGGACACATGATCAGCTTTCTGCTGTTCAAGATTCATCTCAAAGGTTAACAGCTTACTGACCAGATCACCAACACGCATAGTAGCAACATCAGCAGTTTCTTCGATTGAAGAAATTTTCATGTTATACCTTTCAGGCAGAGATCTCAGTATCTTACTGACCAGTCTTTCGTTGCTAATAGGTTCCCCAAGTCCAACAGCTTCATTTGAGATTTCACATAGCTTTTCATAGTATGCAGAAATAGTCTCATCATCGCGCATTCTCAAAATCTCAAATTTGGTGGTCAACATTCGCATTTTTGTTGCTCTAACACTGGCTGAACCTTCACATTGTTCCTGCAAAATGAGCCAAGCATCTCGAGCTTCCGTGCAATTA
Source organism: Salvia miltiorrhiza (assembly GCF_028751815.1). Taxonomy (NCBI): domain Eukaryota; kingdom Viridiplantae; phylum Streptophyta; class Magnoliopsida; order Lamiales; family Lamiaceae; genus Salvia; species Salvia miltiorrhiza. The sequence continues at coordinate 46,745,148 of NC_080393.1, read as the reverse complement.
GAAATCATACGAAATGCAGGAACATCAACAGAGATAAAGATAGCATTCAAGGCTCTGGAGTTATGGTTAGAAATGAGTCTTTCATCAGCAGACCATTTACTCTCGGGTGTGAGAGAAGTAACTCCATTCTCATCAGTGGTACGCGGTGGAGTCCACCCATCCAACACAGCAACCCAGGCACGTTCATCAATAAGAGTTGATATAGATTTTCATCCTAGTTTTTCACAAGTTGTAGTTCTTCCCACTACTATCAAGAGTAGGAGGTCGAGCCGACACACTTGACAAATCCATTGGTGGTAATTTTGCACACAGGAATCGATTCTTAGTACGTCAAGAACCTGCTCTGATACCAATTGAAAGAATTTAGTGCCCCAAATTACCAACAAAGTAAAACTGTGTAAAGAAAAGAGTAATGTTGAATGCAATGTTATGAACAGAATGTTAATAACATTATAACCAACATGCAGCGGAAAGTAATAACACACAGGAATACTTTTTTCACGGATTATAAATAACCCGTGAGTGCCTCAAGGCTAAATTCACTATGTTGAATCAACAATAAAAAGTACAGATTTGGATCTTCTTGGAGATCTATCTTTACAGAATATATGCCTAAGATAAACCAACCTATCTACTTTCAGTACTACAATGTTGATACAACACAGAACCCAAAAACAGCCGAATAACAAAAGTTAATCGGACAAAGCAAACAACCTGTTATGCTCCAATGGCCTTGCACTTCAACTCTTGCCCTCGACGTCCCGTCGATACAAAGATAGACTTTACAGATTGGCTGCCTAAGTCTACTTCGTCAAAGCAATCCTTGAAGAACCGGTGACACGTTTGCAGCAGGAAAATGACGAATTGGCTGTGAGTGAATGTTAAGTCGCAGATAATGCACTTTCAAAACGTGAGGATGATTGAAGCTTCTTGCTGCATTTATAGGCCTTCATGTCGTGGTTGGTTTCATCCACTTCCCACTTCCAGAACCTTCCTATAACTGCTACAATCCGTCTTCAATAACTGCTAGTCGACCAGCCTTGGGATGTTGGCTACGAGATCATGGTTCCTGAAAAATAGCAACAACCTTCCCACTACTTTGAACCATGCAAAACCGCCTATCCACTTATTAGAAACGTGGTCAACAAACATAAAACCTTTATTCCACAACCAAAGAATAAGAAAACGTGAAAGGAAGGTAAAGATTAAATATATATAATTACCAATGGAGAGTCAAAGTATGGAGTCAAGGCAGACTCCGGAATGTTGGTTGAAAACCCAGAAATGTTGACACCATGAATGTTATCAACATTCCACCCAACATTGAAAACACGTATGTTATCAACATTGGTCCCAACATTGTCGGAGTCAACATTGACTCTAACACCAACAACAATTCAATGAAGTATAGTAGGAAGTGAAATCGAAAATTCAATGCAATGGTTTTTTTTTTATTTAAAATTATTTTTTACATTAATTATGTAGAAGAAAGAGAAAGAAGATGGAAAATAAAAAAGAATAAGTAAACATGTACCTTTATTTAGGAGTATTTTAGTTTTTTTTTTATTGATTTTGGTATGAAAAAGTTCTACTCTTATGGATGAGTGTGAATAACTTCTACTCCCTCTGTCTGTCAAGAGTATGACACTTTGGTTGGGCACGAGATTTAATAAAATTGTTGGTGATTTTTATGTAGTGGAGAGAGGGTCCCACCATTATTTGAAATGAGTGGTTGAAATTGAATAAGAGGTGAGTTTTTTTGTAAATAAGGGGTATTTGTAAAGATGAATAATAAGGAAAAAATGTTGGACCATGCCTTAAAAAGGAAAGTGATACTCTTTGCGGACGTCCAAAATGACAATTGTGACATGCTCTTGGCCGACGGAGGGAGCATATTTTATGCTTTTGTATAAAAAATAGATTCTCACTATTGCAAATATATTAATACATCCTACCAAACATATATTAATATACACCTTCCAGTCGCATTAGGAATGTCCCAATTATTACATTTAGATTAGGGGTGGAACGATACAGTATACCTTGATACATTGTTCATACCTTATACCTTACATTTACCTCCGGTATAGAGAAATTTCATACCTTTACTTTACATTTACCTACAGTATACCTTAGTTCGGTATACCTTAAATTACGGTATGAAAAAATCTCATACCTTTGTTTCGGCATACCGTACCCTATTTAGGTGTACCGTAGTTTCGGTATACTATACTTACACGGTATATTGAAATTGATAAATTTCGGTACGATAATATTGATAATTTTGTTTTATACCTGCTTACCTGATAAACAACATCTAACAAATATAATGTCAACACCGTCTCAACAGTTTCACAAGTCTACAATATAACAACATTAACATTAATACTATAACTTAAATAAGGTGAATATTATATTATAACTATGCTATAAGCCTATAATATCAATATAAACAATACTATAATTCAATTATATTAAATTGTATAACCTATATATTATACTATGTTCATTTTTGTATCGATGATATTTATATTCTCATACTTGTATATATATCCATGTAAACATAGATGTTATAAGTTAAATGTAATTTATTGTAGAACAATAATCTTAGTTATATACTATAAAATATAACTATATAACTCACATAAGGTGAATATTATATCATAACTATGTTATAAATTAATGTATTATAGTTTGTTTATTTTTATTTATCATCTGATGATATTTATAAGGTGAATATTATATCATAACTATATGAACTATATTTTGTTTATTTTTATATCATTTGATGATATTTATAAATTCAGGTACTTGTATATATTCATATAATATAGATTATATACATCATTTTATAAAATTTATCAATATTTTTTAAAATATAAACATAAAAATATATATTATATATATTAAAACTAAAGATTTTGATACGGTATATACAACTGCGGTATATAAAAATAAGGTATTATACCTTAATACTGGTATATATCGGTATACCGTTAATAAGGTATCATGCCTTATTCCAGTATATACCTTTAAAACGGTACTTATTAATTTTTTTGGTATATACTTCGGTATCAGTATATGCCGGTATACCCCGGTATCTGCAAAATCCATACCTTTACCTTACCGTAAATCTTTGGTACGGTATCATACCTTACTGAAAAATCCGATATACTCCCTCCGTCCCATTAAAGTTGGCCCCATTCTTTTCGGCACGAAGATTAAGAAATTTGTTGTTATGTTTTAATTGAGTATAGCCTCACTAAATTTAATAATATTAAATGTCTTAATTAGTGAAAACAGAAAATTGGCTTCATCTTCTTTCTTAATTCGTACACAATTTTTGAGTATAGCCCCACAAAAAATTGGCTTCATCTCTCCCTCCGTTCAGTATTACCCACCGTCGTCGCGCGAATTTCTGGTGACAATTTACTCCCTTCAAAACCAGATACCCAACACTAGATAGACAAAGTTCTTACCTTCTTCTCCGGCGACAAAGAGCTGCCGGAGAATCAAAAACAAAATCTGACCCCAACACCAGACACTCCAAACCAAATCAGAATGCAGAATCAAAAAGCCCCAATTCCATAAAGCAATCTGACCTTCTATTGAAAATCATCAAAAATTCCCAAACCCTATCTCAAATCGCTACCCAATGCCCCCACCAAACGGGGATCTGCACAAAATTGCAAAATTTATCGGTTCACTGAACATTCCATACATCGTTCCGCGGTCGGCTCGAACTATAGTCGGTGGCCATGGGGATGGCGTCCGCCGGAGATGAACAGAGGGAGAGAGGGGGAGAGACGGCGGCGGCGGCCATGGGGGTTGCGTCCGCCGGAGAAGAACAGAGGGGGAGAGAGGGAGAGGCGGCGGCGGCCATGGGGGTTGCATCCGTCGGAGAAGAACAGAGGGGGAGAGAGGGAGAGGCGGCGGCGGCCATGGGGGTTGCATCCGTCGGAGAAAAACAGAGGGAGAGAACAGAAGTAAGGGAGAGGAAAGTCAAGGGGCGAGGTGGCGCTCGGCGCTGTCCGCCGGAGAATAAGAGAGAGGTGAGAGGGAGGTGCGGTGTGAGAGAGAGAAATATGAGTGAGGATAGGTTAGGTTAATAGGTGTAGATTAGTTGACTTAATTATAGAGTTTAATTTGGTGTAATTTTTACCCAAAAAGGAAAGTAGCCAACTTTAGTGGGACACCCAAAAAGGAAATATGACCAACTTTAATGGGACGGAGGGAGTACCTTAAGTTCGGTATTTTACGGTATTTTTCGATACGGTATAAGCGCCCTGTATACCGAGTTTTCGGTATATTTTCTCAGCCCTAATTTAGACGTCCCACAAGTAATATCTCATACTCCCTCCGTCCCACTCCAATAGTCCCATTTTCCTTTTCGGGACGTCTCACTCCAATAGTCTCATTTCTATTTTTGGTAATGATTTTACACTACAAACAATGTGGTCTCACACACATTTACTCACTTTTACACTCAAAAAGCAAGTTTCTTAATCTCCGTGCCCAAATGAAATGTGACCATTGGACCGGGACGGTGGGAGTACCATTTTTAGTAAAAAAAATTAATCATTTAAAATGATATTAAATTGTGAATCCATCTTACTTTATACACCAACTCACTTAAAATAATCTTTATATATCTTTCACATAAATATTATATAGTAAAATACATATCGATCAAACATATCACATCTTAACTAAAAGGCAATAGCATAAGCTTAAGTTAAGTCGAAATTGCTTTTGGGATATGTCCGCACTGGAACCCTTTACTACCAGAATCTGTGTAGACTATGAGATGAGAATTATTGTTCCAAACTATGGCCGTGGATGAACGAAATTATCATAAAGCAACTGAGATAACTGCATATCATTTTACAATAAAATGAAGGAAAAAAGGAAAACTATACATATGATAACTGAAAGTGAAGATTCCCAGTCTAGATATATAAAATTCAGATCTTCAAGCTCTCAAACATCATCAAAATACTTTTCTTCAGCGTCTTGATTAGCTTCTTTCATCCAATGATCATCCAATGTTTCATCCTCATCGATTTTCGAGTAGTCGACATGCTGATGGTCTTCCCCGGACATGAACTTCTGCTGCATTACATACATGAACTGCTCCATCCGATCTTGCATTTCCTCCACAGATGAACTGTCTGCAACCAAGTGGTTTGCAGCTCTCATCTCAGCGTTGTGATTTTGCTCCACCTAGAGAATGTGATCAAACACGCAAATTAAAAGCAACACATAAGGTACAAGTATCCACTAATACAAGATCAACATGAACACGATCAAGATTATGATTACATGTCACTGTCAGCAATAATCTCGGCTGGTGACCAAGTTGAAACATGATCCAAAAATGAACTGGTCTCAACTATCTTGAGGAAAACTAAACAATTAACAATATGGTTCGCAATGAGAATTTTCAATCCATTTTGTTTTCAGAAAGCTGAATGTATGAGCTCCCAATATCTTATAACCAGAAGTGTTACGATATAGGAAAAGTAAAAATCTAACAAATTTAAGAAGATTCTGAAAATGTAGAAGCATATCAAAATTAGAACACCACCACAAAACTAGCCATTGTAAGAAGTTCAACATGATGCGGAGCTAGAAGTAGAATTTTGTTGGGAACTACATATTTACTCAATGAAAAGTTGCCCCCATTGCCCGCCAACCAAACCTAATGCAACCAACCATAACCCCCAACCTAATGAGATACTGGATGGGATGGGAACAGGCTAGGGCAAACCCTGCCTGTTGAGGCAGGTTCAAACCCGACCAACAGGTCCTAGGAGGGTTCGGATTGGGTAGCATGTTTGGCAAGACCTCCCCTGTATAAATTTAATACAAATACTTTTAAGTCAATGAATGAATTGACACAGTTCATTATTTAGTTAAAGTTATATTTTATTTCTTTAACTATACAGTTATTTAGTGTGAGGTTATTTAGGGTTGGAATAAAGTAATGGATCAAGATTGTGTGTGCTCCAAGCTTTTTACTTTGGCCTCAAGTTTCTTTAGGTCTTTAAATAGTTATTAGTGAGTTAAGGTTAGTATTATCATTTGAGTATTATTTTGGGATAACATCCATTGTTGGCCTCCCTTATTTCTCTCTGTTCTCCTTATTCATTATTTATTCCAATCAAAATCTTTTTGTTTTCTTGTTCATTGTTTCTCTCAATCCATTTACTCTAAGGGTTCATTTGGCTTGGGAGACGACACAAATTGGGAGAGGTCAGGACATATGATTATGTGATTGAGTTGGCAAACAATAATCGTACACATGCAGCAGTGTATCCAGCGATCCTAAAGGGTTACAAAACCCTCAGATCAGCCATACTATCTCAAAAGTTTAGCAAGGGTACTCGCTTACAATTCAGTGGACAAGCTGTCGAGGAGTATTTTTGGGAAGTTTTTCATAATCAAATTTGAATCAACTTTTATGCTAACCCAGTGACAACAGGATACTAGATTCATGAAGCTGGGAAAATTAAACTAAAAATTGCAAGCCCGAACACATATCTAAAGGTAGTAAAACTTCCACTTCATGAAGTATTTACCAAGAAAATTGAAATTGAAAAATCATTTACTTCCATGTTTAACAAGAAAAAAGTTAATGTCAAATAATAATAGGAACTCTCGTATTATCTATTACCAAAATTCACTATCAACACACTTTCAGAAGATGATAAATATACAGTTTACCTAGTGATTTATGCATAATTGTTCATATTTTGGGGGATTATTGATGATAATTTGAACTTATATTTTGTTGGTATTGGTGATTTTTATGAGAAGTGCATTACTTTTTGCAGGAGAGTGTGGAAATGGAGGAAATCTCTATACTTAGTAAAATGAGAGCAATAAGGGAGAAAAAGGGCAAATGCACCGCGTGCACGAGAGGCCAACGTCCGCTGGGCCTCCTCCACCCAGCGCCCGCAGATCTTTCCCAGCGGTTGAGCTCAACACTCCACCTCCGCGACCGCTGACCTCGTCCAGCGCCCGCTGGCTTGCCCACCTCCGCGCCCGCTGGGTCTTCAAGCCCCGCGCCCGCTCATTGAAGCCCAGCGGTCGAGGGCCTTTCAAGCCCCGCGCCCAAACCACAAGTCCAGCGGTCGAGGGCCTTTCAAGCCCCGCGCCCGAGCCAAAAATCCAGCGATCGAGGGCCTTTCAAGTCCCGCACCCGAGCCAAAAATCCAGCGGTCGAGGGCCTTTCAAGCCCCGCGCCCGAGCCACAAGTCCAGCGGTCGAGTGATTTTTCCACCTCCGCGCCCAAGCTCTCTCTCACGCCCCAGGAATTGTTTTAATCACGTGTTCATTTTTTAACAGCTAAAAAAAGAAGCGTGTTTTATTTTGGAGACTATATAAGAGCTGGACTTCTCTTTTTGACCACTCACTTCCGCCCACATTCTGGCACCACAAACACTAGGGTTTCAGCTTCCTTTCATTTTTCTTAGTTCTTTGTTCTAGAGTTGTTTATTTCCCGTTCTTGGATTGCATTTCCTTTGGATTGTAAGGATTGACAAGTGGATTCCATTATTCTCAACGTCTAATTGGTATTTCGTATTTTCCTTTATTTGAATCTAATTGAATTATGTTGCGTTTTTAGATATGCGATTTCTTTTCAGTCATTCTAGATCACTAGAATTTATTTTCAGTATTTTCAATTCTATAGCTTTCTATTCAGTGATTTATTTTAGTAGGTTGTTATTTAATTATCATTTAATTATTGCCTAGGGTTTCATAATTTTTACTACATCGGTACTTGCGTTTTGTTTAATTCTGCTTTGTTATTTCCTAGACCTAGATTTATTTTCAGTTATTTAATCATGCACATTAGGATAATAGAACAAACAAAATCGATTAGAGTGTTTAGGTTTTATTGTTTTCTGTGTGTGATGTGATTGAATGCCCTGCTAAATCTTCCTTGAGAGACGACTTGGGTTAGCTTACTGCACTAGGATGACCTCGTATGATTACGAGTCAATTCAATAGGTGTTTTGAGTTGAGTCACCTAGTTATGGCATCACAATTCTGTTATGGTTAATGGCTTAACACTAATTGATAACAAGTTAGTCAATGAGTAACCAAGTCTTTCTGATATGGTTTTAACTTAATAGTTTGGCCAGCAGTGAAATAATGAATCAAGATATCATCAAAATTCATACATATAGATTAATTCGTTGAAATCAGGAAACAACTCTAAACAGGAATAACATTTTGAAGAGGTAGGTTGACTGGTTGAGCAAATGGGCGAGTTGGTTCAAAACCAAACTGACCTGCCAAAACCAATATCTAGCATAACGTTCAAAGAAACCAAACCGGTCAAATTTTGCATTAAAACCTGAACCAAATCAAACCGAAAAATCTATGGTTCAATATGGATTTAGTGGTTTTTTTAATAAGGGAGTAAATAAAGATTACTAAGCATATGATAAGTAGCTCCGAAATTTAAACAATAGTGCATAGCTTAGTGGATGGGGGGTCGCCTTTCTGGCCAGAAGGTTAAAGTGTCGGGTCCGGGTAGTTGCTTCATTTTTTATGGTTTTTATGTGAATGGAACAAAGGAACAGGTAATTAGAATAATGGACATCGAGTTCTGATAGCCTAGCAGATGGATTGCCGTACTTTTATGTGAAAGGTCTATGGTTCAATTCTCACCACACATCTTGTGCTTCATTTGTATATTTATTGATAACTTTTTAACATAAAGTTGGTCAGTCAGACTGAAATTTATCCCATATTCCCATGAAAACCGAATGAATTGAACACAAAGGCAGGAGATGCGCTCAATTTTGGTTATTTTCATTTTTGTAGTACAAATTACTTTGTCCGTACTTAACATGGAACTTTTTTCAAGGTTTTTGGAATCTTTACAATGTCTTTCAAAATGTTTTAAATCTAACTCGTCTTTTAAATCTAACTCGGTTTTAGGATGTTACTACACTTTTCTGATCATGGTAACTCAAGCTATGGCTTCCAGAATTATGGTCAGTAAATATAATATGCATGTTGGGAAAGCATTGGCAGTTTTGAGTGCAAGCTCTTCAAGAATCATTTAAGAGGGTGTTTGGCTGAGCGTGGTAAAATAAGCTCCTAAAATAAGCTCCAAAAAACTAAGTTCCAGAATCCCATCGTATTTTTTCATGATCTTATAAGCAACAATAAATTTACAAAAATAACTCTACTGTGTTTTGTTATTTTCAACATATTCCCTTTCAATTTCATATCTCCTTAATTTTCTCTTTCTAACTAGGATTTTCAATCTCTTAACTCACAATTCTCCCTCTAACTTATAAGCTCTTGAGACATTAAATCTTATAAGCTCTTGAAACATGATTGAGCTTAAAAGGTGTCTCACATAAGATAGCCACATACCTAATGATGTAACAAAAACATTTTAGCAACACAATGATGTAACAAAACATTTTAGTATGAAGCATTGAAAAAGAGAATATCTTACCAGAACAGTCTGCGAGCTCTTAGAAGGGGGCTCTACTGCCATGCATTCCACTTTTTCCACTGTCTCCTTCTCTACTACAACTTCTCTTTCACTTCCATTTTCTTCTTCTTCTTCTCTTCTTCCTCTTCCTCTTCCTCTTCCTCTTCTTCTTCTTCTTCTTCTTCTTCTTCTTCATTTCCAACCCAATCGCTTTGAGCCACACCCAACCTCTGTTGCTCTCCTCTGATCTTCTCCACCAATATCGCCTCTTCTGATCGTCTCATAAGTGTCTCTGACCACCGCTCACCAGGCCTCGCCATGTTCCTACCACTTGGATCCTGAAACTTCCCTACGTACTCATGATGCAGATAAGGTTCCCTTTCCCTCATTGCATCTTCTGAAAAATAATGCCCATCTACCATTAACTTATCCATATATGCTAGCCTACGATTCTTGATCTTTGCTGACCTAGACTTCTTATCCTTCTCTGTTGGGCTCATAATTCTCCGGAGGTTGTTAAGGTGCCAATTGATTTCATAATCATCCCTCAACACGTCAAAGTGATTAAGCTCCTCCAGCGATAATTTCGACCCATAACGCTCTGAATTCATCAATTTTGTTAAGCTCAAATTAGTTACTCCTTTTTCAGCGAAGCAAAATGAATTGATTGGTACATAGTGGCCAAAGAAGAACCAAAAAATTTACATATCCCAAAAAATGGAAAAACATCTACCAATCCCCTATCCCATTAAACTCCCACGAATTCATAATAGACACTCTCAGCAACAACTAATTAAATCGAGATCAAATATCCTATCCAAAAGCGTAATTCGATGGAGAAGCCGAGTTAAGGTTTAGGAAAAAAAAAACAAAAAAAGAGAAAAGTAATGAAATCAAGTAGTAGTGCGGAGAAGAACGCACCGAGGAAGACGGGGGCGTCGGTGGAGAGAAGGTCAAGGAGGAGGGACTTGCGGAGTGATGGGTTAGCTGCATCAGCAGGTTGTACCTTGCGGGGAAAGTACAAATCTTCGATGATGAGACAATCTGGCTGTTATCCTCTCCTTAGCTTCACTGCCTATTGCAGCACTACCGGATTTCGCCATCTCCAACTTTTCTCTTTCAAATGGCTTCGGTATTTATGTTCTTTCGCCATTACACATTTTACAAAAGTAGTAGTACTAATAAACCCTAAATAATGGGATTTGTTTCAACACGATAAAACTTTTCCTTTTCACTCGCTGAGAATGAACGATTTGGTTTGAACTCTAGATCTCACTCTTCCTAGATAAGAGTTTGTTTCGTTTGATATCCCCTTGAGAATAATAAGTTAAAACTTATTTGACTTATTTTTTCTTCGAAATTAGTATGCCTATTTGTGCGTTGCACGACAAATATAATTTTGTAAAATAAATAAATATAAATATTACATAGAATTAAAATATAAATAAATGTAAAATATCATTTAAAATTAAAATAAAATAATTCACATCAATTACTAAATAAAATTTCTAATTTAAAAATACTATATAAATTTTCAATCATGTATAAAATGTAATGATAATTATAATTATTAAATAATTTTAAGTCATTTGATACTGAAAATTAACATTACACATTATTATTATAGAAAATTACACGTTATAATAAATAAATACATATTTTTATACACAAATATAAATAAAAAGTTGTAAAATTTTGACAAAGAGAGTGAAAATAAAATATTTTAAATTTTCACAACTTATTCATTTTAATACCATATTAAATATTTTGTCACGTACTTATATTTAAGATGCATATTAAATATTTTTTTTCATAAATCAAATTTGACGACGTTTAAAAAAGAATTAAACTATATAAACAAATAGAGATAAAAAAAGGAGGGTTAATTGCCGTTAAATTCAAAAGCTTTTTGAGATTTCGCGATATTCTCACCAACTTCAAAATCGGCATATGAATGCTACGAATTGAGAATTCAGTTCTTAATGTTCCCAAAATTAAAAAAAAAATCCTCAATTTGAAGGTGACATCGACATCGGAATGTCCAGCGTGGCGATGTCGGCCGACTAAAAGAACGATGTCGTTTAGTTTTAATCAAAACGACAGTCGTTTTGATTTCCATCTACAATAAAAATTAAAAATAAAAATAAAAATAATTGGGGCACCCTCTGAAACCATAACACCCCGCCGCCGAGTTCTGGATGCCGGTCACCCTCTAAAACCAGAACACCCCGCTGCCGCCGAGCTTTGGACGTCGGTCACCCTCTGAAAATCCGACGACACTCCGGTCACCGCCTCCCTCCTTGGTCACTCTTCTATCTCTCTCTTCTTCCTTTCTATTCTCTCAAATCGCCGCCTCCCAAATCGCGCCACCACCACCATCTCTCCGCCCTCCTCCACCTCCAAGACCACCGCAATTCCCTCCCACCACCCACCACCTCCAAGTGCTACCTCACCCTCTCCATCTCCTCTCGCCGCCACCGCGCCCTTCCATCGCATGAAAACGACGCCGCATCCACCAGCGAAACCCACACTCTCCGCACCCACAACGCCTACTCTGCCGCCCCTCCTCCTTCGCCACCTTACCCCCCAAACCCCATGACGAAGAAATTCACGAGATTTCGCTTGCTAAGCAAGAGGACGCCTCAATTTCCCGGATCAATCTACGTGAACCCTAATACGCCACTCGTGCAGAGCGTTTTCAGAAATGGGCTAATTTCGCGGTGGTGGCGTTTGCCTGGGTAGACGAACGACGGCGGTGCGGTGGTAGCATTTGCCGCCTTGTTCCGGCCGATCGAAAAGAGGGATGAGAGATGGGAGATGGGGGTAGGTGGTCGGGAAGGTTGGGGAAGGGGGTAGGTTTGGGGGTGCTTGGGGATGGGGGTCGGTTTGGGGGGTGTTTGGAGATGAGGGTATGTTTTTTTTTTTTTTGATGTAAATTAATTTATTTCTGAAATTATTATATTTTATTAAAATAAGATTATTAAAAAAATAAAAAAATGATATGTAATACCTAATTGCCATGTATTTGACACATAATCAGTGATTGCCTACCTCATCTCGCCGGAGTTCATAATTTTGGGAACATTAAGAACGGATTCTCAATTCGTGTATTTATACGCCGATTTTGAAGTTGGTGAGAAAATCAGCGAAATCTCAAAAAGCTTTTGAATTTAACGGCAATTAATCCAAAAAAAAAATGGCGAGAGAAGAAAGAGAAAAAAAAAAGATAAAAACTCTTTCTTTTATACCATATATAGATGTGCTAATACAAAAAAGAAATTTGTCATGAGGTTAACTTGTAAGCTAATTTGAGAATAAGAAATTATTTGTTTGATATTTTAATTTAAGTAATTGGTAATAAGTATATATTATAAGTGATGAGGAGTAAAATATGCGTAAAGTAAAGTTGGCAGCACCAAAGCCATCAGCGCTGGGAATAACTATGAGGGAAGGAGCTCGGATAATGTTTCTGGGAGAAAAGCATGAAGGGCAAGAACATCAGAGTCATCTCAAGAGAATTTAAACACTATGGGTGTCAGGGCTGGAATGAGGTAAGACGGGGCAACGCTGAGATTTTGGTATGGCTGGCGTAATCAGGATGGAAGTTTCAGAGCTGATAGACAAGTGCAGCGCTAGGAAAAACTGAAAGCACAACCGATTGATAATGACCTCGAAGATTATCTTTAACCGCCAGGGTCGCTATCAGTTATGTAATTACTAGTTTACCCATGTTTTGAGCGTCTATAAATAGAAGATGCGCTGGTCATTGTAAAGATATGTTATTAATACTCTAATACAATCCTCTCCTTTCTCGTTTTAAGCTTGTTCTCGCCTTTTTTCTCGATTTACAAACACACTACAGGTGAATCATTTTCTTCATAATTAAAGGGTGAAATTATCGAACTCATCAACTGGCGTCGTCTGTAGGAACTTGCGAATCGAGCTTAAGACGTGAAGAAATTAATTTGTGCATGAACTCTGCTCGGCCGAATTTCTTGGCAAAAGTTATACATCTTTGCTGAGAATTCGGGTTTGATGGGCACATATGCTTGTTTGCATTTGTTTTTTGGGGTTTGGATCGATCTCGTGGTGGGGTGTTTGCTTGGGTTTTCATGATTCCGCATGCATCTTACGTGATTTTAGATTTTACAGTATCTTTTATGTTCTTATGATGTTTGTTGCGTTAATTCTTGTTTAGATTCGTGTCCTCTTGGGGTGTTGGGAGTTTCTTGTTTATAGATCTATGGAATTCTTGGGATATGGTTTTCTGCCACTTTATTTGCGGTAGAGATTTGCTTAGATCCGTCGGATTTCTGGCGATTTTATTGCATAATCTCTGTATCGAGTGCTGAATGGGCCTTCTTAGGGGAATTCTTCATGACAATTATGAGTTGCCTTCTCTACGGATGGAAACATGTGTTATTCAGGAAATTTTACATTGTATCTTTCTTTTTGGGATTTCTAACTTTGTCACTACAGGTCATGGAGGACACAAATATCATCAAAAATCTGATGGGGGACTTCGCGGGAGAGGGCAGGGCTCCTGCTCCTAATACAGCTGCTATTGTAACCAATGAGGGAATCAGGGTTGAGGACTCCACACCCACTGGTCCACTCAGGCCCATATGGTCAGGGCTGCAGGTAACTCCAACTGAACAAGGGTCGACTACGCAGGGAACAAGACTAGTTAATGTCACTATAACTGAATAGATGCTGTCTTTTATGAGCTATGCCTGCATGAGACAGGTGTTGGGAACGTCTGCACCACCGTTAAACTTGGGACTATCGTTGATCGCAGGACTAGGGACTTCAGGACTGCCAACTCAAACTATTCCTGGGAGATTGCCAACTTGAAAATCCACCACCCTTGGTAAAGAGCACTGTTGTTGTTTCTCCGAAAGGAGCGGGAGAAGGCTAGGGCTGAAAAAGTCAAAGGCATACGTCGTCAGGGACCTATGTTCCCAAGAGATATGGAGGGTATCGAGGATATTGGGGACACTTCCAGTCAAACTCGACCTGTCATAGTACGACGGGATAAAGGCACATCACTAGAGGATCCAGTTCAGTTACAGGAGAAGGTCTCAGCTATGGAACGACGCCTCCAGGAGTTGGAGAAAGTAATTGAGGAAAAAGAAAAAGAGAAAAGTAGGGCTGTCTCACGAAAAAGGGGACGGTATGAGGATTCTACGCACTCTAGGGCTGGGAGTCACCAGGATTGGCACGCTCATCTGAGGGAGAAAAACAAGCATGTCAGCAGAGCTGGCGAAAGTAAGCGCAAACATACCAGTCAGCATTTTCAAGGTGAGGGTAAGGGAGAAAGTCGTCGTCGCCATTACTATCTAGAAACTACTGATAGGGCTGGATCAAGTCCATTTTCGGAGTACATCTTGGCAGGTCCGTTGCCTCGTCACTACAAACCCATTAATATGGAATATGACGGATCCGATGACCCGGAGGTACATATGGCCAGATTTGAAACTATGATCACGCTGCATCAGTACATAAAAGGGATTAAATGTAGAATCTTCTACTACTACACTGACTGGAATGGCTCAGCAGTGGTTCAGGGCTTTGGAGCCTGATTCCATTCATTCTTTTGAACAGTTGCACGATGTCTTCATGTGCCAATTCACAAGCGTCTAAACGAGCTACAAAAACCACTATGTCATTGATGGACCTAAAACAAGAACCCACCGAGACTTGAAGAAGTTCGCTGCTCATTTCACCAAGGCATCGCTGGAAGGTCCCAAAGCTGAATCTCAGATTAAGGGATACGCCTTTGTACGGGGCTTAAGACCAAGGAGGCCTTCTTTCGATAATTTACAAGTAAAGCAATCGCGGGACTTTGATGACATTCTAGCCCGACTTCCAGGGTATATACAGTTGGAGGAAGCCAGAGCTGCTCGTAAGACAGAATACAGTAGCAATAAACCTAAGAAAATGGAGAGCAGAACTGAAACATCATACGCTCGTCCTCAGGGGAGAGCACCGTATCGGGGACTGCCACCCCGAGTGCTGCCGGATGAAGTACAGCCAGCATACCAGCCCGCTCGCAATGAGCAAACCTATAGAGGAGTGAATAATGTCAACCGACTCACTGATCAGACTTCATTGAATAAACCTCAAGAGGAGATTTTTCACTTAATAAAAAATGAACCATGGTTCAGGGCTTCCGCGGGATTTTGCTGCGGGGGCTCCCAAGCCTAGGACCGAATGGACTGTTATGTCAGTACCACAATCATTATGGACATCCTACAGAATATTGCGGGCATCTGCATAATCAATTGGAAATATTGGTGAGACAAGGAAAACTTGATCAATTTGTGAAACAAACACCACCCCCGCACTTGCAGGACAATAATTATAATCTTAGAGCTGGAAGGGAACAAGGGAATCAAGGGGATGATCGTAGGGCTGCTCCGCCCCGTGAAGAAAAAAGACAGGTGCATATGATCATTGGTGAAGAAAATGGGCCCATATCCAACAGGGCGCGAAAGCAAAACATTCGTTCGTGCAGAGCTGGGATGTTGCCTAGCCAAGTCATGAGTGTCTGCAGCGCTGTAAGGGAACCGAGTATTTCATTTGGGCAGGAGGACCATGCCAGGCTGGTTCACCCGCATGATGACGCATTGGTTTTTTCTACGGACGTGGCACATTGCACGATGCACTATATATTTATGGATTCAGGCAGCGCTGTAAATATAATCTACAAAAACTGTTTGACAGCGATGGCTTTAGATGCCACCTTGAAACCGTCGGGTAATCTACTGTATGGTTTTACGGGGGAATCTATTTTGCCGCTGGGATCTCTAGAGTTACCAATGACGTGGGGAAAAGAAGGGGCTTCGAGGACTCGCATTCTCAAATTTTTGGTGGTGGATTTTCCGAAACCGAGTTACAATATCATCATCGGGCGGCCAGCGCTGAATGCCTTCCAGGCCGTGATTTCTATGTACCACCTGAAGATGAAATTTCCGCTTGAAAATGGCAGGGTTGGGGAAGTAGCAGAGAATGAGATCACATCAAAAGAGTGCTTCATCAAAAGTTTAACGACACAGGCTGGGCCTAAAAGAGCACAAAGTTTCCAAGGAGGGCCAGCAGAGAAAGTTGCCAGAGCTGGGGGTAGTTCTGGGAACACAGTGGAGCGAGCTGAGATAGAGGAAATTGGGAGGTCTCCAGATAAGCAACCGCTGATCTCAATGGACGACAGATGTATGTTAGTGGAATTATTCCCAAGAAAGACAGGTTTCACCACTCGCGTGGGTACCGAGATGCCTCTAGCCCTGGAGAAGGAAATGATAGAATGTTTGCAGCACAACGCTGACGTGTTCACTTTCACTACAGCCGATCTAAAAGGGATTGATCGGACACTAGCGGGGCATCGCTTGAATGTTGATCCAACAAAAAAATCGGTTATTCAAAAAATAAGGCACTTTGGGCCAGAAAAGGATGCAGCAATCAAGGAGCAAGTCAAGGCCTTGCTTCATGCGGGTCATATGGTGGAGGTACAATGGACTACAGGGACTTAAATGCCACTTGCCCAAAGGACTGTTACCATTTGCCTCAAATTGATTAGCTATCTAGTTGATTCAACTGCCGGGTGTGAGTTGTTGTCCATGATGGACGCTTTCCAGGGATACCACCAAATCAGCATGCACCTGGAGGACATAGCAAAGACAGCCTTCACGGTATGTTGTGGGGTTTTTGGGTTTGCAAGAATGTCATTTGGGCTTAAGAATGTTGGCGCTACGTATCAGCGCATGATGGACACAATTTTCCAAGTTCAAATTGGGCGCATCATGTCAGTGTACGTTGATGATATGATGGTACAAAGCAGGGCTGCCACTTCTCACCCATCAGACCTGGAAGAAGTGTTCAGGGTTATCAGACAGAACAGACTAATGCTAAATTCAAAGAAATGCACATTCGGTGTCAGAACTGGAAAATTCCTGGGCTATCCGGTGACCCACAGGGCATTGAGGTAAACAATGAGAAAGTACAGGCTATCGTAAACATGACACCACCTAGGAATGTCAACGAGGTACAAATGTTGAATGGGAGACTCACAGCACTCGGGTGATTTATCTCTCGAATTGGCAGACCAGAGTTTACCTTTTTTCAAAATTCTGAGGAAATGAACAAAGTTTGAATATACTAAAAATTGTCAACAAGCATTTGAGCAGTTGAAACAATATCTAGCGGAACTCCTAGTGTTGACAAAGCCGAGGGCTGGGGAAACCTTATAGTTGTACATAGCAGTGGGAACAGAATCCTTAGGATCAGTCTTTATCAGGGAAGAGCGGGGGCAACAGATGCCAATTTATTTCGTCAGCAAAATGTTACAAGGAGTATAACTGAACTATTCCGAGATTGAAAGGGCAGCGCTGATCGTGTTGGTAACAACTCGAAGATTAAGACCGTATTTTTTGGCGCACAAGGTCATTGTGCGTACCTCACTGCCATTCAAGCAAACTTTAGGGCGACCAGACCTGTCGGGGATAATGATGAAATGAACAATCGAGTTAAGTGAGTATGACGTGGATTTTGAACCACGGACCGCGATCAAAGCGCAGGCTCTAGAAGATTTTATACAAGAGACTACTAGGGTTGAAAAACAGAAGCCCTGGAGGGCATTCGTCGATGGCTTTGTCACCAAAGAGGGCTGCGGTGCGGGCATCTATATTCAGTCCCCCACGGACGATGATTTACAGTTTGCAATCAAGTATGAGCAGCGTTTATCTACTAATAAAGCTGAATATGAGGCTGTTGTCAGGGCCTTATCGATTTTGTCAGAACTAGGGGTTGAATCCGTGCACTTGAAATCTGATTCACAATTGGTGGTGCAACAGTTGTTGGGCAAGTATAATATTAGGGAAAGCCGAATGGTCGTATACCATGTCGAAGCTAGGGAATTGATGTCCAAATTCCAGGGCTGCCTCATTGAACAAATACCGCGGGAATACAATAACAGGGCTGACCTACTGGCACGGATTGCTAGCGCGGTCGAACATAGTTGGACAGATTCTGTGTCTTTGCTCTTTGAGCCAAGTCCGGAGAGTAAACAAGGTGTTTTCAGTATGGAGGTAAGGGAGAATTGGCATACGCCCATAATCTACTTCTTGTGGATAGGGAAACGACTTAACTCGGTTATCTCTCAGTGTTGCCTCTATGACAGATATTGTATTATCAATGATTAGTTGTACAAAAGGTCCTTCACTCATCCATTATTGAAATGTCTTTTCACCGGGGTTGCTGCGGGAATCATCTGGGTATAAGGATTTGATGAGAAAAATTGTCAGGACTGGGTTCTATTGGCCTACGATGGCAGAAGACGCCAAACAATTTGTCAAGAAGTGTGAGATTTGCCAGAAGTACGCCCCGCGCATCAATGTCCCAGGGGAAACTATGTGAACTATGTACGCCACTTGCTCTTTTGACAAGTGGGGAATCGATATTGTAGGAAAACTCCCTACAGCCCCGGGTGGAAAATGTTTCTTGATAGTGACCGTAGATTACTTTTCTAAATGGGTGGAAGCAGAGACGGTGACGAAGATAGATGAATGCACCATAGAGAGGTTTATATGGCGCAACATTTGTTGCAGATATGGATCACCGAGAGTACTCGTCTCTGATAATGGGACACAGTTTACCGGGAAACGGATAGAAGATTTTTATCACATAATGGTTATTGTACAACGCTTCGTATCTGTAGCTCATCCGCATGCTAATGGCCAAGTGGAACTTACCAATCGCACAATTTGTGAAGGGCTGAAGAAACGGCTAGAAAAGAGTAAGGGTAGATGGGCGGAAGTGCTGGATGGGGTTGGGCTCACCGTAGTAGTCCCTAAATAGCTACGGGGGAAACACCATTTACACTTGTATATGGTTCCAACGCTGTAATACCAGCTGAGGTACGCCTGGCATCATACAGGGTCTTGCATTATGACCCCATACAGAATGACGAGCTCCGGCGTCTAGACCTGAATTTCATAGAGCTGAGCAGAGACGCAGCTGTTCTCAGGGCTGTGAAGTATAAAAGCATCATCAAAGCAGGGTTTGATAAGAAGGTGACAATCAGGAAGTATAACAAGGGAGATCTAGTACTGAAGCGGATGGATGCACTGCATCCACCCAAGAAATTTGATCTTACTTTGGAAGGCCCTTTTGTGGTTACAGAGGTGCTGGGCGGTGGAGCATATCATCTCTCGAACAGCGAAGGGAGGCCACTCACTCGTGTTGGATTTGTATACTGAAAGCAAGAACGTTTTATGCTTGTATACAATGTTTCCTAAGTTCACTATCTAATCTCCTATCTGATTGTGTTCATGATTGCATATGTATGTTCTTTATCTCTATATAAGTAGATTATATGGTGTGTTGTAGATCACAGAAGACCATATAATTGGAATAACCTTAAGAGATATAATATAATCACAGCCGAAATAACTCTAGGACAAGTTATTGGTTTAGGCTGCGGTATAGATGGAAGTAGTTTGTCTTGACTACTTATCTATACTGGTACGTCATTACGTATTGATAGGACCACAGTGAGATATATTCTTCTATCTGACTTAAGTGAAAAATTAGAGATCTCGGTGACTTATAAGATCTTAATACTAATAAGATTTCAGATATATATGTTGATTTGTTTATCACTTTGACTTACTATGAGCGAGAGTTATATAGTAACTTGAGTACTCTGTATCTTGGGTGATAGCGGTTAATATATGATATCTGATTATCTGTATTAGTACTCGTATCCGATATAGGATAATGACATCCCCTTAAGGAGCTCAATAATGTTTATTGCGCTAAACCCTGCAGGTTGATTAAGTTCAGGCGCAATAATAAGGTTTGAGTGGTACTGCTTAAGGATTACAAAAGAGATTAATTAATTAAGGCTGTCAGAGCTATAATTAATTAATGGATGTTGGAGATTTTAAATACGAGGATTTAATAAGTCTAAATACAAGCCCCGACTCATCACCGGCAATAAAGGGGTAAGTCAATATTGGTTCTCTAGTGGAATGAACTGATATTTATAAATTAATTATGGTCTGGGCTGACCATAGATAAATTAATTTATTTGAGGCCCATCTTTATTCCTTGTATCTGGTCCCTGGACTGGCCCAAAGTCTCCTAGCCCAGGAAAGGAGAGAACACGCCTACTACACCTTTTCTGCTCCTCCTACGTATTTATTTTTATTATAAATACAGCTGTCAGCTCTCAGGAAAACACACTGATAAAAATTAGGGTTTTAAGAGCTGTGTGGGGCGCAGGAAATCGTGTGGAGCATTCTCTCTTGGGACTTTCATAGAACGTTGTCCATCCAACGGTGAAAGCTGAGCGGGATACAGTTCAGAAGATCTGAGCTGGAGTCAGATTTTCGCAGGAAATCAAGTTCTGGCAGTTTCGGAAGAACAGCCATAACTTCCTCTACAGAAGTCCGATTGAGGTGAAACAGGCGGCCATGGAAAGCTCTTTCGAAGATGAAGAAGTCGTATTTCTGCACAAAATACGATTGGAGGTCGTTTGAAGGGTCAAACAGAGCCTTGAAGTTGGCTGACCTGTTCAGCGACGGATTGACGAATTCTTAGGAATTCTTCAGGTATTTTCTAACTCCAACGTGCAGTTGTTAAATTCATAGGAGCATGTTAGGGATTAATCGTTGTATGATAAATTAATAATAATCCAAGAAACGATCATCGGGCAAACAGAGCATTAATTCAGTTTAATATTCCTTCAACTCGGCCTTGGAACATCAATACTTTAAAGAAATTCTACGCTTGAAAGGCTTACAATTTAACTCTATTTTTGTAGACCAAATACTCTTTTTCCCCCCACAGGGGTTTTAATGAGCTTTTGGACCAAGTTTCTTTAATAAAATGAGATTCTTGGTTTTAGGGTAATTACCCGTGTTTGATAGCACTTCTCATTAACCCTTGTTAGGTCCAGAGGGTCTCGAATAGGTGTATGGGGAGGGAGTAATACATCTATGGGCTATTTTTCTCAGTAAAAACGAAACTTCAAATACAAACTGACACAACCTATTTTCTTAAAAGAGTTTTGTCAAAACAGGATTGACGACTGATACTGAATACTCTTCAGTAAGGAGTTATCAGTTAAGTCAAAGACTTTAACTGATACACGTAAGGCTTCAGTCGAGTTTGATAAACAGAGATATGTTATAAATCTCACTGACTATCAGAAAATAGATCAGTTAGACTGATAACACACGCAGCGGAAAACTTTTATTTCAAAATAGCCTGTGATATTAATCACGTTGTCAATCAGTTAAATTTCTCTTTGCAATTAATCAGTTTTTAGTTTATGTAAGTAAGAGCACAACAAACCTGAACGTGTACTTGCGGGTGCACATAAACCGAGACGACTGAAGATCCTATCTTCAGTACCAACACATTGGGTTGGATTTCTCACTCCTAGCGCACACTGGGCACTAAGATCTCACAGAGATAGAACACTGGTCTGAACTCCTTTTGGACACAAACACTCAATTCGGTTCATTGAAGAGAGGTTTGAAAACTTGCTAACTAAACCACAAAGAACAAGTTCTTTGCAGTCAGTTTTACCTAGGCTTTGGATATACAATATTTGCTTATGTTCTAAGAGAATGTATGTAATCAGCAGTGACTAATTTTTGGGCTTTGTGATACTCTTCTTCGATTCAAACTTTGGGGAGGCTTGGTTTTGTTGAGTAACGAATTCGGCAGTGTTTCAGCTTATGTCGTTGAATCGGTGAAGATTAAAGTGATCATCGAGCATAATTTATAGGAGACGTCTTGAATAGATCCGTTGACGGAGATGGTCTTCGAGATTTCTTCCGTTAGAGAGTAATTTGAACTTGGGCTGAGGCTTCAATCTTCGAGGTTCCTTGTTTGGTGAGAACGACTACTTTGAAGAGCAGGAGATGCGATGAAAGGTAATCACCGAAAAGGAATGGCCTCTGCAGAGAAAGGACGATCCTGAAATCTCTGCATTTAATGCGGTTGTACTTCTGGAGTGCGTGGCTTCCTTTGAACGTTGGGGGTTCAGTCTGAGGAAGAATGTTTAACTGATACTTGACTTTAGTATCAGTCCGCTGAATCCACGTGGCGCGCATTAAGTAATCAGTCGAAACTGATCCTTCGACTGATAAGTCAAATGTCAATATTTGACTTTGCCTTAATCGTTACATTAGTCGGCATCTTCAATCTTCAGTCTTCCGTCTTCAGAACAACAACTAAACTAGAGAAAGAACTCTAACACTTGAGTTCGAACAGTTCTAGTGTATTACAATTGAAACATATTGATTTTGGTGTCATCAAAACTAGGATTAGGATATTTCATTAAGTTCCAACAATTTCCCCCTTTTTGATGATGCCAAAACCACACAACAGTTCTAAGCTATAAAAAGACTGAACTCAAAGCACAAATTATTAAACAGGGTGAATACTATTGCCCCTTAACAATAGAACCTAAAACTTGCACTTTGAAGAAAGAACACAACAGTTCAAAGAAACTAAACGAAGACGAAACTAAAAGACATTAATTAGAGCCTGGACAAAAAGTTATTGTCTTTAGGTTGAGACCAAAGAGAAGTTCTTTTCATTAAAATAACTGATGAGAAATCAGTTGAGATACATAGCAAGACATACAAGGGAGTAAAAACAACAAAGAAAAACACATGGACACCCATGGACTCCAGCAGTCTGCTCGTCTGCGCCTTGAACTTCTTTGATCATCATCTTCATCTTCATATTCCTAAGCTTGTTCCTTTTACACTTATTTTCCATTGACTTGAGGTCTTACTGGAACGTCATCGTTAAAACTTCTGGTGATCCTTTTGCTTTACCATCTTCAGTCTTTCGAGAAGATGCAGAGAACCAACTTTTAGAAGGATTTTTCTCTAACTTCTACTTTCCCCCTTTTTGGCAACATCAAAAAGAGAGCTGATGATGGAAGCTATGATCAGATGGTACCCAACTCCTAGTCTCAGAAACTGGTGAGAGGATTCGAGAAAAGGGTGAGTCCAGAGATGCAGAAGAGGAAGACACCAGTGGGGAGAGGGATGAGAAGGGAGACGGAGAAGTGAAGGAGACAGAGAGATGAAGGAGGTTGCCTTAGAGGTGAAGGAGGCTGCCTTAGAGGGAGGATGAGAGGCTTATGAAGAAGAGAGAGGGGACAAGGTCGGAGAAAGAGGGAGAATACATGAGAGGGGTGTGAGAAGGGAAAATCGAATCAGTGACAGTCGTGAGGACTAACACTGTCGATTTGCCGGCACGAGGTCTTTGAAGAAAGGACCATGTGCGGCTGGTGATGCCGGCAGACAACGAGAAAGAGCTCGTTGTTGTTGCATGCCATGGAAGCTCGCAAAAGATGTGAGAGAAGCCTGAAGGCTAGGTGAAGTCCTCTTTGGAGAGAGGTACTTCAAACCTTATCTTCCAGAAGCGGAGATGCATCTTGGCGCCGGGCATTAGGATGGAAGACACTCGTGTCGCTGAATATAAGTGAGGGTAGAAACAAGCTTGACGTCGGA
Organism: Salvia miltiorrhiza; assembly: GCF_028751815.1. Lineage (NCBI taxonomy): Eukaryota > Viridiplantae > Streptophyta > Magnoliopsida > Lamiales > Lamiaceae > Salvia > Salvia miltiorrhiza. The sequence continues at coordinate 46,721,148 of NC_080393.1, read as the reverse complement.
GAGATGTTGAGATCCAGTGGAAGGGTCCTGTGAAGACCAAGTGTGTGAGCGTCATTCTCCCACTCCATGACTTCGTTGTCATTGAACTCTCCTTGGTCGGAATGAAATTATTCTGCAACTTTTGAAAGTATGAAATTCTCACAGAGAAGGTGATCAACTGATTATTGTAGTCAGTCGATACCACTATTTCTGGTTGACTTATAAGAATAAGTTCCCCTTCAGGCGAAGACTTATCTTCTTTGATTGCCATATCAGCAGTTGAGGAGCATCAATTGGCTGAGTAACAGTCATCATGACTACAGCTGAGATCTTCAAAAACAACATCATTCTTCAGGGTTGATGAGGCCGATCCTTCCACAAAGATCGTTGAACCTATCTTCAGGAAGAGCTTTGGTCAGCAGGTCTGCTCTCTGAACTACAGTCGGAATCCATTCAACAGAGACATTCTTCTTTTACACATGATCACTGAATGAAGTGATGTCGGATTGCAATATGCTTGACTCTTGTGTGATGAACTGGATTCTATGAGATTGCAATAGCACTAGGAGCTGTCGCAAAAGATTGGGACTTCCTTTTCTTCGATCCCATAGTCCTTCAGTTGTTGGACTAGCCATAGGAGTTGTGAACAACAGCTTCCCGCAACAACATATTCAGCTTCAGTTGTAGAAATGGCGACTGAAGTCTGTTTCTTTGAAAACCAAGAGATAAGTTTGTTGCCTAGGAATTGACAAGTTCCCTGAAGTTGATTTGCGATCAATTTTGCATCCTGCAAAATTAGAGTCTGAGTATCCTGGAGAGCTTGAAGTCGTCGTCAGCTGGATACCACAATCCTAAGTTGGGTGTGCCTTTGAGATATCGCAGAATTCATTTTGCTGCATCCATATGAGCTTTCTTTGGATCTGACTGATATCTTACACATACCCCGACTGCATACGCAATATCTGGTCTGCTAGCAGTTAAATACAGTAATGACCCAATGATTTCTCTGTATTTGGTTGAAGATACAGATTTTCCTTCCTGATCCTGGATCTACCTTCCAGTTTGTGTTCATTGGAATCTTGACTGATTTCATGTGCGGAATACCGAACTTGGCGATCAGTTCCTTAGTGTACTTCGACTGATTAATCAGTATTCCTTCAGTTGGTCTGCTTGACTTGTAGTCCAAGAAAGAAATTCATTTCTCCCATTATGGACATTTGAAACTTCTTAGTCATAATATCAGCAAACTTCTTGCACATGCGATCGGATTTAGATCCGAAGATTATGTCATCGACATAAATTTAAACAAGTAGGAGATCTTCTCCTTCTTTTAGAGTGAACAAGGTTCTATCAACAGATTCTTTCTTGAATCCTTGTTCTACTAGATACTCAGAAAGAGTGTCATACCATGCTCTTGGAGCTTGTTTCAATCCATAGGGCGCTTTCTTCAGCTTGTACACTTTTTCTGGTCCAGCAACCTCAAAACCCGGAGGTTGTTCCACATAGACTTCATCGGTGAGAACTCCATTGAGAAATAGTGCACTTCACATCCATTTAGTGTACTTTGAATCCTTTGTGAGCAGCAAAGGCTAAGAAGAGCCTGACTGCTTCCAGTCTTGCAACAGGTGCAAAGGTTTCATCGTAGTCGATTCCTTTTTCTTGACTGTACCCTTTGGCTACTAGGCTTGCTTTGTTTCTCACCACGTGACCTTCTTCGTCTTTCTTGTTTTTGAAAATCCATTTCAAACCAATCACTTTTGCATCGTCCAATCGATCCACCAGTTCCCAAACTGAATACCGATTAAATTCATTGAGTTCTTCTTGCATTGCGATGACCCATTGAGTAGACTTTAGAGCTTCTTCAATGTCCTTGGGCTCTGTAGATGATAAGAAACAGCTGAAGTTCTTATCTTCATTGATGCAGTTTTGATTTATATAGTAGACGAGGTTGCACATTGATCTTCGAGTCTTCACACCGTCGGATGGTTCTCCGATGATGTTCTCCTTTGAGTGGAGTTCAAACCATCTACGATACTTCTTGATTTCTTCTGGCGAGGGTGGAGGTTCTTCAGTCAGAATGGTTCTAAGTTTTTCAAAAGTATCTCGAGCAGGGGAGTGTTGAACTGGTGTTGCTGTAGCAGGTTCAACTTGTTCTTAGACTGTTGGAGTTTCCCCCTTGACTGATGCCATATGTAGTAACTCCAGTCGGATCTTCAGACCTTTAACTAATCTCTTGATACTGAAGCTTTTCAGTATCTACTTCTTTTCCTGGTCCCCACACCAAAACTGTAAAGGGTTCGGTGCTTTTCATTTCAGTTCTAGAAACTTCAGCGTTCTCAGCACTTCTTTCAGTTTCCTGTATCCTGAAATCATCAGTAGACTCGTCAAAAATAACATGTGGTGTTTCTTCTACACACAAAGTTTGAGAGTTAAACACTCGATAGACTTTGTTGGATCGTTCAGTTCAAGAGTATCCAAGAAAAATTCCTGGATCAGCCTTGCTATCGAATGTGTTTAATTACCTTTTGTCATTATTGTGAATGAAACACCGAGAACCCGAAAGCATGAAAGTATGAGATTGAAGGCTTTCTATTATTCCATAGCTCGTATGGAGTTTTCCCATGTCTTTGAGTGAGGAAGGAGCGATTTTGAGTGTAGCAAGCGCTGTTGACTGCTTCAGTCCAAAACTTCAAAGGGAGTTTTGATTCGGCTAGCATTGTCCTTGTTGCTTCCTTCAAAGACATGTTTCTTCTTTCTGCTACTCCGTTTTGCTGAGGAGTTCTTGCTGTAGAAGTTTGATGACTGATTTCTCATTCTTCGCAGTAGTCATGAATGATAGCATTGAGGAATTTAGTCCCTCGATCTGATCTGATGCTGATGATGTTGACTTCATTTTCAACGCTTAGTCTTTTCAGCAGCTTTGGCAATTCCAGCAGTGTCTCCCTCTTGTTGTAGAGAAATATGACCCAAGTATATCGAGAATAGTCATCCACGACAACTAAGGTATATTTCCTACCGTTGTAACTTCTGGGAGAGATTGGGCCAAACAGATCCATGTGAAGTAGTTGGAGAATTCTTCCAGAGGAGTGTCCTGATTTTGACTTGAATGACGTCCTAGTTTGTTTTCCTCTTTGACATGCTTCACATTCTTACTTCTTCTGGAACACAATAGAGGGTAGGCCCTCTACCAGTTGGTGCTTAGCAAGTTTGTTGATCGTTTTGAAGTTGAGGTGGTTGAGTCTTCTGTGCCACAGCCAGTTGTGCTCTGAGCTGCTTTTGCTAATAAGACAGGTTTCAGGAGGGCTATCTTCCCATGATACGAAATAGACTTCCTTGTCTGATCCCTCTAAAAACCACCTTCTTCTGACTATTTCTAACAATGAATTCACCTTTCTTGATCTTCACTGCGAATCCGCTGTCAAAAAATTGACTCACAGACAACAAATTATGTTTTAGTCCAGAAACATAGCTAACATTACTGATACTGGCGTTACCCATGTCGAGTACACCATAGTCTTTTGTTTCGCCGATTGAGTTGTCTCCGAATGCAACTTTTGATCCAGCTTTCTCAACATATTGAGTGAGATATTCTTTGTAGCCCATCATGTGCTTCGAGTACCCGCTATCCAGGTACCATGTTCTGATCGAGGCTTTAACTTCTTCCTTCTTTTTGTGTTTCCTATTTTTGCCCTGCAAGGAAGAGTTAATTTAGGTACCCAATCAAGGTTTGGTTCCTTCATTGTTAGCTCGTGTTCCTTTTGGAACCCATATCTGCTTCAGAACTGGTCTTGGTGCTGATCTTTTGCGCTTGGTTGGTTGTCTGACTGAAGTGGTTGGTGCTTCAGTTGGCACATGAGCTTTCTTCTGTTGAGCTTTTCTTTTAGGAGCCTCGCTTTTGTAGAAGCTTTGTCTGGTGAAGTATTGAGGTCTCCTTTGCTCCATTGAGTATCTCCTTTGAGATACGTGAGTTATCCTCGACTGATGGAGACTTGACTGATATTGTGGAACATGAGTCTTCTGATGTCCATTTGCATGCTGATGTGGATAATCTTTAGCTCGTCTGGACTTATCACTAATTTGTCTCCAAGGTTGTTGTTCTATTCGGAACTGAACTGATTTCAGTTTCTGATTGTTTCTGTTGTTCTTCCCCTGGATTGGTGAGGAAGACTCTATTTCTGTGCTCCGTTGACATGTTGTCATTTCAGTCCTGATGTTCCTTCCCCATATTTTAACTAAAATCTGCTTTCCAGTCTTCTTAGTAGGATGAACTGGTTGGGGGCTTCTTTAGCTCGTCTGTAGCTTTGAGGAGGAGGAACATTTCTTTTTTCCATCAGTTTTCGCTTCTGAATTCGTTCCATATCATGATCCATAGACTCTTCTGAAGTGTTGTCTTCATAAGTGTCAGTAACTTCCTTGATCTGATATTCTTTCCTTTATCGGTAGGAGCCACCTTTCCTTCGATGCTTTCCACAAGAGCTTTTGAAGGAAAGTTAGTCATCATGGGAGATTTCATCATACAGTCTTTCACTGTTTCCTCCAATTTGTGATTGAGCCTCTTAATTTCATGAGATGCTCTGTCACATTCTGATGTAGAAATTCTGAGCTTTTCTTCCAGTCGACTATTCTCCTTGATCAGTCCATCAAGACAGGTTTTATCTGGAAAGTAGATGATCGTCTGATTCTTGATTTGTTCTTCATTGATCTCCTTTTCCATTTTCTGATTCTGCATGAGAAGATCTTCGAATATTTTCCTTAACTGACAGTGATCAGTCATGAGCTGATCGTACTCTTCAGTTTCATCGACTGAGCTATCTCCAAATTCTAAGTAGTCTCCTGTAAACAACAAGGAGTTATCAGTATAAGGAGTTTTTGAGTAAGAGTTTACCTCTGGCCCGTTCATTCCGTTGTCGTAGCTGTTGTCGGCCACGCTTTCGATGTCGTTGGCCATGAGGGCTTGGCTCTCATCATCTGAGCTGGTGGAGTTGAAGGCAGATGATTCCGATGTATATTCGGAAGATCCTGCATCATCAGCAAGCATCGCTTTCTTCTTCGCATATTTGCTTTCTCTCCTAGCTTTCATCTTTTTGCGCTCAGACTGCGATACTTCAGGGCATTCAGATCAATAGTGCCCGTTCTTCTTGCATCCATAGCATTCCACATCTTTTACTTTCTCCGCTTCTGTCAGTGGAATATCTGGACTTGCTTTCTCTTTCTTTTCCTTTGTAGTACTGCTTGTGGAACTTCCTGGACTTGCTATATTGACTGAAGAAAACTTTTGGTTTGAGTTCCGCTGGTTCCTTTGACTGCTTCTTGTTTTCTTTTGCTGAAACTTTCAGCGCCGCTCCTTTTGAGGCTGATGGAGAATCTTCGCCTGATCCTCCAGCTTTCTTTGTTTCAAGGTTTATCTGGCTGCGAACTCATTCGCCACGAGATCAGAGAAAAGCTTGTTCGTTGGGAGCTGATTGAATCCTGGCTTGTTGTGATAAGCAACTGCGTAGATCTACCAATCTCCTCGCGAAAGTGCTCGTAGAATCTTTAGGTTGATCTCTCGTTGAGTGTACTCGTACTTTGAGATGGATTGAACTTCATTCAAGATCTAGTTGAATCTGAGTTCCATCTCGTCGACTGATTCATTTTTTAGCATGAGGAATGAGTCAAATTTTTGACAAGCTATTGATAACTTGTTCTCCTTTATCTCCTCTAATCCGATGCACATTCCTTCAAGAATGTCCCACGTCTCCTTTGCAGTTCTGCACTTGATGATCTTGGTGACGTGCTTGTTTGGAACTGTGCCAGAGATAATGCTTTTGGCAAGGTTGTTGATCTCATCTTGCTTCCTTTCTTCTGTGGTGAAGTCAGCCTTTGATTTGATCTGGACTTCATCAAAAGGATCTCTAGTTGTGTCTAAAGAAACCCTTTTGATCACCTTCGTGATGATGATAGGTCCTTTGGTGATGACTTCCCACATTCGGCAATGTTGGACGGTGAGGAAGCTTTCAAGTCGAAACTTCCATATGTCGTATTTTTCAATACTAAACATAGGTAGTGAAGATACTCTGCTGTGGTTAGTCTCCATCGAAAAGAAAAAATAGAATACAACAGATAAGAAAAGCAGTAAGCACTTTTTGAAAAAGAAAAGTTTTCGAGACCTTTGAGGAAAATGACCTAGTTCTGTAGAACCTGATCAAAGCAAAATTGTTCTTGCAAACAACCTGCTCTGATACCAATTGTTAGGTCCGGAGGGTCTCGAATAGGTGTATGGGGGGAATACACCTATGGACTATTTTTCTCAGTAAAAACGAAACTTCAAATACAAACTGACACAACCTGTTTGCTGAAAAGAGTTTTGTCAAAACAGGATTGACGACTGATACTGAATACTCTTCAGTAAGGAGTTATCAGTTAAGTCAAAGACTTTAACTGATACACGTAAGGCTTCAGTAGAGTTTGATAAACAAAGATATGTTATGAATCTCACCGACTATCAGAAGATAGATCAGTTAGACTGATAATACACGCAGCGATAAACTTTTGTTTCGAAATAGCCTGTGATATTAATCACGTTGTCAATCAGTTAAGTTTCTCTTTGCAATTAATTAGTTTTCGGTTTATGTAAGTAAGAGCACAAGTAAGAAGGTAAGTACTGAAAGCTGTAAATAACACAGAGATTTTTACGTCGTTCGGAAAACACTTCCTACATCCACGGTCGGTTGATCAGACCAACAACTTCACTAGGCAAGTGCTTACGGGTGCACTGCAAATCGATGCGTATGCTTACGGGTGCACAACAAACCTGAATGTATGCTTGCAGGTGCACACAAACCGAGACGACTGAAGATTGTATCTTCAGTACCAACACACTGGGTTGGATTTCTCACTCCTAGCGGACATTGGGCAATAAGATCTCACGGAGACAGAACACTGGTCTGAACTCCTTTCCGACACAAACACTCAATTCGGTTTGTTGAAGAGAGGTTTGAAAACTTGCCAACTAAACCACAAAGAACAAGTTCTTTGTAGTCAGTTTTACATAGGCTTTGGATATACAATATTTGCCTAAGTTCTAAGAGAATGTATGTAATCAGCATTGACTGATTTTTGGGCTTTGTGACTCTCTTCTTCGATTCAAACTTTGGGGAGGCTTGGTTTTGCTGAGTAACGAATTCGACAGTGTTTCAGCTTATATCGTTGAATCGGTGAAGATTGAAGTGATCCTCGAGCACAATTTATAGGAGACGTCTTGAATAGATCCGTTGGCGGAGATGGTCTTCGAGATTTCTTCCGTTAGAGAGTAATTTGAACTTGGGCTGAGGCTTCAATCTTCGAGGTTCCTTGTTTGGTGAGAACGGCTACTTTGAAGAGCAGGAGATGCGACATCTCTAAAAAGGTAATCACCAAAAATGAATGGCCTCTGCAGAGAAATGACGATCCTGAAATCTCTGCATTTAATGCGCTGTACTTCTGGAGTGCGTGGCTTCCTTTGAACGTTGGAGGTTCAGTCCGAGGAAAAATATTTAACTGATACTTGACTTTAGATTCAGTCCGCTGAATCTACGTGTCGCGCATTAAGTAATCAGTCGAAACTGATCCTTCGACTGATAAGTCAAATGTCAATATTTGACTTTGCCTTAATCGTTACATCAGTCGGCAACTTCAGTCTTCAGTCCTTCGTTCTTCAGTCTTCAATCTTCATAACAACAACTAAACTAGAGAAAGAACTCTAACACTTGAGTTCGAACAATTCTAGTCAATTACAATTGAAACCTATTGATTTTGGTATCATGAAAACTAGGATTAGGATATTTCATTAAGCTCCCAACACTGCGATATTTACCTATAATCAACCAAGAATCGCATGGCTGATAAATAATCGTGCTTGACTTCTAAAGTACGCGCACGACACCGGGGGAGGGGGAGGGAGAAGTAGTGATGTATACCCCGTATACGCCTAATACATCGTGATACATATCTTATTTTTTAAGGATTAAAAATTCAAAATTTTAGAATATCACCTAAGTTCGAGCTCCCAAAGCTGGCTTAGCGTGGGCAGATGCCTACACCGGGTCTCAATGCTGGTAGTAGCGCGAGCACATAAGACCTAGACGTTGCCTAAGCACGAGCTCCCAGAGCTGCCTTAGCGCAGGCATTAAGTGAGAGCTGCCTTAGCGCAGGCATTAAGTGGGAGAAACTTTTAGAATGTCACCTAAGTTCGAGCTCCCAGAGCTGGCTTAGCGTGGGCAGCTGCCTACACCGGATCCTAATGCTGGTAGTAGCGCGAGCACATAGGACCTAGACGTTGCCTAAGCACGAGCTCCCAGAGCTGCCTTAGCGCTGGCATTAAGTGGAAGAAACTTTTAGAATGTCACATAAGTTTGAGCTCCCAGAGCTGGCTTAGCGTGGGTAGTTGCATACATCGGATCCCAATGCTGGTAGTAGCGCGAGCACATAGGACCTAGACGTTGCCTAAGCGCGAGCTCCCAGAGCTGCCTTAGCGCGAGCATTAAGTGGAAGAAATTGTTAGAATGCCACCTAAGTTCGAGCTCCCAGAGCTGTCTTAGTGTAGGTAGCTGCCTACACTGGATCTCAATGCTAGTAGTAGCGCGAGCACATAGGACCTAGACGTTGCCTAAGCGCGAGCTCCCAGAGCTGCCTTAGTGCGAGCATTAAGTGGGAAGAAATTTCAAATATCGCCTAAGCCCCAGTTTCCAGAGTCGGTTTAGAGTGGACACCCAGAAAAATGAGAATTTCAAATGTTGCCTAAGCCAAAGCTCCCAGAGCTGGTTTAGCGCGAACATCCAGAAAGGTCAGAACTTCGAAGATTGCCTAAGCCCGCGCTCCCAGAGCTGTCTTAGTTCGGACACCAAGAAAGTTAGAATGTCAAAATGGCACATGAGTCCAAATTTCCAAGGATTGGTCTAATATGAACACTCGTCTAAAAATGGGAACATAACGAAAAGCAAATGGAGAGATGAAATTAACTTATCATCAGTAATTGACTCATAGAAATAATAAATTGAACGCAGCAAAAGAGATAAGTGATTCATACGGGATAATAATTTTGTACATATCCAAAATCCAAAGAAAAATTACAAATGCCAAAAAACATCTAAACCTATCTAGGGAGGGGAAGTTTCGGGCAGAGGAGGAACAGAACCAGAGGCAGAGCCAGAGGGACCGGGGCCGGAAAAAGCAGAGAAAGGACCTTCATTGAGAATAGGCAAGGACCTGGAGGCGTCAACATCAGGGAAAGGGTCTGGATCTTTGGATAAATCCCCGACCAGAGAACGTGTGAAGTTGGCCTCATCCTTGTATAGCTTGGCGAGTTCTTGAAGGATCTCTTATCGGGAAGCGGGAGGGCTGGACAAGTCAGATGACAGAGGCTTGGGGGGGTACAGCCCGAACTCAGCAAAAGACCGGGGTGCCGCTCTGTCCCCAGATAAATCCTGCACAAATTCTTGAAGAACCTCAAGAAAGGGGCTAGAGAAGATAGGCTTCGTGGGAGCATCCTCAGAGCAGAGACCCACGGTAAATTGTTGAAGGGCACAGTCCAACACTAGGTACCACCACTCAGGGCTGGCGGGAGCTTCGGGGTCTATGCCCAGCTTTGTGCACAAGACACTATTGTCCAAGGATCACATTAAAGCCCATAGGTCCAGCTTTGCCACTTGCTCAGCGGTGGCTGCAGACATCTCCGCTCCCTTGTGCCCAATCTCCGTAATCATGTGGGCCAGGGCGGGAACAAACTTCTTGAGAAAATCGGGAGTTTTATATAAGGCCTCTATCGTGCCCTCGAAGAGAAGCTTGAGAAATTGATGGCCTTGGGGTGACAGGAAGAACTCCAGGCGCTGGTCACGAGCCCCAAAGATATACCCTTCTCGGTGGGCTCTGATGCGGGCCTCCCTCCATCGCCTCTTTGACTCATCATATTCCTTGGAATAGCGCTCCTTAAATCTATAGCCCAGTTCATGGGTCTCCCGTTTCGCTTCTTGGAGGGCAGATTCCAAGGAATTTTTCTCAACCTCCAACTCTGTAAGTCTGGCTTGGGCACGGGCCAGCTCTGCCTCTGTTGCGCTGAGGCGAGAAGCTGCTTGGGAGGCCTCCTTCTCCTTAAGGACCAGGGCAGATCTGGCCTCATCCAAGTTCCCCTCCACCTCATTGAAAAGTTCCACCCGCCGCAGAGCCTCTGCCTTTTGGGCCTCTTCCTGGGGATTCACAGAGGGTTAGCAAAGAAATAAAAAGGAAGGACACAAAGACACCAACGAAGGGAGAAAGTGTACCGTCATGTAAGCGCGGCTCAGCGATTTGGCCAGCGCCTTACCGGAGAACTCACGAGCGATGGCCCGTTCATATGGGTAAACTCGGGCTAACATTTGTTCATAGTATTCCCGCCCCTCCATAGCAGAGATGGGACTGATCTACAAGGTAGTCCGGTCTTCGGGACCACCTCTTGGCAGCTCTAGCTCCTGGGCTGCAGACTTGCCCAGGCGAAGTCACCCTCCTTTTGCGAGCTAGGGCAGGGTCTCTTTTCTTCCTCTTTGGGGCGGTCTTGGCAGCCCCAGGGCGGAGAGTAGACACCGGTTCCACGTCGAGGATCTCTATGTCCTCGTCAACTTGTTCGTCCTCGTCCTCATCCCGGAGCCCAGTATGGACGGTGGAGAAGGTAGTAACCTACTCCAGAAGATCTCTCAAGGAGAAGAGTGAGAAGAGAGAAGAAAAGATTTCGATTCAATCCTCAATACAAATGCTACATCAAAAAATCAAATGGAGCTTAATATTCAGAAAGCATTGAATCGATGAAGAGAGGATATAAAATGTTGTAAAATCAGTTTCACTGATCACTTAAACTCTCTTATTGTAACTAGGATTCTCACATAGATAAATCACTAGCATAGTTACTGATTACTTGAGATTATGTACTCACTAATTCCAGTTGGTATATTACAATACCCTCTTTTCAAAAGAGTGAGAAGAGTGTTTGTAATTGAGATTGAGACTTAGACCAAGCTCAGTAGTTGTTTAGTACCAGTAAACTAAACAGTTAGGTTACTTAGCACCCGCAAGCTAAGTGTGAAAATCCAACCCAGTGAGTTGGTTGCTGTAAGGTGTTTCCTTATCAGTACAGGGGTTGCTTTGCACCTGTAAGCATAACAGTTAGGTTTGCGTTGCATCCGTAAGCATATGCCCAGAGTGATTGTCAGATCTGTTCTGGCCGTGGATGTAGGAACGTTATTTTCCGAACCACGTAAAAATTCCTTGTGTTCTTACTTGCTTTTATATTCAGTATTTGCGCATATCTCTGTTTCTATAATACTTACTAACTGAAAAGAGTAACTAAGGGATTCACTGTGAAGAAAATCTTTCAAGGCTATTTCACTAAGTTTAATATTCCGTTGCTAGAGTTATAAGTTTAACTGATCAATCTCTCGATAGTCAGTTAAATAAGTAACTCTACTCTGTTTTACTTACGACCGAAGCCATAATTGGACTGAAGTTAATTGATCTGCTCGATTAACTGAAGTCACCCACTGAACCTCTATTTCAGTATCAGTCGCCACCTCTTGTCAACTGAAGCTCACCTTTCATGAAGCTCGCCTTTCAAATCAATAAAACTGTCTTTCAGTACAAAGGTGTTTGTTTTAAGTAAATATTCTTGCAAAAATAGTCTACAGGTGTATTTCCCCCCCCCCCCATACACCTGTCCTTTCAACCCTCAGGGGACCTAAATGGCCCAATTTTATTTATTTATTTATTTATTTTTGTCTTGGACTTAGGCTTTTATTTCAGCTAGTAAAAGCATCATGGACTCACTTATTATCTTAGCTCTAGCCCTTATCATTGGCTCACCTTGAATAATCAAAGGATCTATCTTTGTGTCCTTGGCCAACTTGGATGTGTCTCCATCACAACGAAAGTTTGTAACTATTCTATTCCCCCTTCCCTCACTCCTTCATACACCAGTATGTACTCGCTCGCGACCAATATAGACATTAAACACAAAATTTGAATATCTTAAAATGTACAACTATGAAACATACTAAATCCAAAACTACACAAAATGCCACATAATTGAAACATACTAAATAAAGTAATTTCCAGCTCACAATCAAACTGGACATCCCACAAAATTGAAACATACTATATCCAAAATTAGAATCCCACGAAATTACACACTTTATCATCACTTAACAATTACACACTTTAAGATGATTAACGATTTTATCATCTTAAAGTGTGTAATTATGTATTTCAACTACAAATCCACAATTTCACCAAAAAACAACATTAAATTTCATTATACAGTTTAGTATAAATGATCAGCATACAATCAAATTGTATGAAACCTCACAATATTATAAGCATGAATCAAATTGCACGAATCATAAGCATGAATCAAATTGTATGAACTAACCCCAGATTCACGAATGTTGTTGTCAGATGAACTCAATATTTTCAAAGGCAGCGTCGACGTTGGGTGAAGGTGGTAGACTCGTCTCCACAAAGGGTGGCAGCCTCATCTACACAGAGAGCGCAGACTCGTCTCCACATAGGGCGATAGGAATCAGGGTGAGGGTGGCAGGCTATGTGAGGGCGTCAGGTGTCGGCGTTGGTGAGTGCACAATCGTCGATTTAAGGTTTAGGCGTCGTGCGCAGTCGACGACAGCGACCATCGACCATGGGGGAGAGCGGCCGATGGTGGGCAGTAGCAGCGGCGGGATTTTAGGGTTTGAGGGTGGATGAACTTTTGTGGAGTAATTTTTGGGATGTAATTTTTGTAATTTTTAGTTGAAGATAAAAATGTAATAATTGTAGTTAATTTTAAATTCTAAAAATATGAAGAGTAAAAAAATCATAAATACTACTCCATCCGTCTCTGAAAATTGTGATCTTATACGTTTCCAAAAATTGTGGTATTTCCTTATTTGGAAATGACTTCACAAACATGATTTTTTTATTTTTTATTTTATTTTAAAGATGATTGTAATAGTTCCCCATTTCCCTCCAAACTTCTCCTATCACTATTTGCAAAAAAGTATGAGACTCAATCTCCACTCAAACACAACTACCACACATTTTATTAAAACTTTTGTCATCTTTATTGAATCACAATTTTTAGAGATGGAGAGAGTATTGTTTACTAATTTTATTATATCGGTTAGTATTTCCTTTTATTATATGGGAAGGGTTAATTCAGTCCATTAATTCAAAAAAAAAATCGCGAAGAAAATAATATTACCTTATAGAGCCCCGAAGTCACCTTGCTAAGAGAAAAAAAAAATAGAAAAATTTCAAACTAAGGTAAAATTATTCCATAAGAAGAGGCATTTTCTACAAGCAAAATTAGTGAATTTAGAAATCTCATCAATCCTTAAAATAAAATTATTATTTACTAACATTCTTAAATATTGTTATCATTTTTGTGGCGCTTCTTCTCGTTTGCTCACAGCTTACTTTTATAAGAAAGAAGGCGTATATGCAAAGTTGACGATTAATTACTATTCCCTCCGTCCCACTATAAGTGGCTCAAAACTTTTCAGCACGAGAAAAAAAGAGAAAGTGTAAATTGGTTAAAAGTAGTGAGACCTACACTTTTTAAAGAGTTAAATTTTTCTCTTTATGAAAACAGGCCACTTATAATGGAACGGCCCGAAATGGAATATAGGCCACTTTTAGTGGGACGGCGGGAGTAGTTAGATAACGGTCCAAAATCCATGATTTATGAAGAATATGATTAAAATCAGCTCCAGTAAAAGAAATCCTGAAATCATTTTCTCCAAATGTCAAAGAAAATATGAACCAACTTTGATGGGTGCGAAGGAACAGGAGAGTAGTTGCAATGCAATAAAAGAATGTAGCAAATCTAAATAAAAATGAAGCTACTTACAATCAATCGTAAGAGGAAGTGGCTACAACAATGAGCTTAACTCTTCTCTCCCCCACTTTCTAATAACTCTCTTGTTCTATTATGAGCAACAAAAATCAATGCAAATTCACAGATTCTGTCGTATTTACAAGTAAAACCCCTCACCTTCTACATAAACGCAACCAAAAATGTTCTTCCCTATGCATTTTGCAGCAAAACCCAAGAATCAAACTTGAGCCTGTCAACAAAAATAGTGGTGATTTAAAACCTACCGCAAATTCTTGAACTTAACCAAATCGACAGGGATTAATTGCCTATATAAATACACCAAGTATACTCAATTTTCTGTTTTTAACCAATACTACTTCTTGGTAAAAAAAAAATACATAAACTTGTAATTTTTTTAAATTCGACCCCATTTAGAATTCGGGTAAGGCTTAATTCTACGTGAAAGCTAGAAATTAGTTACTAGTACATGGCAATTTAGAAGTCAGAAATTCAAAAACTTTGATTGAATCTGCATATGCGAGGATATCACATCTCGGGAACACATCAGTTCTGACAAAATGAAGTTCTGATTTTTGAATTGTCACGTAAATAATTTACAACTTCCACATAGGATTAAGTGTGATTGGAGCTCTAATTCGGGTTGGCTGAATTCCAAAATAATTAAAAATATATGTATTTTTTTACTAAGAAAATAGTGGGGGTTAAAAACCGAAATTTGGATATATTTTGTGTATATATGCAATTGACCCAATCAAGAATGAATGACTTACCTTAGCCATTTGTGGCACCTGTCTGGAAGTACTAGCATATTCGGTTCTTCTGAATGGCTTATTCGGGGCAGACGGAGTAGCTAACGATGAATGGGAGTCTCTTGGATCTGAAGAACTTCTTTGTGATTCTTCCAGAGCTTGCTTCAAGATCTCCACTACTTGACTCATACTTGGCCGATCCTTTGGATTCTTGTTCAAGCAGCTATCAGCTAATTTTGCAATTCTTCTAGCAGCTGGTAGGGAATATTGGTTTTGGAGACGCGGATCCATGATCATGCTAAACCTCTTACTATCAGCAGGGAACTGTTTCACCCACCCTAGTAGTTTCTGTTCTGTTGATGGGAGGTTTCTGTCCAAGGTCCGCCGCCCTGCGAGTATCTCGTACAGGACAACTCCAAAGCTCCATATATCACTCTTGACTGACAAATGGCCAGTCTCAACATATTCTGGGGCAGCATATCCACGTGTGCCGACAGGCTAACATCAAAATCAAGAAACACAAGGTGTAATGAGAAAAAACATGTATGCTATTTAACTTCTGGGATATGACTTCTGCAGTTGAAGCACTAAGTGTGTGAGGCATATTATAGCAATAATTAGAATTTAAAAATGCAAGTATTGAGTAGAAAAGTGGAAAACGACTGAGTGATCTACGGATTTCCTTAATATATCTGTAGAATAGCGTAAAAGAGATATATGTATTGGAGTATGTATTTGAGAGAAATATATAATGTGGCATAATTCTTCACTCAATAGAGAATACAGAGTCATTATATATAGAAATATACAAATACTTACTATTCAACTACTAAGCATTCCATCCACTTACCGCAGTAGAGACATGAGTTTGGTTTCCTGTGGGGCCTTCTCTTGCCAGACCAAAGTCAGAAAGTCTGGGATTGAAGTCCTTGTCCAGTAGAACATTAGATGATTTGAAATCTCGATAAATCACCTAGACATGCAAGCGTTAAAATAACATAAGAAATAGTCTGATATAAACAAATTGTGAGAAATAGTATACATGGACATTAGAGACACCTTATTAATGCCTGTCTGCCTAACCAAGGGCTCTATGTCTAATTTAAGACTTAGTACATTTTGTATATTTTTATTATGATATCAGAATCCCAAATAAGCAATATAAATATAGAAATGCACAACTTATGATGGCTGTGCTACACTAGTATCTGACAAAAACACTATAGGGCTGAGTTGTCCTTCTCTAATATCATACCAGAATATACTCATTGAAGTTCAATTTCTTCAGGATACATGGATTTTAAGCAACTCAAGTTTAATAGACATGTCTAGCCTACATAAGTTTTTCCAAAACCCGTATTCTTTTCCAGCTAGGAGTTCACTGTAAAACGTACCTGGACTTCCAAACCCTCATGCAGATACTCCATTCCTTGAGCAGCTCCAAGGATAATGCTTAGTCGCCTTATCCAAGGAATCGTAGGCACGGTCCTATTGAAAAGATGATCTTCCAAGCTTTTATTCTGCATGTACTCATAGACCAATAGTCGTTGGATGCCTCTTTCTCCATCCACGGCACAATATCCCAAAAGCTTGACTAGATTGGGGTGATCTAGCACTCCAAGGAATTGGACCTCCGCAATCCATTGCTTATGGCCCTATAAGGTACATTAAAACAGGATATTAGCTACAAAAAGCTAAAGGATCAAAAAACTATAACTCACTCTGAGCTAAACGACTGTAGAATCCAGAACCAGGCCATGACTTAGATATTCACATAGTTCACGACTACAATCCATACAACATGACCCTCTGGTCTGTTAACATTCATACTACTGACTGAGTTAAATTCATTCATAATGATAACGAATGTAGATAAGTCGAGCATTTTTGGGGATTTTAGACAGGTCTTATCACTTACCTATCTTCCTACATTCTGCAGATGTGGTTGCAAGTTCTATCTTTCTAGTTGGAATATGAATATTCTCAACGATAAACGAATCAGGAACTAAGTGTATCCATAAGTTACATTACAATGTGACAAGTATATATTTTGGTCTTTAGGCTGAGAAATAGTTTGAAGCATATTCTCTACCTGCTCTAGTTGATGCAATTTCTGGTAAATGGAAACGATTGAAATTCGAAAACTCACCCTAATCAGAGTGATCAATAGTTAGTTATAACAAAATAGTCTCAACGAATTTTGGCTGTAATGTGTAATTTAATCATTATACAATAATACCTGCAGGCCCTGCGTGTTGAGCTTCTTGATGGCAACAATGGTGGGATGTCCCAGCCCTCCATCAGCGGGTTTGATCGAGCCCTTGTAGACGCTCCCGAAACCGCCTTCTCCGATCTTAAGCAGTCTGTTGAAATTATTGGTTGCTTCTCTGAGCTCCATGAGAGAGAAAACCCTGAGGCTCCCCTCTCTCTCTCTGTACATTTCCGGTATGCCCCGAGCAGTGGGAGATGGTAGAGAACCAGTAGATTTAACCGCACGATTACTGGAATTATTATCTCCAGTACTGGCGGTGCCTAATTCAGGTGCTGAATTCCCACCCCTTTTGCTCTTGCGTTTGAATAGGTAGAAACAGCTCATCATTTTCCCCCAAAAAGATGCTCCACGATCACAGCAGCTCAGCTCTGAATTACGTGAAGATGATGGTGATGGTGATAGTAATGAAGATTGAATTGAAGATTGGGGAAAAAAAATGCTCTGGTTTGCCAACACCGCAAGCAAAATGGCGAAGACAAGTCTGCATATAGAAAAAATAAAGCAGGCTTATTTAGGATTAGCGGTTGATGGCATAGAAGAAAATAAGTAGAGAATTTTGTTTAAGTTAAGTGGGAACGCAGGAGAAAGATACGTACGTCAAAGGTAAAACCAACTGGAGAACACAAAGCGTAGCTCTCCATCTCTCTCATAGAGAAAGAGAGAGAGAAATGGAAACTGGAAACTGCGGAATTGGAAATTCAATTGGTCAAATTGGATATTTTTATTATTACTGTTGCCCACTAAAATTTAATGTTATTAAATACCATGGTTATCTTAATTAATAACTTAACAACAACCACCTTTTAAACAACATAATCCACCTAATAACCCGTCTAAATTTAAGTATTTTCTTAAGATTTAGGGCATTTAAAAATTGGCCTTAAACTAAACTCCACTATTTTTTTAAAGGCACATTGGCAGTATATTACTCCCTCCGTCCACGAAATGAGTACCCATATTTCCTTTTTCGTCCGTCCACGAAATGAGTACCCATTTCCCTTTTTGGCAAGTGTACCCCACACGTCTCTTTAATTAATACACTAAAAAAGTGGGACCCTTAAACTATTCATAATACACTTCATAAATTTCTTAAAACCCGTGCCGTCCACAAATGGGTACTCATTTCGTGGACGGAGGGAGTATATAACATGAAAGGGAGAGATGAATTGTTAAGTTAAAAAATCTGAAAAAGTGGCTGCAGATCTCCATTGCCCAAAAAACTGAAACATTTCATTCATAGGAGGTCAATTCCTTTTTAATCACCGCAGCAGACAGAGGGAGGTGGGTTTGGGCTAGAGTTTGCATAAAAAATGTGTTGCACCCATGGGAGCATGGTGGGTAAGGGACGAGGACGCCGCTCAGAGAGAAATTGGACCCTAAAAAATCGAGGGCCAATGCCGGGGAATCGGAGGTCACTTCCTTTTTCATCACTGCGGCGAATGAACGAAACTCTCGTTTGGGCTAGGATTTGCACAGAAAAGGGGTTGCACCCACAGAGCTTTGGAGAGGACAGTGGCTCAGCGTCAAAGACACCGGTTAGAGACACAATTAACCTCAAGGATTCGAGGGTGCATCATGGAGAATCGGAGATTCTCTGCCTTTTTATGGTGCGGCGGACATAGTGTGACGAGAGAGAAATGTGAGAATAGGGTTGAGTGCGACTAAGGTTAGATAGAAGGCAATAGAATTGTGTGTGTGTTGGCTGGTCAAATAGTAAGGGGTTAATGCCTAAGGCCAAAAGTCTTGGGTTCGAGTCCTGGCGCGGTCTTTAAATTTCTTTATTTAACTGTTAATTTTTTTTAAGAAAAAAGAAAGAAGAAAGGCATAGAAATAGGTTTTAATTAGGAACCCTAATTAACTAACTAAATTGGCTAAATTAAGCCTAAAACATTTTAAAATAATTAAAAGCTATTCAAAATATTTCAAATGACTACTTATATGTAGCGCATCTCTAAAATGTACTCCCTCCGTCCCACGAATTTTGACATGTTTGATTTCAGCATGAGAATTAAGGAGTTGTAGATTAGTGTTTTAAGTGTGTAGTTAATAAAATATAAAAGTGATAAAGTAGGAGAGAGAAGGTAATAAAAGTGATAAAGTATGAGAGAGAAAGTAATAATTATTACTCCCTCCGTCCACGAAAAAGTGTCCCATTTTGGTGCCGGCACGGGTACTAAGAAAGCTGATAAAGTTGTTTTGAGTGGGGTAAAAATTACAATAGGGGTAGTTCTAATGACATTGATTAGTTTGTTAATATTTTCTTGACTTTTAGTTGTTGAGAGTTTAAACAATCCTACTCTTTATTGAGTTCGATTTTAATGTTAAAGACTAATATTTAATTTTTATGCCTATTTTAATTCTTGTGTTTTTTTTAACATATTCATTCTTGTTTTTTTATGCCTATTTTAATGTTAAAGACTATTTAATTTTTATTTTATTGTATAATTGTAGAGAAATCAATTGATTAGTTGGCACTGATATATAAAAATAAAATTAATTTTACTTTAACTTGTCAAAATATAAATATAAAAATTATTATCCACACATATATTATGTGTGGTTTTAAAAAAATTAATAGAGGTGCACACCAAATATAAAAATAAACTTCATTAAATAAAATAAAACTTAAAAAAGAATTACTGCCATATAATAAATGTTACAAATAAATTTTCTGCTACACATTTTAAATGTCAATAACTAATTGAAAGTTTCAAATTGTTTCATCTACACATTTTTCAAAATATGTGTGGGTAATTATATGTGGGTAAAACATCAATTAAGATTTGCATAAATAATTAATTAAAGCCAAAATATAAATGTAGCTAAAATATTTTCCCACGTTTCATAAATGTCAAGAATAAATAATGATAAAAATTCATTACCCATACATATATAATTTAGAATTATGTGTGGTTAATAATTTTTATTAGTTTGCCACGTTGGCGCAATAAATTTAAAAATAAATTTTATTATACATAAATAAAACTTAAAAATAACCGTAAAATAATAAATGTCACGAAAATATTTTTGCCACACATTTTAAATGTCAATAACTAATGAAATTTTTTTGTGTGAATTACCTACACATTTTGAAATTATGTGTGGCTAAACTACCACACATTATTATGTGTGGGTAAAAACTCAATTTCTTGTAGTGCGGAATTCACACGTGAAGTTGAGTTAATTTTCAGAACATATTTATTATTCCATTGAGCTAATCAACAAATACACATAGCCCAAAAGCCATTAAATTGAGCTATAGATACAATTGGAGATACAATTTGGAGGGTTTGTGTGTATTTCTTCCACTTGTTTGAGTTCAGAGAAAGAGTAATTTAATTTTGGGGGAAATGGGATTGATTAGGCGTGAGGGAGTTGGTTTCGTAGTTTTAATTAGTGAGTTAATTGTGTGGGTTAATTGCATAGATTAAATAAAAGTGTGGATTTATTAATGACATAAGTTGTAAATAAATTGAAAAGTAAAGGGTATGAATGTACAAAAAGGTAAATATGACACTTTTTCGTGGACAAAAAAAAAAAGAGGTAAGTAGGGCACTTTTTCGTGGACAGAGGGAGTACCTTATTTGTAAATGTGTCAAGATTCGTGGGACGGCCAAAAAAAAATGTATCAAGATTCGTGGAACGGAGGGAGTAGTATATTGATAGTTGGAGAAGTAAGTATTGGTTGTTGTCATCACTCCAGCAAATTTCGTCGAAGTTAGTAATGTATTGGACATCGGCTCATATATTAAAACGTTCATCTCTTCGACTTCGTTGATATTCTTAATCTTAAATTTTTAGAATTAAGGTTCGAAAAATATCAAAATTTGTATAAAATTGACTTCTTAGTGATTGTTCGAAATTTTCGATGGCCAAAAAATTTAAAGGCGATCCTAATCGCAATAGATCAAAAGGTTGAGTATAAATTTGCTACACTTTGAAAGTGACGTTGGCAATTTGGAGCTAATGTTGTGATTTCATTTACAAATAATTCAAAAATGGTTACATTAGCCTAATTGCATGGTTTAAAATTTAAATACTACTCTCTTCATCCATAAAAAATAGTTTATTTTTGTCATATTGATACGTTCACAAAAATTGATCATTTTTTATTTTAAAAAATATTTTATCACGTGATGAATCCTTTTCTCCACTTATAATACAATTAATTATCATTATTAACAATATTTTTTAAGTGAAACTCTCTTTTTACTCACAACACGTTAACCATTTTTATTAAAATTTGTGTCATCTCCTTGTAGGACTTTTTTTTAATTGAAGAAGTATTAACAATTGTAAAATTAAAGTAAAATATATTAAATTTAAAAAAGAAAAACAAACAAAAACTAACTAAATTTGAAGTAATACATATATTAATATATAGAAGAGGTGGTATCCTGTGCACCCGGGTGCAAAATGACATTAACACTTACACTAAATGACACTAACGCTAACACTATCTTAATGACATTAACACTATTTTGTTTTACAAATGACACTATCATGTTATATAAATAACACAGTCGCGAAATGACACTAACACTACATTAAAATGACACTAACATTAAATGACAATATCATGTTATCGAAATGACACTGTACATCCAGGTGCATCGTGCATCCGGCCCGGGTCCACAGGAGAATTTGTGTTTATAGAAAATAAAAAATTGAGATAAGATCTCAAATACGAATACCTTGTATATTCTTTTATGGCATTGGTAGATATACAATATAGAGTATGCCCGAAAAAGCTCTAGAACCTTGTATATTTTTTTATTCATTTAATTTATTTTATTTGACCCCCCAAAAAAATAGACAAAGCGTGTTGAGGTATTTAATTATTTTGGGTGTGAAAAAGAAAGAAGTTGGAAGAATGCCCACGTGATGTATGATGAGACGAGCAGCTGACCGAAGAGGTTTCTTGGTCTTTTGGTCAACCAATCCTTCGTCTATTTTCTTCTCATCTACCAAATCTTTCAATGCTACTTAATTTAATTTAATAAAAAAATATCCATTTTCAACACATTTAATGCCATCTTCTAATTGAATATTATTTTATTTTTATCGTAAACATCTAAATAGATCTCCTCTATGTACAAGATAAAAGTTTACGGTTTAAAATTCTCACTGTTCTCCAATTTAAATGGAGTGGAATTTTAAAATCTCCCAATTGAGAAAGATAAAAACCAATTGAGAAAGATAAAAAGTACTATTTATATAAAAATTATAAAAAAATAATTATCTTTATAATTTTATCCTCGTAATTCACAATCAAATACTATCTCCACTCACGAAAAGATGTCCTAAGGGAGGATGACACGGATTTAAGAAAATTTGTGTTGTTTATTTAGTGAGTGTAGAAACGGACCCACAAATTAAGAAAAGTGAAAAAAGTTAATTAAGTTAGTGAATGGAGAAAGGAGTCCACAAATTAAGGAGTGAAGAAAGGGACCCACAAATTATAACTAAAAATAAATTAGGACATGTTTTTGTGGACGGACTAAAATGACAAATTAGATCATCTTTTCGTGGATGAATGAAGTAATTTTTCATTATGAATTCTAACTTTAAAATTCGAATTTACTATAATTTTTTTTAAGGCCTATAAGATTATTTCTAGTTGTAAATTCTAGCTTTAAAACTCGAATTCACAACGAATCTATATTTGAGTTATGAATTTTTTAACTTTAAAACTCGAATTCTCAATCAACCTATATTCAAGTTGTGAATTCTAACTCTAGAACTCGAATTCACAATCAAGATTATTCTTATTTGTAACTTATAGCTTTAAAACTTGTATTCTCTGTCAACCAATATTCGAGTTGTAAATTGTAACTTTAAAACTTGAATTCACAACCAAGACTATTCCTAGTTGTGATTTCTTATTTTAAAATTCAAATTCATAACTAACATGTATTTGAGTTATGAATTCCCATAGCAAAGTTCACCACCATCATCGCCTTTCCTTGTTAATGTCATCGCCTTTCCTTGTTAATCAGGCTCAGAAATGACAGAACCTTTCCACGCGGCACAAAATATTGATCGGACCTTTTGGATCGAAGTCGTACTCCTCATCAGACGCCTTCAGCAACTACGTGAACACTGGATGGTTTGCGTAGATCACCAGAATCATGGACCGTTGTTATTTTGCCCCATGTCCCACCATTACCCGCTTTTGGAAGTGCTGAAAGAGGGTGTGGAAAATTTATGGTTGTTGGGAGCGGAGAAACAATTAGTTTGTTGGTGGGATTATGCAGATAATTTCGAGAAAGATGTTGAAGTAGTGATGAGCGGTGATGATTTGGTGTTGAGTCCCTCTTATGCGAGGCTTCCATCGTGCCTCCAACAGTAGTGTTTGTGGTCGGAGATGAGGATGGGTCTAGGGATATGGCGTGAAGTTGATGAAAGTGGAATTTTAGTAAAATCCTTACTCTAAGTGTAACTATATAATCTTACATAAAGAAAAGGGTTATTTTTATGTTTTTTTAATCTTAGTGGATACTTTTTATGTTCATTATACGAGAATGGATGATTTCATATATTGACTCTTTAATACTACATATATATATATATATATATATATATATATATATATTCGAGTTGTAAATTGTAACTTTAAAACTTGAATTCACAAATAAGACTATTCCTTGTTGTGATTTCTTATTTTAAAACTCAAATTCATAACTAACATGTATTTGAGTTGTGAATTCCCATAGCAAAGTTCATCACCGCCATTGCTTTTCCTTGTTAATAAGGCTCAGACATGACAGAACTTCTCCACGTGGCACAGAATATTGATCGAACCTTTCGGATCGAAGCCGTACTCCTCATCTGACGCCTTCAGCAACTGCGTGAACACTAGATGGTTTGCATAGATCACCAGAATCACGGACCGTTGTTGTTCTACCCCATATCCCACCATCACCCGCTTTTGGAAGTGCTGAAAGAGGGTGTCGAAAATTTATGGTTTGTTGGCAGCGGAGGAACAATTAGTTTGTTGGTGGGATTGTGCAGATAATTTCTAGAGAAATGTTGAACTTGTGATGAGCAGTGATGATTTGGTGTCGAGTTCCTCTTATGCGAGTATTCCATCGTGCCTCCAACAATAGTGTTTGTGGTCGGAGATGAGGGGGATGGGTCTGGGGATATGACGTGAAGTTGATAAAAGTGGAATTTTAGTAAAATCCTTGCTCTAAGTGTAATCATATAATCTTACATAAAGAAAATGGTTGTTTTTACGTATTTTTAATCTTAGTGGATACTTTTTATGTTCATTATATGAGAATGGATGATTTCGTGTATTGACTCTTTAATACTACATATATATATAAAGTCAAGTTTTTGTAGTTTTCTATCTTTGGAGTATATAATACTAAATTTAGATCACATGTTGTGAGCATGTGAACACTCCAAATTGGCGACACGTTGACTCAACTCAAAACACCTATTAAATTGACTCGCAATCGTACGAGGTCAATTACAGTGGAATAAGCTAACCCAAGTCGTACTCTCAAGGAATGCTAAGCAGGGCGTTCACTCGTGTTGCATACAATTAACAAGAAATTAAACCTGAACACTCTAATCAATATTTTGGGTCTGACACACACTCTCTCATTATCTAGCACGTAATTGAAATAAAGCATATAAAACTATCTAGGCTAAAATCAATTGTAAATAAGCAATCATGAAATAGCATGTAATTCTACATTAGTGGTGAAACAAAAACCTCTCATATCTTCTATTAACCAGTTAAAAGGTAATAAGAACCTGAATAATGTTGATTAAAGACCTCCCAAAGAACTCAGACGGCTAAAGCTTGAATAACACTCCAGAAGTTTAATGTCTTCTTATTACTTGAAGAACTGAGAGAGAGTATAAAATGAAAAGATCCTTACACAATGGGCAGTTACATGTATTTATAGGAATTACAAAAAGGAACAGTACAATAGTCATTTGACGTCTGACGTACTCCTCATGCAGGAAAGGTGGTGGCCGTCGTCCTAACGGACTTGCAGCTTTCTCAACTGCCATTGGGTTCTGATTCATCCGCGCAGGCCTTCTGGGGGCTGTCTGTGCAGCGTAGAACCTCTAGGCATAGGTCGGATAAATACGGGTGAAACTCTTGTTGGGAACTTAATGAAATATCATAATCCTAGTTTTGATGATACTAAAATCAATAGGTTTCACTTGTAATAGACTAGAACTATTCGAACTCAAGTGTTAGAGTTCTTTTTCTAGTTTAGTCGCTGTTCTGAAGACTGAAGAACGAAGGACTGAAGACTGAAGACTGAAGATGCCGACTGATGTAACGGATAAGGCAAAGTCAAAATATTGATATTTGACTTATCAGTCGAAGGATCAGTTTCAACTGATTACTTAATGATTCAGCGGACTGATACTAAAGTCAAGTATCAGTTAAACATCCTTCCTCGGACTGAACCTCTAAAGTTCAAAGGAAGCCACGTACTCCAGAAGTACAGCCGCATTAAATGCAGAGATCTCAGGATCGTCCTTTCTCTGCAGAGGCCATTTCTTTTGGTGATCACCTTTTCAGAGATGTCCCATCTCCTGCTCTTCAAAGTAGCCGTTCTCACCAAACAAGGAACTTCGAAGATTGAAGCCTCAGCCCAAGTTCAAATTACTCTCTAACGGAAGAAAACTAAAGACCATCTCCGCCAACGGATCTATTCAAGATGTCTCCTATAAATTGCGCTCGAGGATCACTTCAATCTTTACCGATTCAACAACATAAGCTGAAACGCTGTCGAATTCTTTACTCAGCAAAACCAAGCCTCCCCAAGTTGGAATCGAAGAAGAGAATCACAAAGCCAAAAACCAGTGTTCTGTCTCCGTGAGATCTTAGTGCCTAGTGTGCGCTAAGAGTGAGAAATCCAACCCAGTGTGTTGGTACTGAAGATAGGCTCTTCAGTTGTTTTGATTTGTTGTGCACCCGTAAGCACACGTTCAGGTTTGCTGTGCACTCGTAAGCACACGCATCGGTTTGCTGTGCACCCGCAAGCACATGCCCAGTGAAGTTGTTGGTCTGATCAACCGACCGTGGATGTAGGAAGTGTTTTCCGAACTACGTAAAAATCTCTGTGTTATTTACAGCTTTTAGTATTTACCTTCTTACTTGTGCTCTTACTTTCCTAAACTGAAAACTGATTAATTGCAAAGAGAAACTTAACTGCTGACAACGTGATTAATATCACAGGCTATTTCAAAACAAAATTTTTTCGCTGCGTGTGTTATTAGTCTAACTGATCTATCCTCAGATAGTCAATAAGATTCATAGCATCTCTCTGTTTAACAAACTCGACTGAAGCCTTACGTGTATCAGTTAAAGTCTTTGACTTAACTGATAACTCTTTACTGAAGAGTATTCAGTATCAGTCGTCAACCTTGTTTTGATAAAACTATTTTCACTTAAAAAGGTTGAGTCAGTTTGTATTTAAAGTTTCATTTTCGAAAAATAGCCTATAGGTGTATTCCCCACTCCCCCCTACACCTATTCGAGACCTTCCAGACCTAACAATTGGTATCAAAGCAGTTTTTTTGCAAGAACGATTTTGCTTTGACCAAGTTCTACTGAACTAGATCCTGCTTAAAAGGGTTTTCGTCTCTTCTGTTTTTTTTCTTTGCTTTTATGTGCTCATTTCCTGTTTTCTTGTTTCCTTGCTATGTCTTTCTATCTCTACAGTTCATTCTCTTTTCATTACTACGAAGAAAATGAAGACAAGCATCTTGATAAAGGAGACAATTGCTGAAGAAGAACTTGAAGATTCAAGCTCATCATCAGACTCCACTACTTCAGAACGAGATCTTCTTGAAATCAAAGAAGTGGAACAAGCTTTAGCAGCATACAGTGATCAAAGGATAATCTTTGAGAATGTTCTTGTACAGAAACAAAGATTGGAAATACTCATCACCAAGACAACCTCAAAGATGAAGGAAATCACCATGATCACAGCTGAAGAAGAAGATGAAGTAGAATTGGCTATCGAGTATGCCAAATTGGAAAGCTTGATGCAGACAAGTCAGAATGAGAGAAATCAACTCAAACAACTTCTTAGAGACGTAGATGCAAATCTCATTTGGACGAGAAGAGAACTTGACATGGCGTTGATCAGAACTGCAACTGCAAGAGTCAAGTGTGAGCAATGGGTTGAATTCGGCCAAAAGAAAGTCAAAGTAAAACTCTTCCCTCCATTTTAAGAAAAGATTATCTTGAAATGAAGCAAATTGAAGATGTCAAGGGAAAGAGAACTCTGACTACAAGTTCCTCACTAACAACCAAGCATCAAGAAACTTCGACTGATGACTCTTCATTGCAAGAAAGAAGATCATTTGTCTATCCTCCAGCAGACTTATCATCTTGACTGATTGGACTTTCTCACAAGGTTATACAAGACCCTACATCAGACGAAGAGAATGAAGAGAAGATTAAAGAAGAAGAGTCAGATGAGAACATGTGTCAATGCAACAGTCAAGGGGGAACTTGATCGACTGATAACTCAGAACTGACGCCACCAGTCAACAACTGAAGAAGAACAAAACTCAATCAGGAACTCAACTGGTTTGTTTGAACCAGTTGATTTGTAAGCCTTCTTCTCAGCTACTAAAAATGTTTGACTGAAATGTTTTTCTTAGGGATAATTTAAATTTTTCTACTCTATGTATACTAAGCTATTTAACTCTGTTTATGAAAATCATTTAAATTTTATTTTAAAGAAGTTAACTCCACGTTCACACAATCCCGCTCTTTTTACTAACAAGCGGAATTCATGACACGTGTTGATCCCCTATTTGTCCAGATTTCAAAAGTTCCTTGAAATCGCCTTAGACACGTTTTTCCATAACTTATTCCACGACGTTTCACCTCCTATAAGGATTCACTCAATCCCTCAGAATCTCTCACCTCAAATCTTGACACGATCTTTTCTCTGTAAATATCCTTCAACTTGGCTAATATTTGAATCTACAGATTTGCCTGTGAGATACACTCTTAGTTTTTGCAGAAACTCTCTAACCTACTTGGTGACTGCACAGCTGAACAACAATCCCCTCTCCTCTGCCCTCCTTGCGCTGCATCGACACAGCTGATGAACCGCCCTCCCTCCCTGCGCTGCATCAGCACAACGGCGAGCTGACAAGATATTAAATATCCACAAGCATCCAAGACAAGATGATGGCCGGCCCCAAAGTATAGGGTATCAGACACAAAAGCTCCGGATAAATCGAACAAAAATGAGATTAAATATAGGCAAAGTAATCACATGCAAATGAATTGAAAAATGCTAGCGAATGGAGGCACTTCCCATCAAATTAGGCTGCCCTCTTGTGGATCTCTTTAGTAGGAATACTCGGCCAAAATAGTGAAAAGAATGCATATCAGCCCCAATTAAACTTCACAAAACCTGAGTATACACCCTGTCCCAACCAACTTAACCGACAATCAACAAGCACAGCCAAAGAATGTAACTAATTCATCAAGAATTAACATAGTGAAAAGAGATAACTTAGCTTCATCTTGTATTGGTGTTTATCAACGCTGAAAATTCAACGCAGGCAATGGGACGGACCGGTATATGGCATTGACCTGGTGAAGAACAAAGAATGCGTAGCAGCGCTGGTGAAAAGCAAAGAATGCATAACAGCGCTGTCATGCCAAGACTATATCAGCTGAAAATTCAGCGTATGCAATGAGACAGATCGGTATATGGCATTGACCTGGTGTTAGAGTAATTCCTGATAATTCATGTACTTTCTGTGCTGTAAAGCTCTGTACTTCATTTTATTATTTTCCCCACAATTGTGGACGTAGTGGCAGATGACAGGCAATGCTGGTATTTTGGAGGTTGAAGGCCTCTTCTAGAACTCAGAAATTCAGCATAACTAAAACCCAGCAGCTTTGTTCTATAATTTTAGGGAAAAGCATAACAGCACAGCGCTAGAAACTTCGTTGTATCAAGATCAATAAATCCCATAGAGTTGAGACGCTAGAGTAATTTGTTTGGCTTGGTGATCATAAAAACTGAGACTTTGTCATCCCAGCTAGTTCATCTCAGTGGTAGGTGTGAGTTACTGACGACGTGATTTAGATTTCGAATGGCGACCTCCTTGTATGTCAAGGAGTTCTGAAGCTGAGAATGCATCTTCAATAATATGACCCTCGTTCCCACATAGTGTGTTCATCATATTTGTTCAAATATTTTCCTCACAAGTCGGGATCCCACAATCAAGTTCTCAAGCAAACTCAATTGATACACCCCACAGCTATTGATATGGCTTTTAATGAAATCATTGAGCAGTGACGCTGAATCTTCTTGTAATACCAAAAAATTTCTTGAAAAGCAACCCTACCCTGTAATTATAGAGAAAGATGCAGCAGCGCTGCCTTGAGATACCTTGTATTTGGTCCACTCTTTCAATCTTCTCCTCGAAGACCACCACCCTGTGTTTCCCTCAAAAAATGCAAACGCCCTAGATAAGGAACGAACCAACTGAAATAATACAGTAACTTGGCTAGTAAAGTCTGGGCCACAGTTGCATCAACAGCTCCCCACCTTCAAACATCAACAAAGAGCCAACACATAGTTTCCAGAAGTTACCAATCTAATTAATAGATATAATGGCTAAAAATATTGAAGAGTGCAATTAAATATAGCAATTATCAGAGACATCTTCTTCCCTGATTCAAAGTCTTATTGTATTTCCCAAAATCTTGTTCTAAGAGTAATAAGCTCTGTGAGCAATTAACAACCCCTTTAGAGATTAGTATGCTAAGTACGCACTAAACTGGTTGCATAGTCCCTAGATCAGAGCATAATCGTAGTCGGTCCCAACATTTCAATGACAAATATTCATCATCATGATAAATTCAGGGGGCAATTTAACTGAAAATCAGACTATCAATCATGCAAATATATTAAGAACAAAATCTCTAGACGAGTGAGCCCTCTACTATTCAATTCTCCCACGAATATCATATCATACCCATATCTTGGTAAATTAACGTCAGAACTCAAGTGTTTAAATCAACGCCAGTTAAGATAATTTCAAGAGAAACATGATTGACCCACAAAAAATTGACAAAGCACAAGGAGATGAAAAACTTAGCTTGATATAGTAGCTTCATCTTGGGTTTTCCATTGATTATAGTTGGCAATATCTTTGTATAGAGTTCCCATCATTATCATGGCAGCCCCCAAAGACTTGGTCTCTCTTGAAACTAAGCTGTGTCGCATTCCCATATCCCATAGAGACTGCAAGAAACTCAGTGCACTCTGCGTTATAAACGTAGTTAAGCACTTGCCCCGCACTTCTGTGGTTCTCAAGTATTGCCACGGATACTCCCTCCCCTCCCAAGCAACAATAATCGGCTCCACCTTTCGCAATCCAATCAATCCCAATAGCTTTGTACCTGAGAGCCTTTGAATTTTAAAAAACTTCTTGATGCCCATCTTCTTCGAAGCCAACTCAATTTCTGGCGAAATATCAAGCTCGAAGATCTCAAGTCCTTCATCGGCGGGCATGCTCGAAACCCTTTCTGCGTCAGAATAATCAGCAAAGGCGGCGTTACTTGCCAAAATTAATGGTAACGTGCTGAGAAACACAAAGAAATGCGAAGAATTATCAGGACTTGCACGAAATTGCAAATAGATACATATTAATTTAAGAAAATTTTGGAGTTTTTCCCTTCTACAGTGGCCGGAGAGTCATTACTGCTCGCCCAATTGGTGAATCGGCGACCGTGCCGATGAATAGCTCTTCGACTTGATACAAACATTTTTGGGGGAGATTGAGAGATCTTACCTTCGAACCCCTCCTCCGAGACAACCCCTTCGAAATTCGTTCCTAGATTCTGGTGGAGAGCGTTATCATCAAGATTGGGCCGGTGGCTTTCCTGGTTGAAAGTTAGAACTGAGGGATATTCGATCCGGCTGTGTGAGAGAGAGAGTAATGGTAGGAGCCTAAATTCTGTGTTAGGGACGGACGATGACGAGATTCGGTGGAGATTTAGCCCTCTCTCCACCGTAAATCAAAAGCGGGGGCGAGACCCGGTGGTGATGCGCGGCGGCGTGCAGTTCTCGCGCGGTAATGGTCCCTGCACGGTGGTGGTGTGGGGTTTCTGCTCTGCGGTCGTGCGGCTCGACTGGGAGCCCTCCTTTTTTTTATGAACAATAATCTAGCTCTGCCTCCCTCCTCCATGAACAGTGATGAACAGTAACTCAAATCCCCAATTTCCCAAATTTTTTCGATGAACAGTAATCTGAATTTGGAAATTCCAAAAATCCCTAAAAATGTAGGATCGAAACTCACGTCTTAAGCTCAATTTCCCACAGACGGCGCTAGTTGGTGAAGCATGAAACCAATACCTAATCTAAAAAGCAATAATCGAGACGAGATTTACGTGGTTCGGTCATCAAGACCTACGTCCACGGGAGTTCTTCGATTTTCACTATACTTCGTGATAATTACATTTTACAAATGTTGTTCCAAATAAACCATGATCCCCTAATGCTAATGCTAAATCTTCTATTTATAAATGTGAAAGTGAGCCCTAAAGGCCTTAGGCCCATGAACTCTAATAATTGGATTTATGCCCTTTAATGCCTTAATACACTTAACTTTAGTCTTGATTTGACCCATCTGCGCTGTCCTTCTTTGCCCGTGTTAAGTAGTTCCCTTGAGTTGCGCAGGTGGGTCTATGCTGGAAAGTAGCTTGGGTAGTCTGCGCCGCCAAGTCCCTTTGTCTGTGCTGCCCAGTCCCTTCATCTGCACTGCCAAGTCCCTTCGTTGCTGGTCTCAGGCCTTGTGAAGGCATTCTGGTAGGCTGTCTTTGGTAACTTCTGGCAGGGCAGGCAGCTCTGCTCTGACGAGGCGGGTTGAGCTCTGCTCTGGCTCCTCGGTAGAGCTGGGGTCTGCTCTGGTATTGCTAAGGACAGCGCTGATGAGTATTACAGTCCTCATCACTACTCACAATGGCGAAATCCTCCACATCCGACAAACAACAATCTGTTTATTTTGAAGCTTCAATCACTCGTGAAGCATTACTGAATCTTGAAGAGCACGACAAGATTAATGAAATCTTGAGCCGACATGGCTGGATTAACTTCCTACACAAAGTGCCAGAATTCTTACTCGATGAGCAGACCATTGAGAAATTCTACGACACCATAAAGATAGATGAATCAACTGGAGACTACACAGCAAAAATCGATATCTTCACCACTGAAGATTTTACTGAATCGATAAAATTTATCGTCAACGTCTCAAGAGCAGCAAGAGAATTGTTCCATCTCCCTGCTGAAGGTCCTGCTCCAACCTTCTCAGATGAAGAAGCCACTAATCTTTTAAGAGACGCCTTGAAAGATGATGTCTCTTCCAACACAAACATCAAGAATGTCTTGAGCATGTCAAAACTACATTCTCACCTCAGACCAATTGCCAAGATGATTAAGAGATGCTGGTTTGGCATTATTGGGTCGCCAGATCTCTTGTCAAGACCGCACAAACTCGTGTTGATCGCACTCTTGCAAGAAGGCCCATTCAACTGGGAAAAGGCATATCTTTAAATTCTTGCAGAAGAAAAAGGGGGAAACTCATTCATCCAGACACCTGCGACAAGCGATAAGAGTGTCATCAATAATCCTACACAGCACAAAGTGGATTCAGTGCTACTGGAAGGATACCACCAAAGTTTCCTCATCCATCTATCTGTTCGAAGATCATAAGAGCTCTACCAAAGCTCCTCCCACTGTGATCAACAAAAGCCATGTTTCGTCGACTGGAGTTTTCAGTCGAACAAGAAGCTCGTCAAGAAAAACCCCTAT
This sequence comes from Salvia miltiorrhiza, assembly GCF_028751815.1. NCBI lineage: Eukaryota > Viridiplantae > Streptophyta > Magnoliopsida > Lamiales > Lamiaceae > Salvia > Salvia miltiorrhiza. The sequence continues at coordinate 46,688,442 of NC_080393.1, read as the reverse complement.
TGGTCTTAAAGGTCCAATAGAAATTGACCTTGTCACTCCGAGCACTACAACTGATGTTCCACCAAGAGCAACTCCTGAGAAAGTCTCTATCAAATCACCCACTCCACTAGACGAATCTAGCCAACCGCCATTGAAATCTCCAGAACCGCATTCACCAACTCAAGAAGAGCAAGCTCCTCCTGAATCACAAGTCAATCCGGAACAAGAAGAACAGTTCCAAGGACCACTCCCTCCCCTGTCAGGATATTTTCAATTCTACGCTGAAACCTTCCAAGAAAAGGTCACTTTCACTGATCCTGATGCTCCCTCCTCTTCAACTGCTACACCGACCACATAGCTTAGGAACTACTTCGTGAAGCTCGCTCAACACAATGTCAACGTCTCTCTTCCTTCAATCCCTGCCGAGATACATCCTGATGCTTATCAAGATCTGGTCAGATACCATTTCTACACTTTCGTTAAGACGACGCCCAAATCCCAATTTCAAGGGATTGAAGAAATGATGACGGTCTCTAAGTTTGAATCCTTAGAGGCTGATATCTTTGATAGATTCAATGTCTCAAATCTGTGGGATGCTATCCACGACTGGGTACCAAACTTCAGGCAATATCTACTTGCCAGAGGATTGCTCAACATTCCTGTCAATGAAGAGGAATTTCCTTTAGAGCCACCTCATGCTTCTAATGGCATTCGAACAGATCAAACGACTGAAGAGACACCAGCTGCAACAACTCACTCAACTGATGCAGAGATTCAACTAATGAAGATAAAGCTTGAATCTCAAGAGTTGGAGACTGCTGACATCAAGATCCAGATTGCCTTTCTCGAGTCAGCAGTGATGAATCTACAACATCAGAGTGAACAATAAGAGATCGATGCTGGTGCAACTGAAATGAAAGAACGAATGGAGGAAAGCAAAGAGAAGAAAGAGGGAAGAGAAAGAAGAAACAGAGACTAAAAGGAACTCCGAAGAAAGAACCAGCAAAAGACTTCGCATTGATTAAGTTCAGGTGAAGTAATGAATGATAAAGAAAGTTGAGTTTTGCTTGATTTCTGTGAATGTAAGTTTGGTGAAATATTCTAAGTTTGAATTGCTATCGTAGAAGTTCTCCAGTTTTTGCATGCTCCCTATCGCGTTTTGTTTTGTTTTGACAATTGATATCTCATCAGTTAAAGTCTTTGATACAATCTTGAATGAATTGAATTCTCTCTGTTGATAGACAAATACTTGTTGTCTTATTCTTGGTTGTTACTTGCTCTGATTGAGATTAGTTCGAGAGATGTATGAGTATATTTTTGAGGAGGAACGTTACTATCTGCTCAGTTGAAATCTTGGAAGTGAACACACACAAAGATCAGCAGCCCAATAATTGTTATAAGTGTTGTTGTGAACTTTGAAGTATTGTTGAATACGCTTTAAATCTTCAACTGAAGTGTTCATAACTTTAACTGATAGGAACAAAATATGAAATATTGTTGGGAACAGAGGCTATAATATTCTTGCTGAACAAGTTTTATTCAAATTACTTTTTGAATTCACTTTATCTTGACTCACTCATGATTTGATCTTATACTCACCCCTTTCCATACTAGATATTATGCCAAATATTCCTCATCATTTAAATCTCTTATTTTAAGAAAAATTTCTGACGGGCATTTATTGCGGATTCAAAATTCATTAAATTTGACTTGGCGCGCGGATTTTAAATCGTCGCTGTTTTTTCAAATGCCCTAAGTAACTGTTCGTCTTTCGCAATCACTCTTCATCATTACTTTCTCTCTCTTCTCACCAACTCCTTAGTCCATCTTTTCTCTCTCTTGCGTGCAAACTAACCCCCTGGTCCACAGCGATCAACTGTGAGAATCTCCATTCGAAACTTTCTATTTTTCAAATTCACAAAAATGGTGAGATCAGAAGAATCGAAGAAATCTATTGACTGCAGCTTCAAGGAAGTCTGGTACGAACATTCAGTTCATACGCTCTCCTTCCAATCAAAACCAGGACATGGCGAGGCTGATGAAATCATGGCACGACATCAATGACTATCACTAGTCATCAAAGAAGTGCCCCTGGTACTGAAGTCTCAAATCAAGCAGTTCTATCAAGAACTGCGCTACACTGAGTCCGGTGAACTCTTCACCAAAGTTCAAGTGTTCACCACTCCCGACTTCCAATCACAAGAAAAGGTTCCATCAATGTCACAAAAGTAGCTTGGGAACTGTTCGGTCTTTCCAACAATGGTCCTAATCCATCCTCCATTACTGATGAGGTAGCTAATGAAACTCTTAGGGGAGCAACGGCTAAGGCGGATGAGACCACTGAAGGAACCCTCAAGCTATCTCTGCTCAAACCTGGTCATCACCTTTTGGCCAAGATCATACAAAAATGCTGGATAGGCGCAACCGGGACTCCCGACAAAGCTTCACAACCGTAGAATAATGTTTTGGTAACCCTAATGAAGCCCAGCCCTTTTAACTGGGAGCATGCCTACCACGAGTTGCTTTGCAGCGACCCTCGCAACTCCAAACCTGCCGATTTGCTCCGACAAGGCAACAGGGTTTCACAAATCATCATTCACGGCACCACACATCTTCCTCAAATATTCTGGTCGGAGACCTTGGAAGTAACTGACCATATCCGCTGGTGGACGTCGTATACCACCAAATAATTCCTGCAGAATTATCAAAATAAATTAGTATGATGATAAGCAGGGTCGATCCCACACAGAGCAGGTAAAATCATTCAGTTCCCTAAAACCTATATTTTTGGTGATGCCACCACGCCTTAATTTGAGACAATATTAATTATAACTAAGGAAGCAAATTGAATCAAATAAAATAACTCTTGAAATAAATCAATAAAAAGGTAACTCGGCTCGAATAAATCCACACTAATTCAAAGCTCTGATCATCGACGCAAAGATTAATTAATTCCTATCAACCAACTAGTTATAGGATACCGTGAAACGCAACGGATGTACCCCAATTCCTACTTACTGTGTCGATAAACAGCTGGAGACGTCAGACCTGCTTATTTCCCTTATTAAAATATAACCTAGCTGGAGACGCCAGACCTAGATTTAATATTCTAATAGCATTAAGATGAAGGAACCCAATTTATATCAATTATCCTAGATACGCTAGTAATAATTAATATACCAATTTATTCCTACTACGAACATGGTAGTTTTATCACTAATCAGCCATATTCCAACAATTACGGATTGGAGGTGCTAATTGACTGTAATCCAATTTAATCTAAGTTGATCAGGCTTAAATAAAATCAGAATTATCTTTAAACCCTAGGAATAAATCGAAATCAATAGGAACCAATTTTTATACTCAATTAGGTCTCACAGATTAATAAATTAGTATTTCATTATTCTCGCTGAATTAAAAAAATTAGCTACTCATGATTAAAACTAGAATAATCAAACAATTAAAAACAATCATAAAATAAATGAAATTGGAATTAAAATATAAAAGTCACCACTTGAATCACAAAAGAAAACTTGTCTGCCAAAGGTTGAAGTTCTCGCCTCCAATCACCAAAAACCAAAGCAGGATATTAAATCTAATATCTAAGTAGTAAAAAAAATATATATGTGTATAAAAATAAAACTAAAGCTATTGATCTACCCTACCGCCGCCAAGTACTCTGTATTGCCTTCAAAATCCAGCCGCCCACTCCAAGGTGAAAAGCCAAATTAAAAACCAAGTAATAACTAAGTCTAATCAAACGTGTGGTGCATAAAAGAGTTAACAAATAAAACCTCAACTTCAAAAGCAATCAAACGTGTGGTGTAAAGTTAACCAAATAAAACCTAATCAAACTAAGCAAAATAGCGTCTGGTGCTTGAAAATAATAAGGAATAAAAAAGGTTGTCAAACCAAAGTCAACTACTTCCTATTTATCTACTCCTAAGTGGCGGCTAAGTGGGAAAATTAATTCAAGGGATTAAAATCTCTAAGTATCGGCCCCTCCATTACATGGGCTTCGGCCGTTTAATAAAACACAACCCAAAATAATTAAAATAAGAGTTTTGAGTATAATTAAATCTAGACTAATTAATCCAAGCCCAATCTCTAATCTTCTCCAAAATCAATCAACTTCTTCCATAATTCTCGACTTTCACCAACTTCTTCCATCCACTAGCATCCATCTCCAATCCATCTAATTCCTTGCGCCAAAATGTCACAAACCATGTAAAATCATATAAAATCATGGCGAAACACACACTAAACTAAGTAGCCAAAATACACACATCAAATTCCCTCACACTTAGATCATACTTGTCCTCAAGTATGACGTGAAAGAAGAATTTAATGGTGAAAATTAGCCACTAGAGACAACTTCCTCCCTCGACACGACACAAAAGACTCCAAAATAAAAGAACAAACTAACAAGCACACGAAAACTAAACAGAAAGAAGACACTAAACAACGACGAACTCAACTAAAAACAACAGCCAAGTAATCATCAAAACACTAGTAACATGACATACTGCCAAGTCAAACTATGCAACTCACAATCAACTCTCAGCTCTCGAATTCAAGAAAAGGAGAATGTCAAACAAGTGTTTTCATTGTCAATTTAGTCCAAATCAAGCAACAACGAGTTCCTCTCAAGGTTCACTCTTCTCTTAAGTATTTATTTTGGAAATTCACACACAAGAAGAAAAATCCACTTAGTTGTGATATGTCATGGTCACATAGGAACTCAAGAAGGTCTTTTCTCATTGGTTGTAATGGGGCTAAGGACCATTCATTATGTTGGCAAGATCCTAGGGGTCCTAAGCTCAAACAGTGAAACTCAAAGTGCGCACATCTAATCCAAACCATCATCCACAGTTTCAAGTTCATAGAGAAAGAAAGAAAGCAACTAAACTTGGGGAAAAACTCCAACAATAACAATGATACTACATGCTCAACTCAAACTGGTGCAACATCTTTTTTTTTTTTTTTTTTTTCTCTTTTTTTTTTCTTTCGATTTTTTTCTTTTTTTCTTTTTTTTTTCTGCAGCACCTTTCCTTTTTAATCAACATGCAATCATCATCTACAAAATATCCCCATAAATCGTCTCCCAAAACTGCTCCCATCCCAATAACTTAACTGATCAATGCCACTGTTTGGCCAAACGGATCACAGATCCTTATCATTTTGCACAAGACAGCCGTTTGGGCAAACGGCACATAAGAACACAACTTAACTTTCTCTAGTAATTAATGGAATGAAGTTCGGAATTAGACATGCATCACTGGGCCAAAGAGATAGTTCAAAACAGGCCTTTGCTTAATTATTTAGTGACTAATAAGAAAGAACATGGTCAAGGCTTCAAAGGGCTCACTAGGGAATAATGTAGAGGTAGGCAATGAAACGCAGGCCAAATGGCTACCCTTGTGCCTTCTATCATGCATCACCAATGACTCACAACATATCACAACTTCATGAACGACAAACCACTCAACAAGAATAAGATAGTAGAGAGTGCTCTACTCTAATAAGCTCAATTCTCACTTATATGTGGCTTTTTACTCATTGTTGCTCTTATTTGTCATCCCAAATGTCATCCAATAAAAACACAAAGTTTCAATCTCAAAATCCCAAATCTCAAGTATCAAACCTCACGTTCATCACACAACTCAACCGGGCAGCATGTTTATCACTAATATTTCAACAACTACAAGGCTCACAACACACAAAACGACATAAAAAACGGACTCAACAGAACACAAACTCAAAGACGCCCCCCTCACACTTAGATTTTGCTTGCCTTCAAGCAAACAAAACAAAGCATAAGCAAAGGAGCACACAAACGCAAAACGAAAAGAGAACAAAGGTAAAAACAACACAAACACACGAAACAAAGCAAGACAAGGAAGGAAGTCACCGTGTGCGCTGCCGCCGTAGCTCGTGCTGAATGGTGGCGCTCAAGTTCGCAATGCTCTCCTATAGGGCTGCCACGTTCCCATCGATCTTTTTTTTTTAACTGAAACATAACAAAAATTAAAACTAAGGAAGGAAAACTAAGAAACTTATAAAAAACTTAACGAAAAAAAAATGAAAATCAAAGAAAAGAATAACAAAGCGGAAAATTAAAAGGGAAAGAAAGTCGGGTTGCCTCCTGATAAGCGCCATTATTTAACGTCGTTGGCTCGACTCTCGAATGTGATCAAGGCTGTTTCAGCGGTAGTAGAAAAATTTCTTCCACGTCTGCCAAGGATGATGCATCATAATACGGCTTCAATCGTTGTCCGTTCACGGTGAATATCTTAGCCATGTCTAAATTGCGAATCTCAAACGCCCCGTCTGGGCAAACAGACTGTATTACGAATGGGCCAATCCACTTCGTCTTCAATTTTCCGGTCATCAACCGCAGCTTTGACTGGAACAAAAGTACTTTTTGGCCGACTGTAAATGTCTTTCCTTGCAAGTTCTTGTCATGCCACATCTTGGTGCGATCCTTATACCACATCGCGGTGTCATAAGCTTCAAGACGAATCTCCTCCAGCTCTTGAAGTTGAAATCTCCTCTCCTCCTCACACTTGATTGATTGCGTGTTCTTCACTGTCAACCGAGCTTTTTCTTCTAAGTCGGGTGGTTCCACATCAAAATGCAGAGTTATGTCGCATGGCTTCCATCTGCCAAACAATCTGTATGTCCAGAACCTACGAGTTTTGAGTCAGCATGAAGAAATTTGATCTGTTTGGGCAAACAGAACGCATTTCCAGAATCTGCCAATTTCGAGTGAGCATGAAGAGACTTGGTAGATTCTTTGACTTCTTCATTGTTCATCCCACGAGCATGAAGACCAGTTGCTCTTTTGATCAAGGTCGGTTCCAACTTGTCCTGCACAGATTTAGTCTCAAGATGTTCTTGGACAGAAGGGTCAGTAATGTTAGTGGCACAAACAGTTTTAACAACAAGAGGATTTTTCATGGTATCATAAATATTGAAAGTGAACTTCTCTCCATGATAATCCAAACAAATAGTACCACTATAAACATCAATGAGTGCCCTAGTGGTCCTTAAGAAAGGACGGCCTAACAGAACACCAGCTGACTCTTTCGATTGCATATCACTCATCTTCACCACATAAAAGTCAACAGGATAAACAAAATCATGCACCTTTACAAGAACATTCTCTAGAAGACCCTCAGGATGAACATATGACCCATCAGCCAATTGAATCACCACCTTAGTATGCACTAACTTCACACCAATTAGGCTACTATAAACAGCTAAAGGCATGACATTAATAGAAGCTCCTAGATCACACATGGCATGCTCAATCTTGGTGTCACCTATGAAACATGGCAGAGAAAACATACCTGGATCCTTGCATTTGGGCGGCAACTCTTTTCGTATCACTGCTGACACGTTCTCGCCCATCACAATTTTTCCAGATTTCTTAGACTTTCCAGCGATGAAGTCCTTCAAAAACTTGCTCAGATGAGGGAGTTTGAGTGCTTGGAGGAATGGAAGATTAATCTCCAACTTCTCGAATATCTTTATGAAGTCATTGATCTCTTCCTCAGGCTTCTTCCTTGCTAACCTTCTAAGAAAGGGAATAGGTATCTCGATCTTGGGATCATGTAGGCTCGAAGGTTTATAAACCTTGGTCTGCTCACCCTCAACCAACTCGTGTTCGGCCTCTTTTCCTTTCTGCATAGCTGTGGAGTCACCGTTCTGTTTGGCCAAACCGGACGTATCTGTATTTTGGGCAGCAGAATCGATTTTCTCTCCAGAATTTCCGGATTGTTGCAGTTGCGATTTGGCTCCAGAGTCCTTGCTCAAGCCACTCCTTGTATTCTGGATTGTGGGCTCACTCAACTCCTTGCTACTCCTCAAAGTGATCATACTAACATTCTCCCTTGGATTCAATTGGACTTGAGATGGTAACTTGCCTTGATGGCCCTTGAGTTGATTCACGGACATTGCAAGCTGAGACACTTGACGAGCCAACCCTTCGATCTGAACCCTTTGCTCTGCTTGAGACTGTTGAAGTTTTAGCACCGCTTCATTGGTTGTTTGCAAATTATTTTGCAATAATTGTTGTGAGCCAATCAACTCTCTCATCATCTCTTCAAGAGCTTTTCCTTGATTTTCTTGTGGAGGTGGTGGTGCTTGTTGGAATCCTCTTTGATGAGGCGGTCTATAGCTTTGCTGCTGCTGCTGCACTTGATTGCTTTGGTCTCTCCAATGAAAATTAGGGTGATCTCTCCACGGTGCATTGTAGTTGCTCGAGTAGGGGTCCTGTTTGTGCAAAGGGGGCAGTGGATCAGAACAACTGTAAAAGTTGTGAGACTAGTTCACTTGGGCTTGAAGATCTTTGTCGCCCCCAGTGCATTGCAAACTTGTATGGCCAAAGTTACCACACGCTCCACATGGTTTTTCTGTCGGTTGCCCAACAATTGCCACCTTCTCCACCACAGTACTTAATATTCTTTCCATCCTCTCCATTCTTTCTTCGAACTTGTCCTCAAAGTTAGAGGAACTTGCCTGTGCAACTTTCTTGAGCAATTGAATACGTGGCTCCTCATACTCTCTCGTTGCTTCCACCAAGTGTTGAATCAACTTCTTAGCTTCACTCACAGTATTCTGAGAAAATGCTCCTCCACTTGATGAATTCACCAGATTTTTGGTATCTACCGTCATCCCTTGATAGAAATACTGCAACAAATCCCCCTCTGTAAACTTATGGTTTGGACAGCTATCCACCAACCTCCTGAATCGAGTCCAGTATGTGCTCAGTGACTCATCGTACTCCTGCTTCACTCCACTAATTTTCTTCTTTAGCGCATTCGTCTTGGTAGGAGGGAAAAAATGCTTTGGGAATAGCTTTTTCATCTCGACCCATGAAGTGATAGAATAGGGTGGAAGACTCGCGAACCAAGAGTTCGCCTCTACTGTCATGGTGAAGGGAAAGGCAGCTAGTCTGAAGTGTTCATCCGTAACTCCAGTGGGGCGTTTCTAGACTTTGCAAATTTTGATGAATTCGCTCAAGAAATTGTACGGATCTTCTCCCTTCTTGCCATAGTACTTCGGGAGAACATTAAGCAGTCCAAGCTTAATCTCAATACCGGTAGCAGCTGCCGGCATCCGGATCGGAGTTGGGGGGTCATCAGCTTCGTGGCTGGAGAGATCACACAGTCTAGGATCGTCAGCCATGTCGCTCTCAGTACTTGCGACAGAAATCGAGTCGGTTTCTTCTTCACAGTCTGTGTCTGCCTCTGTTTGGGCAAACGGATCCTCTGCAGCAATCTGAACTTCAGGTTCAGACTTGAAAAACATTTTTGTCCGGTCAGACGGAGCAATTTTCGAGCCTTCCAGACCTTGCAGCTTCCTCGCCGTGGCCTCCTTCCTCAATCTCTTCGCGGTTTTCTCGATCTCAAAATCGTAGAGGAGATTCGGCTTAGAAGATCTGCTCATAAACCAAAAAGAAAAAAAAAATTGATCAAAAGGGAAAAGAATTCAATTAACACCGCTCCCCGGCAACGGCGCCAATTTGGTAGACGTCGTATACCACCAAATAATTCCTGCAGAATTATCAAAATAAATTAGTATGATGATAAGCAGGGTCGATCCCACACAAAGCAGGTAAAATCATTCAATTCCCTAAAACCTATATTTTTGGTGATGCCACCACGCCTTAATTTGAGACAATATTAATTATAACTAAGGAAACAAATTGAATCAAATAAAATAACTCTTGAAATAAATCAATAAAAAGGAAACTCGGCTCGAATAAATCCACACTAATTCAAAGCTCTGATCATCGACGCAAAGATTAATTAATTCCTATCAACCAACTAGTTATAGGATACCGTGAAACGCAACGGACGTACCTCAATTCCTACTTACTGTGTCGATAAACAGCTGGAGACGTCAGACCTGCTTATTTCCCTTATTAAAATATAACCTAGCTGGAGACGCCAGACCTAGATTTAATATTCTAATAGCATTAAGATGAAGGAACCCAATTTATATCAATTATCCTAGATACGCTAGTAATAATTAATATACCAATTTATTCCTACTACGAACATGGTAGTTTTATCACTAATCAGCCCTATTCCAACAATTACGGATTGGAGGTGCTAATTGACTGTAATCCAATTTAATCTAAGTTGATCAGGCTTAAATAAAATCAGAATTATCTTTAAACCCTAGGAATAAATCGAAATCAATAGGAACCAATTTTATACTCAATTAGGTCTCACAGATTAATAAATTAGTATTTCATTATTCTCGCCGAATTAAAAAAATTAGCTACTCATGATTAAAACTAGAATAATCAAACAATTAAAAACAATCATAAAATAAATGAAATTGGAATTAAAATATAAAAGTCACCACTTGAATCACAAAAGAAAACTTATCTGCCAAAGGTTGAAGTTCTCGCCTCCAATCACCAAAAACCAAAGCAGGATATTAAATCTAATATCTAAGTAGTAAAAAAAATATATGTGTATAAAAATAAAACTAAAGCTATTGATCTACTCTACCGCCGCCAAGTACTCTGTATTGCCTTCAAAATCCAGCCGCCCACTCCAAGGTGAAAAGCCAAATTAAAAACCAAGTAATAATGTAATCCTAAGTCTAATCAAACGTGTGGTGCATAAAAGAGTTAACAAATAAAACCTCAACTTCAAAAGCAATCACACGTGTGGTGTAAAGTTAACCAAATAAAACATAATCAAACTAAGCAAAATAGCGTCTGGTGCTTGAAAATAATAAGGAATCAAAAAGGTTGTCAAACCAAAGTCAACTACTTCCTATTTATCTACTCCTAAGTGGCGGCTAAGTGGGAAAATTAATTCAAGGGATTAAAATCCCTAAGTATCGGCCCCTCCATTACATGGGCTTCGGCCCTTTAATAAAACACAACCCAAAATAATTAAAATAAGAGTTTTGGGTATAATTAAATCTAGACTAATTAATCCAAGCCCAATCTCTAATCTTCTTCAAAATCAATCAACTTCTTCCATAATTCTCGACTTTCACCAACTTCTTCCATCCACGAGCATCCATCTCCAATCCATCTAATTCCTGCGCCAAAATGTCACAAACCATGCAAAATCATATAAAATCATGGCGAAACACACACTAAACTAAGTAGCCAAAATACACACATCATCCGCCTCTTTAAAGTGGCGAAGGGAGACCCCAAACCCTCCAAGAAGTCTAAAGTGATTAACATTTCATCACCTAAATTCGTGGAGATTGAGTCTATTGAATCTCCAACTGAATCAAGTCCCATTCCTTCTCTCTCTCCCACTCAAATTCCATCACCTGCTCCTTCTCTCACTTTAACAAACTTTCCCTGTCGTCCTCGCTCCACACCCAAAAAGACTATCTCAAAATTTGCCTCTCAGCCTACCTCCAAAAACCGCTCTAAAGCCCAGCCTAAACTCAAATCAAAGGGCAAAGCAGTCCAACACTTTCATGTGCCAACTCGGTATGGCACTTCAGAACAATTGAAAGCTGTTGCAGCAATGCAAGCTGAAGCCAAGAATAATGCTACTCAACATTTAAATCACCTTCTTGGTGGATTCAATTCTTCTCTAGAAGTCTATAAGAATCTTCATAGACTTCTCACTTATACCTTCCTCAAAACTACTCCCTGCTCAGACATCAATGAGCTTCAACTTGTTAAAACTGATGACTCTTTTGCGCTTGAAGAAGCTACTCTTTTCAACATCTTCAACCTTTCCCGAGTGTGGGATGTTATTTATAGGTTTGACAAGTTTGCTCTAGACTACCTTGAGTCCCAAGGCTACACCAAAAGCACATTGATCCTTGATGCTGATGCTGGCACCTCCACCTCTAAAGTAGTTGAAGAGACTACTGAAGCAGTTGTTCATGGCTCTGTTGCTCTAGTGTCTACTAATCATCAAAGTTCGTTTCCTGAAGCCACATTTCAAGAAACTCCTGCTCCTGACTCTGTTCCTCAGAAAAGCCTTGTTTCTCTGTCCACTCCAAAAGATCACACCGCCGACCCAGCAGTTGATGTTCGATCAGTTGAGGATAGAGATATCTCTACTCCAGAAGGACGTATAGAGGACATCACTGAAGATCCTCAACCATCGTCTCCACCCCTGCTTTCCTCTGATGATCCAACTCAAGCCGAGGGTATCACTCACAAATCAGGACGTACTTTTGCTCTTTCTTTTTTCGCAGAAAATGAGCAAGACCTTCCGTCAGCTCCAACCAATGCATCTGATCTTCCCTCTTCATCTAAAGGAGCTTCCAAATCTCAACGGCAACACAGGGCACCTCATACTACTCCTGAGCTCCCTGCTGAATTCATAGAGATTCCTTGCAAACCATGGGTTGTCAGATATGATTCTGACCTCGAGACTGATGGATATGTCACGGAATGGAAACGTCGAAACCCGCCCACGATCACACTCCAACTTGCTGAAGATGCAGAAGATCCGATTCAAGCTCTTCTGGACGTCATCTCTGATCAGCAGAATGAGATTGTCACTCTCAAGCATGAACGCGAACTGCGCAACATCTATGGCACCAAATTCCTCAAATACTTGCGTGATGTAGAAAAATAGGCAACCGAGGACATGATTGATCATAATATTGTTGGATTTGTATACTGAAAGCAAGAACGTTTTATGCTTGTATACAATAATGTTTCCTAAGTTCACTGTTCCAATCTCCTATTTGATTGTGTTCATGATTGCATATGTATGTTCTCTATCTCTATACAAGTAGATTATATGGTGTGTTGTAGATCACAGAAGACCGTATAATTGGAATAACCTTAAGAGATATAATATAATCACAGTCGAAATAACTCTAGGACAAGTTATTGGTTTAGGCTGCGGTATAGATGGAAGTAGTTTGTCTTGACTACTTATCTATACTGGTACGTCATAACGTATTGATAGGACCACAGTGAGATGTATTCTTCTATCTGACTTAAGTGAAGAATCAAGATCTCGGTGACTTATATAATCTTAATACTAATAAGATTTCAGATATATATGTTGATTCGTTTATCACTTTGATTTACTATGAGCGAGAGTTATATAGTAACTTGAGTACTCTGTATCTTGGGTGATAGCAGTTAATATATGATATTTGATTATCTGTATTAGTACTCGTATCCGATAGAGGATAATGACATCCCCTTAAGGAGCTCAATAATGTTTATTGCGTTAAACCCTGCAGGTTGATTAAGTTCAGGCGCAATAATAAGGTTTTAGTGGTACTGCTTAAGGATTACAAAGAGATTAATTAATTTAAGTTGTCAATGCTCTAATTAATTAATGGATGTTGGATATTTTAAATACGACGATTTAATAAGTCTAAATACAAGCCCCCGACTCATCACCGACAATAAAGGGGTAAGTCAATATTGGTTCTCTAGTGGAATGAACTGATATTTATAAATTAATTATGGTATGGGCTGACCATAGATAAATTAATTTATTTGAGGCCCATCTTTATTCCTTGTATCTGGTCCCTGGACTGGCCCAAAGTCTCCTAGCCCAAGAAGAGAGAGAACACGCCTCCTACACCTAATCTGCGCTTCCTACGTATTTATTTTATTATAAATACAGCTGTCAGCTCTCAGGAAATACACACTGATAAAATTAGGTTTTTGAGAGCTGTGTAGGGCGCAGGAAATCGTGTGGAGCATTCTCTCTTGGGACTTTCATAGAACGTTGTCCATCCAACGGTGAAAGCTGAGCTGGATACAGTTCAGAAGATCAGAGCTGGAGTCAGATTTTAGCAGGAAATCAAGTTCTGGCAGTTTCAGGAGAACGGCCATAACATCCTCCACAGACATCCGATTCAGACGAAACAGGCGGCCACAGAAAGATCTTTCGAAAAAGAAGAAGTCGTATTTCTGGATTAAATACGATTTAAGGACGTTTGAGGCTTCAAACGAAGGCTTGAAGTTGACTGACCTGTTCAGCGCGAGTTTGACGAATTCTTCTGAATTCTTCAGGTATTTCTGAACTCCAACGTGCAGCACTTAAATTCATAGGAGCATGTTAGGGATTAATCGTTGTATGATAAATTAATAATAACCAAGAAACGATCATCGGGCAAAGCGGAACGTTAATTCAATTTAATATTCCTTCAATTGGTATCAGAGCCCAGGATTAATTTCTTGGCTCTATTATTAATTTATGTACGATTAATAATGTGCGTTGTTTTTACTGCTGTTGTTCTTCGTGGTCTGTTGATTCGTGGAATACGTCGGTTGACGTTGTAATCGTTTTTCACCACGAGAAAATCCGTGGTTAGATTTAGGATTTTAAATTGTATTTATTTTTCCTTTGTAATCTGTAAAACTATGGAACGAGAAGAGAACGACGACGAAAGACGGTGGCTGGAGGAGGCGTACACGGATGCTGCGGTGCGGCAAGGCTGCCGACGCCAAGGGCCGCGCGCGCACGAGCGCTTGCGCGCCGTGCGCCGCGCGCGCCTGGTCTAGCGTCGTGCACGCTGCTGCTGCACGGATGCTGTGGGCTGGGCGAGATGGCGAGGAAGCAGCCGGCAGGGGCGGTGCGCGCCCGGGGCCGCGCTCTGCGCGCTGCGCGCCAAGCGAGCGACGCGCTGCCGCTGTTACCGCTGTTGTTGCTGTGCGCTGGAGCTGCCGCCGCTGCTGCTGGAGGTGCCGAAGGCTGCTGCTGCTGTGCGCCGGATGCCGCGCCGAGGCTGCTGTCGCTGAGCTGCCCGCACGCTGGGCTGCTGATGCGGCGCACGCCGGGCTGCTGCTGCGGCGGCGCTGTGCAGCGGGTGTCATGGGAGGTGCCGGCGGCAGCTAGGGTTTCCAAACCCTAGCTGCGTATCTCAAACCCTAGGGGGCCCAAACCCTGCTTTCCAAAGACGGGCCTGTTTTGAAGTGTTCGGGCCAAGTTTACGTTTTTGGGCTTTCTTTTCTGTTTTAAATGTAATAGATTAGATTTTGGGATTCCACGAGTGGGTCACGAAGAATTTAATTCTTTTATTCTGTTCTTTGCATGTCG
The DNA here is from genome assembly GCF_028751815.1 of Salvia miltiorrhiza. Taxonomy (NCBI): domain Eukaryota; kingdom Viridiplantae; phylum Streptophyta; class Magnoliopsida; order Lamiales; family Lamiaceae; genus Salvia; species Salvia miltiorrhiza. The sequence continues at coordinate 46,673,440 of NC_080393.1, read as the reverse complement.
TGGTGTTTATCCCTTATGCTCTTTGCATGCTGTTTTGTCTCTGCTTGTTAATATGTGTTTATTAACTGCGCTTAGACTAGCATGCTAGGTTTATCTTTTTCTTAAGCATGTTTTTAGAATTCTGTAAGCATGTTTTACATGTTGCGTTATAGAAAAGCATGATTAGGATTATGTGCTTGAGCATGTACAAACCTTTTGAAAGAAAAAAGACTAAGCTTAATAATTTTATGGATGATTAAAAATTATTTAGATTTCCACAAGCGGTCTCTAGACAAAGTAATTAGCAATATGAGTAACGGTCCACCCCACGTGGCTTACTTCATGTTTGTTCTTTCATAAGTTTGTCAGATGAGGTTTCTATAAAAATATTTAAATCCATTAAAGTAGTGGCAGTTATGCAGTAACGGTCCACCCCACGTGGCTTACTTGTATAATTTTCACGAGTACTTTAGAGGATGGAATTAAATAAGATAACTAAGAAATTAAATTGAATGCGGCATGGTCCGAGTGAGTATGTCAAATTCGAAAATTTAATTTCAAAGTTAGATTGTGGTTATTTTGAAATAATTTTTATTCTTAAAATTATATAGACCTCCACATGCGGTCTCTAGACAAAGTGTTTAGCAATATGAGTAACGGTCCACCCCACGTGGCTTACTTCGTATTTGTTTCTCATAAGTTTGTCAGAAGAGGTTTCTATAAAAAATATTTAAACCATTAAAGTAGTGGGAGTTATGCAGTAACTGTCCACCCCACGTGGCTTACTTGTGTAATTTTCACAAGTACTTTGGAGAATGGAATTAAATAAGATAACCAAGAAAATTAAATTGAAAGCGGCATGGTCCGAGTGAGTATGTCAATTTCGAGAATTTAATTTTCAAGGTTAAAATGTGGTCATTGCTTAGATATCATATCAAGTACAATGTACAACTCCCCCACGGAGTCCCTTCTTGATGATGATATGGTCTAGTCAAGGTGCCAACTATTAATTTCTTTTGTCAAAAGGTTAAGTTGACATGGAAATTAAATGACTAGGTGAATAGTCTGGTTGAGGAGTTCGTGTGTAACTGTCCACCCCACGTGGCTTACATATGGAATTCTTTGAGCCGTTGGAGGTTTCACTAATATTGTTTTATCAAAAGGTTACAATATTATTGTTACGAACTATATGCGTTCATGTTCTTACATGTTTAAATTGTTTACTTTCAGATATGTCTATGTCTCTTATTGTTTATTTATTCTTGCACAAAGTCTTTTAACCGGTCCACATATATAAAATGGAAACGCAGTTTTGGATTTTTATCTTTATCACAAACTAACACAATTTTTTGTGTTGCTTACTACTCCACGTTTTTATGGTCCGAACAATAGTCAACTGATGAGAAAAAGGAATTACATAAAAGGTGGCATAAGACGAATAATGTGGCTATATGCTATATTATGAGTATAATGTCACAAACCTTGTAGCTCCAACATCAGGGCATGGACGATGCTATTAGCATCATGCTGAATCTCAAGAAAGTGTTCGGAGAGTCGGACTGAGCTGCTCATTTAAATTTGATGAGAGTAATCTTGTTATGAGTGAGCACAGCTCAGTGCACGAGCATGTCATGCAAATTTTGACGAACTTAACTTGCTCAGTGGGAGTATCGACGGTGAGGCAAAAGTCGATATTATCCTGAACTTTCTTCCCAATTATTTTAATTAAGAATTTCCGCCTCAATGCTGTTATGAGCAAGGAAGATAATACTTCTTTTGAGTTGTTGAATGCTCTAGTTACGGCTAAGGAAGTTGTGGGAAAGAGATGTGCAAGCACTTGTTATTGCCAAAGAAGAGCCATCTTCTTCGTCGAATGACAGGAAGAAGAAGGGTCCAAGGGGCAAGAAAGACAAGGGAAATAGTGGGAGTAGTGGTGTGATAAGAATGCGTATTGGAGATTTTTTCTTTCAATACTCAAGGCAAAGGGTTAAGGTACTTCACTTGCTATAGTAACTGAGACATGTCAGCTCGTTTTCTACTCAGTTGTGAGTAGTGGATAACAAGAGAAACTGATAATGATTGTTGCACATTGCTTGGCTTTTAGGCTGACAAGGAAGCTGAGAAGTGATGAGATGATTGTCTTCATAGGCAACGTGACTAGAGTCGCAGTTGTTGCAATTGGAGATTTGTCTTTAAGTTCTAAAGACATAGTTTAGTTTTTGAGAGTTCCTTATCATGTTTCAAAATTTTGAATAGATGGATCACATGTCATTTTTGATAGTGGTGTTTCTATCATAAGAAATGATAAAGTTGTCTATTCTGGTATATTTTGAACATCTCTCTTCATACTATAACTTGTCTACAAAATACCTTTATATTGCATTTACATCATCGAACAAAAGAAAGAGAAAAGTTAAGTCTAATCTCTCATGAAGATCTTACACATATATTGATACCCTAGAAATAGGTCACATCTATCTTAACAGGATCCAAAGGCTCGTGTCTAAATAAGTACATTGGATTCAATCCAGGTTGTACTATTTGGAACCTGCGAATCCTGTATAGAGGAAAAGATGGAGACCAGGTCATTCATGGCAAAGGGGATAAATGGTCAATAATGTGTTAGAAATGATCTTTTTCTGATTCATTGTCAGTGTTTGGGATTCCAACCCAGTTTACTACACCGTGTAATCCCTATATAAGATGGTGTGGTGGAGAGAAGAAATAGGTCACTCTTGGAAAAATATGTTCGATGATGAGTTATGTATCTTTGCAATTAGTCCTAAAGAATCAGAATGTGGTTATTAGCAATGACACACGATTCTTAGAAGTGGACTATGAGAATAATCACTAATCCAAGTCAGATAGCGTGCTTCAAGAAATTGAAGACATTAGACAGGCGATTCCATCACCCAAGCCAAGTGTGCAAGAGTTTTGTACCACAAGACACTGCACGCACTGTTGACACACATGTGCCACCACAGATCCATTGTAGTGGGAGGGTTGTGGGACAACCCGATCGATTTATGTTCTTGGGAGAATATTTGGATTCACTCCCTGGTAGTGAATATAAGAGAATCGACCCAGATATTGGAATTAGTGGAAGACGAGAATGTAGATTCCTGGCACGCCTCAATGGAGCAATCCATTAAGAATATGGGTGTATACTAGAAAATCTTGCTACCAGGAGGCAGTAAAGCCTTAGGTTGTAAGTGAGTATACAAGATAATGACAGGCCCGAATGAGCAAGGTCGTAGCTTTCGAAGCTAGACTGGTGGCAAAAGGTTATGCCCAGTGTAAGGGTATAGGTTATGATGATATTTTCGCCAGTGCCATGCTCAGAACATTCGGATCATTTTACCCATAGCAGCTCACTTAAACCATCGAGGTCTGGCAAATGGATGTCATATATATTACCTTGAAAAAGGTAAGGACAGCCATGTGCAACAACCTGAAGGTTACGTGAGGGAGGGAGAGAAGCATCTCGTGTCAATCGCTCTCGTGTCATCGGTGATGTGGTTTATCTTGCATTTTATGTAGATAATATCCTCCTAATTGGCGACAATATGGAGCTATTGTCAAGACATAAAGTAATGGTTATCCGAACAGTCTCAGATGAAAGACTAAGGAGGTACAGTATACATCCTTGTGATCAAGGTTATAAGGGATCACTAGAAAAAGATGTTGGGCTTATCTCGAGTGTCTTACATTGATACAGAGAATACTCATTGTAGTATGAATACCGCCAAGAAAGGATTGCTACCTTGTAGATATGGCGTTCCTTTATCTAAAGACTATGTCTTAAGATGCCTGTTGAGGTTGAGGAAATGAAGGCAGTATTCTACGTTTCCGCAGTAGATAGCTTCATGTATGGATTGCTATGTACGAGATCTTATATTTGCTATGCAGTTAGCATGGTTGTAAGATATCAGTATAGTCCTAGTTAAGGACACTGAACTGTGGTAAATTATATTCTCAAGTCCATGACTAGAGAATAAGGATAGTTTACCAGTTAGACAGTTTAGTTCCTTTTTGGATTATACGATTTCGGATTTCCAGGTTGACCGGAACAAAGAATAATTACCTCGAGCTATGTGTTTTCCTTGGGAGGTAAAACCTTTTGGTTTGACCACTACCTCCAGGATCTAAGGGTGATTCCTAGTTTGCGTGAGAGCATCACCTTTGTGATATCTCAAGTGCAGTTGCAAACTCTAAGGAATCCAAGAACCACAAGGGGTCAAACACATGGAGCAGTACCAAGTTATACGATTATTCGTAAATCGAGGTTTTTGTGTTCATAGAATAAATTCTCACATATTGGAGAAACCTACTAATCTTTTCACAAAAGGCTTATCGCAAATGGTCATTGAAAGATGGGAATGCGATTGATGCCACCCACTTAGGAAACTTTAAGTATAAGTGGGAGAAATGTTATGATTGGTAAATAGACGCATTGTATACTAAAAGTTTGCTTTAGTATAAGTGGGAGATTGTTGGATTTGTATACTGAAAGCAAGAACGTTTTATGCTTGTATACAATGTTTCCTAAGTTCACTGTTCCAATCTCCTATCTGATTGTGTTCATGATTGCATATGTATGTTCTCTATCTCTATACAAGTAGATTATATGGTGTGTTGTAGATCACAGAAGACCGTATAATTGGAATAACCTTAAGAGATATAATATAATCACAGTCGAAATAACTCTAGGACAAGTTATTGGTTTAGGCTGCGGTATAGATGGAAGTAGTTTGTCTTGACTACTTATCTATACTGGTACGTCATAACGTATTGATAGGACCATAGTGAGATGTATTCTTCTATCTGACTTAAGTGAAGAATCAAGATCTCGGTGACTTATATAATCTTAATACTAATAAGATTTCAGATATATATGTTGATTCGTTTATCACTTTGATTTACTATGAGCGAGAGTTATATAGTAACTTGAGTACTCTGTATCTTGGGTGATAGCAGTTAATATATGATATTTGATTATCTGTATTAGTACTCGTATTCGATAGAGGATAATGACATCCCCTTAAGGAGCTCAATAATGTTTATTGCGTTAAACCTTGCAGGTTGATTAAGTTCAGGCGCAATAATAAGGTTTGAGTGGTACTGCTTAAGGATTACAAAGAGATTAATTAATTTAAGTTGTCAAAGCTCTAATTAATTAATGGATGTCGGATATTTTAAATACGAGGATTTAATAAGTCTAAATACAAGCCCCCGGCTCATCACCGGCAATAAAGGGGTAAGTCAATATTGGTTTTCTAGTGGAATGAACTGATATTTACAAATTAATTATGGTCTGGGCTGACCATAGATAAATTAATTTATTTGAGGCCCATCTTTGTTCCTTGTATCTGGTCCCTGGACTGGCCCAAAGTCTCCTAACCCAAGAAGAGAGAGAACACGCCTCCTACACCTAATCTGTGCTTCCTACGTATTTATTTTATTATAAATACAACTGTCAGCTCTCAGGAAATACACACTGATAAAATTAGGTTTTTGAGAGCTGTGTGGGGCGCAGGAAATCGTGTGGAGCATTCTCTCTTGGGACTTTCATAGAATGTTGTCCATCGAACGGTGAAAGCTGAGCGGGATACAGTTCAGAAGATCAGAGTTGGAGTAAGATTTTCGCAGGAAATCAAGTTCTGGCAGTTTCCGGAGAACGGCCATAACTTCCTCCATAGACCTCCGATTCAGACGAAACAGGCGGCCACAGAAAGCTCTTTCGAAAAGAAAGAAGTCGTATTTCTGGACTAAATACGATTTAAGGACGTTTGAGGCTTCAAACGAAGGCTTGAAGTTGACTGACCTGTTCAGCGCGAGTTTGACGAATTCTTCTAAATTCTTCAGGTATTTCTGAACTCCAACATGCAACACTTAAATTCATAGGAGCATGTTAGGGATTAATCGTTGTATGATAAATTAATAATAACCAAGAAACGATCATCGGGCAAAGCGGAACGTTAATTCAATTTAATATTCCTTCAAATATTCGGACTAAACAGCTTGATTCGGCCTTGACTAAACTACGTCAAATTCATTTTGACTATGAACAAGAGATGATTCCTACCAAGGCCATTGCTGCACTCACACATGACAGACATAAGGCCCTTCACACCTATGTCCTGGAACACAAAGTTCAGACCAAAGAGAAGCTTCTAACGCTTCAACAAGAACTTTGTGGTCTTCGAATCGAATTCATGAAAGACTTCATGACCTCTACCGATGCTCAACTGATGGTAGCAGAAGCTCTTCATCCTGTCAATGCTCGAATTACTTAGCTAGAAGGTGAGCTTCGAAGTATTCACAATTATTCTGATTCTGCACTCCTGCAATCCATGTTTGCCGACATCAAAGAGCTCTAACTTCAAGTCAACTCTATCCCTCGTGATGATGCCAAAAAGGGGGAAGAGATTTTAGATGATCGTCTCTCTAATGCTCTCCCAAAAGAATTGGCCCAAAACTTTGCCGACTCTAGAGCTATCCTTGCTTGGGCTACTTTGAAGACTGCTCATGTCCCGTCTATTTCAGGAGAATTCAGCCAAAAGAGAACAAAGGAAGAAAGCTCATCCAGAGATCCAGAGTCTAAGGCCAAGAAGGCTCTCCACCTTGGTGAAAATGCTCTACGACCGCCTTCTTGAAAACCCTTCTCTCAAATGCTTCGAGAAGAACAGAAAATGAAATACTATATCAGCAAAGGACTCCTGGTATCCTACCTGGATAGGTTTGATAGACATGATCAATGGATACCAGCTGACATGAACGAATGGTGGCAGAAGCTGAAAGAATGTTACACCAAGTGGGTTGTCTTTGCCAATCATAACAGAGATTTGGATTTCCAGAAAGAAGCCTGGAAGTACTTTCTAGTTAACTGGCATGAAAGATGAATGGTTGAAAGGATGCAGACTGCTCAAAGAGAAGCAAAACTTCATATTCCTAATCCCTTAAAGACGACAGTTTGCCCTCCGAGAGTCAGAAATGGCGTCAATAGAGAATCAATCAAGAGAGAAGTCATAGCCATTTGCAAGATCTGGAATGTTCCCTCAAACTTCAACTCAGATGATTTTGACAAGATCAAGAAGATAGTATTCAATCTGTATGGTCAGAAACCATAGCCTTTAGAACTGGTTCTTCTTTGCGTGTTCTACTTTCTTCCTGTAATTTAAACTGATGTCTTGACAGTCTTTTTTTTAATAAAAAGAACTTCATTTTGATCTAAACCTGAAGACAATATCTTTTTGTCCAGGCTCTGATTACTGTTTTTCAGTTTTGTCTTCGTTCTAATCGTTTGAACTGTTATGTTCTTCCTTCAAAGTGCAAGTTTTAGGTTCTATTGTTAAAGGGGAATAATATTCACCATGTTTAATAGCTTGTACTTTAAGTTCAGTCTTTTTCTTGCTTAGAACTGATTGTGTGGTTTTGGCATCATCAAAAAGAGGGAAATTGTTAGGAACTTAATGAAATATCCTAATCCTACTTTTGATGATACCAAAATCAATAGGTTTCACTTGTAATAGACTAGAACTATTCGAACTCAAGTGTTAGAGTTCTTTTTCTAGTTTAGTCCCTGTTCTGAAGACTGAAGACCGAAGAACGAAGGACTGAAGACTGAAGATGCCGACTGATGTAACGGACAAGGTAAAGTCAAAATACTGATATTTAACTTATCAGTCGAAGGATCAGTTTCGACTGATTACTTAATGCGCGCCACATGGATTCAGCGAACTGATACTAAAGTCAAGTATCAGTTAAACATTCTTCCTCGGACTGAACCTCAAAAGTTCAAAGGAAGTCACGCACTCCAGAAGTACAACCGCATTAAATGCAGAGATCTCAGGATTGTCCTTTTCTCTGCAGAGGCCATTCCTTTTGGTGATCACCTTTTCGGAGATGTCCCATCTTCTGCTCTTCAAAGTAGTCGTTCTCACCAAACAAGGAACTTCGAAGATTGAAGCCTCAGCCCAAGTTCAAATTACTCTCTAACGGAAGAAAACTAAAGACCATCTCCGCCAACGGATCTATTCAAGACGTCTCCTATAAATTGCGCTCGAGGATCACTTCAATCTTTACCGATTCAACAACATAAGCTGAAACGCTGCCGAATTCGTTACTCAGCAAAACCAAGCCTCCCCAAAGTTTGAATCGAAGAAGAGAATCACAAAGCCAAAAATCAGTACTACTGATTACATATATTCTCTTAGAACTTAGGCATATATTGTATATCCCAAGCCTAAGTAAAACTGACTACAGAGAACTTGTTCTTTGTGGCTTAGTTGGTAAGTTTTCAAATCTCTTTTCAACAGACCGAATTGAGAGTTTATGTCGAAAAAGAGTTCAGACCAGTGTTCTATCTCCGTGAGATCTTAATGCCCAGTGTGCGCTAGGAGTGAGAAATCCAACCCAGTGTGTTGGTACTGAAGATAGGCTCTTCAGTTGTTTCGATATGTTGTGCACCCGTAAGCACACGTTCAGGTTTGCTGTGCACTCGTAAGCACACGCATCGGTTTGCTGTGCACCCGCAAGCACATGCCCAGTGAAGTTGTTGGTCTGATCAACCGACCGTGGATGTAGGAAGTGTTTTCCGAACCACGTAAAAATCTCTATGTTATTTACAGCTTTCAGTATTTACCTTCTTACTTGTGATCTTACTTTCCTAAACTGAAAACTGATTAATTGCAAAGAGAAACTTAACTACTGACAACGTGATTAATATCACAGGCTATTTCGAAACAAAAGTTTTTCGCTGCGTGTGTTATTAGTCTAACTGATCTATCCTCAGATAGTTAGTAAGATTCATAACATCTCTCTGTTTAACAAACTCGATTGAAGCCTTACGTGTATCAGTTAAAGTCTTTGACTTAACTGATAACTCTTTACTGAAGAGTATTCAGTATCAGTTGACGAAGCCGTCGTTTGAGCTTCGCGCAAATAAAATATCTTGTGCCCACAACTAGACTAGCTAGTGGTAAGTCCAGAGTCGAATCCACAGATATTTCACCGCAGTCACGGCTCTCTGCGATGGCCTATCGCTAGTTGTGCTTTGCCCATAATGCTTTAAGAATTAGATAGACCCACTTGACTCTTACGCAGATATTTCACCGCAGTCACGGCTCCAACACTCGTACAGATATGCTCATACAATTGTTATGCCCAAATTAGACCTCTCGAGTTAAGTGTTCATTCTTAGATCATGTTCATACTTAAGGCAAAGGGTACTTACGGCCAAAAGTGCCACAGAAAATATGAACAGAAAATTAAACAACTATGCCCATAAGGGGCGAGTACTCCTACCTAACTATGGAAAGTAAAATTACAGCAGTGGTCTCTCAAAATTTGTCCTCTCCCCTCTACTCTACACTTTGAATGGTTCACAACTATGTGGTATTTATAAGCATGAGTTAGGGCTATGCAAGTTGGGCCCAAAGGAGTGGGCTGGAATTAGGGCTTCTTCTGCTAGAGATTGCATCCCGATCTGGAGGCTGATTATTTCCTTATCCAAACCTCAAGGGATAAGGTTTTTGGATTTCTTTCCTTATCTACATCTTCTGATTAAATTTTACCTTTGTCATCAACACGAATTTATGTACTCCATCTCCTGCACTCTTCTTCTCTGCCCCGTCTGTACCTTCTGCCCTTGATCATCTTCTGACGCAACTGGGTCCCATGCGGTGCTTATGGGCAAAACGCTATGTTGACTCGAGCAACTCCAAACTTCATCTGAGCTTTTGTAACCTGCTGCTCCAAGCTCCAATTGGTTTTGTATTTGTGCTCACACTTCTTCCCTGAATCGAAGTCGCATTATGCCCAGAACCTTCTTCTGATGCAACTGGATCCCGCGCGGTACTTATGGGTAAAAGGTCGGTTTGCCCAACATCCTGCTTCTCGTACCTTTAGTCTTCAAAACAAGCTTCTGAGTGTCCCAAACTCCTCTGCTTCAAACTCATGCCTCTTTCGTGGAATGCAGCAACATTATGCCTTAAAAGCACCTTCTGCCCAAAGAACGGGCCTGCCCTGGAACTATGCCCTCCCAGGCGACTGATTCTAACAAAATAAAGGAAAAAGACTCGATCTAGACCTAAAACACACACGAAAAACGAACACAAACATGGACTCATCATCAGTCGTCAACATTGTTTTGATAAAACTCTTTTCACTTAAAAAGGTTGAGTCAGTTTGTATTTAAAGTTTCATTTTCGAAAAATAGCCTATAGGTGTATTCCCCCCTCCCCCCTACACCTATTCGAGACCCTCCGAACCTAACAACCCCGTTATGCCAATGGGGCCCGTCTAGGAAATGGTTCTTCCACGTCTATTAAACATGCGCAGCAGGTGGTTCTTCAGAATCGATCAATTCCACGCTGGCAGAAGCCCCGACGCCGATACCTCAGTACAGGCTTCAGCGTAGTCCTTAATCGTTACACACAATATATAGTCCTTCTTGGTTCTGTACAATAAGAGGACGTTAGTAGGTAAGGTGGAAAAAAAGTGCATGGTAATAATTCTGCGATGGTGAGTATTTGCTCCTCATCAGCTACTCCCCCTAGTCTGCGAAAAGAAATGCTCTCTATCATGGATTTTCATAGGTCGTGATTGAGAACTGTACCAGCGCAGGCCTTTTAAGCTTTAAATTTTCGCGGCGCAGGCATCTCCTAAGCACTCTTAGATAGCTAGACTGGTCAGGGATATTGTCTCATCACATTTAATGGTTCTGACACTATATTCTCCTTTTTAGATATCCGTTTTGACTTTCCAAATTCAGGCTCTTGGATTTAGATTAATCTTGTCCCTCCGTTTATAACTACCGTTCCTCCGAAGTGATCTGGGTCGTTCCTCTCAGATCGCACGATCCCTGAGTCCCATCATTCTTAACTTTTTGCTTTTCAAACTTTCCTATAAATACTCCAACCGCCATTTTCTACTTCTTCTTCTTCTTTTTTGTTTGCTATTTTTGACGAATCCCCTTTGTTTCTCACTTGCGATATCCTGACGTTGTTCGACTTACTCCTTCTTCTCCGTTCGATCATTGTCCATTCCAGGTATTAGGCTCCCTCCTTTCCTCATTCTTATTTCCTTTCCCTTCCCTTTGGTAGTTTTTTTTCTCTCCTTGTGAAATCTTTTCAATTTCCCCGGTGTGTGTGTATATATATATATATATATACGTTAGCGTAATTATGTCGACCATCGGGGCTCAACAGCAACAAATAAATCGGGATGATGATACAAGTTGTACCGGCTTTCCCCGATCAACTATCGATGCCGCCACGATGAATGAGATGCGTAAAATTCTTCGTATCAATCGTGAAGATCCAGAGTTAAAGGTCCGGATACAAGCGACGGATGGCGACATGCCGGATGCCGATAGGGGACATCCGCCCAACACTATTCAAATATGGGTGAACTAAGTGGCAGTCAGACTTCGTTTTCCATCCTCTAAATTCCTCATTAGGGTTTGCGAGCATTTCAGTGTCCCTTTCTTCCAAATTTATCCCTCCTCTCTTCGTCGGGCCTATATCCTTCACATCGTCTGCGCAGCCAATAATTACACCGACATCGCAGAATTATTCTATAAGACCCATATCTTAAAAGGACCTGGTGTCACTACAGCTTTACCGCGAAGCTGAATTGTAACATGGGTTTCTTGGGAGGTTTGACTTTCCTTGATAAAAAATTTATCGATAAATATTTTTTCGTTCAAGTGAGGAATGGGGATTGGGCTTCTTACGCCAGCACAGTTGAGGTTGAGTGGCACCAATTCCAGCACCGAACCCCTTCCCCTAAAACCCGTCTATCTTATCCTGAATTCTATCTTCTTGAGGCCATAAATTCAGCTCATGCATCAAGACAATTTGATGTTGTAAAAGTCGTGTCTTCTCGTTTCGTTCTGGCCGGCGCAGGCCTATTCTCCAGACTCTAGATATCCCAGCTCTGTTGTCGGTATAGTTTACATTGTGATCGTTTAATCTTTCCTCTATATATAACATGCTAGTGGGTTTTATTTGTGTTATTGTATCTTTAACTATGTCGTTCTACACAGGCATGTAGAAGACGGCCAAATATGGCAAGGTTGCCAGTTTCACTTTTGTGAACGAAGCAGCGCAGGGAGATACCAGTGCTGTTCAACAAGTCAACCCTGAAGACTTCGATCCGGGGCAGCCCCGTTCTTCCTCTGCTATCCAAGATCCTCTTCAGCTCCGACTTCTAGATGACGAAGAAATTTTTGATGATGACGTCTCTCTTCTTCAAAGAAAACGCCAAAAGAGTCAGAAAACTTCCTCCTCCGATAAGAGAAAGAAGGTGGCGTCGTCTGCACCGGTGGTGATCGAAGAAGGCGACTCCTCTTTTGAGGAGCTCATGACTAGTCTCCCTTGCCCTGATAAGTCTTCAGGTGGAGGTGTGCTTCGTCTCGGAGCCATTGGTTCTCGTGCTCTGCAAGATTTGACCGGCGTAGAATGCCGGTCTCAGATGGAAGCTCAGGTTGCCTTCGTAGATCTTTGGAAATTTGACTCTATGGAGTTGGTGACCTTCGCCGATGACTTATGTTTGTCTGCTGAGACGGTATTTATTTGTTTTATCCATTCGTTTTATGTTTAGTTATTTCATTTTATAGCAGTAAGATTTTGTATTTGTGACTGCGCAGGAGAGAGCGAGACATCTGGCTGCCTCCTGACATTTGATAAGGGCGGCGGCTAACATCCAAGCTAAGGAGAAGGATCTCCTATCTGCGCTGGGCAGGTGCACTGATTTGGAGGAAGAATTGCGCCAGTGTAGGGCAGAGAATGCGAGGCTGAAGGCTAAGAGAGATTCCCTCAGTACCGAACTGGAGAGGGTTACCAAGAGCAAGGCGGACGAGTTTGAGGCACTTCATCGTTCCCTGTCAGATGATTTTACCCATCGCTTGAACGAGCTCAAAGATGGGATTATAGAGAAGGAGAATCAGGCTTTCACACAAAGGATTCACGAGTTCAAGGTCCGCTACTTTCTCTCCAGGGAGGGTCATCAATTTCTGTGAATTGTCTTGATTCAAACAATGGAGTCTTTCTGTAAGACCCCTGAAGTGCTCTGGGTGTTGGGCCCAGGTATGAAATTTTTAGTGGGGAATGCTTGTCATATTTCACTAGACCTCATCGATGCTTTCCCGGAGCAGCGCAGTCGGTATACTCCCCAGGCGGTTGTTGACTAGGTCAACGACAAAGAACTTGATCGGCTGTTGGGGATCAATTCCAAGTCCCCGAAAATGCCCGAATGGTGGATACCGGTCCTTGACAAAGCCCTTCGTTTGTTCATAGACGGTTGTGATGACCCTAGGCCTGTGCGGCCCTTTGTCCGGACTCCTCTCTTGGATCATGTACGCCAAACTGCCATCCACTCTCATCGGGGAAATTATCCTAGTGGAAATGTCTTTTATCCTCTGTCTTCGCCTCCCGTGGCCTCCGTTGATGCTTCTCGGACTGCGCAGCCCTCTGATGCCTCTGCTCAAGCGGCGCCGATCTCTGTTGCTGCTCGTGAAAAAACACCCTTGGAGGATCCCCCTCCCTCCCCTTCTTGATAGAAAAGTTTGTAATTTGATCAAGTGTTGTCTTAGACTTTGGATGTTTTTTTTTTGTAATAGGTTTGTTCAGATGCCTTGACCCCCTCTTTCTTTATGAACGATATCTCTCCGTATATTTTGTCGGAATGTTTATGAGATTATGATAAGTACCTGCTTGAAATGTTTCTAAGACGGGTTGATTCATCTTGTGGTGCTTCTTAAGATATCCTTTGCCCTCTTCCCTTTTTAGGATTTCTTCCATTTTCGCGCAGGCGAATCTCTGGAATCATACTAGTCAGTATGTACAATAATGATGGTCTGCTTGTTTCAATCAAATGTGCCTTTGAAATTTTGATAATAGAGGGGTCGCATTAACGTCAAAGGTGTTAAGCCAATGTTACCTAAAATAATAGGAGTTAAGTATAATGGCAATATGCAGCTCAGGTTTTACCAAAATATTTTTAGGGCGGGTCCTAACCAATTATGATCACCAAGAATCCATAGTGAGCCAGGAAAGTTGTGTTCAAATATTGAAGCTCCTCAAGGTATATCAAAAATAACAGAAAATGTATACTAAAGGTGATATACGTGTCTGAATATCTTCCTATGATCGTATCTATCGCAATTTCAAAATTGAGTGCTTCTGGAATTTTAATGGACATATTTATTTTCCTAAGTTCACAAGTATTACGATCAGAAGTTGATCCAACATTTGGCTCTTAGTAGTTTCCCTGTACAGGTGCGTCCCTAGTCTATGTTCTATTATCATAGATGTGATTTGTGTTGTCATATAATAAGGTCCAGTGTCTGCGCAATGCAAAAGGTTTTCTTAGTGTTCTCAATCTCTGTGCCGATGTTGTGGCCCCCTTAAAATGCTTTTCAGCCCCTGCGCCGATGTTATGGCCCCTTAAAAATGCTTTTCAGCCCCTGTGCCGATGTTATGGCCCCTTAAAAATGCTTTTTAGCCCCTGCGCCGATGTTATGGCCCCTTAAAAATGCTTTTCAACCCCTGTGCCGATGTTATGGCCCCTTTAAAAATGTTTTTCAGCCCCTGTGCCGATATTATGGCCCCTTTAAAAATGCTTTTCATGAATGTCAAGAATACCAAGAAGACCAAGAAGACCCATTCTTCCTAAAACCATGAATCCATTTTATTAAAGATGTTATGGTCCCAAACCTCATTAAAACCCAGTGGGAAAAAGAGTGTTTTGTCGCAGCCCGACCTAACTAGGGATAGTTAGGCCGAGTGATCCACGACTAGGGATGGGGTTAAAGAAGAAGGGGAAGAAAGGGGCGTCATTTATAACCGTAAAACTTACTCAACTTAATAAAACTCGTCATTATTACTCATTAATACTCAATTGAAAACATTACTGAAAGAAGACATAAAACTTAATAAGACATTAATCAAGTTATTACATCAACAGGAACCATCCTCTTAAACTTAAAGTACGACATGTCATAACATGGTACCAAAAGTACTTTGCAGCGGACATGTAACTAGACATATGTATGAAGACATATTCTAGACAGGTTACATATTTATTAACAACCCTGTAACTCCGCTCATTGCAACACCATCATCACATCGGCTCAACCTGCACATTTAGAAAACATATGCAGGGCTGAGTACAAAAGCACTCAGTGAACACATGCCAAACATCTCATGCATATAAAGCTCTAAATATTGTCATTGCCAATCTCAAGCAAAACATAAGGGATTTATCTAAAAGGCCTTATGTTCGCTAAACTCATTTTCATTTCTCAAAGTTGTCTGCGCAGACTTTTCTCATCAAGTAAGTATTGTATCTGTTAACTAATGTACTGAGAGGGAGGCCTCCCTCTACAGCACTGTGATCGGCCAACCTGAAAGATGACTCACGACCACCGTGTACACTAATTCTACCTCGCGTAGAACCGATATCATTTCTCATCCAGATAGATAACATACTAAAAACTCAAATAATTTGGCAATGCAATAACTTCAAAATATATTTTCAGTTCAAGCTTTGAAAGGAAAATAAAACATCATTGCATTTAATATCCATTTTAATCATACATCGTACTTCAATACATCAATACATCAAACGCATAAACATCTTGATTTTAGCATAGAAAATCCCACCTCGTTGCGTCTCGTATTTATGGGGAACATCACTCTCTCCCCACTTCTTTACTTCCCAAAAGGACCTTCATTGCTATGAAGAATCGATGAGAAGAATGATCATTATAACAAAAAACTCACTAACTTAAACTCGCATAGGAAAATAAAACTTAACACTTAAACACTTAACTCCTCTACCCTGCAGAGCTGAAACTCCCTCTGTAGAGCTGACTCTCTCTGCAGAGCTAACTCGGCAGAGCTGAAACTCTCATTGCAGAGCTGACTCGGCAGAGCTGAAACTCACTCAACAGCCAGAGCTGACTCAACAGCCAGAGCTGAACTCAACTCAACAGCCAGAGCTGACTTGCCAGAGCTGACTTTGGCAGCCAGAGCTGACTCAATCAGCCAGAGCTAACTGGCCAGAGCTGACTTTGGCAGTCAGAGCTGACTTGCCGGAGCTGACTTTGGCAGCCAGAACTGACTTGCCAGAGCTGACTTTGGCAGCCAGAGCTGACTCAATCAGCCAGAGCTAACTCGCCAGAGCTGACTCAACAACCAGAGCTAACTCGCCAGAGCTGACTTGCCAGAGCTAACTCAACAGCCAGAGCTGACTCAACAGCCAGAGCTAACTCGCCAGAGCTGACTTGCCAGAGCTAACTCAACAGCCAGAGCTGAACTCAACAGCCAGCCAAGTTCAAACTCACGCATGCTCTGCAAACTCATGCAAACATCCTACACATTTCCTACCATTTCTCCAGACTTCAAAATAAATCTAACATGCTCATCAACCATACGGTTCTCATGCTTCTCTCTATCTAACATTCCTCAAAACTTCAAACTTAATCTTTCATGCTCAACTTCCATCTTAGAACACAACAACATACAAACATTCTTCATGCAACGCTCATAACTCACGACACAAAACAGCCATGCACGTACATAACTCAAGACTATCATGCTTGGAAAAATACAAATTTAACATACAACAAACCTAGCATGCTCCTAAGCACATATATCAAGCCACAACGATTAAATAAAAATCGAAGGATGAGCTATGACGACGAACATAGACGGGCTGCCCTCATGGGTTTCATAGCTAGGGTACCGTCCTTAACTCTTTCATTAAACATGCTCAACAACTACCCAAGAACAACATACTAAAAACTCACAACGATCCGACATCGTTTCAAAATAAAGTCGAGAGTTCGACGTTTTTCGACGTCGACTAATCTCGAAAATCTAACCATCAAAGCGTAGGTAGAGATGACTCTTACCTAGATGTGTGATCGGAAAGATGATCGGGGCTCGTCTCCTCGCTCAAAACGGAGCTCGAAAGCTCCAACTCCAAGTTTTAATGGAGCATGTGCGTGAGATGTGTGTGTGTTTAGTGTGTGTGAGATATTTTAAAATGAAAAGTGAGGGGTGTTGGCTGCTAACAGCCGACACTTTAAAGAAAAGGGGGGCTTGGGCGGTTGGGGGGTGGTCAAGGGTAGGGTAGGTCTAGATATTTAGCCGTTAAATATCTCGTCTCGTCTCGTTTTAACGACTAACTACCCATACTCTTCGTTACTCGCCCTCTCAACCTCTACTCACTTTCATTATACTCGTAATTCTATATAAATATAGAAAACGTAAGCCCGTTCTCGAAAATCTGATAAACGAGCTCGGTTTGTTTATCGAGAAATCCCGGTTTACTATTCACTCGTCGTCCAAAAATAAAAACTTTCATTATTGGACTCGTATTGAAAAACTAAGAATATTTCTCGACGACGTGCACGTAAGATTTTGAAAGTCGACAAAAAGACGAAATAGCAGTATTTTACTATTCATCATCAAAAAGTCAAAAACTTCAAAAACGTCTTAACGGACTCAGATCTCACCTCCGAGTTCACCGTTCTCATTCAAATAATTATCTCGAATTATTCAAATTCTCAAACTCAATTACGGATATAAAATTCCACATCATCCTCACATCATTAAAAGAACATCTCAACGTCTTTAAAAAAAATAACAAGAAACTTCACATAACTCATCATCTCTTTACAAAGTAAATTCTAACAAGGGATCTAAACCCTAATTACTCAAACTCAAGCAATTAAACACGTCATCAAAAGCCCGGGTATTACATGTTTGGTCTACAATATGTTACTTGCTTTGGATCTCAAACATAGAATTTCTTCAGGTTGTTGATATTCCAAGGCCTGGTAAGCGGCCTCCCGTCCTGATCTGACAGGTGGTAAGCTCCTCCTCTTAAAGCTTCCGTGACAATAAAAGGTCCCTCCCAATTGGCTTCGAACTTTTCGGTGGGTTTCAAGGCATCCGCCCTTTTCAAGACCAAATCTCCTTTTTCAAACCTGCGTTGTTTCATTTTCTTGTTGTATCCAGCCCTGATTATGCTCTTGTACTTTGCCACTCTGATCCGTGCCTCTTCCCTCTGTAACTCAATTAGATCTAAATCCATCCTGCGTTGCTCCTCATTCTGAATGGGTTATAAGTTGCTAGGCGATGTGACACCAATCTTACCTCTGCCGGAATTACAGTGTTCGCCCCGTAAACCAAAGTGAATGGAGCTTCTCCAGTAGTTGTTTTCGTGCTCGTTCGGTGAGCCCATAACATTGTATCTGATGAGGAGTGATATATGCAGAGTAGGGAAATGATGCAAATCAGAGGAATCGGCCCCACCAGCGGAACAAGTATGGCAGAGGAAACACACTCATCAGAAGAATCATCCTCACCAGAGGAGTCGTACTTGCCAGAGGAACCATTCCCACCAGAGGAATCTCATTCACCAGAGACATCTCACCCACCAGAGTAATGGCTCTTGCCAGAGGAATCATGTTCGCCAAAGAAATCACCCTCGCCAGAGAAGTCATCTCCACCAGAGGAGCTGCATCCGTCAGAGAAGCTGCTCTCGCCAGAGGAGTGCTCTTCAATAGCGGAGTTACTAGAAAGCGCGGGGAAGTCTCCCGCTTGAAGGCAAAGTTACCATTCTACCCTCAAACACGCAAGGCGCATGCACCACAGACAAATTTACCGTTTTACCCTTCGTTTGTAATCTATAAATAGGACATACGTGCTCCCCTGTAGACTACGTTATCTCTCACTTTCGAATACAGCAGCAAATTCCCTCTTGTTCTCAAGGTTCCGATCGTTTATTTTACCTTCTCCGATCATCCACACTAGGTATAGTTTATGATTATCGCTTTTTAGCTTAGGTGTTGGTCCTTGATTCACCAGTATCTAATTCTTCAGCCCACCGACCCTTGCTTTTTTCTAGTCGTTTTTTAATCCCTTCACAGATTGTCCTGTTAGTCAGTTCTACTTGTGGGTGTGCCACCGATACAAATCTTTGCGTGATGTCTATCCTTAAACAAAAGTCTTCAATTTTCCGGCTGGTGAACTGCGTTCCGTTGTCAGACACTAAAATCATCGGAGTTCCATATCGACAACAGATGTTTTTCCAGATAAACCGCTCGACCATACCATCGTCAATTTTAGATACAGCTTCGGCTTCCACCCATTTAGAGAAATAGTCGATTGCCACGATGAGATAACATTTGCCACCTGGTGCTGTCAGCAATTTCCCCACGATGTCAATAGCCCATTTATCGAAAGGACATGACGCATACATGACTCCCAGATTCTCTCCTGACACGTTAATCCTAGGGGCGTGTTTTTGACAAGATCCACATCTCTTGACGAATTTTTTGGAGTCTGCGTTGATTCCTGGCCAATAAAATCCCGCTCTGATAATTCTTCGGGTCAAGTCCTTATATCCTGCATGACTTCCACAACATCCTTGGTGTATCTTCTCTAGTGCGAATCGGGCTTCCTCTAGTGTTAGGCACTTCAGCAAAGGGTGTGTGAAAGACCTTTTATACAATTGTTCATTAATGAGGCAGTAATTCTCATATCTTGTATGTTGGGAAACGTCCTTGTTCATCCGTTCTCCGGTTTTCAGGTAATGTATGATTGGAGCTCTCCAATCATCCTTTTCTTCTATCACGAGAACCTGCGCTGATTTACTTCTACATGGCTCGAACAACAATATGATTTCATCACTCCACGTTTGTTCGACTGCACTGGCCACTCTTGCTAATAAATCTGCTCTGCTGTTTTCGTCTCTTGACACTTGTTGTATCTCAAATCCCAAAAATTTCTTTTTGATTTCCAAAATTCGATCGAAGTATGTCTTCATTCGTTCGTCTTTGACCTCATATTCCCCCAAGAGTTGCTGGACCACCAGCTGAGAGTCAGTTTTAATTATCACTTGTTCGATTTTCAACTCGCTTAAGATGTAAGCTGCTCTTTCCACGCTTCGTACTCGGCTTCATTGTTTGATAGCCTATCCTCAAATTTGACGGCAAACTGATAAATCTCTCCTTCTGGCGAGGTAATATATATACCTATTCCGCATCCTTCCTTTGTGACGGAACCATCAGCCTGTGCAATCTAAGGTCCCCTCATGGACCACCGTGTAGTCTTTTGGATGAAGTCTGTGAGAGCTTGAGCTTTAATGGCTGTGCGAGGTTCAAACTCAACCTTGTACTCCCCCAGTTCTATGGCCCATTTGACCATCTTGCCCGCCAGGTCTGGCCTTCCTAAGATTTGCTTGAACGGTAGTGTTGTTCTAACAACAACCTTGTGTGATAAAAAATAAGGCCTGAGCTTCCGCGCGGTGACCATTATAGCATACGCTGCTTTTTCTACCTCTGTGTATCTCAGATCTACTCCTTGAATGACTTTGCTAACAAAGTAGATTGGTTTCTGATGTCGACCATCTTCTCTCACTATGACGGAGCTCAGCGACTCGATTCCCACGGAAATGTATAAGTATAAGGGCTCACCGGGTTGGGCTTTGTCAGTACAGGCAGCTTAGTTAGGTAATCTTTAAGATATCGGAAAGTTTGTTGACATTCGTCGCTCCATTCAAACTGACTCTCATTTCTCAAAATCCAGAAAAATGGCAGACTCCTCTCTACAGAATGGGATATGAACCTTCCCAACGCGGTTATCCTCCCATTCAAAGTCTGAATTTCTTTGATATTGCGTGGTGCGGCCATGTTTAAAATGGCCTTGACCTTGTCCGCATTGACTTCAATTCTTTCTGGTGTGACCTTATAACCAAGAAATTTCCCTGATTGGACTCCGAAGGTGCACTTTGCAGGGTTGAGCATGAGCTTATTTTTTTGTATAATCGAAAAAATTTCTTCTAATCTAAGTCTTTTATGTGGGTGCTGGCTTTGACACTTCACACTAGCATATCATCTACGTAAACTGAGAAATTTCTCTGGAGTTGCTCCTTAAAGATCCGATCCATCATGCGCTGGTAGGTAGCGCCAGCATTTTTAAGCCCGAATGGCATACTCAGCCATCCGAACAGTCCCGCACAGACTGCGAAGGCTGTTTTGATCACATCTTGTGGCTGCATCTTTATCTGGTGATACCCTTGATACGCGTCCATCATTGATAGAAATTCACAACCTGAAGTTATGTCTACGAGTTGGTCTATCCGTGGGAGTGGATAACAATCTTTGGGACAAGCTACATTGAGGTCCCTGCAGTCTACGCACATTCTCCAAACTTTAATCTCTTCTCTACCATCACCCGTTAGACACCCAGTCAGGGTATTGTACCTCTGTGATGTGACCAGCATCCAAAAGTCCTTGTATTTGTTCTCTGATTGCCGCATCCTTCTTAGCACCAAAATGTCTCATCTTTTGTCTGACTGGTTTAGCTGTGGGATCTATGTTTAAACGGTGTTCTGCTAGACTTTGATCAATTCCCTTCAAGTCTGCTGTGCAAAAAGCAAATATGTCAGCATTTCTGCGCAGGCAGGTGATCATTTCCTTTTGTAGTTCAGGCGTCATTCCTGCTCCAATTCTTATCGTGTGCCCTTCCTTGTCCGGGAGCAATTCAATAAGTAGACACGCATCTCCGGTAGTAACCAAAGGTAATTTCTCCGTGTCTTGCCTTAGAGTTGCGATCTCTTCTCTCTCTGGTGTCAAGGCCGTGACCATCCCTACTTTTCCTCGTTTTATTGTGTCTATTCTGTCCGCGCTCCTTTCTCATTTGTGTCTAGCATGCTGTGTCAACACACGCACATGGCATTCTTTAGACATAGCTTGATCGCCCCAAACTTCTCCAATCTTTCCGTCATTGATGGGAAATTTCATTTTCAAGTATAGCATGGATATGACCGCTTTAAAACTATTCAGCGCAGGTCATCCCAAGATGACATTATATGATGGCTTTGGTGCATCGATGATTAGGAACTTGACCATTCTAGTCTTGCCTGCATTCATTCATCCCAGAGTTACTAGTAAGTCGATCATTTCCACTGGCATTACTGATTCGTCCGAGAACCCATACAGTGGGGCATTGGTAGATTCAATAGTTGCCTCCAGTCCCATGGCTTTCCAACATTCAAGGTACAGGATGTTAACTGCGCTGCCTGAGTCTACAAATATTCTGTGGATCAGACATCCTGCTATCTCAGCAGTAAACACCAATTCATCGTCGTGTGGATACAAGAGAGGCCTGGCGTCCTCTGGCCCAAATGAAATGATTGGATCAAGAGTGGTGCATTTATGGCCATTACCATCTGGGCGTAGTGCCATGTCTTGACCGCGCGTACTACCTGTTTCTTTGCTCTGTTAGATGTGGGCGTGCCATTTTCCCCGATGATCATGTGTACTTCCCGTCGGAACGGGGGCCGCTCAGGGGCTTCTTGCCTTCTTTCCTCATTGTGTCTATTTTCTGCATGGCCCATATGCTCTTCGTATCCACCTCATCTTTCTCTTCCCTGAGCTCCCATTTTTTCTCTATCATCGTACCCACGATTGTGATTATCATTACGCTGCCTTTTAGATGTATCCCTGTGAAGTCCATCAACGAACTTGTCTAACAACCCCTTCCGTACCAAAATCTCTAGCTGATGTTGGAGGTGCCCACACTGCACAGTCGAATGTCCGTACGCGTTGTGGTATTCGCATAGAGAGTTATTTCGTCCAGGCTTTGGATCTCCTTGGGTATAATCCCACGGTGCTCAGAACCAGCATTCATCCTTGATAGCATGAAAAATTTCATCCACGGGCCTATTCAGAGGTGTTCGTCTACGCAAATCATCCCCATCTCTGCCCCCTCATTCATCCCGCGTCGGTCTGGATGGTTTGCGTTGCGTTTCTACAGCCATTATTGGAATTCTTGGTGGTAATCCGTTGTATGGTGCCCGTTGATAATGGCTGTCATTATGTTTAGCATTATTGTCACTCATCTTTGATCGGTGCTTGTCAGATTCTGCTTTCCTTGCTGCCTTGGCGTCTTCCAATTGTAGGTACCCGGGTAGAACAACTATAATGTCATCAAAATCTCGTGGAGGTGTTATTTGGAGCTTATCAAAAAGCGGACCTGGCTTCAAGCCCTTAACAAATGCATATCCTTTGATTTGTGACTCCGCGTCGGGTACATCCAATGCTATCACATTGAACCGGGCGACATATTCTCTCAGTGTCTCATGATCCTCTTGTTTTATGTCCATTAATGACATAACCGTTTTTCCCACCTGTCTAGCACTGATAAATTGTCTCATGAACGTGAGATATAAATCCCCAAAAGAGTGAAGGGAATCAGCTTGTAGATTATGAAAGTAGCGCTGTGCGACCCCCGAGAGTGTGGTGACAAAGATTCGGCATTTGATACCTTCAGCATATTGATGCAGTGCAAAAATATCAACAAAAGTAGAAAAAGAACTCTAACACTTGAAAAATATCAGTATTTGACTTTGCCTTAATCGTCACATCAGTCGGCATCTTCAGTCTTCAGTCTTCAGTCTTTCGTTCTTCAGTCTTCCGTCTTCAGAACAACAACAAAACTAGAAAAAGAACTCTAACACTTGAGTTCGAACAGTTCTAGTCTATTACAAGTGAAACCTATTGATTTTGGTATCATCAAAACTAGGATTAGGATATTTCATTAAGTTCCCAACAGAGAGGGAGATGAGATGCAGTGCAAAAAAAAAAAAAAATGCAAACGGCGTCAGGTTGCTGTCTGACGAAAGGGGCTTAATTGCACCCAAATTGGAATATGAGGGACTTGATTGATCGAATCTTGAGAAAGATGGCAGACATGGGTGCAATTAAGCCCCTTCATATTCCCACAACTATATCTAAAATTAATATTTCCCACAACTATAAGTTAAAATATATATTTGCATTTAAATATATTTTTGCCAATCAAAGACAATCTATGCCAGACTTAAGAAATGGACTGTCGAAATGAATTGTTATACCACAAAGACTTGTAATATGTATATGACAGATCCTTCTTGAACATATAAAAGTTGAAAATCAAGATTTACTATGATGATTACACAGATGAAAGTTAACAAAGTTAACTTTTAATACGATTTAAATTTAAATAAATTGATAAATAAACTTAGGACACGTAACAGACATCTATCCGGGGAGTGCAGAGAACTCCCGAATAGCATAGAATTAAATAGTTTTTAAGTTTTTTTTATGTAAAGAATAAAATGGTAAGTATAATCAATTTTCAATTTTTTTATTTTAGTGGACAATTTTTTTTTTCTAGAGTTAAGTAGCAATTACATCCCTAATGTGGACACCTCTAGAGC
Source organism: Salvia miltiorrhiza (assembly GCF_028751815.1). Lineage (NCBI taxonomy): Eukaryota > Viridiplantae > Streptophyta > Magnoliopsida > Lamiales > Lamiaceae > Salvia > Salvia miltiorrhiza. The sequence goes on along the minus strand of NC_080393.1, from coordinate 46,649,179 downwards.
GTATACCCTACTCGACATTAGATCAACTAAGCCCTTGATGTCCCAAAATCGATGCAATTAACCTCTCCCTTCAAATGTCGTTACATGGCTTTTGTTATTTAATTTTTTTAATTTGATTGTGGGTCCCACATTTTCGAAAGTCCAATAGCAGAAGCCCACGTGTCCCCTTCCATTCATCTTCCTCTTTACCTTCATCCTTGCAACATTCCCAATCTCTTTCGATCAAACAAACAGCGACCGCTTCAACCTCACCTGTGATTAGGGATGTCAATGCAGCCCGAAACCCGTGGGCCGACCCGAATAACCCGACAAAATTAGAGGGTTAGGGTTGAAAAATCGCAACCCGAAAAAACCACCAGCCCGATTAGCCCGCACCCGACTAACCCGGAACCCGATAGGGCTAGCCCGAAAACCCGATGGGCTGGCCCGGTGGGCTGACGGAATTGTGATTGATGCATCCAGTTTAAACTTCTGCTATGTTTAGATCTATGGTATTTGCTTAAATATATATATGTAGCCTCATTAAAAAAAGTGAAATTAATTAGTTAGAATATGTGTGTGTGTGTGTGTGTGTGTGTGTGCAATCTCATTAAAAAAAAGTGAAATTAATTACGGATTTTTTGTAGAAATTGATTATTAGTATTTCATTAGTTAGAAATTAATTATTAGTATCTCATTTTAAAGTGATACCAATTTTTTTTTTCTGTCAATGAGACGTGCATGGCAAATCCACTAATTATTCAGTAATAATCCAGATTGATTCTAGTGCATTGATACATGTTAAATTTTACTATCTCATTTTAATATAATTTTGTTTATATAATCTTGAATATCTTATATTTTGGCATTTCATGCTTTGCTATATAACTTATATCTTTAATATCTATGTATATTTTATACATTATACATTAGATTATTAGGAATAATAGAATACAAATGATAATTTTATTTTTACGCCTTTAACCTGATTAGCCCGATGGGCTAGCCCGAAACCCGAAAGTTTAGGGTTAGGGTTGAAGATTTACAACCCGAAAAAATCTCCAACCCGATTAGCCTGCACCCGACTAACCCGGAACCCGATAGGGCTAGCCCGAAAATCCGGTGGGCTGGCCCGATTGACATCCCTACCTGCGATGCCTACGTCAACAACGATGACATTCAAGTCACAACCAACAATCGCAACCAAGCTCTCGATCAGAGAGCCAACTGCACCACCTACAATGAGTTGCTGCATTTGTGGGAGAAAGCTTTACAAATTTCGGCGGATTTTTTCACTCAATTTTCCTTTGTAATGGACTCATTTGCCTAGGGCTGAGCATCGGTTCAAAACCGAACCGACCCGACCCATTTGGAAGAAACCGAAACCGAACCGAACTTGACAGTTGACAGACCGAACCGAACCGACATTACCTTAAAAACCGACAAGAACCGAACCCGCCAAAACCGATCGGTTTCGGTCGGTTACCGAACCGACCGACATTTTTTTTTTCCAAAAAACATTGAATCTACCAATTCGAAAAAATGATTCTTCCAGCCTATTCGAAAATGTGAGAGAGCTTTGCCTTTGAATTCTAGTATGATTCTCTCTCTCTAGCTTCATCTCTTCCGCCGTTCTCACGGTCGAACGGCGTGGTTCAGGCTGCGGCGTGCTGGTCTGCTTCAAGCTCTGCGTCCCCGCCGTTCTCTCTGCTTCAAGCGGCGTGCGGCGTGCGGCGTGCGGCGTGCTGGTCTGCTTCAAGCTCCAGCGACTGCTCCAGCGGCGTGCGGCGCCGACGACTGCTTCAAGGACCAGCAGATTTGGGTTTGGGGTGGGGGAGCGCGGCGCCTGCTTCTAGGGTTTTCATTTTGAAATGGAGGGGAGGGGGAGTGCGGCGCCCAGATTTGGGTTTGGGGTGGGAAATGAAAAATGTCTAGGGTTTTATTATATATATATATTAAGTATCGGTTCGGTTCGGTTCATAACCGAACCAAAAATATAAAACCGAAACCGAACCGATATATCATCGGTTTTTCAATCTTAAAACCGAACCGAAAACCGAACCAGAAAACTAAAAACCGAACCGAACCGAAAATGATCGGTTCGGTCGGTTTTTTCGGTTCGGTCGGTTCTATGCTCAGCCCTACATTTGCCAATAATAAAATCTCAATGGACTTGCATTTTCTTGGCTCTAAACGGTTTAAACTGTTGTTGTCAAACTGAGGTGAGAAAGGGGAAGATTGAGTCTCGACGGCAGGCGACAAGCGCCTTTTTATTTGTTGTGGCCATCTTGTCGAGTAAAGGAGCTGACGGAGGCGGCGGCTTTGAAAGTCGATGGTGGCGCAGTGAGAATGGAGAATGAGACTATAATAGTTGGACATGGTGACTGGATCTTGTGGTGGTTATTGTTGTTGCCAAATATTGTAGAAGGCGAACGACAATGCCTTTTTTGCTGAGACAAGGAGGAATGACAGTGGTAATTGCTGTTGTCTGTACTATCGAGGTGAGGAAGATGACAAATATGGCAACATTTATGTTGTCGCTTAATTTGACGAAGAGGAGTGCAAGGGGACACGTAGGCTTCTGCTATTGGACATTTAAAAAATGTGGAACTCACTATCGAATTAAAAAAATAAATAAATAACAAATGACCGTGTAACAGCATTTGAAGGGATGGGTTAATTGCACTGATTTGGGACACAAGAGGCTTAATTGATCCAATATCGAGTATGGAGGTATACCGGGTGTCCACATTAGGGGGTGTAATTGCTACTTCATTCTTTTTTCTAAAACAAACAATTTTTTTAATGTTCATTTTGTTATACTCCCTCCGTCCCACTCTAATAGGTTCACTTATTTTTGGCACGAAGATTAAAGAAATTTACTTTTTAATAAGAAAATGGTAGTAAAGGAGTGTGGTCCACATCAATTAAGTATAACTTTTTTATCCAAAAATGAAAATGAGCCTGGAGTGGGAGGGATGGAGTATTAAAATAAAATTTGATTTTAATTAAAAATATAATTAAAGACAAATTTTATTTTTAATACTAAATGCCTAATCTGAAAATCACGCCTCCATCTCTCTGAACTCTCTCTGCTGGAACCAAGCCAGCGCCGCCGCCCCTCCCTCCCGTGTCCGGCGTCATCACATCACTGTAGGAACCCGAGACCCCCCCCCCCCACCCTGCTGCAGTAGACCCAGTCCCGCAGGCACGCCCAGTCGCTCGCCTCCGAGCTCCGGCAGCGGCGTTCCAAAGTCAAGGCCACTAGCAACATTTGCACTGCTCGAGTGAGTGTGGTTTTTTGATGAATTGTTTGCTTTTTAAATCTGTGTTTTAGAATCTGTTTTTAACGAACTAAACTAATCCACTTTGCCTGATTTTGGTGTTGAGCTCAATCTTGGTATGTGTTTGTCTAGAATCAAATGTGAAGGAGGGTGATGTGTGTAAAAAGTATGCTCGAGTGAGTGTGGTTTTTTGATGTATTGTTTATTTTTTGGAATATGTTTTATGAAATCATGTTTGCAGCCTTGCAGTAGATAGTTGAGAAATAGTGATGTCTTCGACCTTATTTTGACAAAATGGACAAATCGGATAGAGTGTTTAGGGTATTCTCTTGTTCGTGTTCCACTAATAACCCAAAAATTTATTTATCAAATTAGAAAAATAAAATGACGAGGTAGTAGTATATGTATACAGTGATCTTCCGTTTCTCCAAGTAGCAAAGTCGAAAATGCAGAAGACCAGCTTCAGTCTCGTACAGACCGTTTCTACAGCCGCTATCTTCTCCGGCGTCTCCTTTTGGTAGTTTTTTTCCCTATCAACTCTCTTCTTGTCTCTCTCTCCCTCTCTAAAAAGAACTAAGAAAAATAGGAAAAAGAAAATAGGTTTGTGTTTGTGTTGTAATGTGCTTCGTGTTTAATGGCAGGTATGGGTTCATGTTTGGCAGAGAATCAGCACGGAAGGAGCTTGGTGATCTGATTGAAACCCTCCGCGGCGCTGGCTCCGGTCCTGCTCCGCCGGAACACTCCTAGAACGGTTACCAATTACAATTCACTCTTCCAGAATAGTAGTACTAATTTTTCTGCTAGTAATAATGTTTGTATGAAGTATACTCCCTCCGTCCCGCTTATGACCCTATTTCTATTTTGGGTTGTCCTAGTTCAAATGACCCAACCCAAATTTAGAAATATTTAACACTACTTTTTGGATGGTCCCACCACCACTCTACACATTTATCACACATTCCTTAATCTCCGTGCCGAAAAATTTAGGGTCATTTGAAGCGGGACGGAGGGAGTATTATTCATGTGTATGTCATGAGTTGGATGGTTTAGCCTCTCAAGGGTGTTGGGTTTGGTGGATGAGATAGATAAGGTGTTTGGTTGGTTCAACGATTTGACCTACATCCACATATAATCTGATTAGTTTTTAGGTTCCTCTTGATTTCATATTACAATGAAGGCCTGTTTCTATAGGTGAAGCAGACAATACATAAGGAAATAAGCAAATTTGTTAAAATTATCAATATCATATTATAGTTATATATTTGATCTTGTAATCATATCAATTTATTGATTCTCGACTATCAACATTAGAAATAGTTTCAGATGCCAAGATCTCATACCTGCATTGCAAAATTTCAGGACTTTTAGTAGCTTTATCTGGTGTCTCAAGAGTTGGAAGGTACATTATTTTTGACTAATTAATTGAAATATATGCATTGACAGGTTTTCAGGTGGGCTGTATAAAGTGAAGTGGCAAATTTTTTTATTTGGTCTTTAATGTCAAGTAGATTCAGCTGTCGAAGGTACTCAAGACTGGTCAAAAGCTTCAGGTGTAATGCACTCTGGAAGCATGTATTTCTTCTACATTCTAATGCTCTTCCAGTGTCGGCTAAGAGCTGTTAACTGCCCATTGCTTAAAAGCTGAATTCTGTTAATAGTAAACTTGGGTTGCTAGAAACGGTGCATGTTTGTCTTTATTAGTTCAATGGATACCTCAAATTCTAAAGACCACTCTACAAGCTTGCTTGCAGACTTGGCTATTCCCTAGACCCAATAAAATGGGATTATAATTGTTTATTATAATTCCAGCTTTGAGATGATAGTTTAATTACATTGTTCCTTTACATGCTTTCTCAATTTTATTCCCCTTCCTTTATAAGTGCATCGGTGGGAAGCATTATGTTTGCTCATAGATTTTCTCTTGATGTGAAATAAGCTGGGAATGATATGAGTTTAGGTTATATGAGAATACAAGAAAAGTACGCATCTTACTGAGAAACCATTTGATGTATTGCTTTTATATATCTGAAGCTGCCGCAACTCCATAAATTGATTCATTGGTTGCTAGTAATGGTGTTGAAAATTGGAAGTTATTTCTTTGTTATTGTAATGTGGAATGAACCATCATCATATTGATCAACTGCTAGTGCTGCTAGTTTGTTGGAGGAATACAAAAAGTATGTAAGAGGAGGGACACATAATTCCCATTGCCCGGTATGAGCTTTGTTTTCTTATGCTGCCACTTCTTGTGGGGTGTTTTGATAGTGCAGTTTCACTGCAACCCTGTATGTATAGTATATGACATCTGACACATATATCATCTAACCAAGAGCACTATGATCACCATTATTCAGATAATATTAAAATAACAGTACACATTTAACAAATGTCTACAGGTATCAAGAAAGAATGAAATATAAAAGCTTTATGCAGGGAAGCAATAGCCATGAGTTCCTGGAACAAGATATAAATTGGTTAGCCATTGAACTTCTCCACTCCTCATTGGACACTTAGAGGTTGCCTTTAGCTGTAACCCTTTAGTAAGAGTTATGTATTGCTTGGAGCGCTCATAACTCTTTCCATCTTCTACCAAGATAGTCTTGTAACCATTTTCAGTGTCTGACTTATGCTTGATCTACTCGGATCTGTATATTCTTGTAATATTTGTTCTGTATGGCTTCGACTTCTCTTAATTTGTGCACCTATACATATACATATGTGCAATTATACAAGAGCGGCTTCACTTTCCTTCCTCACATTGTTTTGCTTGATAAATCCCACATACAGGTCAGTCCCGACCCTGTCACTGTCTGGAAGTCTTGTGCTTCTACCACCTTCGGACATGCTCTTGACAAATTCAACCAAATTCCTCCAGTTCTCTGCTTCAAATAACCGCTTATTCATCCTTAAATAGGTAAATGCACTCAATGCATTTCCTGAATCTGATCTACTTGTTGCCAACACTTGTGAGAATGCTCCTCCATCATACCTCTCCAGCGCATTCTCTCCTGCAAGCTCTGTTCCTGCAAGTTTAGTTCGCCATCTTGACTTGCCTGACTAGACCTTCTGGCGAGCAGTTAGCTTCATTTGGCTGCTCTCCATCCCTCATTTCCATACAAGTGAAGTTCAAGACGACACCATGTTTTGCCATCATTCTTGCTATTGGTAGGTAGCCATCTCTATGCCTAGTATTGTAGTATCCTGCTGTTAGCTCTGCTGCATGAGATCTTGTCTTGTAATGCCAGTGAATTCCGGCCACTTTTCCTGATAGTTTGGCTCCTGTCCCTTGAAATATTATATTTGCTGCACTGAGGATCTTTTCTCCATGGTCAAGTAGCTTGCCGGAGTACCACTCCATGAAAAACTGTCCATACTCACTGTTCCACGTACCATCCCTCTGAAAAAAGCCAGTATCTTCAGGAAACTGGTTGTATTGTCCAGCATCGTGAGGCCCTCGTTGTCCCCAGTCATCTTTCCCGATTGCCTCTGCTGCTGCTGCCAGCGAAGCTCTCATATACTGTTTTAGATAAACAATTCAGTAAACTTATGACACATGAACAAGACGACTCCATTTTGTGTGGTAACCATTAAGGAATTACCTTGTCATAGCATTGGAATTCCCCTATTCCAGGAAATCTCCAGGTGCCATTGCTTTCTGGATAGGATGGATATCTTAGCTCTCCACAGGGTCCCATCCCCACTTGGACCTCCTGATTATAAAAGACAAATTTGGAATGTTTTCAGAAGGTGAAAGCTATTGTCTGTATTATATAACATGAATATATTATGGGACCTTAATAATTGATATTTGAGGATTTTCATAAGCCTAGTCAACTATGTAGATATTATCCTTAGTATAGCACAGGAACTATTTGAGCTCATAAGCATAGCAATGCTTCTTGAAGGATCTTTCTGGTTGAGCTTAGCTTAGTTTTACCTTAAGCTAGACTGTTAGCTGTTAAACACATAAGAAGCTAAACATATATTATCTTAAGCATAGCAAAGGAATTATTCAATTTCATAAGCATGATAGTTCTTCTTGAAAGATCTTTCTCGTTGGGCTTAGCTTGGATTTTTTCAAAAGAATTTTAGCTTCATAACACATATAGCTCTAATGAAACTGGCGGATGTATTAAATCACTGAAAAGTAAAGAGCAACAGTTGAATCCTTTTATAGTGCAATCTAAAAGTTTGTTGTATGAATATCTTGATCTCGATAATCTCAGCTACCTTTAAAATCTTTTTCCTGCTTCTCTTATATATATCGGCTTTCTTCTATCTGTATACTTGGTTATTTTATATATTATACGTGGAAAATATCTCGTCTTTTATTTCATTTTGCAGTACCATTAGAAATCTTAATATTTTCATTCCTATGGAATGTTATATAATAAACTTTAGTGATTCAACAAGCCATGTAATAATAAGTGATAAGGAAAAGCTAGAATAGAATTAGAAGCCTTACCACAACAACATCTCCAATGTAGTCCTTGAATCTCTTTCTAAAACTCCTCATGAAGTCAGAATAGACCTGGATTGGTGTTCTTCCTCTAAGAACAGCTAGTGAATCGCAACCCAAGGATATATACTCGGGGTTGCGACGACCTGATTTATCGGTGTAGACAAGGTCAGGATTTTGGCTAATCTCTTCAAGTACCCATGGTGGTAGAGGAATACTGCAATGACAATACCAGATAAAAGTGTTACTATCATCTTCAACTTGAGCATCCTTCTTCTGGATGACAAGACAATTAATCTTTAATTCTTCAACTAAGTTGGAACTTTGGATAATGCAGACCAGAATCTATAAATACTGCAGCAACTATTAAAAATTAGTATAGCATCCTCTCTACGTACATTAGATACAAAAGCTAAACGTTTATGTAGATCCATTCAAGATAAGTCTAGTTTACAATTACAACTTTACATATGTTTTTTGGTGGACGAGTAAATACCTCGCTTACGGTTTAGTAGGGTGATGTTGTATATGCTAAGCCTTCTAGCTGAAGAAAAATGAAATCCAAAAGAGATGGACTAAGCTACTCTTTCTATTGAAGATAAGTTATGCTATTAGTGAATATTCTAAAGCAGGCTTCTTGTTCCAATTGAAAATTCATGCATTAATGTAATGAGTAGATCAGAAAAGGCCTTTTGTTAACTGTTACAGAGGGAAAGAGGTATACAAGAGCAATAATATTATACTTACTTGCAAGAATCTCCAACGTTTCCTCCACACTGATGAAAAGACATGACGACTTGAAGCTTCAAACCGATCTTCTTGACCATCTTTATGAGCTCAGCATAGCCTTCCCAATTGTACTTCAGAGGTCCATCTTTTTCTACCAGTCCCCACCACACATCAACCATAACTCCTTCAACTCCTGAGCTTTTCAAGGCCATCAAACTAGCTAACATTGCTCTTGGTTTGTTCAGATTCCCCCCTACAGATATTGTGTCAAGCGGTAGCATGACGAAAACAGGCACCCTCAAATTTTCGTGGCTATGACTATGAGGAGCTGTCATCCCATGAAGTTTCTCCCGCAGCTCATTCCTTCCTTCTGAATGCGAGGAGATTCCTTCTGTCGGTAAAAGTTGGGCTTCATGAGCTGAATTCTTTGCTCGCTGCTGGCTTGATGTTTGTTTCATCTGAGCAAAACTAACCGCACTAGTGTGATCATCAGAAGTTCTCGAACTTCTGTTATCTTTAGATTTCATAAGAGAGGTGGAAGAATGAAGTGTTAAAGCCATTTTTCTTTTTTTTCTGAGTGAAGAGATATGGAAAGAATGAAGGCTGCTGGTGTTTATTTATAAAGATAACCAATTGCTGACACTAGCAAGACAATTTTGGTGGGCTCTAATTTGAAAAGACAAAAGTGCAAAAGATCAAACCAGTCGCTTTACCTTTTCAGAGTCTTTCTTTCGACGCGCTTACACTTTTCACATCTCAAAATGCTTACAGGGTGAAAGTATCTGCTGTAATTTCAAGATTTTCTTGTTCCTAATTTACCTGTTAGATATGTAGGTTTGCAAAAATATGTTGTTTGATTGTGTGGTGAAAGCATCATTTTAAAATGTGATGATCCTACTTTATTATGCAACTAAGTAGAACTTGCGTGAAAGATTTGATAATCTCATCTTTGCAGGTCCATTCAGATTACTATCTCATTGACGTGGTTCTACATCGCCTTAATGTGGTAAGAAAGTTGCATAGTTATATATTACCAGGCATTCTGCCCTTGAAGCTATCATGCATGTAACATTGATGCATAATTACTGCTGCTCCAAGCTTCGCATGAACAGTAAGAAAGGTTCACTCTTAAGTGTCTCTAATTAGTCAAATACGAATGATGTTAATGAGTTGAGCAGTTTGCTTTCACTATTGTTGTATTACTAGTGGTCTAGCAGTGGCGTTTTAACTTGCAGTAGCATCGGAAAGATATTTATTAGTGCGTCCAGATATTTGTTAGCATTATTTATGTTTTTGGTTGAGGGGATGGTGGTGGGCATATTCAGCTTTGATATTTTTCTCATGGAATCTACTTGGAAAGGTTAAATGAAAGTGTTGGAAGTTAAATTAGCAAAGGTAGTTGTTTTGAGTCTCAGCCATATCTCTGTGATGATCAGTGAGTGGCTTTCTTTTGTTGTGCCCCACCGACTTTTCTGTTATATGAGTGGATGTGAATAATCTGGCATTTTGTAATTTCGTTTGCTAGTTTTGTTGAATCGTGTGTTAGGATAAGCACGAAGAAAATACCTTCCTTTGGGCTAGAATTTGTGGCTGTAGGGAAATTCTCTGCTTGCATTATTCTTACAGTTCCTTTCTTTGTATAATTGTATTTAACTACTCCATCTAGGTGGTTTGCTTAGTGGTTATAATTGAGTTGGATACTGCTTGTAAATCCTTTAACAGAGATTAGAAGTGTAGTGGAACTTAGCCGAGCCGAATACTGCCATGATAAAGTTTGGTTCGTTTAGTTAGCCATTAACTAGACGAGCTCGAAGCTTTTGTTTAGCTAAGCTTTGAATAATTCATGAGTACGTTGGTTCATTTACAACTTTAATTCTGCTTACTTTGAATGATGATATGATTCATCACATAGGTTTGAGTATTTGAAGGCTAAGATGGTCAAACATGTTAAGAAATACTACTAATCAATCATCCAAGTAACAGATAGATTAATCTATATATTATTTTCAGGGGTAGTCTAAATATTGAACTTTCATTAAAATATTGATTTTGCACATAAATTAAAAATTATATCTCTAAATACGCGAACTTCCAATTGTTTTGATTTTCATAAGGTTGTCAATTTTTAGTGAATTAATGTTGAAGTGGCAAATTAATGACACCATAACTAGTGGAAAGCTTGTGTATTTGGAGACAATTTTTTTTGTTCATGTGCAAAATTAAAATTTGATGAAAATCTATGTATTAAGCACAATTAGCTTTTAATTTTATCAATTCGTTCTATCATTGAACGTAAATGCTCATTTAACAAATTGGAATTTAGTTTCCAGTAATGTGTTATGCTCATTGTGTTTTATATGCCAAATAGACTTTGTAAAGATGTAACGCCATAAATATTGATGTGCATTCAATGTTTGTGACGAGGTTGATATTTGTTTCCTGTTTTTAAGGATTCGATTGGTCAGATCATCCATAATTGTCGGTAGAAATTGAATTATATAGACCGACATCAAAACATAATACTCTCCGTCCTTATAAAAAGTATCAATTTCTAAATGACACATGTTTTAATAAAGTTGTTGAACGTGTTGTGGGTAGAGTAAGAGTCTCACTTTATTATGAGTGGAAAGTTTACCAAAAATAAATTGGATATATTTTATGAGGATGGACGAAAATGGCAAATAGGATACATTTTATGAGCACGGATGGAGTAATTTATAAGGCATCTTTCTCTCTCTCTCTCTCTAAGTGATGCTTAGGAAGTGTTTGGCCGAACTTATAAGTACTTTAAAATAATTTATAAGCTTTTTCAAAATATTTGACAAAATAAATTCCTAAACGACTTATAAGTTCTAAAAATAAGCTTCAAGAGGATATAAGCTCCAAAAAATAAATTCTTCTAATTTAATTTGCTTTTTCATAGCCTTATATATAATATTATTCAACTATAATTTATTATTTTCATTATATATCATTTCTAGTTCACCTCTTTTTGAATTTCTAACAATATTTTCTTTTCAGTAAAAAATTCTCTCTTTATCTTATAAGTTTAATTATTCAAACACTTTGACGACTTATAAGCCCTCGTTAAAATAAATTTAGTCAAACACCTTCGTAGTCGGTTGTAAATGATTTCCAAATGTGAAAGAAAATGAAAATAATGTCGATCATGTGCAATCATTTTTGGTCATAGTTTAGCAATTTGGTTGTACAAAATAAACGATGGCCAGCTGCCACAACATTGACAGTTTGGTTTGGTGGATTTTAGCAAATGGTGTAGTGTAGGAATTCGTACCACGACTTTATTTTGTGGTTTCACTGCATCTTATCTTCCTATTGAATTTTACTCCCCACGGCCTTTTCAAGAAATTTTGCTCCACTTCGTAATTGCTATTTTTGCCATGAATAATCTTCTTATGTATAGACAGTGACAAATATTATTTTCTAGAGTTGCTACTCTTATTGATAAATGCACAAATTCTTGCTATATTTTATACTATAATTCATAATCCAAAATATTCTTGGTTGTTAACTTGAGTTTTTATGCTATAATTCACAACTCATAATACAATTGGTTGTGAATTTAAGTTTTTATGCTTTAATTCACAACTTGAAATATTTTTTGTTAAAAAATTGTGTTTTACAACTTAGAATTACTGTTTTAATTGTGAGTTTGAGTTTACAACTTGGAATTCCTGTTGGTTGTAAATTCAAGTTTTTATGTTATGCTTCCACCGTTCCAATTAAGTTGATCAACTTCTTTTCGGCACGAGATTTAAGAAACTAGCGTTTTAAGTGTGCTTGATAATAAATGATTCGCAAATTATTGCGTGCGGTCAACTGCATACTATGCGGTTGACCCATATATGCACGGATATACACCAGTTTTTGAGATAAAATAAACAAGGTGATGCAGTGGTGCAGCGGTAGACAACAGTGCTTCATTTGCCATGACAAGGGTCATGTGTTCGAAACTCCCTCCTCCCCCACTCTCTCACTTTTGCGATTTTTTCCCCTTTCTTCTCCTTTTTTTTTTTTTTTTTTTTTTTTACGTTTTTAATTTTTTTTCGTTTTTAATGTTTTTTTTACTGGTTTTGTTTCCAATTTTTTATGTTTTTTTTTCCTTTTCATGTTTTCTTCATTTTTAGGTTTCTTGCGATTTTTTTTCCTTTTATTTATTTATTTTAGGTTTTTTTTCTGGTTTTGCTTCCATTTTTTTTATGTTTTTTTTCCTTTTCCTGTTTTCTTCATTTTTTTTGTATTTTTGCATTTTTTTATATATTTACTTTTTTTTAGTATTTTCTTTTTTTTTCTTTTGCATTTTTTTTTATATTTTGGTTTTTTTATCCTTTATGGTATTTTCTTTGTTTTTTATTTATTGTTTTTCTTTTGCATTTTTTTATATATTTTTGTGAAAAATGTAATACTTTTAAAATATTACATTTCTTCATAACAACAATTATTTTTTATGACGACAATAATTACTTGAGCAAATAAATGTTGCTTTTATTCATGAGAATTTGTACTTTTAGTTATTTGATCAAATAATTATTCGTGTAAGAAAAAATAATAATTGATATGCATAAAAGTAATCATTTTCTTAAATTAAATTTAAAAGTTCTTTTAGTATTTTTCACTTTTTAATTAATAGTGTGAAAAGTAATACTTATTTCCAATGAAAGTAATTATTATTACAATGGAATATAATGTTTCTAAATTATTACATTTGTTCACGGTAATTGTTTCAATTGAGTGTGGTCCACAAAAATTAATGAGTTAATTAATCCTTTCTCCAACCTATACTTCTCAATTTCCACAACTCAGCCCCATTCCTTCAATTCCAGCGAGCTACAGCAGGAGCCGCTGGTCTCCCTCAATTCTCAGTCGCCGGAGAAACTCACATTTTCCTCCGGCGAACTCCAAAACCAAATCCCTAAATCAAAATTAAATCAATTTGTTGGAGTGGTACAATTGGCGAATCAAAATCAAACCAAAACCAAATCAAATCCCAAAATCAAAACTAAATCAAATCCCAAAATCAAAACTAAACCAAAACCAAAATCAAACGAACTCCAAAACCAAAGGCAGGAGGCGCCGCCATCGAGGCGACGGCGGAAGGCAGAAGAGGGAGTGGTCGTGGGCCTCACCGATGGCACCACCGTCGAGGCGACGGCGGAACGCATGAGGTGGCGGCAGACATAGATGTCGGAATTCGCATCTAAATTGAAGAGATGTTGGCTTGGATTATTGGATTTGCGATGCGAAATTCTCAAATCTCCATTGTTTGAAACACTAACCACCCAATCCAGACACCCGATCCAAACACTCAAATCTCAAATTCTCAAATCTCCATTATTCTTTTTGGGTGCTTCTTCTTCTCACTGCATCTCAAATTCTCAAATCTCCATATTCTTCTCCAGACACCCAATCCAGAGAGGCGAGAGGCGGCGGCAGCCATAGGGGTGGCGAGAGAGAGAGAGAGAGCAGAGGCGAGGGAGAGGGTCGCCAACCGAAGCCTTAGCTCCCAAAATCGCGCGGTGAGGTGAAAGGGTCGCCGCCGCCGCTGCCGCCGCCGGAGGTTGCAGGTGATGTCGAACCCAAAGAATTGAGAGTTAGATATTTCCGATTGCACAGAGAAGGGGACCAAGTCGTTGCCTACAACAGTGGTGGTTAGAAGAGAGAGTGATGAATGAGAAGACTGGAGAGAGAACTGAGCGAGAGAAGCGAGAGAGAGAGAGAGAGAGGTGGATCAGTTAGCAGAGATAAATGAGGATTTAATTAGAGAGCCCTAATTTTAATTAAGTGGACTTAATATTTCTACATTTAGAAAGTGGTCACTTTTAATGGGACAAACCAAAATGGAAAGGTGGCCACTTTTATTGGGACGGAGGGAGTATTTAGGAACGAAGAAGTATAAAATAGAAATTATTTCTAGTCTTTAGATAATGAAGATCTACAATGAATTTGTGGTCTAGGTTCGAATCTTATACTCCCTTCGTCCCTAAAATAACTTCATCTTTTTCCATTTTGGGACGTCCCTCAAATAACTTCCTCTTTCTTTCTTTCTATTTTTGGACACCTACCCCACCACTAATAATACTTTATTTATTCTTATTTTTCACTTTTCACCACTCCCAATACTAATTATAACACTTTTCACAACTTCCAATAATAATTACTCCCTCCGTCCCAATAAAAGTTGCCACTTTTTTTTGGGCACGGAGATTAAGAAGGGGATTGTTATGTTTTAATTGAGTGTGACCCACCAAAATTAGTGAGTAATTTTTAGAAAGTGGCCTACAATTGTTGACCAAATTAGTGAGCAATTTTGACATTTTTAGAAAGTGGCCTACAATTGTTGACCAAATTAGTGAGTAATTGTTGACTTAATTAAAGTAAACTTTTGCCATTTTTAGAAAGTAGCCACTTTTAATGGGACACCCAAAAAGGAAATGTGGCCACTTTTATTGGGACGGAGGGAGTATATCATTTTTTCTCCACTATCAATACACTTTACAACTTTTCATTAAAACTCGTGCCGTCCCCAAAGAGGAAGCCATTTCAGGGACGGAGGGAGTATATGACAAAAATTTCATTTTTTTTTAATTGATCATTTTTCACAACGAAATTCATAATATATTTATTTTATACGATAAATCTGATTTGAAGAATAAGCACTCCATATGTATATGTACACACATATTCTTGAGTTGGGGGAAGGGGGTAGGGATGTCAATCGGGTCAATCACCGGATTTCGAGTTAGCCCTATCAGGCTACGAGTTAATCGGGTTGAAAAAAAATTCGAGTTAGAAATTTTCAACTCTAACCCTAAATTTCGAGTTTCGAGCTAGCCCATCGGGTTAGTCGGGCTCTCGAATTGTTAATCGGGTTAACAATATTATATTTGTAATAAATAAATAAATATCCTAACCCTCTCGAATTGACGGGTTAATCGGATCGACCCACGAGTTTCGGGCTGAATTGACATCTCTAGAAGGGGGATTGAGATTTTGTCTCTCCTCTCAATCCCCTCATTGGAAAGAGGAATACCTTTGAACTATAATGTTAGTAGTCTGATGGTAGAGTGAGTATTCTTTAAGGTTAAATATTTCAAGTTGGAATCCCACAATATTTCTATTAGTCTGAGTCAAATGTTTCAAGCGTAGCGACTACAGATTTTCATGAACACACAAAATAAAAGGTCCAAACTAAAAGCCGTTGTTCCAAGTCGGTTTATTGCATTGACAGCAACTCAGCAACCAAACGTTGCAAATATCTTCTAGACAGTCATAAGATATTTTCACAAGACAATTGGTTCCAATTCCAACTACACTTTGATATTTTATGTAATAATTATAGAATCTGCATCTGATATTTTATGCAACAATTATTTCGTATACATCTGTCTTCTTCATTGCCTCAAACTAGAGAGAGAAAGAGAGAGAGGTCACATGCACTGCAAATTAGTTTGAGTCTATATTCCAACAGTATACTGTTTGGTTTGAAGAAAATAGTCTCATGATACATCATTAGATCCTCACTTATTTCCACACAAATTAGGTACTATATATCATAAAGATCTAATGTATAGTACATTACTTCAATTGGTAAGAAGCTCAAAGTAGAAGCATTTTGATAGGTCCAAAGATATGAAATTAAGAATCTGCGACAGGAAAAGCAGAGCCAATTTTGTTGCCGAGACGATAGCACTTGATATTCACAGGGTATGGACCAAGTTCAACATGGTTTTCTTCCTGTCCCATATAGAAGCACAGAGTGTAGATTGCAAATTCAAATTCAGGGCTCACTCCGACCAGTGTGCTCGACACCGACTTCAGAACACCATTCCATTCAAACTGAATGGTAAGTAGATGCGATTCAGAATCCGGCTGCAATACACAGAAAATTCAGTCATGGCAAAGATGACATCACCTCAACAAATGGGGAAGAACCCTGTATATTTTGGAAATAAACTAGGCAAATACATAAAAAGTTGTTCATTAGAAAATGAAATAATACTAGCTAGATAAAGAATACACCCTCGGTCCTAATTCAATAGGCCACGTTTTCTTATTTGGATGTTCCATTTCAATAGGCCACTTCCTAAAATGGAAAGTTAATACATAACAAATATCTCCTCATAACTTATTATTTACACCAAATGTCATTGTGGCTCACACATAAATATCTCTTCTTTCATTTAAAAAATAATATCTCCATTTCTCTCTCCTACTTTTTGGACAAATATATCATAAAAAAGGTTACTTTCTCTCTCCTATTTTATTACAAACTATTTGTTTCTTAACATCCGTGCCCAAGCCCTGTGGCCTATTGAATTGGGACGGAGGGAGTATATGGCACCCTAACTGCTCATAACTGGATCACTTTGATGTACTAATACTTATGATCAGCAACAACAGCTCTTCTCAGCCATACAGTTCAAGATTTCTTACATTGAAACGTGGGCATGCATAGTTCGATATGTGATGTATGTTAAACACCTGTCTGTAAAAGTAACCAATTTCAAATACAAAACACACCAAGCTGAAAACACCCCAAGCTGAGTGAACAATTTCAGTTTCCTATGATTCTTGGCTTATCCCTTCTAGCAGAGTATAAAATTATTCTCTCATATATTATATTAGGGTGGACTCAGTTTCTCCGTTTTAAGGTTTCAGCAATAAAGCCTAATAGTTGAGGACTAGTTTCTATATCAATTTGTGCAACTCCAGCTGGTGAAGTTGATCAGGGAGCTTGCTTATTTGTAAACACTTGAAAATTTTGCAAGCGATAGTGACAGTCAATTTAGTTCGCATTATCAAGAAACTAAACAACACTAGTTATAATTGACAAATATATCCTGTCTTATTTTAGGGGACAGGGCAGGAGTTGTGGTACCTAAATGGTAGGAGACCATAATGTATTGGATACACAGAGAAATCCAAGGAAGTTTGGGCACATATGCAGCACTCTTCTAGTAAATGACATAGTGTTTACCTCCTACCTCCCAAAACTAGAAATGAGGGTCGATTATACCCTCAATGTATATATGACTATATAACTACTACAGAAAGTATGATCAGTTATTTTATGAAACCAACAGATTAAAATCATTTCCATCTGCTATGCCCTGAATTTATTACTGATCAAGTTAGCAGTTTGTTGTTGATAAATATATCCAACTTTGTTATAGTTGGAGAAAAACTCCAGGTTAGTTAAGGACGTTTAATATCCAACACGTCATCCACAACTTAAGAGATAGATAAAACAATGATAAAAAGGAAGGATAGAACAGGATTAAGATGACAAGAAACAAAAGAACAGTAGGCAACATCAAGAAAATCAGATTAATCAATCACAAGAAGTACATCCAAAAATAAGGTGGCTTGCATTCATATAGATCCCACTTCACCCCACATTGTTGATCTCCTGAAAAATGATTTAAAGGTAACTTAGTGACAACTAGAACATACCTATTTGCCTTAAACAGTAAAATTGTTGGACACAATGACGAGGAAATGGATTTTGACAAAAGGTTCATCATTGATGAGCTATGCTTTTCTCCAAATAGCTAATGGTAAGTTAAAATAGATGTGATTCACGAAATGGTTGCACTAAGAACTAACTAATAACTATAGATGGAAGCACTCCCTTTGTTAACCCAAGACATGCTTAATAAACAAAAGTTGGTTGATTGGAAGTAAATCACTTACCGTGCTCCCACGTCTTCGAGGAAAAATATAGCCCTGATAGTTGACCCTCCCCTTAGCCTCCTCTAAGTAGAACTGAATAAAAAAAAAAGCAGCAGAGTTGGAAGAAGATACAAATTTTAAGTATGAGTAGGACATGACGGAAATTAAACGAACTGAAGCTAAGGTAAGCAAACTACTATTTAAGATGAGTGAAGGAAATAATTGTGGTTATGTGCATGGATTGAATGGTGACAGTAAAAGAGGTCATGTTTCATTTTTTTGAAATTCTCAATCGATGGTGAAAAATCAGAGTTAGTACTCTTCAGTATTTGCCACAATACCAAAACTATTGTATCTGCCTGCAATTATGCTATAGTCACAGAAAAATTATTCTCATATTCCTAATATAACTAGTAATCTGACCCATATTAAGATAATGATCTTCTTCTACAAAGAAAATGTCCTGCGCACAAATCTGTTTGCATCACCCAAGTAAAAGTTTTAGCAGACCGGACAATTATAGATTGTCACCTGAATCCAGTTATGAAATCCTGAGACTTCTTGCTCTCCTCGTTGTTTGATTTCACCAACAAAAACATGCTCAAAAGCTGAAGAACTACCAGATGTACCTCCTCGGCCATAAAGATCAAACCAAAAACTTGCAAGCATTCTCTTAAATTCCTCATGGTTCTCAGATATAATGCCCTTTGCTGACAGATACTTGTGAAGGTATTTAATTACAGCAGTTCGGCTGATCTCTTCTATGAATGCTTTCTGCTCTTGCTTCTCTTCAGAAGTCACAACTTCTTTGCACCCTTGCTCTGGATTATAATTATCAAGAAGAGCGCAGAAACGTGAATATGTAGGCCTCCTGAAGATATCATCACTCAGCCAGGTAAATAAGCTCGCATCTGCCACGTCTTCCTTCTGGTAAACCTTCTTTCCTTCACCACAATCAATCTCATAATCCTTCCCAGGAACTAAGCGATTCAAATCAAGATCCCACAGCTTGTTAAGAGCCTTTGATAAATCAGCAAGCTCTTCTTCTGAGGGTTCTGTGCTTGTGCCATAATCAACATCACTTGAATATTCTTGCTCACTGAGGGGGCGTTTATAACTATTCCACTGATTTTTAGGAACCTAACAACAGCGATTAGAAGTTAGCCAATTGTGCATCTGTGGACTTTCATCTAAATTAATAAAAAATTTGGCTACTCAATGAAAACATTCTATTTTTATTATTCAATTTTGTGCACATGCAAATAACCTTCTGTGCAAACAATGGTTAATAAAATTTAAGCATGAAACATCAAAGAAGTGGCAACGCGATGGTGCCTCCCACATCAAACATTACAGACTCATGTTTTTTTATTAAGTTCAATGGAAACATCAAACAGTCTATGTTTGTTAAAGTTCTAAGGAGACCTTGTGCTGCGTCTTTGAAGACCGCTTCTGCCCCACAGTCTCCCAACCATCATCATTTGTGTCTCCATACTGCAAAATAAAACCAAAAACAGTAAACGTAGAATATTTGAAGTGAAACCCACCTTCTAGAGTAATGTCATGATAATTTGATTTCCGAGATACTAAAGAAGGATTGTGTTTAGACTAATACATTAGAGATGTGGCTAAGCACACCACAAGTAATGGAAGATCATATGCACAGGATCGTGAATTGATATCTGAGACACTAATCACAGTTGGGCGATCATACA
Organism: Salvia miltiorrhiza; assembly: GCF_028751815.1. Taxonomy (NCBI): domain Eukaryota; kingdom Viridiplantae; phylum Streptophyta; class Magnoliopsida; order Lamiales; family Lamiaceae; genus Salvia; species Salvia miltiorrhiza. Next base: position 46,629,320 of record NC_080393.1, on the reverse strand, counting down.
TCGATCCAAAACAACAGGTTCTCTGGTTCCACAATGTGGGTACTGAACATTAAAGGTAAAGTAAGAAGGGATGAACAGTCCCCTTCGTGATGCCCTAGTGAAAGCAATTCATTTTTTAATTGTTATATTTAGATTATATTTTGTATTTTCACCGATCTTTCATGTAATTTCGCTCATCCAAACTTATTCCAAATACAAAGCAATTTAGTTTGTCCATTTTTAAAATCCTAGCTCGTTAATGCAGAGTAATAAAAAATGAGCAAGTAAAAAAGAAAAAACGAGACCTCATGGGTTGTGGGTGTAGGCCGCGATCCTCCTGATTCATACACTTCCTTTCTTCCTGATTGGCGCTGCTCCGTTTGATCATACATCTCCTGCCGCTGCATTCATATATACAGTTAGACAAGATATATAATCAGTTGAGTTTTAGTTTTACACAAGTGAAGAAAGCAAGGGAGATCAATTTACCTGTGCCTGTGTGTGGCGCGAAGGTCTACGACTAGTGTCATCTTCTTCCTGCTCCCCGCCCACCACCTGCGCATTTTTTAGCATGGCTCAGACCAATAAAATCGGAAAAAATAGCGAAAATGAGATGAAACCTCGGCCCAAGTGGATCTGGATCGTTGATCGCGAGTATCGTCATCAGCATCGTCACGAGGATTGAACACTACATCGGCTAGTCCCCGTATTAAACCCTCCATTGTCGATGCGGAGATCTATGTATTGTATTCAAGTGTATGATTGCATTACAAGTAATGCGATGTGATGATAGGACGATAGTTTTATATATCCAATCCAATCCAATCCAATCATATTCGTCAAGTAATAATGACGGACGCCACTTGGCCTTCCCTATATAAATGCTCTTTTGACTTTATGGACTCAACCTTACATAAAATAAAATAAAAATAAAAAATAAAAAAAATCAATATTAATACTCCCTCCGACCATGAAAAAAGTCTCATTTAGGACTTGACACGGGTTTTAAGAAAGTTGTTAAAGTAGATATAAGTAGAGAGATAAGTAAATTTATAGGGGTAGTGTTAATAACAATTTTAATTACTTAATCCTAATTTAAATTTTACTAAAATTATTCTTGACTGAAACCTGAATTCAGTCTAACACCCCTTAACACTCTGCCTGGGAAGAGATCCAATCCTTAATTAGACTGAATTCAGTCTAACACCTTTAACATTTATACTTAGGGGTGAGACGGTACGGTATACCTTAATAAATTGTTCATACCTTATACCTTATCTTTACCTCCGGTATGGAGAAATTTCATACATTTACCCTACCTTTACCTACGGTATACCTTAGTCTGGTATACCCTAAATTACGGTATGAAAAAATCTCATATCTTTACCGTACCTTTGTTTTGGCATACCGTACCGTACTTCGGTATACCGCGATTTCGGTATACCGTATCATGTTTCGGTATACCGCACTTACACGGTATATTGAAATTTGATAAATTTCGATACGATAATATCGATAATTTTATTTTAAACTTGCTTACCTGATAAAAATCATCAAACAAATATAATGTCAACAATAAAACTTAAACGCAATAAAATAAATAAAGTACAAATTTGTTCTCGTCTTAGCAATTTCACAAGTCTACAATATAACAACATTAACAATACTATAACTTAAATAAAGTGAATATTATATTATAACTATGCTATAAGCCTATAATATCAATATAAACAATACTATAATTCAATTATATATATTATACTATGTTCATTTTTGTATCGATGATATTTATATTATCATACTTGTATATATATATATTCATGTAAATATAGATGTTATAAGTTAGATGTAATTTATTGTAGAACAATAATCTTAGTTATATACTATAAAATATAACTATATAACTCACATAAGGTGAATATTATATCATAACTATGTTATAAATTCATCTATTATATTTTATTTATTTTTTTATCATTTGATTATATTTTATTTATTTTTTTATCATTTGATTATATTTATAAGGTGAATATTATATCATAACTATATGAACTATATTTTGTTTATTTTTGTATCATTTGATGATATTTATAAATTAATGTACTTGTATATATTCATTAAATATAGATTATATACCTCATTTTCTAAAATTTATCAATATTTTTAAAAATATAAACATAAAAATATATAATATATATTTTAAAACTATATATTTTGATACAGTATATACTGTGATTTTCGATATACCGGTATATACTGATAATTGCGGTATATCAGAATAAGGTATTATACCTTAATACCGATATATACCGGTATACCGTTAATAAGGTATCATACCTTATTTCGGTATATACCTTTAATACGGTATTTATTGATTTTTTCGGTATATACCTCGATATCGATATATGTCGGTATACCCCGGTATCTGGAAAATCCATACCTTTACCTTACCGTAAATCTTCGGTACGGTATCATACCTTATCGAAAAATCCGGTATACCTTAAGTTCGGTATTTTACGGTATGGTATGACCGGTATACCGAGTTTTCGGTATATTTTCCCAGCCCTATTCATACTGAAAGCACCATCACTTTTACACACAAAATAATCCAAAGAAATAAGCAAGACTGGGAACAAAATGAACAAAATCAGTAAATGAACAAGAAATAAGCGTACATTCAGATTTTCTATAGCTACATTTCAAATGAAAATTCAATTTTCCCACTCAAATTCATAACCAAATCATTAAATGAACATTTTGGAAAAAATCTAAGCTTGCAGTTGTCGTCTGTCCGGACGGTGAGAGGGAGTTGAGGCTGGGGGTGGCCATGGTTGACGGAATTCCACAAACAGCAAGGGATTGTCGTTGTTACCTGAGAACGATAGGGGGGATTTCTGGACCTGGAGTGAGAAATAGAGAGAGCAATGGATGAAGGGCGACGACGGCGGTAGCAGGTCCTCCAGCGGCTGTTGATTTTTGCGTCGCTGACAGAGGCGGTGGCGCTCCTCGCCGATGAGGAGAGGCAGCGCGGCGCCGCGCTGTGCACGTGGCTCCTCACCTTGAATCGCCACCGATGTCGCGCCTTTCTCTCTAAAATCCCGCTGCCACAACCACGTTATCTTTCGCAGCCTACTCAGACCATCAATGGTCACCGACTCAGGCCATTAGGAAGGGTGGCCTCGCCGGTGAGAGGCGTCACCTTCGCCGAAGAGAGGCGGCACAAATTTGGAAGAAAACTAGGGTTCCAAAGAAAGGGAAAAAAGCGAAATTGTTTTTCACATTGTTGAGGAGGATTAGGATTTAATTAAAGAAAAAGTAGATTGTTTATCATGTATTGTGTGGGTCCATGAATGGCAAATAAAGTAAATATGGAAGTCAAAAAAGGGCAAAATTGTAGAAAAAGTGAAACATGACTTTTTTCATGGACAAAAAAAAGAGGGGAATCAGGACTCTTTTTCGTGGACGGAGGGAGTACTTCCTTCATTCACTGTGGGTGTGAACGAGAGGCCACCAGTTTTAAGAAAATATTGAAAGATGTATGTAAAGTGGAGAAAAAACTCCATTAAGTTGATTTGTTAGATAATTAATACCTCCTCTGTCTTGCGAAGTTTGATTAGTGTTCCTTTTCGGGTTGTCACGTGAAACTTAATCACTTTCCTTATATGGCAAAAGTTTTTTCCTTTAGTCACCTTTTTAATTTTTCACCTACCACACTTAACACACTAAATACTAAGTCTTTAAAACTCATGCCGAAAAGAAAGTGATTAAGTTTCGCGGGATGGAGAGAATAAATGATTTGTGAGATACGTTTTTTTGTAAATATTTTGTGTGAATAAAGTAAAGTATAAGAGTATATATATATTAAAATGGAAAGACCACACTTATTGTGAACGAACAAAAATATTAAAAAGATCACACTTATCGTGGACGTAAGAAACATCAATTATTTTTCATGAACCTAAAAATAAGGGTAATGTTCTAAAACTTGATTATTATTCTTTCAAAATATTATTTCAAATACATTTAGAAATCTTATAAATAAGTAGTCTCGTTATACAAAAAAAATACTTTAATCTCTAAAACTTTCAAATACTCCTTCCATCCTGTAAAAATAGTCCTAATTTTTTATTTTGGAGTGTCCACAAAAAATAGTCTTAATCCATTTATGGACACTACCCCACAATAAATTATCCTTCATATATTAACTTATTTACATATTGACCATATCTTCACTCACAATACAATTAATTACTCCCTCCGTCCCAAACGAAATGTCCTATTTTTTTTCGGCACGGAGATTAAGAAATGTGTATAAAGTAGATAAAGTTGGTTGGTGGAAATTATTTAAATATTAAGTATAGAGAGAGAGTGTATTGCCAAAAAAGGAAACAGGACATTTCGTTTGGGACAGTCCAAAAAGGAAAACATGACATTTCGTTTGGGACGAAGGGAGTACATTATTAGTGTGTGCGTCTGTTGGCTAAGCGGTGAGGGGTTAATACCTAAGGCCAAATGTCTTGGGTTCGAATCCCTTGTGGTGCGGCTTTTTAATTTTTTTTATTTAATATTGTAAATTTATCAAAAAAAAATATCATTATTAGCACTACCTTTATGATGAGACTCTTTTTCCACTCATAACATACTTAACCATTTTTATTAGAACTCGTGTGGTGAGTAGAGATGTCAATCTAACCCGAAACCTGTGGGCTGGCCTGATTAACCCGCGATCCGAGAGGGTTAGGGTTGAATATTTTTAACCCGATAAAAGTTACAATCCGATTAGCTCGACACCCGATAGGGTCGGCCCGACTAACCCGATGGGCTAGCCCGAAACCCGAATACTTAATATTAAATATTTAGATATAAAAATAAAAAAAGGACAAAATATTATAAAGTCTCATCATTTCACTTTTCTGTATTTTTTAGATGTTTTGATTCTATGAATTCAAACTATTGTTGGATATTTTATTATTTTTTCGTTAACAAAGTTGAACATTTTATTGTTACCAACTTATTTTACATGTTATGTAATCTTGATGTTTTTTTTTCAATATCTTATATTTTTGCATTTCATGCTTGCTATATAATTTACATCTTTGATTACTATGTATATTTTATACATTATACATTAGATCATTAAAAATAACAAAATACAAATAATTATTTTATTTTTACGCATTTAAGTCGACTAGCCCGATGGGCTAGCTCGAAACCCGAACGTTTAGGATTAGGGTTGAAAATTTATAACCCGACAAAATCTCCAGCCCGATTAGCCCACACCCGATTAACCCGAAACCTGATAAGGCTGGCTCGAAACCCGGTGGGCTGACCCGATTGACATCCCTAGTGGTGAGTGCGTAAATAATTTAACTATTTTGAACGATATATGATCTCATTAAATCACCTGTGTTTCCATATTCAAAGGGGAGAATAGTCGGGTTTTTCAGTGTATCAAATGTGTTGGTTAATACAGAATACAATGGGGCTATTTATAGAGTTACATGGAGGGGCATTTCGGTCCTTTTCAATGTTACACGAGCTCCACATGTACCGGCATAACGGACGTAGGTGTGTAGCCCGCAAAAGGTGTCAGTTCTTTGTCGGGTCTTTGTCCTTTTTCCAAGAGCTGCTCCCATCATTATCGGGACCTTCGTAGCGTTGTCTATCACTAGAGCTGTTATTATATGGGTGTGGTTGCCTTCTAGATAATCCAGAGATGCTTTCTCACCTCTCTGGATTAATTCGACTATGGCTAATTCGCTTTCACGGATTGACACGTGGCATGATCTCGACACGAGGTGTACTTTACTCATCATCGCGTTACTTCCTCTTAGGACTATTTTTACAGGATGGAGAGAGTATGACTATTTATTAATGTTTGTGTAAGAAAATATACATTTATTTATTATGACACATAATACTCTTTATTAATTATGTGTGATGCTAATTTTCTTTGTCAAATAATTTTTAATTGTTTAATAACTATAGCCATTATTGCACTTTATACGAAGTTGAAAATTTACATTTTTATTACGTATTTGATATGGATTATTTTATTTTATTTTTAAAATATATTTTGCATTTGATTATATTTTAATTATATATAATATTTTTATTTATTTATTTAAACATTTAATTTAATTTCGATACTCGTTGTGCATCGCACAAGAATGCGCATTAGTATTAATGAAGCAAGAAAACTTTCATTTCTCAAGTCCATTAGATTCTTATAATCCATATGAAAATATAAAAATCAAAACATCTATTCGTCCTTATAAAAAGGATATCATCAAGATCTTCTCAAATTGTAAACATGAATATGAAAATAAACAATCCAATCTAGATACATTTCGTAAATATTAAGTTAATCTATAAAAGAAATTTTAAATTTAATAGCAATTGAACCTTAATTTTTGACAACGTCATAGACTACCACTTCCATCAAAGGATGTATGGATCGTGTAAATCCATTATGTCCGAAATATAACACTAAGTTTTTGAGAAGGAAACTCATATGAACTCGTATCATTTATTTATGGACATAAACGATTTACACAATACATACGCGCGTATATAACATATAAAAACCTTTTATTACATAATGGATTTACAACATACATACGCGCGTATATATCGTATAAAAACTTTTTGAACATAATGGATTTACAAAATACACACACGCGTATATATTGTATTAAAATATTTTGAACATAGTGAATTTACACGATACATACGCGTATATATGGTATAAAAACATTTTTTCCAGAAAGACATAAAGTTTTATATATAGATTAGTTATAGTCTTTAGGTTAGAGTTAGATAAAAATTAATAAGAAAATAGACGAATAAAAGTAAAAAAGTGTTTGTTCCATATATACGCGCGTATATATAATGTAAATCCATTCTGTCCATAAAGAATTAAAGTTTTATCTTTCTTTTTCAATTAATATTAAAAGGACTTAAAGTTTTTCATATTTTTTGTTTTCCTGTCTGCACATAAAATTGATTCACATATTATTTATGAAATAGAGATATATAGATTAGTTATAGTCTTTAGGTTAGAGTTAGATAAAAATTAATAAGAAAATGGACAAAAATGAAGTAAAAACGTGTTTGTACTATATATACGTGCGTATGTATCGTGTAAATTCATTATGTCCAAAAGGACTTAATGTTTTTCAATTATATTCTTTCTCTAAATTTATCTAAAATTATAATAAAATTAATTTTGACATAGGAGAAGATCAAAATTCATTAAACAGTATTAATCATATGTGAATAACATGGCACCCTGTTGTTCGTACCGTCTTAACTTAGGCTTTTAACCTGAAGCTAAGCGTTTGAAAAACGTGCTAAAAATTGAGAGATTTATAATTTTTTTTTCTTATCTGTGACTGATTCAACATCCTTTAATAAGAATGTCTAATCAGATAGAAAAAATCATTAAATGAATAAAATTGATTGGACATCCTAATAAGAATGTCCAATCAGATAGAAAAACCGTTAAATGAATAAAATTGGAATCCTTCAAAATTATAAATCTCTTAGTATTTATACAATATATACGCGTGTATGGATCGTGTAAATCCATTATGTCCGAAATATAACACTAAGTTTTTGAGAAGGGAACTCATATTACTAGAATACATTATATACACTATACATTATATTATCTTTAATTGCACTACATATCATTTATTTCTGAACATAATGGATTTACACTGTACATACGCGCGTATATATGGTATAAAAACGTCTTTAAATACACTATACATTATATTATCTTTAATTTCACTACATATCATTTATTTCTGGACATAATGGATTTACACAATAAATACGTGCGAATGTCCAATCAGATAGAAAAAAAAACCGTTAAATGAATAAAATTGGAATCCTTCAAAATTATAAATCTCTTAGTATTTATACAATATATACGCGCGTATGGATCATGTAAATCCATTATGTCCGAAATATAACACTAAGTTTTTGAGAAGGAAACTCATATTACTAGAATACATTATATAACCTATACATTATATTATCTTTAATTGCACTACATATCATTTATTTCTGGACATAAACGATTTACACAATACATACGCTCGTATGTAACGTATAAAAACCTTTTATTACATAATGGATTTACAACATACATACGCGCGTATATATCGTATAAAAACTTTTTGAACATAATGGATTTACAAAATACATACGCGCGTATATATTGTATTAAAATATTTTGAACATAGTGTATTTACACGATACATACGCGTGTATATATGGTATAAAAACGTTTTTTCCAGAAAGACATAAAGTTTTATATATAGATTAGTTATAGTCTTTAGGTTAGAGTTAGATAAAAATTAATAAGAAAATGGACGAATAAAAGTAAAAAACGTGTTTGTTCCGTATATACGCGCGTATGTATAATGTAAATCCATTCTGTCCAGAAAGAATTAAAGTTTTATCTTTATTTTTCAATTAATATTAAAAGTACTTAAAGTCTTTCATATTTTTTGTTTTCCTGTATGCACATAAAATTGATTCACATATTATTTATGAAATAGAGATATATAGATTAGTTATAGTCTTTAGGTTAGAGTTAGATAAAAATTAATAAGAAAATGGACAAAAATGAAGTAAAAACGTGTTTGTACTATATATATGCGCGTATGGCTGGCAGGGGCCTTAGGATCAATACCCAGCTTTGTGCATAGGGTATTGTTGTCCAGGGACCTCATCAGGGCCCTCTAATCCAGCTTTATCACTTGCTCGGAGGTGGCCCGGTCATCTTCGCCCCTTTGCGGCCAATCTCCATGATCATGTAGGCCAGGGCATGAACGAACTGCCGAAGGAAGTCGGGAGTTTTGCAAAAAGCCTCTACCGTCCCCTCGAAAAGGATCTTGAGGAATTGATGATCCTGAGGAGACAGGAAGAACTCTAGTCGTTGGTCGCGGGCCCCGAAGATATACCCTTCTCGGTGGGCTATGATGCGGGCCTCCCTCCACCACTCTTGGACTCATCGTATTCCTTGGAGTAGCGTTCTTTGAATCTATAGCCCAGCTTGTGACTCTCTAGCTTGGCTTCTTGAAGGGCAGACTCCAAGGAGTTTTTCTATACTTCCAGCTCTGCCAACCTGGCCTGAGCACGGGCCAGCTCTGCTGTCACGCCCCAATTCTTTAAACAATAACTATAACTAGGGTATGACTAATAATTTAAATGAACAAGGGAAAAATCCTTGTGAAATCCGAATAAAAGGGATAACAATCGGGCATCGGCCCTTTGGATGGAGAAAGACAGATATCCAAGTGATACGAATCGATCAACAACATAACAAACTTCAGGATCGCAAGTTTAGTTTCATACTTTAGATAACCAACATTATTTAATCGAAATACTTGAGAGTCAATAGTCTAGGCTCAACAAAAGATATCGTTTAGAGTCGTGGCATAAAAGTCTTAAGTCATGAAAACGAAAGACAAATAAAGGCTAGTACTACAGCGGAAGTCAAAATACGAGGTTGAACCCTAGCCTCAGCTCGCCCCGTCAACACCAGCCATTAACCTGAAAAACATTTGAAAATATTTGGGCTAAGTACTAATGTACTTAGTGGGCTGCAACTTTTGACATATTTCACAATCTATAAGAGCAGTTTATCCAATCATACTAACATGACATAGAAGGTTTTAAAGATAAATAACTTCTAAGCATGTTAAAACATTTCATATAAGTATATATTTAATCGCGCGCAGTTGTCACACTCCATTCTGTTATTCGCTGTGATCCAGACCTTTTAGCCGCCGACGAATCTCTGCCTCCCGCTTACTTGAACTGAGGGCGTAACCCAGACAAGTTTACTTTGACCTCGGGACGCTCCCCAAGCAGGTCTCATATTTCTCATGCTCCGGAACACATCCAGCCGAGCACCCTTATAACGCCTCTGGTTAGTGCCCGATGGAGATCAACCCACCGAGTCAGCTAACAAGTGTACACAATTCTCAAACAACGTGTTAGGTCATATGAGAACCTCAATTGATTAACTGTGCGAGCCTTAAACATGGTAGAGTGCACAAAAATATTTTTTGGATAAATAGTTTGTATTTCATGAAACATTTAAGCTCATTAGCTCAATCACACATTTGGAAAATAAGCCCACCTGATTAGGCAATGCCTGTCGTTTATATCTTATCTCTGAATCGGAATAGCAGTGCTAGTCCTCACGAAATCAAGATCTCAGTGACTTAATAGAATCTTAATACTAATAAGATTTCAGATATATATGTTGATTCGTGTATCACTTTGATTTACTATGGGTGAGAGTTATATATTAACTTGAGTACTCTGTATCTTGGGTGATAGCGGTCAATATATGATATTTGGTTATCTTTATTAGTACTCGTATCCAGTATAGGATAATGACATCCCCTTAAGGAGCTTAATAAGGTTTATTGCGTTAAACCCTGCGGGTTGATTAAGTTTAGGCGCAATAATAAAGTTTGAGTGGTACTGCTTAAGGATTACAAATAGATTAATTAATTTAAGATGTCTGAGCTTTAATTAATTAATGGATGTCGAATATTTTAAATACGAAGATTTAATAAGTCTAAATACAAGCCCCGACTGATCATCAGTATTAAAGGGGTAAGTCGGTATTGATTCTCTAGTGGAATGAATTAATACTTATGAATTAATCATGATCTGGGCTGATAATAAGAATTACTTCATTAGAGGCCCATCTTTATTCCTTGTATCTGATCCCTGGACTGGCCCAAAGTCTTCTGAGCCCAGGGAGTAAAATTCGCCCACTACAGTTGTTGGAGCCCTAGGACTGTGTTTTGTCTTTAAATACAGATATCTGCTCTCAGAATAAGATACACAAAAATTAGGGTTTTAGATAGCAGAGTAATAAGGAGGCGCCAACTGTAGGGGTCGAATTCTCTAGGAGTTCTCATAGTTCGTTGTCCATCCAACGTTGGGAACTGAGCGGGATACAGTTCAAAAGATCTGAGCTGGAGTAAGATTTTCGCAGGAAACCAAGTTCTGGCATTCTCCAAAAACTAACCATAACTTTCTCTACAGAACTCCGATTGAGGTGAAACGGGAAACCACGGAAAACTCTTTCAAAGACGAAGAAGTCGTATTTCTACTAAAAATACGATTGGAGGTCGTTTGAGGGGTCAAACGGAGCGTTGAAGTTGGCTGACCTGTTTAGTGACGAATTGGGTCAGAACTGGAGTCTTTTGAATCAATCGTCAACAGCCTCTGCGTTCAATTCACAAGTGATTCTAACTCCAAGGTGCATCACTTAAATTAATAGGAGCATGCTAGGTTTAATCGATGTATGGTGAATTAAGATAATCCAAGAAACGATCTTCGAGCAAATCGAGTAGTAATTAAGTTTAATATTCCTACACAAAATACCTGAAATCCGAATATCCAATCTGAACTAACCTAAAATTTGATACTCCCTCCGTCCCGCTATTAAAGTCTCATTACTTTTCGGCACGAAGATTAAGAAGAAGCAAATTAGATGAATAATGAGTGTGGTCCACATGATTTAATTTGTGATTAAGGAAGAACTAATTATTTCTATTTTATTAATATCAAAAAGTCTTAATTTTTTTTAATAATCTGTAATTAAATTAAATGATCACTAAAATTCGAAATCTGTAATAAATTAATAATCCGAAATAATTTGTAATACACCTAAAACTGCCTAATACACTTCTGAAATTGAAATCTGAAATTGAAGACACATAGCAAAAAAAAAAATGAAAATGAAAATGAAATCTCTTCCATTATTATGAAATCTGAGGGAATCGTCTAACAACAGAGGAGCGATCTCTTCCAATGAAAATGAAAAATGAAAATGAAATCTCTTCCCTCAGTAGCATTTCACCCAAATCAAGAAATAGGCGATGAACAACAACAGAAAAGCAACAAAATTTCAAGCAATTAAAACATTAACTGGGCGAACAACAACAAGAAATGAGAGAAGAAATTTGCAAGAAATTAATGAAATTTGCAGTCGGCAAGGAGCAAGATCGACGAATTGATCTCGAATCTCGCCGCCGACGTCCCCCACCTACATGGCCGCCCTCACCTCACCAGATCTGTCCCAATTGCCCTCACCTGCAACATCCTCGCCTTGAAGGGGTTTAGAGACCTGAGGTTTGGGGGAAAGAGGCGGTGGCGGCGACTTAATACTGCTGTTGGCAGGAGAATTAGAGGAAGAAGCGGCGGCGACGAGGGCTGCCGTGACGATGCGAGGGAAGGCCAGATGGAGGAGAAGGCATCCTCCGACGACCAGCAGGGGAAAGGCAAGTGGAAGAGAAGACGGCTAGGGCGGAGACGGTGGAGGAGAAGGCTTCGTCCGGCGACGAGCAGACCTCCTTTTCAAATCCCCAATTTTCCCGAGGTTTCAATTAGGGTTTAGCTCCAGTCGAGAATGATGCAGCAGCCAGGAGGGATGGCGCCACCACCTATGGGGATGGATCAGCAGCAGTGGATGACGATGCCACCGCAGCCGCCTCACTTCTGGCCTCAGCAGCAGCAGCAACAGCACTACGGTGCGCCGCCAACCAATGCCACCGCTGCTGGCGTAGCCGATGAGGTTCGATCTCTATGGATTGGGGACCTTCAGTGGAGACTCAGAGAGAGAGACGAGAGAAAGAGAGATAGAGAGAGAGATAGAGAATAGAGGGGAAATGAATTATTAAGGGTTTATTAGTTGAACAATTAGTGATCTCATTTAATGTTAAGCATCCCCTTATTATTTTCTTTTTAGGAAACGGGACATTATCGGTGGGACAACCCAAAAAGGAAAATGAGACTTGAATAGCGGGACGGAGGGAGTATTTGGTTTGGATTTTTTGAATTTTCTGATCTGATTGGATTGGATTTTAAGCAAATTTCAGATTTTCGGATTGGATCAAATTGATAGTTTAAAAATCTGAAATTCGAATTATATTTATAATCTACATAATATTATAATATTATATAAATATGTCTAAATTCTAACCCTACACTCTCATCTTTGTTAATTATAATTAATGGTTTGTTAATTATGACCTTAATTCCATCATAATTATCTAATTGGTTAGATTGATATGTATTTCAGATTTTTCGAAAAATTTTTTGTTTTCAGATTTTTTTTTTCACATTTCGGATTTTTCAGTTCAGATTGAATTTTATCCAAAGTTTCTCGAATTTTTGGATAATATGGTTTTGATCAGCTTAATTTTAGGGAAAATTTAGATTTTAGGATCGGATCGGAGTTTTACCTAATCCGATCCGAAATTCGAATGCTCACCCCTAATTATGTGGGTGTGTCAGTTTTTTATTGAAGTGGGCTTGAATGTCTCAACACGAGCTAAGTTGTGGTTTGATAATCAAGTTGCATGTCATATTGCATCTAATATGGTCTTCCATGAACGGACGAAGCATATTGAAATTGACAGTCACTTTATCCGTGAGAAGATTCAACAATGGTTGATTACTACTAGATACATGAAAAGTGAAGATTAGTTGTGAGATATATTTACAAAGGCTTTTAATGGTGTTAATATTTAGGGTTAATTACGCGAAAAATCATGAACTTTGGTCGGATTTTCAAATTTTCCATGAACTTTTTTTTATAAAAAATTCCATGAATTTAAGGGGTTGAACAATTTTTCCATGGTTTTCAAAAATCCCCAAATTGAGTGCTGACATGGCATTTTTAAGTGACCTGAAAAGTGACATGGCGTCACCGGTGGTGAATCAAAACGACGTCGTTTAGGTGGGGGTAAAACGACGTCGTTTTGAGCCCAAAACATTCTCTCTCTTTTTTTTCGGTGTGTCTCTCTCTCTGTGTGTTAGTGGTCGAGCTCACCGGAAAGAAGGTTTTCCGTCTCCATGGGCAGAGCTCTTCCAACCTGATCAAAATCCATAGGTAGAGCTTTTCCGTCTCTAATGTAGAGTTTTGCGATTTCAGATGGTGATGAAGAGTTAAAAAACCCTAAACATTTTAAGCAAATCTGGTGATGGTTGGGGGATAGAGAGGTGTGTGGTGGTGGGGGAAAGAAGCGGAGGGGGGCGGCAGATCTACGAGATGGCGGCAGAGGGCAGTGGAGAGAGAGGGGTGGTGTGAGGGAAGGCAGCGGAGGGGGCGGCGGATCTGCGAGGTGGTGGAGGAGGCTGGTGAAATGAGAGGTGTGGTGTGGGGGAAGGCAATGGAGGGGGCGGCAGATCTGCGAGATGGTTGGGGGAAGAGGAAGGCGGAGGATCTAGTGTGGTGGTGGGGGAAGGCGCGGCAGATCTGGTGATGGTAGTGAGGGCGGGCGGTGGAGAGAGAGGTGTGGTGGTGGGGGAAGGCAGTGGAGGGGGCGGCGGATCTGCGAGGTAGTTGGGGGAAGAGGAAGGCGGCGGATCTGGTGTGGTGGTGGGGGAAGGCGCGGCGGATCTGGTGATGGTGGTGAGGGAGGGCAGTGGAGAGAGAGGTGTGGTGGTGGGGGAAGGCAGTGGAGGGGGCAGCGGATCTGCGAGATGGTTAGGGAAAGAGGAAGGCAGCGGATCTGGTGTGGTGGTGGGGAAAGGCGCGGCGGATCTGGTGATGGTGGTGAGGGAGGGCGGTGGAGAGAGAGGTGTGGTGGAGGGGGAAGGCAGTGGAGGGGGTGGCGGATCTGCGAGGTGGTTGGGGGAAGAGGAAGGCGGCGGATCTAGCGATGGTGGTGAGGGAGGGCGGTGGAGAGAGAGGTGTGGTGGTGGGGGAAGGTAGTGGATGGGGCGGCGGATCTGCGAGGTGGTTGGGGGAAGAGGAAGGCGGAGGATCTGGTGTGGTAGTGGGAGAAGGCGCGGCGGATCTGGTGATGGTGGTGATAGAGGGCGGTGGAGAGAGAGGTGTGGTGGTGGGGGAAGGCAGTGGAGGCTGCGGCGGCGGATCTGCGAGATGGTTGTGGAAAGAGGAAGGTGGAGGATCTGGTGTGGTGGTGAGGGAAGGCGCGGCGGATCTGGTGATGGTGGTGAGGGAGGGCGGTGGAGAGAGATGTGTGGTGGTGGGGGAAGGCAGTGGAGGGGGCGGCGGATCTGCGAGGTGGTTGGGGGAAGAGGAAGGCGTCGGATCTGGTGTGGTGGTGGGGGAAAGCGCAGCGGATTTGGTGATGGTGGTAAGGGAGGGCGGTGGAGAGATAGGTGTGGTGGTGGGGGAAGGCAGTGGAGGGGGCGGCGGATCTACGAGGTGGTTGGGGGAAGAGGAAGGCGGCGGATCTGGTGTGGTGGTGGGGAAAGGCGCGGCGGATCTGGTGATGGTGGTGGAGAATGGCGACAGGGCGGTGGGGAAAGGCAGGGGAGGAGGCGATAGAGGGTGGCGGAGAAAAAGGTGTGGTGGTGGAGAAGACGACCGGGCAGTGGTGCAGATCCATAATTTTTTTAATTTTTATTTTTATTTTCCATGTGTCAATTTTCAGTCATAATAAGCGCCATGTTGGCGCCATGTCAGCTCGTAGATTCACCGGAGCAAAAAAGCATGGAAAAATTGTTCAACCCCTTAAATTCATGGAATTTTTGATAAAAAAAAAGTTCATGAAAAGTTTGGAAATCAGACCAAAGTTCATGATTTTTCGCGTAATTAACCCTAATATTTATTATCTTTGTAATAAGCTGGGCATGAAGCTTCGTTTGAAGGGAAGTTTTAGAAATATAGTGTTATTTATGGTATGATAGAATAAGGTTTATTACCTTTCTTATTTACATTAGAATCTCTTGTATATATGTGCATTATTTAGAGGCTGTTTGGCTAAGCTTAGTTTAAAGAGCTTATAAGCTCTTGGAGCTTATAAGATGTTTCAAGAGCTTATAAGATGTAATTTTTAAGAGCTTATAAGTTGCTAAAGTGTTTGGATAATTGAGCTTGTAAGCTAGAGAGAGAATTTTTTGCTAGAGAGAGAAAATCGAAGAGAAATGAACTTAAATGATTAATGATGAAAATAATAAATTATAGTTGAAAAATATTTGTAAAATGATTGTTGCATATGAGATTATAAAAAATAAGTTAGGGTAGAGGAACTTATTTTTTGAGGAGCTTATAAGCTGTTTAGGAGTTTATTTTGTCAAACACTTTGAAGGAGCTTATAAGCTCAGCCAAACACCCTCTTAGTGAAATAACACAGAAAATTCATCCCAAACCATGTTTTACCTATGTTTGAACACCTACGAAAAACCCACTCCGATTTCGCCCAACAAGTTCTCTCGTTGTAAAATTGTCCACCGCGACATCAAACCCTCAAATCTCCTAATTAATTTGTGCACCCTCTTAGTGAAATAACACAGAAAATTCATCCTGAACCATGTTTTACCTATGTTTGAACACCTACGAAAAACCCACTCCGATTTTGCCCAACAAGTTCTCTCGTTGTAAAATTATCCATCGCGACATCAAACCCTCAAATCTCCTAATTAATTTGTATTGCCTTGTCACGGACCCCTACATTTCATCTATCGCGCCGCCCTATGCCAGTCGTTAATTTAGATATTTCATCTTCTGCTGCATATAGAGGGACCTGACGAAGCTACTGTTGCCATGAACAACAACAACGAGAAGAGCCACCGATGCCATCATCTGCACGAAGTCTGCGGTGGAGGGCGGGGTAAAATTAGGGTTTCGGGACATAAATAACCAAACTTTTTGATATGATGGGTTAAGGGTAGGATAAACAATTCCACGTAACGTGCCCATTTGGATTCCCGATGTTCCACATCAATACTCAGGATTCGATTTTTTTTCGGGACACAAATAACTGAAATATGATACGATGAGTCCTATGAACTTATCCTAAATGTGAGATATTGTTGTTAAAACACTAATACGATGGGTCAAAATCGAATATTTGCCCATGATTTTTTTTTTGTTTATCACATTATTTATTTTCTCTCTGTGTGTGTGTATGTGTCGCCGCCTTCACATCTCCTACGAAAATCTATGATGTGTTAAGGAAGCGTCGTGTTATCAAACTTCTCCCTAAATAGAATTAAATCAATATTGATAATTGTTTTCTCATGATTTTGCTCATCCGCACTTGCACCAATTATACTCACTTGACTTTGTTTAAAATAAGTGTCAGTTGCAACCTCAATCTCCAGATCATTGACCTCATTCTCAGGAAAGATAACATAGGCAGATAATCCTAGGAGAAGTCCAATTATCATTAAAATTACACAACCACATGGTGAATCAAATGGAGCCGAAGTAAGTATCTTGGGACAAGTTCGACAACAATTTGTTAGATTCATAAAACAAATGTCATTGTTGGTACAAATAGGGGAATATAAGTAATGACAAGGGGATCTGCTTCTTCAATTCGACCATCACACACCAGAAAATGCAAAACATATTAACCAAGAACATCAAAACCATAAAAAAAATCTATAGTGTGGATCTAAAAGAATAAAAATCAAACCAACCTTGTTAAATAATATAATCTTCTAAAACTTACGTGAAAAAAAAAATGTCCATCACATTAGGACAAACCTAAATTTGAAATAGAAATACATGAGGCATCTCAATTACACGGGAATTGAAGTTTGAGAGGTTCAATTTGAAGGATCCTCCATATGTTTGGCGACAATTGTAGATTGTGGAAATTATCATCTACAACACCACCATTGATCCCTACCTCTATCTCGCTCCCCCACAAAGATAAACGAGTCCTAACAAGAGAAAAAGAAAAATCCTAAAATTCCTCATCTCTTCCTCGTGTTTTACGATGAATGACTGCCCGTCATGGGCCGCTGCTTCGCATTAATGAGTGTAACTAGAAATTAATATACTTATTTTTTGCCAAAAAAAGAAAACTACTCAGGATAATAAAGATAGCCGAAAAAATAATACTACAACTCAAGATAATTAGGACAAAGAGAATATTAATTAACTTTATATATTACACCCTTCGTCCCGCCGAGCTTGAGGCGTTTCTTTTGGGCATGGGAATTAAGGAGCCATTGTTTAGTAGTTATGTATGTTTGTAAATTTGTGATTAGATAGTTTATATATTAATTATTTGAATTATTTTTAATATAAAATTGAAATTAATTAAATTTGATTTAATCAAAAACACCCCCCCAACCAGCCTACTCGTCTTCCCCCAATCCCTACCACCACCCTGTCGGATTTTCTCCCGCCACCGCCCCAAATCCAGCCGGATTTCCTCTCCCACCCTCCAAACCTCCCCCCCCCCCCCAAATCCCCAGCAATCCCATTGGATTTCCTCCCTCATCCTCCAAAACCCTAGCCACCGTTCCTGCCCTGCTCAGAGCCGAGTCCTAGATCTCTCTCGGTGCTGCTGCTCTCTACCTCCACATGATTTGCACCACCAGACGCGACATCTTCGATTCGTCTGCCCAAATCGTGCCCTAATTCTTCACCAACAATCGCTGTCGTTGTGGCTCCTTCTCCGACGAACACCACTAACGCCCCTGGCTGAGTTCGCGACCTGCAACCCTTCTAGGGTTTGTTGGAAAAAAGTCGCGCCGCGTAGGGTTTCATTCCCTTAGAGTGGCGCTGCCTTTGCTCACCTTCAGGGCAAACATCCCCAGCTACGACAACTTCTGGCGAGCCACCTTCCCAGGTAAAATTGTCGGTCAGAAAAGAGAAGTAGTACGAATAAAATCGCTGTGTGCCTAACCTGCGCGCAAATCCGAATCCGACCTAAATCTAATTCGCCATAATTAAGGGCAACACAATCCTAAAACGTAAAAAATGACCAGATTTTGTATTTTTTCCAATTAATGACCAAATATTGTGTTTCCTTCCTCAAAATGATCATGCGAGTATATTATTTCTTTTATATATGTAATAGATTTTCATGTGCTAATTAGTACATATAAAATTTTGTCCAATATATAATAACAAAGAATTAACTCAAAAAATTTTACCCAACAACTGATTTCAATTACTATAAGAAACAAAATATAACTGCCACTTTTTAAAAAATATTTATTAAATTCATTATCTTTACATATGAATACAAAGTATTTGCTAGCTGAAGCAAAAATGGTGAGCAACAATACAAGTTTCACTCTACAATCAAAACAAACCAACCCGAGTGTTGGGGGCGGGGAATGTAACTCACACAAAATCAATCAAATCGTGACATGATGGTTGCTCAATTTCTTGACTGGAAATAGCACACACAACTCATAGATTTTGGATCTCCTCAACTTGAATTTAGCATGAGGCATCGCAATCATCTTTTTCGTATTCAAAAGACAGCAAGAAGTAGCTCTACACATCCAAAATCTATGATTAGACAACCAATACAAACTTTGTGAAAATAAAAAACCACTTAGTTTTATTTAAAAAGAAAACCTTGTTCAGCTTGAAACATCAGCAGAAGAATGTGGTTGGGGGTTATCAAGAACCCTCTTGGGCTTCCACTCCGATTCTTCCCGAGGTTGCCTCAATGCAACGAAATGAAGAGCATCGCTGTTTGATTGGTAAATATGACATCCCCATGGATACGAGTCGGGAGCTGACCATATCTTCTGCTCTTCCAACGACGTCTCTTCACAGAGAGATTCAGCTACGCAGTAGACATAGTCGAGTTCAGGCTCTGCAAAATATGGCACAGCAACACATCCAAGAGAGACATAACCCTCGGGAGCACGTGGGTGCCAAATTGATACAGGATTTTTGTAGTCGTCAATACAATTTCTCCAGACCTGCAAGGGATAATAATGTGAAGATCACCATTTCATTTCATAATCAAATATATAAATAAACTTGGTTTAAACTTTTACAAACAGGAGCATAAGTTTTGAATTACTGATTCATCAATTATAATTGCTACTAGGACTAAATAGCCATCCTAAATAGCAACAAGAAATAGCCAGCCTTTGGAACTTTTAAAACAAGTGAAATGCAACTTGTCATTTGCCCCCAAATTGGAAATTATTGCAAACACTACTAGCATCAATGATTCATACAAGTATCAATTTACCTTAATGGAAGAGCAGATTCTACTCAACAAACTCATAAACTTGGATGTAATTTCACCCGATAGAAAAAGATTATGGCTGTTCGAACTTGGAAGAGCAGACTTAACTAAATCGCATAAAAAACAGAATTAACAAAACCACAAGTTGGCCAAAATTTCATTTCTAATGAAAAGATTACGGCTGTTCGAACTTTCACTAATACATATAAAGCAAACTCAGGATTTTTACTATTATTATCGTAATATGTTTCATTAAGGACAAATCCTTTGACAAAGAGGGTAAATATTGATTGTCAACAGGTAAGAGAATTAAATAAGATAGTACTTTGCTAGAATATCGTAAAACAAACATAAGATGAATGGACTTATGGAGGTTAAACTGAATAAAACATGTGTCAGTACAATCACATATGTTGGGACAGTTCAACATAAATGAAATTTCAGCTTGTTGAAATTCATAAAGGCTTGCCAAAACTCAAACATAACTTTGGTACCCGAAGGATGTCTTACCAGATCATAACCAACTGGAGAGGCAAACAGTTTATCACAATTGTGATATATTGCGGCAACATTAGGTGGATGGCACCCAGGACGAGCTATATCCCCAATCGATACATACCTGAAGAATAAACTGTATTAAGCAAGGAAGATTGTAACACTGATTCCACTAGCTTCACAAGAAAAGCCCTTTTTTTAACAGTCCTAAAAGTATATAACTACAATCACATCCCAAAAAGTTTTGGATCCAGTACTTTGCAACTCTAAGAAAGATATTTTCTTATAGCGATTATCTATTATATCCATAATGTCACAGAAATCTGAGCAATGAAATATCAGTACTTACCCATCGGAACAAATTGGCCGCCAGATACTACAAATTTCGTCGCTGGCCAAGCTCTAGAAATTGCATAAATTTGTTAGAGAATAGAACTTTATCTACAAGTTAATCTATAAATTAGACAAGGATGATCTGATATTTATATCACTGACCTTTTCGACAGAGCGTACACCGACCTTTCGGTTCTCGCTCGCTGCTCCAAATCCTTGAAAAGTTAACACTGTTGCTCCACAAATTTCCGATCCTTGGAAGTGGAACCTGAAGAAGAAAGTTGTATTGATTTGATGATGGCCAAGTGTTGTCTATGATGTTCTCTTGCATCAACTTCCGTCCTAGCTGAAAGCCCATGTCTTTGACTTGAGGGAACCTGTGGAAACAAGAAAAGGTTACACCACAATATACGGGCTGCACCATATATAAATTAGCTTGATAATCCAATACAAACCTGTTTTACATCGTTCCTGTGTGCCTTCCACATCTTACACGCTACTGAGCAGATTCTAACTGCTTGTGGCTCTACTTTCGTCTGAGAGTTGTTCAGTGTTACACTTTATTACTCGAACAAAGCTCTCACCTCTCCTGAAGGTTTTGAGATGGATAATCAAATGAGAAGGTATAGGGTAACCAGCTTTGGCCAATTCCAGTGCCATGACATCTTCCCAAGGTGCATCCCACATTATCTTGCAGGGCCTTTTGTCCATCCTATCAGGGGCCACACACTTCATATCCATGATATCATGGAATTTGTAAGGGTAAGTTGGAACTTCTATAATGAGGGGTAAAAACGAAGAAGAAATAACATAGGCATGGATCAAGCAATTTACCTGGAGAAGCATCACTCGCCTATTAGTCACTAAAACAATCCGTTGATAGGGAACCACAAAGTAATCTTCATAGCAATCTGACCATGCAAATTTAGATGGCTCTTTGAATATTTCAGTGCATCCCAAATTCCGACTTGCTTCAGCAAGGTAAAGTATCATCTGAAACAGAGTATAACAGGTTAGTGTGTCCAAACCATATTCAATGCTGTTGGCACTAGATTCACAATCCGTCATTCAATAACTCAACTTCTCTAGTTAAATCATATTTTTATCTGCTATGAGCTTTTCTATATACGTATTCAAGATACTCTAGAATCTTGAAAACTAGAGGGAGCTACAATTATTGTTCGAAGAAAGTCAAGTCATTGCGAATCTAAGAGAGGTGTATGATACCTGACCAAGTGCCTCTCTCTCAGAAAACTCTCTTAGTATATTGTCAGAGTGAAATGCCCGTGGGTTTCGTATTCTCTGGAAGTTTGTCTTGTTGCTTATAATCTCCAAACACCTGGAGCAACTTGCACCAATTCCATCAACAGTTAAAGAAAAAAAATCGAGTGCTCCACTCATTGGCTGTACAAAAATTCCCAGGAAAGCTTGTCCAAGTCCATGGGCAAGGCCAAGAAGACCATTTTGTCTGGCACTCTCTACAGGTTTCCTCACAACCCCTGACACTCCAAAAACTACACCTTGTGCAAGTGCTTCGGTTCCTTGAACAAATCCATCACCAACACCAGTAATCCTTCTTGACCACACCTGTGTCAATACGCAACGTCAATGAGACCTCTATATCCTATAGATGAAAAAATAAGGAATATTTAATACCTGCTTTGAGCGAAGTTGGAGAAATTGTCCATCAGTTGACAGCTCTGCGAAACCTTTGCTTAGAGAAGCCAAAGTTGAACTTGTCATGCCAAGTACATCTACTGAGAAAATTAAATGCAATGGATTGTGGATCAGATCTCTCCATAAGCGATTCCCAATGGCAGAAACCACAGAACTCTTCCTAAGAAATCTGTCCTTGTGTGTTACTTTCCGTAGATGAACCTGACATGGATTTCTGAATCAATCTGATGTTGTATCCACAATTACCTTAAAAGGAAACAAATTTAAAAAACCAGTGGTGCGGACACGTTTTAATAAAATAGGTGGTGATTTTTATGTAGTGGAGCAAGGGTTCCACCATTGTATGAAATGAGTGGTTGAGATTGAATTAAGAGTCGTTCTTTTTGTAAATAAGGGATATTTGTAAGGATAAAAGATAAGGAAAATATGTGGGGCCATGTTCTGAAAAGGAAAGTACCATACTTTTAGTGGACACTAAAAATGGCAAAAATGCCATACTTTTCGACTTTTCGTGGATGGAGGGAGTAATAAATAAATAAATAAGATTCAAGGAACAGAGCTGCATGAGTTTTGTTCATTCATTGTGTCAGGATCTATAAGTTAATGCAATTGGAACTTTTCAGAACAAAAGAAACTCAAAGAGCTAACGGTTTCATCAGAGGACAGTTTTAAATCGGAAAGAATCACAACACATCCAACAACCTCAGACCTGAATTTTAAATGCATTTCCAACAGCTGAAAGAACAGGACCCCACACACCGAGAAGTCCATGGGGTCTTTGGCCTGGTGCAGTCTCCAAAGAAATCTTCAATCTTACCTCAGAAATGTCAATCAAGCTGAAACAAGGACAAGTATTCAATCACACATATAGTAAACGAATTAGCAATTGTCCTATAGTACTCAGAAGTAAATGACATTTATACTTAAGCTTGCATTATTCATATTCACCAGCAATGAATATGGGCAGAGGAGTGTGGTATTACCAGAACAACATATTTTTCCACATAGTCCGCCGAGGACAATGAGCAAAAAGCTAATGAAAGGCAATAGATGGGATTAGAAGTACGACAACTGCACAAGTTTTCTGTATAGAATCACAAGAGAACAGTATGAACTCAAACAGCCGCTAAGACTTAGATCAGAAGCTCATATATTTTGAGGTAAGTAGGTAACTCTATAGGTAACTTATTGTTAGTTCATTGACGTTTATAATCAACTATATTTATGCTTGTAGCATAAGTCAAACAATGTAATAGGCGCAAGCTCGAGAAGAATTCTTAGTAGGGGCTGGGAGATGTGGAGAACGACAATGTTTACAGATTAGTCAAGAATAACAATTGTCCAATGATCTTCTAATGTTTTCTTATTCCATTTCCCAATTTACTGAAGTATAGTTACGCCCTGCAGTTTTGTATGTATGTTCAAAGTTAGTATTGGAGATCTCTTGGATATACAAATGGTAAGACAAAAAAACAGCTAGACTTAGAAGATAGTTGAACAACCTGAGCTAAACAAATGTTAAATGGGATTCTCAGCACAAACTGGACTTAAAATCAACAGGCGTAAGTCTACACTAGTTACAAAGGGCCCGTACTAGATTATTTGGATTAATAATCAAAATATACATATTTTTGTTGCCAGGATAATACTACATAAAATATCATTTTGTAGTTATGCTTGACGGGTCGCCAGGGAATTAAATGTTAGCTTCCTATTGGCAGACAGGGTGCTCATGGATCCTCCAAGGTTTAGGGCATTAAGAAATCGATTGAGCAAACAAATTCAGCAAATGGGTAAAGAAGTTCAACAAACTCCAAATAAATTTAGCGCATCAAAGAAATTCGCCTTGAAACTCCTCACACAGGTGGAGCGGACGGAGGAGTTGGCGTCGCGGAGGCAGCGGACGACGGCGGAGAGGATTTTTGAGAGGTAGGGCGAGAGAGAGTTCCGGTTGTGCTCCGATACTGGCGGCGGACGGAGGACTTGTTAGTGGAGACTGAGGAGATGAAGGAGGGGGAGCATGTCGAAGGGGAGCGTCCTGGCGATGGATTCGAGCACCGACGCGGCGGCCGAGTGCGTGTCGGAGAGGCCCACCGTGTCCGGCACCAACGCCCACGAAAAGAGAGGCGGCGATGAAGAGAGAAAAGGGGGACGATGAAAAGAGATTGAATGAGCTAGGAAGTGAGCTAGGGTTTGACAGGGTATACATATTTAGTGGGAGACTGACGGAACCTTCAGTTCAAGTATTTTCTTATGTCTATCTTTTGTTTATAAATATGAGCACCCTTGACTCTATCAAGCATACTTGAAGCAACTGAAGGTGCCAACAAGTAGGAGAAAGTGGATGCGAAGGGCTAAAATAACAACCGATAGAAATTTAATTTAATTAAATGATTAAATGATACTTACTCCACGCGTATTTCAGGATCAACTTGAGTGACACTAGAAGTTTGAGGAATGCGATCTAATTGGATATTGTTGAAGAGATCTACAAAAGCCCAAATGATTGGCTCGTGGATATTTAGCCTCCAGATTTTATCAATTACCTGTCAACAAAATAAAAATAAAAATGAGCAATACCCTGCAGGCAGTTGTCCTCCTTATAGGTAACTTCATCTCAACATTGAAATTATCTTCAAAGGCAATACCCGTATGTAAACATAAGGGTAGATCTGGAGACCATCAAGGCTTTCATTGCGTACAGTAACTGTCATTTTGAAAACTGGATGCTGCACATCAGGAGTTTGGTCAGGCGCCAGAAGTACTGGCATCACTGTCAGAGGAAGCTGGTTGTCTAACTGCATGTAACCGAGTATAAGCTTGAACCTGACAAGAGAGCAAGTAGAGTAGTTTATAACCAGTGAAGATCACATCGCTATTCAGACATACACTTGGATCAATAAGTATGTTGGCAGTTCATAAAAAATGTGGGAAGTTTGTCAAAAGAATGAGGAATATCTTCATAAGCAGATTATCCAAAATTGAATATAAGTTATCAAGCTCAAACATGAAATGGAGATATAAGAAGAATGCTCATATAAGTTGATATCCACAAGAACAGACATCCAAGACATAATAACAACCAATAAGTGAAAAGGTAGCAGTCAAGATCTCTATCAAAGTCATTATTTTATAGCATGCCAGGTCAAGTTCTTCAGACAATAATCCATTCAGGAGACTATTGTTGAAGTTAACAAAATCAAATAACAAGGTAATATTAAACCTGCTTGTTGTTCCACCATCATAGCCAGTCGAATAGGATATGAAAAATTTCTCCATGTACAAGTAGGCAAGCTCTCTTGGTCTATGGTCCATGACGGAGACACCCACAACACCCAACTCTAGTATAAGCTCTAGTGGAGATCCCTGTTCCGTTGTCTTGGCATGGAATATTAGCATTTCCCCAATTTCCCCCCAGTATTGGAGCTCCACTTCCGTCATTTAAATTTGTAGAATGTCTGTTCATAAATCTAGCAACCTTAATGTCTCCAATATTTGCAACATGAATCAAGAAACCACACTTGTCATCAATAGAGGACAGTCCAGCTTTATCCAGATCAACTTTGTAAACCCCAGTATTAATGCCAGTATAGAACTCAGCATCAATAATTTTTTGGCCATATGGATCCTCCCAAGAAAAGTTTGCCGTTGACAGTGGCTGTAACTTAATCCAAGCATTATCACCAAATCCAGTTTGTCGGAATCTTATTATACTGTCTTTTGTCCTGTTCTCAATCCTGTTCAGAATGACCAATGAGAACAGTGGAAAAAATAAAGAATTTAATTATCCCATAAACTAATGAGATTACTTTAATGGCCACATTGGTCAAAGCCTTGGTTTTGAAAATCAAATTAGGAGCTACTGGAGAGAGACTTGTCTAATCACTTCCAAGTTGAAATGGAGTTCTGGCAATTTAAATCCATTGTAAGCAACTATAATCAACCTCTAATCACCTTCCACTCTGCCATTGTAGAAAATAAAAAATTATACTTGAAGGTAGACCAGGTCCCTACCAGTGTTCATAGCATGTGAGGAATCAGTAAAGCTGAACAGGATGCTTCAAACTTATTAATAAGGCAGGGAGACCAACAGAAAGTAGTCAGGACAACAGAACCTGCAATCTTTATTGAAATATCTGGTGCGTCTAAAATCATGGATACATTCAATACATTTCATTAACCTGATCTCCAAAGATAACTTATTTTACCAGGGAATAGTGATAATTAGCAACAAGGAATATATGCATGCTCATATTCTCTTAGTCCACCGCATGGAAGAGGTTAGGGATTGGGACAGGTCAGGGGCTTGTGGAGGATCAACCAGCCAACGGTGCCGGGAAGGAGGACTTGGAAATGTCCTTTTCTTCCTAGTGTTCTCTTTCATTTCCTTAGAATATTCCGTGTTAATTTTTGTCCAAATAATTAGAAAGCATAACTTGCTAACTTTTATCTCTTCTAGCACTGAGAAATGCATGTTAAACTTGTAGAAGTTTATACGAAGTTGTTGAGCCATTAAAAAAATAGAAGTAGAGGACAGGATACCTAATAGGACCATTAGCTGATCCAAGGCGGAATACGATTATAAATCGAGAGCCCTCCTCATAACCTCGAATTTCTGCTCGTAGGAACCTCCGTGTACCATCATGTTTCATTAAGACCAGTGTGACAGTATCCTCCTTCACTATTTGAATAGGAAATGTCCAATCTGTATCATCTAATCGTACCTATACAGTAAGACAAAGATAATTTAAGCAAATGAGGTAAACATGCATTAAACAGTTTGTTTCTGATTATCCCAACTGTTTTTATATATCGACTTATTAAGAACCCCATATCTTATTCTAGCTCGCCCTATTCAACATCTGCCAACTGGAAATAAAAAATCCATATGGAAGCAGCAGTCATAAGGTTTTGAATTTCTTCTAAAGCACCATTTTTTTTTATTGCGGACTCATAAGCTCCTGCTTGCGGAATGTGATCAACAGCTTAAATGCAGCCATAAATATTTAATCTTAGGACAACATGATTACATATCATTCAGTATCATCATCAGAAGAGCTTTCATACTTAAAAGCCGGAACTGATGCACTGACCTGAATTGGATGAGGTCCTTGTGTTTCATTATGTACAAAGGAGACTCTGGTATCTGACACCCGCAAAGTCTTAGGCTCATCTTCACTGCTGAACTTCAAGAACATATTTTGACCAACTCTGTTTGTAAACGTCATAAATGGTCGAACGGAGATTACCTAAGAAAAGGCAGGCATAAGTTACATATAAAAGCAGGAATGATTTCACCTAAGGGATTAAACTACCTTCGTTGGGACGGACTGATAGGGGCAAGGCTTTGTAGATACAAAGAGTTGCATACACTTCCCGTCGGCATTATAAGCAAAAATGTCCACGGAGCCATCCTAAGAATAAAGAAATCATGATTAAATGAAACATAATATACGTCAAGGTGCAAACTTTCACGCTCTTTACCATGTCCCCAAGTGGAGAAAGATCCTTAACAGGTCCAAAATGCTCTTCTCCAGAATGACCTATAGATGCAGACAGACCAAGAGATTTGAAATTCAATGCGGATGCAATTGTATAACCTTCATGTATATCCTCCTCAGTAATCTCCTCGAGGATGACCTCTTCGACCCTTTTGGTGTGAAAAGACAGTGGATTCTTCTTCACTTTTCTAGCATTGACATCAACAAACCTGAAACTAAGCTCTGGGCATCTTGCAATTCCGAGCCAATATGGAGAATAAACTTTAATAATCTTTGGCTGCAAAGGCACTTCATTGGTATTATTCTGCTCAATAATGATTTGAACAATCCTGCACATGAAATGTAATTTGCATTAGTTGGTATCTGGTTCACAGTAAAAGAAAAGCATAATATATAATAGTACTTTCAAACCTTCCAGAAACAGAACTTCTTAAGCTTATTGTCTTTGACGGAGAATTGCTAGGATGTGATAGGACAACGGCCTCCTAATACAAAATATTGTAAATTGATTACCTTTAAAATAGTCATATTTAGGAAAACAAGCTATTGCTGGAAAGAGAAAAAAGAAAAGGAAAATTGATAGACTGACATGTAGAGGGAGCCATCCTTTCTGCGGAAGCAAAGAGAAGTATAATGGATTTCTTATGTCAGCGTCGTACACCCTGACACTTTCCCCTGGACCAGATAATCCTCTGTAGCAGGAAAGGAAATGACCATTTGCTTGCATCTCAAGAAGAGAAATCTCAGCCATAAGAGGGAGATAATTAGAAATTGATACAGGAGGTCTGACAACAATGGTCCAATCCTGTATTGAATTAGACTGACTGTCCTTTGCAATTTCGGCCGCCTGGATGCTCAAGCAAAACCACAAACCACGTGAACTAGTTGGTGAACTTTCACTTATTTCAGTGCAACACAAGAGTTTCTCGGACTCCATGAGAGTAGAAACACAAACTTCTGGGATTTCACCTGACCTCTCCGAATCCTGTGACTGAGCAGATATATCCATGACAGAACTCCACGAATATTGGTTAGTATCATCTATTGTTAAAGGTTTAATATGCAACAGATACGAGGCTGACTGATCAAGGCAAGGCAAAGGAATAGGAACAGTTTCACCAGGTTTTAAAGACCCAACCATTATTTTTGACTTAAGATCCTTAGCTACATGTCTCCTGTTCCTTGTCCACCTCCTTTGCCTAGCGTGGTTCACATGCTCTGATGAATTGTACGATACTGGCCACTTCAAACTTTCAAAATCTGGAGCATAGACCCATCCATCAACCGTGTTGATAGATGAATTATCGACATTCCATTCATCAATCCATTCCCATCCTGAAGGCAAGTCGACTCTTGATAATTCCTGCAGCATGTACATAGTGAGTAGTCAATCATTCACCATAACCGGTCAATATAACAAATTCTTAGACAATAAACCCACTAACATAACAGGACAGTTTCCAGTCTGCTTCCTATGTATGCTCGCAAGCAAGTAAGAGATTCTTTCCTTCTCTTCCTACTAGCTCGTTCTCTCTCTCTAAACACACACCAATATCTACATTCGTACATGCACAAACCCATACTTATGAAAAAGTATAACCAACTAATATATCATTTTACATATCGTGGGTACAAAATACACAGTGAATCTGGAATCTGCAGTTATAATTCCAGATAACTTTGTGAAGAGATTGTGGCATGGACTAACTTTCTGAAATCATAACCAAAAAAAGAAACTATTTATTCATCAGAGAAAGAAACAGATCTATGCAGACCCATCATAAAACACAATAACTAGGTTCCAAGAAAGTTCACTGTATATGGAGAATGATATCTACAGTATTACAATGTTCTTTAATGTTCTCTGTTTAGTGAAACAAATTGACTTGAAGATGAGATATTATTCTACAGTGTCATCCTATATATAACAGTACAGAAAACATTTTCTGCTTATTGATTTACCTCCTCAAAGTTGGTACATGCAAACCAACCATTAGTAGTGCTGTACTTTTGAGATTCAAACAGTTCATTGGTTGCCAATATACTTCCGTCATACTGAGCCTCCTTTCTCTCACCAATTTCTGACTTTGCATCTGTACTTGTAACCCTGAGTTTGAGGCATAAATCCAGAGTAAATTCGGTATTGTTACGAACTGATACCAGAGATCTAATGTTGACATATCTGTTTCCATCATATACGCGCACTTCACTTGCAACCAGATTATTGCCTAGTTTCCAACATGCAACAGGTGAACCATAGTTTAACCTCATTGTCGTCCATGGCCCTTCTCGGGATGAGCTAATCTGAATTGAACCAGATTTTCTGAATCCATTGATTGATTTAAGACTTTCAGTTTCCAATCTAGGCCGCAAGAATACGGCACATTTGATTCTACCAACTTTTCTGCATCTGGCTTCGAGCTGCATGACCAAAACAGATCAAGTTTAAGATGTTGCTGAAAGAGGAGCTCGCACTCAACTTAATTTCTTGAACTGTACAGACTCTCCAACAAAGAAAAAATGAGATGTTTCATCCATTTATGTCTACAAAAGAAAAGGAGGGGGAAGGGTCACCGAAGATTCTCCAGAGGAGAGCTCTAGCCAGAACTCATTCAGATCATCAATGGAGTTCGAGTTGGCCTGAGTCCTAGTCAGCTCTTTCAAGGAACAAGAACATGAACCAACTGCTTCATCTGCAAAGGCAAACCAAAGTCAATAATTGGTTTAGAACAAGGTCATGTGAGAAACACTGTTTAGGAAATTGCATTATTAACTTCTGACAAAATGTGAGCAAGGTTTCTCAGCAAAAGAAAATAGTAAATCTGGAGAAAAATGTAGTTTAATTGGTTTTTCTTAGGTTTAGGTCCATAAATTCCAGGACAAGCAAACAAAAGTCAGGGAAGAGTCATAAATTCTTGATTTGAGAAAAGCCATCAAATCTATCCAGGAAACGGTTGGATATAGAGAAAGCATCTATTGTTGTGGGTAACTGTGCCTTTTAGTTATCCAGTCTAATTCGACTGCTCTAACTTTCCATCTATTTAATATTTGCATTAAGAAAGATACTTATAGATCAGCTTCATGAAAATGAATTAACATCTCATATCATGGTATGGATGAAGTACCACTAAATCTATGTTCTCAACTTTACAAATATACATCTTTTATTTCATTGGCCATTGCTTATGTCAGGTACATAGAGTCCATAAGAAACAAAAATTACCTTTTCCAGTCTCAATTACAGTAAACTCCAGCATGCAGCAATCCTGTAAAACATATAAAGTAAGATGCAGCCATGGAGCTGATAATCATACCATGACAAGGATTGATATCTCAACATAACTGTCCATGGATACCAAGATGCAATGCCAGAAAGGAGTTGATATGTGAGATATAAACATAATGGAGGACGCAGGAAAGATATACTAGTAATAGTACAACTTCCCAGAGAATCACAAAGGGCACAACACTTTCAGTAATCATGCAATCAGACCAGCAAGCTTGGTACAAATGATTGTCCAGCCCATGTTCACAATTAGATGATAGTACTAGTTGTCTCATGATATGGGGCTCGACTCTATGATTAAAGCAGCAATTTAAGTCAATTGATTGATTCGTCAATTCAGATATAAATAAATGACTTCTTTCAAGTATATTTGGTCTCCTCACATTGGATACAAGATTTGTGATAACTTTACTTCAAAATTATTAGGGGCAAGTTTATCTGAAATTGGGAGTTTTTTTTTTTTTTTTTTCACTTAATAATATGAACTCTGTTTTCTTGGAACTAAACCCCTGAACTAGTGGATTTAGCAGTTTACAACATATTCACATTGGCGGCTGAGTAATCCAGCAAGATTTACATTTTTAAGCATATTTATTTTGCACAAAACATTCCAAACATTATATTTTGCACCTTTAAGCATATTTCTTTTGAACTTAACGCTCCTAACTTGACATTTTGATGCACATTACCCTCCGAAGCTTGGATGGGTTTTCTTAGTACCTAAAAATGTTATTTCAAAGAACTTGAGGAAACAAAGCGATACAGACTGGACTGTTTTTTTTTTTTATAACAAGAAAGATGAACAATTTTGGGCTAGCAAGTTTCCTTTAATCAAATCTGGATGCGGAAATAGGGGTTTCAGTGGTTTTTGACTCAAACTCAGTATACATTGTAATTTGAGTGAAAAACTGATAATAATCAAGGGAGGGAAGATCCGACTTATGGATATCTCCTAGCGAGGGGAAACACTACCTTTTCTATCAAATCCATTTGCATTGCCCTCCTTTCCACCACCTCCCTCAGCACTCACCAAAGTTACCCAGTCAAGTGGGGATGGATGGGTAGGAAGAAAAATCTGGAAGGGGTAGGGTATTTAGGCAACGCTATATATCTCTCAGTCTCTTAGACTATTTGCTCCAATGGTACAGATGAGGTGATTATTCAAGATGTGTTCAATCAGTCTAATGCAGAAGAACATATTATGCAATTAAATTGATAGAGAAACACCTATATGAGCCACTAAAAGGAGAAAAGGAATCCACTTCATGCACTTATATGTAGATGTGCACATACTCAGAGATCCAAGTACATATCAGAAATATATTTATAAATTCAAAAATCAACTAAATGAAGTCTTGATAGCATGTTTATGGGAGATGCGTCTGCTTATGCACTAATTTACCATTCAAGAAGTTTAGAAACGAACCACTGAATCAGTTTTGAAGAAGAATACTTCATTCCACTTCACAAATACAATATCTGAAGATTCAGAGCCTCTTGACTCAATTCCACAAGTTCGTGCACTCTGTTGGTTTAGGTTTGATTGACTAGGTTCACTATGATCTTTATAAACACGGATAGCAACACTGAATTGATGAGAAGACAGACCCTCAAGCTTCAAAAGCTGCTCAGTCAAGTAAATAAAACAGAAGAATCATGAGAAATATCTAACAAATATGATTACCTGATGTTGCAATCTACAAGAATTAAGAATGAAGGTTTTAAAAGGCGTTTTAAGCCTCGAGGTGGTCTGAGGCGTAAATCATAAAAACACATAAAAATTATAACTAATATAATAAAACACAGAACATAGAAAATATATGAAAACACATAAGTTCCTAAGTAGAGGGAGAGAGAAGGTGAGAGGGGCAGGAGGGCTGTACCAGAATGTAGGGTTTGGGTTTCAATTTTTGTCATTTTTTCTTTAATCCTCCTAATTATAGCTGTTTTTACATGGCCACTTGAAATTGAGGCTTAAACATGAAAGGCCATTCATTTTGAGATTTGAGAAGCCCAAAAAACTGGATGAAAAAAAAGAATTTTGAACCTCAAATGTGAGACTATCGCCTCAGCTGGGCCGAGGCGTGCGCTTCACATCAGGTCAGGTGCCGCCTTATATGTGGTTTTCGGGCACTTTGCACAGAGGTGTACCCCAGAAACGAATTTTTAAACTATGTTAAGAACTACAGTAATGGCAACCTTGACTATGCGTGCATGGATATCTAATCCTCACATTTCATCTCTGCCTTGAGAACTTTTAACCAGGATGACTACCTATTAGTACCTAGAAACTTATATACAGTATCATTGCATGCTCAAGTCAAAACTGAATCTCACTGAGACAGAGTGGATCTTGAACTCAAAACAAACAGCTTTTCCTTGAACATGCATCATCAAAATGCTGGCAGAACCTTAGTCATATATTAAGTGATCGAGTGAACTGGATTCTAAACAAAAACTCAAAATGCTGGCTGATGAAGCAGTAAACTGGATTCTAAACAAAAACTTAATTCAGTTTTTCTCTACCCCCCCCCCCCCCCCCAAGTCGACACCCAATCATGAATTTTCAATACATATACGCTCAGAATATATTCATCTTCATATGTCTAATCTAGTCCTGAGTAACACATCATATACGTCAGAAGAAAATCCAGACAGGAACCGCACCTCAGCTTCAGCTACAATTATGGTTACCATGAGTCGCAGTTTCTTATGAAGATCTCCTTTCAGATGAGAGTCCAGCATGTTCTTTGGAACAGGCAGTTTTAGGGCCTTCCTATCTCCGGCTGGCATTTCAATTATGTCAGGGAGTCCCCGGACTCCAGAGGCCCTGATAAAAATGTCCTTCCCAAGCTTATTCTGTGGAACGATGTAGTGATGTTTTCTTTGATGGACAGCAGTCATCGAACTGCTTTCACTAGAGGGAGAACTGGCTTCCTGTTGGCAAATTTAAGAATTTCAGCAGTAGTGGTAATATTATATGATAAATCTCCCTTTCTGCTGCCAGAAGGGTCGCTACTCTAACAAGTTATAGACATCGTATTTAGATAACTAACGAACATGGAAACATAGGAAAGTTAAATATCCAAAACAGGAGAGGACGAAAAAAACCTCCCATGATTCTTGGCCATGACCAAGATTGTTCCAGCTTGCATAAGCTTGTAAAATCATATTTGCATTTGAAACAGACACATTCAGGTTGAGATCTTTTGTAGAAGTAATTCGTAGCTCTGAAGCCACACCAGGAGCATTAGGATTATATTGGTACCTATGGAAAACAACTGTTAATGATAAGCCTGCCGCTCCCAAAAGAAACAAACAAATAGATAAAGATTAAAAACAGAAGAAAATAGAACATTTTCAGATAGACGATGGATGTAAAAGAGAAAATAAAGAGAGGCCATCAATATCAGTTCCCGCTATCATATCACCAATAGCTTTATACAGAAACACAAAATTTGAAACACCGGCAAACAAATAGATAAGAAAGTGAGGGCAAATCATTATCCACATCACCATGAAAATCAAATGCATATAAAATGAACATATTGACAAATTCTTGCATGCAAGAAAATCTGAGAGAGTATGATATTAGGATTCCTCTTTTAACTTTTCCTTACACGATTTTCCGGTAACTCGAATATAACAAGGGACCTAGATGGATATGTTGTAACTGTTTAGCCTGAGCTAAATCGGACCTACTTGTCATATATTTACCTCATTGAAGACCAATTGCCAAGAACTGCTTAGAAGTCAACAACCAATAGTAATATCTCAGAGATACTAGAGATCAGCAGACAAGTGGGTAACTCTCATGACTTCCTTTCCTACTATGTCTAGCGCAATTGAATATAAAAGTGAGTGCAACCAATATAAAGGTTTTCAATAAAGTTCATTGTGGCAAAATTCAGATCATACTGAAGGGTGTCCTATCGGCACAAGAAGCCTACCCGGATGTGTACAAGAGGTTGTCCTAGAATGCAGAAGGAGCTCAACAAAGTACAAGATGGAAGTTGAAAAGAATCAACACCAGAAACATCCACCATTTGGGGCAATAGTTTTATCCAAAGGAGAAAGAAAAGGAAAACATGCACGATGGACATTTTAATACTGAAGACAGCTATATGTATTAATTACTCTAGTGCTACTTGATTCTACCACCAATTTGGGAAGGATTATGAAAGATTTAAACAAACAAAAGCTTACCTCAACGATCCATCAACTGGTTCGATAAGAGGCTCCCATGAATCATATTTGTCATTGTATGACCTTGCAGCTAAAGAGAATGTAACACTAGAATTCTGGCTATCAGATCTCCCATGCAAAGTGAATCCTATGCCACTCATAGAAATATTACATAGTGGGACTATCTGCAGAGTGAAAACAATAGTTAGGAAGGCTGGAAAAAAATAAAATAAATAAATAATTCACCCCCATAGAAGGCAACTATCACACACACAGACACAGAGCTCTGTCTCTGACATATACATTTTTAGGAGCGCAAATGAACAAGCTCAGTTAAGTATAAATAGACAAGAATGCATATGCATAGTCGTTAGCAAGAATCACATAAACAAGTTCAAATGAACATGTAAAGACACAAGTCAAAGTGCATGTGTGAATGTGAGCAGATAAAAGAGTAGATGAGGACTAAACCTGAATTAGGGTTTCAACTCTTATTCACAAACCCAGATTTCATTGAAGTATGCAATTTGAGATATACATATTACAAATATGTGAAAGCAGATTAACTTTAGCACTGAATGGAGCTTTCATTACCCACAGCAAGAGTACGTTTCACTGTTAGAGGGAATGAAAGCTGCAAACATTTTCAGAACTGTATATAAAATAAATCAAGAAATTACCACACCACCATAGTCATCAAATAGTGCTGCAGAGAAAGTTCTTATTTCTGCATCAATCACAGTATCATCTGAACCACTTCGTATGTCCGGACCACTGAGCTTTAAAGCAAACCTCTTAGGAGGTTTTTTCAATCCATTCCTGACAATGAAGGTTCCCAATTCATTTCCAACAGTCCATAAACTAAATTGCTCTTCCATATACCTGGAGTCAGATGTGTCCCATATACTTTGATCTAAAAATTGATCTGTTGAAACCATATCAGCCCGAATGCATCTTAATGATGTGAAATCAGATTGCTTTGGTGTGCCTTTGCTAGCAACACATCCTAATGTAACAAAACCAGGTGGAGCCTGAGGCATCCAGAAAGATATATTATCCATTTTCTTTTGCTTTTTTATGTGTCCAACAAGCTGAAAATCAGAAGGTGATTTATACAGGTCATAATCTTCTGAATTTTGGAGAACAATGCAAGTATTAGGTGGTTCGTACCTGAAAATGAATTGAAAGAATAAGTATCACTTTGCACTATAATGTAATGTAGATAGTGAGGTTTAAGAAACGGTGAGTTAGTACCCTTGAACTGCAATATCACCAAAATATACCATTCCTTCTGAGACTACAGGACGCCAGATAGATAACTTCTTTCTTGATCCAGAACCTTGGTTCCACCATATTAACTGGAAGGAAGCAACTGCTTCAAACCTCCTCCTAGAATTTATAGTTGATGACCTTTCTGATTCGATAGTACTGTTACCAAAAGAAACAGAAGCTTGATCAGAGCCCTTCAGCTCTTGAGGAGAATTCTCCCGAAAGCCAAAGTACAAATGCCGTAATTCATATGCTCGATGAGTTGAAATCAGAGTGGCAGGATCAGCAGACAGAAATGTTCCAATAGAATTATCAACCCGCCAGAATGCCAAGTTTGGGCACCTATAGTCAAACCTCAAAAATCAATAATTGATTAAACTGACTGAGAAACAAGCATAATTAAGCTATATTTGAACAAGTGCAAAAGGTAGCAGCTATTTGTTACTTTTGAGAATATTTAAGGAGAACAAACTATGACTCAAGCGAGAAAAAGTAAAAGGTGTAAATTAGGCAGCAAATTCGAAAAAGAAAAAAGCAAACAAAGAACACAAAAAGATATACCATACCCAGAGAATGACCCAACAATGATGCAATCTCTCATGCCACAAGGAGAAACTAAAGATTCCGAAATACAGAAGACTGAGGAAACTGAAGGCCGTGCTCTTCCTGGAGAAGCCACACAACCCAGTGCAACATAACCTTTTGGCGCTTCAGGAAACCAAATTGAGCACACTGTTTCTCCCTTAGAGCAACCTTCATCAGCAGTCAATTCAGTAATACCTAAGCCTTCGGCTGGAAGGACGTCTGAAGGAGGCCAAATCAACTTAAAAGATTTTGGCCTCTTCACATGCATTAAGCTAGTATTAACAGCAACTACACCTTTGGTTGGTGGCTTGTCACTGTCAAAGGAGGAATAAAGACTTATTGGTTTTGCATGCAATATAAAGGGTGAAAACGAGGCGAATATAGAAGTTTACTAACAACGGAGTCAGATAGTCGCCAAGCACAGCAAAACCAGATGGAGCCTGAGGTCTCCACAATGTATAAACTTGATCACTGGTAGGAGCTGCATGGTACAAATTGGTAATGTGAAAGCTAAAAGAGAAACAAATGAAATATATACACATAGTACAGAGAACAGATACTATTTATACAATAAACTCACATTTTATGGTTCCAATTTTGTCAAACTCTGAACATAAAACAGTTGATTTCTTTGACGTCGTTCTTAAAAATGACAAAATATCCTCTTCAACAGCCAAAAATAATCTCAAGATGCTGAATGAAAAATTCATGAATATGTCTGAAACCACCAACTTTAAGCTTGTTTTTCCAGAAGCTATAGAAAATTCTACAGATGCATCAAAAGGCTCCAAAATCTTCACTCCATTGCTCTCCATGGTTAAACCAAGAACTTCTGCATTCACTTCTATATTATTTCCATTCAAAACAAGCCTGCACAAGAATTAAGAAAAATATTTTCCATTATTAAGGATACAGATATACAGAGTCATACTACTATTGCATTCACATTATCAAAATAAACAACTTCAATGGTGCATATATTATCCACTAATCTTGGTGAATATTCTAATATCAATTTTATGGATAGTTAATGTCCGATTCAAGTTGTGTATGTAAAAAGGGTTGAGCCACACTGGACTTACATGTAGAATGGGTCAATCGAAGATGCACTGGGCAGAGGACCTTGTAACCAATAGTAAAAATTTCATAGATATAGTCTCTACAGTCTACACAATTGCAGACCATAAGTGAAAAAATTGACTGTCTGACCTGGAGAATTTTGCTGATTACAACACTTTATATGGCTAAATCAACTACTAGAACTTAGGATCTGCTGATCTATTCAATCTCATATGAACCCATTGTATCCCAGCAAAACAACATAGTCGATAAATAATTAAATTATCATTATCACAAAGTTGATCATTTTGAATTTCCCCTCATTATCTATATAGAGTCGAGGGAATTCAATCAATCATATCTATGTCAGTATCTCAATCATTAAATATTGGAGCAGGTTTTGTTTCATAGAAAAGATGCCTGATAGAGTCAAGGGAATTCAACCAATCAAATAAGTAAAACAGACAGGACTAAAACAAAAGAACTCGGAAAGAACCCCATCCGGCATTAAGATGCAGTTATTCCTTAGTAATTTCACGATGCCCTACTCCTGATACAATAAATACTACTAACACAATTGGCCCACAGGCCCAACTCTCACATTATTTTTATGAATAATGAATAATGCAAATAACTAGATATATAAGAAATTAAACAATCACCACTCAAGCAGCCACGGTCGTTACCTCCTGATCTGCCTTATCACGCTGCTGGTACACTCGAAACAATGGTTTTGCAAAAATAAGGCTTAACAATATTCAGGCTCAAAGGGAATGTTATAAAGGGGAGTTCACTGGACCAATAAGTTCAAGCACCACCTAAGGAATCGTAAAAAAAGTTGATTCAAGGGCAGATACATGGTCAATTCTACACCATTGTTGGATGTCATATGCTATATTGGCCCAATTTGAGA
The DNA here is from genome assembly GCF_028751815.1 of Salvia miltiorrhiza. NCBI lineage: Eukaryota > Viridiplantae > Streptophyta > Magnoliopsida > Lamiales > Lamiaceae > Salvia > Salvia miltiorrhiza. Next base: position 46,590,065 of record NC_080393.1, on the reverse strand, counting down.
GATTTTACATTCCCGAGCAATGTAAACATTCGGTGTAGAATAAGACGTCAACAAAATTAAGGGCAGGAAGATAGAACTTCTAATGTCCAGAATGGTAATTAACTCGCAGGTCAAGCTTGTTGAAGTAGACTTCTATATCCAACTTATCTAACATCTCTTGAAATTACTACAATGGATATTTATACAGAACAGAACTCTCGTTGAGTTCCCTACAATCACGTGAAACCTCCAACTTCCTTCGAGTAAATAGCGAGTTAGAATAGAGGTTGCTGATTCGCTACATGATGTCCACTAATAAGAGTTCACTGATCAACTGTTCCATTTCGACTTTCTGTTCACATTATATCAGTATGGTCTTACTGACACCAGCAATGGTTGCTGCGGTCATGAGTAAGACAAGGTCATGGGTTGTTCGTCAACCTCCCAGGAACTTACCAGATCTGAATGTAGAGAAAATCCCACATAAATAATTAGATAAGCCATGTACTTCGTTGATCGTGGCGCTAATGGAATTATAAGAGCCATTTCGAATAGAGTTGTACGGTCAAAAATATTGCTTCGCGTACTATCTATCAAACTGGATGTATCGCAGTGGAACATATGATGTTTCTAGGTCGGTTCGGCACCACAACCTCTAAGGGTTCGAGGGGCAGCTGAAGATGCCAGATCCTCATTGGTTGATGTCGCCGACACCTTCTTGCATATGATGCACATAAACAACTCCCCCAATAAACCTATCTTGTCAAACTTAGCCAATTAATGTTACATATCCTCCAATTCTGCTCAACACGCCAATTCCCATCTCTAATTTTATCAGTTGAGTTTCATTCCCACTATAGGTATAAGTTTGCAACTAGAAATCAAGGGGTGGAACCAATTGATGAAGTCAAGTATTGATTAAATGACTAACCAACCAAGTTCAATTAATAAAAGTGATAATATTGAAAGAACAAGAACTCGGGAAGAATCCTGCCTAGCATTATGCCTCAGTTATTTCTCAGTAATCCCACCCCTACCCATGATTGTTCTAGACTATAAATAGTTTACTGTCTCCCTCAAAAAAACAAAAAAGTCTACTGTCACAACTGGCACATGGGCTTAACTGTCACATGACATCAAATAGTCGCAGTTGTTCGCCCCCGAGATGCCTTAGCACACCACTGATACACTCAAAAAGGATGGTTTTGCAAAAATATTCAAACCCAAAGGAATATGTTAAAGAGTGGAATACATTCGAGCAAAAATGAATACTTATAACTCAAGAGCCTTATAAGAAATGGATTCAAGGGAGTTCCTTTGTCAATTCTACACTATATATTGTTGGATATCAGATGCTATAGTGGATCAATTTGAATTCAAGTGCAATGGAGGCATCACATAAGAATAAGAACTTAAGAAGTCAACAAACTATGGAACATCACCTGCAGGATGCGTCCATTTGTGCATGCAAAAGCTTGTTAGAGAGGATCTGTTCCTCTGCGTTTCTTGATTTACTGTAGAAGGTAAGCTCAGGACCAATAGCCTGAAAGAAACATTTATCAACAAATCTAAAGAAAGCATTATAGACGCAGGCATGCATTCTTAATGACCTCTCAAAAATGTAAATTCAAGATATAGATACATAGATGCAGAGAAAATATCATTATATGCACTACCATTAATATTTAAATTCATATACCACCATAGAACCTTGAAACTGAAAGAAACATTCACAATATCCTCTTGCTTCTCTTTGGTAACATCTGAGAGTGTTTTATTAAATAGCTTATTTTAAAATAAAAAACTACCACTTCTTTGTTACTCTGTTGCAGATAGAGTTTATCATACAAGATAGGAAACAAGTCCGCAGCTGCTTTGTTTGTTATTTCTTGAGTTGTTAGCATATTATGTTTTAGTCCAGTGTAAGTTTGGGCTGCTAGTTCCTTTGATAGTTGAAAACTACGCTTACTTGGAAGCACATTATTGTGAGATGATAGTTGAAAACTATGCTTACACGACTCTCATCTAAAACAAAGTTTTATACGAAACTTTAGCAACAATGCTTCTATAGGAGTACAAGAAGTTGTGAAACATGTAATACGTGTATTAGCATATGATTTATAGATAATAAATGTCAAGTATAAATACACATAATATGTAGATGCACATATGAGTGCTTGCACCATAATATCTCATATTACTTAATTGAAATCCTAATCTCATAAAAATGTGTCCACTAGAACTAACCAAGTGTCTACTAAATTTTACATAGTTCTCGATGATTCATTCCACTATAGCAATGGCCCAACATCGGTGTTTTCACAAAATTGTTTTAGGCTATTACATTTTGAGATAAGAATTCACAATAAATAAACGGATTTTATTTTTGGACTTCCAGAAAGATAATCATAATGACAAATTTAGCACACCAGACTGCTGCAAATGCCAGTTGCAAATTGATATGAGCAAATACAAATCGGTATGTATTCCAGTAGATATCATAATCAAATATCTCAAGCAGCTAGACAAAAAAAATTCCCTACAGAATGGCATACAAGACCATATTCCTATCACATATTTGCAGGGATATTCAGTGCCTTACCAAATTCAGGTAGAAATGTAGATTCTTTTGGATTCCAGACATAGTATTAGAAGAAAGGGGGCAGATTATTTGGAGAATTAATGTCCATGATATCTGTTGGTAAGTTTGGATGTAAAGGAATTAGGAGGATTTTTGAGATGTTGAAAGTCATATGGTGATGTATTAGAGTTTGGAGCTAATGTTTTAGACTAGTATTCTTCTTTTGTGACTTTAAAGAGGATATAAAAGTTAAAAGTCTAAGGCAAGTACAGTATGATATCAGTACTTACTAGTGCAATCTCAAAAAAAAAATTGCTAGATGCAATCTCAAAATTAAATGCTAACTTTTGAAACACAATTGCAGAAAGATATATTAATAATTTAATAGTTATTAATATATTGACAATTATGTGTCTGGTTCTATGATCTTTTATTCTCTCTATTGTTTTACTAATATTATTCTTTCTTGGAATAAAGGCCTAACGGAAGTAACGTAATGTTTTGCTTAATATCCACTCAAAATACCCCGTGGAGATTTTTCTAATGCATCCTATTGAAGATATGCCACTACATCTTCGTCCTTTAGTACAAAATCATGCTCAATTCAATGTGAAAGCAAATTTGTCCTTATCTAGTATGGTACCTGCAATTCAAAAACCATTTCTGCGGGTTTGACTGAAACAGCATTTTGTAACGTTGGAGTAGCATGGCTTCCTCCTGAAGAATGAAGAGTAAGGCTTGCATTTTCCCCCTCCAAAAATACATTATCCTCCTCACTAGCTGAATAGCTACTGTTTGCTCCAAGAAAAACACATGAATCTAAGTATGATCCAATCTGGAACAGTAAGAAGCGAGAAATATCAGATGCAATTGAACCATGGAATTTGGATAGCGCACCAAAAGAAGGATCTCATGAAGATGTAGGGATAAATTACCTTGATTGTAACATTTCGAAATTGCAGTTTCTTTCCATTCCCCACATAAACTAAAGCTTCCATACTCGGACACGAGATATCTAATCCGTGTCTATCTTTCAAATACAAAATCCCACCTCCTCCATCATATATGAAAAGGTCCAACCTTTCATCATCAGCAACTAAAGGCTTCTTCGGAGAAATAGAAAATTCAGCGGAGGGTTGATGAAAAACTGGCTGGTCAAGTATGAATGCATTCACAGAAGGTGAAGGGTTTGCATTATCATCATATAACAATTCGCCACGAACAGTTGGGACAAAAAACTCTACAATATCAAGCAAAAAGTCAAGTGCAACAAGCAATTGAGGCCTCTGGATGCATAAAGAAACAAATGTGGACTTTTCATAAAATCTGGCATCGAGAATTAGAATTGCTGGAGTGTACTTTCTTGCACCTTCCACCAAGGAATTGCTCTCCACAACATTATGATCTGTGTTATTGAGCACGGTTGCTCTAGGATTGTATTCACCTACATTAGGCTTCCCAATAGCCAACCTGAGCTCCTTTTCTGTACCTTCACGATCGTCAACAACAATCAAATCCTTCAGTGTGGTTGACAGAAAGCCTTCCCCAAACGTGTTAGATTTATACAGAAGCCATACTCCGCATACCTATAACACAAAATCTTGTTACAATGTAGAAACCCATAAATAAGCAATGTAATAATACAAGGCAAGTAACCAGACCAACAAGAAAAATATATTCAATGAAGAATTACTTTAATAATCATTAGCCTACATAAGTAAAAGTAATAATAATTAAATAGCCCTCAAAACAATATAACTAAATATAAAATCAACTTATGCAACTATATTGTTGCTATACACACGAGTAAGAAGAGAAAATAAGGCTATCATCCAGCTTAGAAATATATAACATTCCAGATCCACTAGGAAAAACTGTGATCATAAACTCTAGTTTTGTACTGTCTGTACTGAACACAATCTAACCAAATCACACAACACAAGTTACACCTGAGAAGCCAGTGAAAAGCTCCCAATGGTACAAAGAATGTAAAAAACTAAGGCTTGCTGAGGATCGCGATTGCCACATTAACTTTAGCAAATGACAATTGTTTACAGCAATAACTGGAGAAAAGTCAGGATGGTCAGAATATCAACTAGGGCAATATGCATATTCTAACAAACGCCAATAAATAGGCATTATCCAGCAAAGAATGAAAAATGAAAATTTCAGATCTATCGCACTCAAACAACAAAGAATCTTGGCATACTGCCGAGCTTGTGCTTTTACTCGTCCTTTTGGCATTCACACCATGAGGCATCAATAAATTTATAGAGACAAAACTGCCGAGTTTGCCACTAATAACTGTAATTATTATTGAAGAAGTGATCCATGAGACATTCTAAAAGTTGGTAGCACATGTTTTCACACATATATGAGGTGTAATGGTCATAGCTATGATATCCCTGATCAACTGCCGTAACAAATTAATATGGGAAGTTTGAAGGTATCAATTTACCTGGAGGGTAGCAAGTGATGTATCCCTTGTAATGCCATAATGAAGACTAAGTTCAACCATGTCTATCTGCAAAGAAATCTTAGTAGCAATCCATGATTCCATGGGCTCAGATTCAGATTTTGCAGGATCTAAACCTTGAGTACCACTGGGTTCCACCACTTCAATCAAAGGGGATGCAGTTTCCTCTTTAAGTGAAGGCACAAGATTTGGTGTCTCTGAAATATTAGTTTGTGCGCATTCGATGATAATTTCATATTCTTTGCTGGACAAAGCTGCTTTTAGTTCTTCAATCTGAAAATTTTAGTAGGAAGAAGAACAATGTCATTATATCTAATACAATGCAGTATCTCTGAAATTGAGAGGTTTTATTCTAAAAAAAACAGTACAGACAACAATCAAGTAGTTAGGATTCATAATTATGAATGATACCGTAACAGTGACTTCTATACTTGGAACTTTATGCATTAAGTCACGGAGAGTTCTCTGAATGACAAGAGAAACACCCTTGACATCTTGAATTATGCTTTCACCTAATATAGATCCTGAACCAACATTTAAGTTGATATCTTCAACCTGAAATGGAGCACAGATTCAGTAAGAAAGTTTATCAAACAACAAAAACAATGCAGAGAACATTAGGGTTGTTGACATGGAGTTCCTCCAAACTAGGTCCATCTACGTATCATTTTGTAGTTAGACCAACTGAAATAGTTCTGATACAAATATTCCTTTTTACTAGACCAGCGTAAGAAAGTGATAAAGGTATCGAGCAGCGTTTGCAGCAAAAGCATACAAATTATTGCACCTTCATAGGTGGAAACTTGGTCCCTTGGAGAAGCAAAACAAGAGTGTGCTATAGCAAGAACCAGTGCTAAAACATAATTTCACTTCATTGCATATGGGTCTTGTGAAATCTAATGCATCCTAAAAGAGGACTAAACCAACATCTAATAAAAATATGTTCCTAAGGCAGACTGATCAATAAGGAAAGCAAGTTCAATTACGCAAAAGGTATGCTCGTTGCCACAGACAAAGAGGAAACCTCGCATTTCCAATTTTTGGATGATACCTCACTTTTTATGGAAAATAGTGAACCCAATAATGTGCGGTTGGTGAAGATTTTGGAATCTTTTTGAAGCATGAGATTACAGATCAACATTGATAAGAGTATGTTAGTGGGTAATATTCAAAATTTGGCGAACACTGGTTGTGCAGTGGGAGTATGGCCTATATTATACTTAGAGATCCCATTGGTAGATAATCCACAAGACTTTCTTTAGGGAAGCAGCTCTGAGCAAGTTTTCCAAAATTTAGCTGAAGAAAAAAAAGCTTACATGTTAAAAGGGGAACATGAGACACTTAAGAAATCAGTATTATGATCTTCACAAATAGTTAATCTTTCACATTTTCGAGTGCTCAAAGGAATTGAATTGATGAAAAAAATGATTTAGAGATTCTATATGGGATGGACCTGATGGAGAAATTCATTCTCACTTTATCATTTACGAAATGTTCTAACAAGCTAAAGATCTTGGGGGCTAGGGTTTCAGCAATGCTGTTTAAAAAATAAGGCTCCAGTGTGGAAGTGGTGTAGGTAATTAGAAGTGAGTATGGTTCCCAAGATAATTAATTGGATGTGGGTATCCCTACTAGAGCCATAGAACGAATATCTAGAGTCAATAATGAGTCTCATGAGTCAGCAAGATCCTTTTCGAAAGTGATAATAAAGTGAGATTTTGGGCAGATGTTCAGGTAGGTAATGAGTCGTTCTCCTCAATAAATATGTCGTGTTTCTTCTTTCCACATAAACCTATTGTTTCCTTTGCCTCCATGATTCATAACTCCTTCCCTCACTATTTTGTTTTTGGATATTTACTTTAAACTTTTATTTTGATTATTTTGAAGACTTATAAACCCAAGAATTTAAATTTTATGTTTGCTATAATGTTGTTTTACATTGTTCATGATTTTTTTGCCTTTGTTAAACTAAATGGCATAACATAACATTGGTGAAATTTTTGTGTATTTTCTTATTGATCAAAGCACCTATATATACACAAGAATCCTAACTAAACTAGGAAAGCTCTATCTTGCTCTACAAGATATACCAAATATATAAACCTGTTCCTAACAGCTTTCATTCTGAGGCTTACCCCTAGCCTCGCCTCGCCGAGGCAAAATGCCTCAGGTCCGCCTTAAGCTTTTTACATTGCCCAAACCTTATAGAGAGAGAATTTTAAAATCTTTATCCATAGTGACCCATGATGCAACATTAAATTTGAATATCCCGTATATCCTCTAGAAACTCTTCACAATCCTCAAATTTCTAACCAAATTGACCAACATAATATTGGAACAATGACTCTCCATAACCTGTGTCCTCAATTACAATTCAAAACCCAAGGTTAGAGAAACAAATCAACAATTGACAGAAGAAACATCCCCCATATGCCTGCCTAATTCCTTTAGCTCTCTTACCAAAAACAATGAATGAAAGGGTAGCACAAAACATATGATCCATAACTTCGGAACCGAACATACACAACACCAATTTCGGGACAGAATGCAATTCACCAAGATTTCTGTAACATATTTACATATATTAGCATTAGGTAACGTGCCCAAAGTTACAGCTAAACAAAGCTCATTCTTGTATTCCGTTAGACAAAAAATAACAAAGAGAATAGTTTTGGCAATCAAAAGATTTCAACAAATATTACTTTCCATAGTAAATAACAAGTATGAATAATAAAAATTATCTTACAAGAATTTGAAGAATGTCCACATGCACTGCCTTCATATCGCTTCTAATACCGCCAAACCATCTAAACTTGTTCTGAACAGTGATTTGAACAACATCAAGTTTCAAATAACTGCAACCAAGGACAGGAGATCATGCATGAAAATCATATCAAAAAACTGTTATTGCAGGTAATCAGTATTCATGGCAAGAATCACACTCACTCAGTACTGTTTGTTCTCTTAGGCATTAAAATAATTGGCTTGTTAAGAGAAAGGTCCAATTTAACTGCAGGTGATCCTTCAATTTCACTTCCCGTAAGCCAATTCTCTGAATTAGTCACTTGATCTTTTATCCAGACAACATCCTTTGAATCAGTAGGTACAAGACCCATAAAGTAACTGACAACCTGTAAATCATTTAGCCCACTGACCTTGAATACATCTTTACAATAGAATGGATTGTTAACCCGGGTAAAACCGTAAACGAAACAATAACTGAAAGATTAACAGACCTCTTGGATAAACCTATTCAAATAGACAACCCGGACTTCAGAGAGCTGCCCATGGAGGCTATAGTCATAGCCCTCGTAATCTTCATCATCGGCATTAAATGAAGAAAATTCCAACTGCAGATTGACAAAAAAAGCTTTACAGGTTGATGTATTACATGATATACCGTTGTGATAGATATGAAATTATATTATACACCAAATGTAGTAGAGAAGCAAAATTGTAAATGAGAAATGACAAAACAGAGCAACTGGCTGTATCTATATATAATGTGTAAGGTTGAGAACCACAACCAATAACATTGTAAAAACTTCGAATGGTTTTGTTTTTCATGTACCAGTACATTTTGAATCATAATTTTTATTTCTTTTTTTTTGTTGTTGAAAGTGGTGAGTTGTTCAGGATAGATTTTCAGATGTGGTTTAGGTGGAATAGCTCAAAGTCAAAATAAAATAAAACAAAGTCAAAATAAAATAAACCCGATGAATCAATCAATGGCTAATATACTGACAGAGACTGCTGAAAAGCCCAACTAACACAAAAATATAATAGCTGAGTCCCAATTATAATCACATGGACTTCAACCGTTGAATTTACACAGTAGATATGCCTCTAACCTTCCAAGAGTCAAACTGAAAAAGGCATGCACAGGTATTATAATGACAGAATATAGTTAAGAAATCAGGGCTACCTCCACAAAAGAACTACCACCAGGATTCCTCATGTCACAGGCCCAGAAATACATATGATTGCTCTGAAGACTATCATCGCTTATCCTCAGATTCCCAAGGGATGCTTTTATACTAAAAGACGAAGGAAACACCTATCACACGGAAGAAAGTAACTTCATATCCATCCAAACATAAGATGTTAAATTAGCACCCAGATAAGCAGATGGCATGCAGACCTTGATATCAGTAAGAAAACTATCTTGAGCCAAAGTAGCAAGTTTAGAGTCATTTTCCTTCATTAGAAAAATCTCAGCACGCGCCATATTCAGTAGTAAATAGAAAATCACTCTGGATTTCCCCTTCCCCAGCAAAGATTCTAGAGGCTCTTCCACTGGAGCAGATGGTGGCAGCCCATCATTCACCACTTCGTTCTGAGCAGAATGTGGTACAGCAGATGTTGATGGCATATCATTTAGGTCATCGGAGCTATCCACCGAACTGTTTATAGCCTCTACAAAATCCATAATGGCTAATATAGTGGGTCTACGACAGTAAAACGACAAAGTGGAGAGTGTGACTGCAACCTAACCACGGAAAAAAGAAACAATAAACACAAGCGTCGAATGAAAATAAATGACGCATCCCAACTTTCCATGGTATAATCTTAACACCATAAAGCATAGCTTCATGCCACATAGATCCAATGAGAATTCAATATAAAGGGATATACGAACTCGACTATATCAGTGTTTCAAACTATAGATGTGGGTGCATTGCAGAAAATTCAAAGAATTAAAATTGCAGCATCTCATCATGGAGTGTGTTACCCAACACGAAATAGTCAAATATTTTGTCATTTCGCGTGTTTCCTGTCGATCAAGTCTCTCTACCCCCATCTTGACCTAAACTGGAGTATAGTCATTAAAGCTGGACAAACCTGGACTATGTCAAGATGATAAGGAAGATGATTTTTAAGGTACAACCCAATTTTTTAGAAACTGCAAATTGACCACAATACTACAAAGATCAAAAATAGTACTCCCTCCGTGCCTGAAACATCTTCCTTTATTTCCTTTTTCGTTCATCCCGAAAACATCTTCCTATTCCATTTTCGGAAACAATTCCACTAACTATTACCCTTATAATTCTCACATATTTACACCAATTGCCACAAATGGACCCACCACTTTTCAATTTAATTTGTCCATTACTTACTATCATCATTTTTTATATCATCACTTTTTCTAATTTGTGGGACTCATTCTCCACTCATCAAATACACAACTATCTTTTATTAAAACTCGTGTTGCCTCCCCTAACGAAGATGTTCCAAGGACAGAGGGAGTAGTTTACAATCTCAGAGAGGCCTGCTAGTCCGCATTGATTTTGTGGCTTTCCAACTAGTTGGAAACTCAACATTCACTTCACATACCCTTTGTAACTCTGAACCAGGAGAGCATAAATATTTTTGCTGATGAAGGTAAGAAAGACCTTCAACTTTCTTGAACAGCTTCCTCACCTTTCCTACTCTTACACGTTAATTCACCTTGCCTATAATTCTAAATTGTCTAGTGTGTATTATCTGGCCTCCTAGACAAAGCCTTTTATTAAAGATGTCATAACATTTCTCGGCACACCAATGCATTTTGCTTTTAATACATTGGGGGTGCTTGGCTGAGCTTATACTCCCTCCGTCCCATAAGAGTGTGCACTTCTTTCCATTTTGGGACGTCCCATAAGAGAGTGTGCATTTGCTATTTTTGGACATTACCCCACCACCAACGCCTTATTTCTTTCCCCTACTTTACAATAAAGTCGACCCCTTTCTCCACTACCAATACACTCACCTAACATTTATTAAAACTCGTGCACCAACAATCATGCACACTCTTAAGGGACAGATGAAGTATTAAAAATGTCATAACATTTCTCGGCACAACAATGCATTTTGCTTTCAATACATTGGGGGTGTTTGGGGGGTGTTCGGCTGAGCTTATAAGCTCCTTTAAAACAGCTTATAAGATGTTTAGAAACTTATAAGCTATTGGAAAATGTTTGGCATGATAAGATCCTAAATAGCTTATAAGATCTAAAATAAGCTCCAACAGCCCATAAGCTCTAGAAATTATAAGTTAATCAACCCCCATCTTATTTTTCATGATCTTACAAGTAACAAATACTCCCTCCGTTCCAACTTTTAGTATCCATATGAGAGTGGCACGAGTTTTAATAAAGTGATTGGGTGTGTTGTGAGTGGAATGAGGGTCCCACCTTTTATGTGAGTATTAAAATAATTAAAGTGGAGCAAGAGTCCCACCTACTTTTACTAAAAATAGAAATGGATACCAAAATGTGAGATGGCCAAAAAAGGAAAGATGGATACTAAAGGTTGGGACGGAGGGAGTAGTAATTTACAAAAGTAACCCTGCTCTATTTTGTTATTTCTGACATATACCCTTCCCACTCCATCTCACGCTCATTCATGATTCTCGCTTTCTCTAACTTATAAGCTCAATTATCCAAACACTTGCACTTCAGGCATTGCATCTTATAAGCTCTTGAAACATCATATAAGATGTTGGAGCTTATAAAATGTCTAAAATAAGCTTAGCCAAACACCCCCATTAAGGAGCTTTCACTAATTATGTGCTTTGGTTAGGCATTTGTTTAGTTTATCAAAAACATGTGAATGAATAATTGTGAGATGTTTCACACATTATATACTAGTTTATAACCGTTCAGAGAGACTAGAAACAAAGAATTGCACCGAAACCCAATCATAACAGGAACTCAAAATTTAATATGAATAAGAAGACATATAATGTGCAAGAAATGGAACCGTGCTAGAATTACCAACTTACTTGTTTATCAACATTGGAATAAAGGGGTGAGTTCTGGTCAAAGATAACAATCTGAGCTTTGACAAAACTGTCTAATGAATCAATATCTCCCACCTCACCAGCTTCCATATGTGTTACACCAACAGGCAGTAACCCAGCAACACGTGTGAAACATGGGGCCTCCAAGTCTGAGTTATCTGTGATTATTCCTGAACTAGCATATTCCATTTTGATTCCTGATGATTGGGGACTACCAACTGAACTATTAAGATCCTCAGATGCCTCATAAAACTCATCATCTCCTTCAAATTGGTTAACATCATTACTTAACTGAGTTTGAATATTAATATTATCTAATAGGGAAGGTGCATCTGAACTCCTGATGAATGATCTTGCTATGTAGCAAATCTGAGACGTCCCCTTGCAGCAAAATAAATCCTCTATTTCCAAAGCTTTAAGGACTGTGCCAATGAAAATATCGCTAGCTCTCACAGACAGTTCAACCTTCATCACATTGAATCAAGCAGATCAATGACAACCCAGTAATGCAAGAAAGGAAAAACAGTATATATTTAAGTACTAGTCTTACTTGTCCACCAATTGCTCGAATCTCAAACAAACGCTTCTCTTCAGCAAGAAGCATCTTCAATAGACTTTGGTCGTGCTAAAAAGGTTTAAGCAGGAGCTCATATTCAGAGACGTAGAAGATATGGAATACGAGTAGTTCCGAGAAAACCACATACCTGGTCACTGTAACTAAAACTTATCTTCAACTCGTCAAGTAAGCCAGTTAAAAAGAAATTCTCTGTTGTTGGGGAATCTGGCAAATCTTGATTGCTGATTTCAGAGCCTTCTGAGTCAGACGATGTTTCAATCAGACCACTTATAGGTGCAGCAACCTGCACATACAATTGAACCATGTAAGAGAAAACTTTAGCACAAAACTGTGCAATGGACATTTCCAAATTTTGGTTCAGCCCATAGAAATGTAAGATTATCAGAAACATGAGATATTCTTCTTGCTCTTCAGAAGAGCACTAAATGGTTTGGAAACACAGAAACTAAACAAAAAGAATATTCAACTATATAATAACAAGATCGTGGTGAAGTCTAAAGTTATCTGGTCACTCATTAGACCAAATCTATCTCTCGCCCCTTAGTCAGCAAGTAAGGAATGCCTAGCCAAAATTCCAATAAAGAAGATTGATACCTAAAGCACCACTGAAGATAAGGATTTATACTACACAAAACAAAAGCTAAGAGATGAAACACAACAAAGCAGGAAGCACAAAATAAAACAGAGAGCAAGAGAGCAAACGAGCAAGCGAGAGAGAGAGAGAGTCTTCACCATCAGATTGCTAATGATCCTAAGGATATTTAGTAAGTTTCAGCACTTAAGAAGTATTTGAATGAAATTCAGCAGACCCTTTTCAATGGCCTTGTCTATACCATGTAGTCAATTATATTATCTCTAAGGTAGTTAACAGATAGAGTATGGGCATAACAACAAAGAACTTGAAGAAAAAATTATTAAAGATAGGAATAAACTGGATGTGAATTAGAAATGAACCACGAAGACTATTCCATCATCTTTGTAGCAAGTTAGGCATGATTATATCTATGCTCCAGCTTGCGGGTTAGTATTAGTTGAAAATGTATATATGGTAGAAACTGTATAAGCTTTGCGATCATGATTTTCTTTCGTAGAATATATTAAGTCTTTCTTGATACACATTAAAAAATGAATAGATAAATACACAAGCATATTTACTCAATCATGTCATTACACATGGTTTAACAGAATGAAACATACATCTATTTATTTCCAAAACATGAAGATTCTTTCTAGTAGAAGGATTCCCTACCTATAAGCCTGGTAACAAACTTGATAAAGATTGTTGCCAAGGTTTTGTCATTGTGACTTTAGAATGTCTAGTAAAAAATAATTGCAGAATGACAAAGTGCTTTCGTTTAAGACTATATTCATATCAGATTTTGTTAGAATTGCAGTTTTACCCTTAATTAGGGCTGTCAATAATTTTAAGTGACGCCTCATTCCTTTGTAATAATTCATCCATTAATAATAAATTAAAAAAAATTATATCCAAAGGAAGAGAATCAGTGCCCACTTCAGAAAATACAATATATTTGAATACATAAAAGTTTAGTTCATCCAAAATGGAACCATTACATTTTCCAGTAATTCCACCATCAACTAAATATCTACATTTGGAAGTTTTAAGAAACACAAATTTACATTGCAATTCCTTGCGAGAGACGGATGAATAAGGCACCCTTAACATTTAACAAAATAGAAGTGAGATAGAAGAGTACCGAGGCCCGATAAATAGCTCCTTGAAGATAGCTTTGCCAACTTTTCCTTGAGTTTTCAGAGTCGCAACGCAAAATCAGAGCACTTGCATCTTCTAAAACCTAGAGAAGTAAGATACTCATGAAAAACCAAAAGAGAACCACAAATCACAAAGTTCCATCAAAACATTACTAACTTCAATATGAAGCTGGCATATTATCCCATGGGACTACCTTCGAATAGGGGCGCTCGGCATCACAGACAGCCAACACGTGTTCCACATTACCAAGAAGATCAGCAGGAACTTGATATAAATGTTTACCTCGTAAGCTAGAATGACAAAATCACAGAACCAATCAACAATATAAATGTCAGATTTCTTGTATATTGTATGCAGACACTTCGTCAGCAGGCATTACAAAGTAACTGACATACTAAAGATAATGAATTGGCATCACAGCATTAAATTTAGTGTCATCCAGAAATTTAGATTCAGCTTGGGGCAGATATATAACATAAAGTGTCATCCTGAAATTTAGTCTGTACGTACTTTACCATGTTCATCCATATAACTACACTAAATTACATACTTTGGCATAGTCCTTTTCTCATCCCCACAACATTCCTTCAATATGTTTCAAAAAAATTAGATAAAGCTGTATCATTCTCACATTTAAACCTCTTCTCCACACACCATAAAAATAAATTTCAGTGTAAAATTACTTCAGCAAATAAACAAGAAAGCCACTGGTGGAGATATGAAATTTAAAAATAAATTCCCTTTGAGGTTAACCAAAAACCACAATCTACAGAAAGCTATTTTCATTTTTTGCTTCCCGGTATTTCCATTCATATATAATAGGGTATTTCCTTTACTGTCAATTTGCTTCAAATTAAGTACTAAAGTTGGTCAGACTAATAGAGGAGGGTCGCGGATGCACACGCCATGAATAGATTATTCAAGAAGGAACAATCAAGGGAACTAATTCAAGGGGAAAATATCAAGGGAGAATTGGGAGAACAATTCATCAGGCAAACATCAAGAAATATTGACACAAATTTTTATGTAAGCTAGCTCATCTCCTTACTAATTTCATACATCTATAACTAAGCCACCTTTATGCATAACAGGACAATAAATTGAATCATCTTGGCAGAGGAACATGACTATCAATCTTGACAGCTTGGGTGAGGAGCAAGAGTATCAATCTTGTTGGGGGGGAATGACCTTGTTATGAATAGTAATTAGTATCCCACATTGGTTTAGTGTTCCTAGTTGTGATAGTTCTCTTACATATAAATATGTACTCTTATCTCCAATATAAATACACCTTCCTACTTCTTCTTCTTCAATATGTTTTATATCTTTATTCTCTACATGGTATCAGAGCATGTTAGATACCTGATAATTTTTTCTACTGTACGTATTTATGAATAGTACTGTACGTATTTATGAATAGTTTTTTTTTTTTTCTCTATTCCTATAAGTATGCTCTGTGGTTGCAGCATTGTCTGATCTTCCACATCAGAAAATTTTTTTTCTTTGTTTTCCTTCATCTCTCCGGCCGTCCTTCTCTCCGGCTGGCACTACTATTGCTGCTCGGGTCTCCCCGTCGCACAGCCTCCCTCTCTAGCTTTTGTTTTCAGCCACCATTGCTGTCTATTCTCTATATAGGGTTTCAGTTTTCTAATCCTTTTACATCATGTCTGATTCAAAATCCGCTGCCCTAGGAACCACCATAAAATTGAATGGTTCCAATTATCTTCTCTGGTCTCGTGCCTTTCTATTGTTCTTAGGCTCTCAGAAAAAGAAAACACATGTTCTAAGTGATCCAGTTGCTTCTACGGATCTCAAATATGATGCCTGGAGTGCCGACGATTGTGCTGTCATGACTTGGCTTTTGAATAGTCTTGAAGACTCTGTTAGTAAGAATATCATGTTCTTAGAAACTGCTAAGGACATGTGGGATACATTACGGCAGATGTATTCCAATGACAAGAACGTATCTCGTGTCTTCGAGTTATATGAGAAACTTTTCTCTCATACTCAGTCTGGCCAATCAGTTAATGACTATTTCTCTACACTCAAAGGACTTGCTGATGAAATTCTTGTTTATCATCCACTATCCTGTTCTGTCACTCAGCGGGCCACACAGTGGGAAGAGTTCATGGTTGCCAAATTCTTATCAGGTTTGGATGCTGATCTCCGACCAGTTCGTGACAGCCTGTTATCAAGTGATAATGTTCCATCATTATCCAATGCCTTATCTCGTGTGTTGCGGGTTTCCACTGGTCGTACCGATGATGCTACTTCACCTAATTCTTCTGCCATGGCTGCTCGCGGTCAGAATTCTCATGTTAGTGCCTCTTTTTCGCCCTCCAGCCAGGCTATTCAGAATCAAAATTATGCTCACGGTCAAAGTTCTTACGGTGGTCGTGGTCGTGGCCGTAGTGGTGAACGAGGTCGTGGCCGAGGTCGCAGTTCTGATCGTTATTGTGAGTATTGCCACCGAACCAATCACACTTCTGAAAATTGTTGGAAAACCTTTGGCAAACCAGGTCGGGCTCATACAGTTGTTCCTGATCCTCAGTCTTCCTCCAGTGATGATACGGTCTCGCTCTCACGGGCTCAATACGACAAACTGATCCAATCCATCAATTTGTCATCTGGTACTGCTCCATCTACTAGTGCAGCATCTCCTATAGTTGCTTCCGCAGGTGCGTTTGCAGTGTCTCATGGTAAGTCTTGGTTGGTAGATTCTGGTGCCTCTGTCCATATTACTGGTACTAAATCTCTTTTGACATCTTTTACTCATTCATCCTTACCTTCTGTCCGTGTCGCTGATGGCACCTATTCTTCGGTGACGGGGAGTGGTGTTGTCCGTCCTACTCCTCAATTAACTCTTAACAATGTCATGTTTGCTTCTAAATTTCCCGTTAGCTTATTATCGGTTAGTCAACTTACCAAAACTCACAATTGCTCTGTCACTTTTTTTCCTACCTTTGTTACCTTTCAGGACCTGCAGACGAAGAAGACGATTGGTGGAGGACATGAGCGTGACGGGGTTTACTACTTGGATTCTGGTATTCCTGCACCTTCGCGTGCTCTCTCTGCCACCGTGACTCCATATCAGTGGCATTGTCGCCTTGGTCATCCGTCGCCGTCTAGTCTTCGCAGTTTAATTCCTACTTCGTCTGTTGAATTTCAATGTGAGTCTTGTGAGTTGGGCAAGCACCATCGCACATCTTTTCCTTCTAGAATTGATAAACGTAGTTCTTTTGCTTTTGAGCTTGTTCATTGTGATGTTTGGGGTCAGAGTCGAGTTGAGTCTAGAGGGGGTTTCAGATATTTTATGGTCTTGGTTGATGATTATTCGCGTATGACATGGGTGTATTTGCTCAAACAGAGAACTGGAGTCCCTGCTATACTAAACTCTTTTTATCATGAAATAAAAACTCAATATTCTGTCGATTTGCGTATTCTTCGCACTGATAATGCTCTTGAATTCACTCAAAAATCTATTTCATCTTTTTGTGATTCTCGTGGCATAATTCATCAAACTTCCTGCTCACATACTTCCCAACAAAATGGAGTTGCAGAACGAAAACACCGTCATATTTTGGATGTTGCTCGTACTCTTATGTCTCATATGCGGGTTCCTAAGTGGTTATGGGGTGATGCTGTTCTTACGGCATGTTTTCTCATTAATAGAATGCCTTCTAGTGTGCTTCATGGAGATATTCCTTTTTCGTATCTTCATCCTGACAAACCTCTTTACCCTGTCCCTCCTCGCATTTTTGGGTGTGTTTGTTTTGTTCATGATCTAAGTCCTGGGTTAGATAAGTTATCTCCTCGTTCTATTAAGTGTGTTTTTCTCGGGTATTCTAGAACACAGAAAGGGTATAGATGTCTTGACCCTCTTACCAAACGTCACTATGTCTGTGCCGATGTCACCTTCTTTGAATCTCTTCCATTTTTTCCTCATACTAGCACTACTTCTCAAAATAAGTTACACTCTGCTCCTTTGCCTATACCGGCGATAGTTTCTCCTCCTACTCAACCCTTACAAGTGTATACCCGTCGTCCTCGTCCCGCACCAGTTCCAGAGACTGTTGCTGAACCGGCCTCATGTTCTCCACCCGAGTTATCTTCTTTTGCAGATTCTGAGGATGACCAACCTGCTAACACAGATGACTTACCTATCGCTATACGCAAAGGTAAACGTACTTGTACCACTCGCCATCCAATGTCTAACTATGTCTCTTTTGCCTGTTTGAGTCTTTCTTTTCGGTCTTTTGCTCTTTCCCTTTTCTCTACAGTTATTCCAACTTCTTACCTTGAGGCACTCAAACATCCGCATTGGAAGGCTGCTATGGATGAGGAGATGTGTGCCCTTTTATCTCGTGGCACTTGGGTTCTAGCAACTGCTCCTGTTTCTGCTGTTATTGTTTCTTGTCGTTGGGTGTTCACTATCAAGTTTCTTGCTGATGGTACCATTGATCGGTACAAAGCCCGCCTTGTAGCAAAAGGTTTTACACAGACTTATGGTGTGGATTACTTTGAGACATTCTCTCCCACCGCTCGCTTGAACTCCATTCGCATCTTGTTCTCCTTGGCTGTTAATCTTTCTTGGCCTATGTATCAGCTTGATGTGAAGAATGCTTTTCTCTATGGCGATATATCTCCAACTGTTTATATGGAGCAACCTCCCGGGTATGTTGCTCAGGGGGAGGATTCTACTAAGGTGTGTTGTCTTAAGAAGGCTATTTATGGTCTTAAGCAAAGTCCGAAGGCATGGTTTGACAAGTTTAGCAGTGTTCTCAGCAAAATTGGGTTTAAGCAATGCAAGTCTGACCACTCTGTTTTTGTGCGCCATCAAGCCTCTGGAATTGTCATTCTCGTTGTCTATGTCGATGACATCCTTATATCTGGGAGTGATGTACAAGGAATTGCTGATACAAAGACATACTTGCAAGAACAATTCGTTATTAAGGATTTGGGACGTCCCAAGTACTTCTTGGGAATTGAAATTGCTCACAGCAAGTATGGAATTTCTCTGTCTCAGCAGAAGTATGCTACTGATTTACTTAAAGAAACCGGGTTGTTGGGAACGAAGCCGGTTGATACTCCTATGGATATTGACCCGAATGTCTGGGATGAGAGTGAAGATTTCTTGGAGGACAAAGCTAAGTACAGACGTCTTGTTGGGAAACTTATCTACTTGACAGTGACACGGCCTGATATTTCTTTTGCGGTTGGTTTGGTTAGTCGTTTCTTGGATAAGCCTAAACAAGTTCATTGGGAAGCTGCTATTCGAATTCTTCGATATATCAAGAAATCTCCGGGAAAAGGATTATTCTTTAAAAAAAATGGTCATCTAAAAATTGAAGGGTACTCTGATGCTGATTATGCTGGCTCTAAAATTGATCGGAAATCGACATCTGGATACTGTACTTACTTGGGTGGAAATTTGATAACTTGGAGGAGCAAGAAACAACAAACAGTTGCTAGATCTTCAGCCGAGGCTGAGTATAGAGCTATGGCTCATACTGCAACTGAGATGATTGGTGTGAAGAATCTGCTTGGGGAATTAGGATTCACTTTCAATGAACCGTTACCCATGCACTGTGATAACCAAGCAGCTATTTACATTGCTAACAATCCAGTTTTTCATGAACGGACTAAACATATTGAGGTTGACTGCCATTTCATTCGTGAGTGTGTATTGAACCAAACTATTTCTACTCCGTTCACTTCTTCGTCAGATCAAATTGCTGATATCTTCACTAAACCGTTGGGAGGCAAGCGTTTCTCTGAGTTGTGTATCAAGTTGGATATGATTAACATATATGCTCCAGCTTGAGGGGGAGTGTTATGAATAGTAATTAGTATCCCACATTGGTTTAGTGTTCCTAGTTGTGATAGTTCTCTTACATATAAATATGTACTCTTATCTCCAATATAAATACACCTTCCTACTTCTTCTTCTTCAATATGTTTTATATCTTTATTCTCTACAGACCTTTTTGTTACAGATCCTTCATATGAGTAAGAATATGACTTCTTTCTTGAGCTATAAACTCCATGATCAACTCTAGGATTTTTTTTTATCAGCAAACAAAATCAGCTAAAAGTATTATCAACTTGTCGAGTCCAAACCTGAAGTATTGTTCATAGTTTCTTGATTCAGGACTTTCTAGCATATAAAGAAATGGCCCAACTATACAAAAATATCTGCGCTGCCAAACAGCTTCTCTACCTCCAACGCCCTGAAAACAAATTGCTGGAATGAGGAAAAAATGAATGAAAACAATAGTACAAATTATACAATGAAATATTCATGTCGAAGCTAAAATAAAAAGTCTTTTTTTTAAAGAAAAAAAGGTCATTTGGACGAAAAGAAAATAGAATAACCTTTCGCGCAAGATGATAATGCCAGCCCACATAATCAGCTTCATCCCAAGGACGAACTAGAGCTGAATGGTCTGCATCCTCCCCTTGAAAGATCTTAACTACTTGCATTAGACGATGATAGCGTGATGGAGAAAAGTGAAACCCAATGGAGGGCAGCCTCATAGCAAGTCGTGTTGATGGAAGGGATACAACTTGTGATCTAATCTGGAAAGTCAAAATGAAGATGCAACATAAACAGTTGCCAGTTCATCCAATTGTATGAATACTTAAATTTAATTTCAAAACATAGTTTAAATTCTTTCACCTGCTGAAGCTTTAAAAATACTCCACACTTGTCGATAACTGGCAGGAAACTGATAAAGCTACTGCTAGACAAAACATCGGTTCTATTTGGCATAGATAGGCTCCAGCTATAATCACCATCAACCAGGAAAGCTGATACATCTCTCAAGACCAGATTGAATTGGGTATACATGTTCATCTCTTCAGGTGAAGTATATTCAGCATCGTCCTGAACATACAGCTCTCAAGCTAAACAAATCATTACTTCAAGAGTTAGTCGAACCAAACCCAAGGCTTGGGAAACTAACCTGAGAACGAATCACTAACTTTCCCAGGTCAATCAGGAGCTTTGTAGGGTGGACACTATCAGGATAGAAGTCAGTAGGAATAGTAATCTTGGGTGCTGCAATATCTAAATCCAAGTGAAACCTGAACCAAACAAATATTATCAATTAGCCTAAACAAAAATAAAACTCAAGAAAATACCTGTACTATCATTCAATGTTTTATCAGCTTGGAATATTTCTTAGAATAGTTTAGCCTAAGAACCAGATGGAAAATAGGATTTCGGAAGGAGGATATCCACTAAATGTGCCAAGAAGTTTTAGCATCTAGATTTAACTGAAAACAATTAAGATGTACTCATGTTGGCCAATATTTTATAGTTTTTTTGGCATTCTATTTATAATTAGCTTACTAAACCAAAACCAAATTGTAAACTTGACACACTGCACAAGTCCTTACCTCGACAAATGGCCGAGGTCAAATAAACAAAAAAAAAACGGCACGTAAATATATATTTCTAGACTTTTAATATCATATCTTATAATTCACAAACGATAGCTCAAGTCCAATGACTCCAATCAAGATTCACAAAGCCTAATAAGAGAATTTTTTAAGGAATTTCAAGTAGCAGAAAATTCAAGCCATAGTGATCTATCACATTTTCATTATGTTTCGGAATATCACATGATTTCGAAAAATACTGTTGCTCCACTCCAGGTTCAACCTCTTTTTCAATGTTTAGAAAGCCTCCCTCTTATTTCTCACTGCGGACTGAACAAGAACAAGTATCGGTATTTCCAGAACGTGGATATCGGTAGACAAAAGCTATTATCTTATAACTTAAAAGCATGAAGAGGTAGGAACTTTATTAAAGCTTGAACCTCAGAACTCAAATGTCTAAAATTATATGAAATTATAGACTTATAGTTCTTCCACTTCACCAATGTAATAGTACTTAAAAAACTTTATCACATAATATTCTCCAATGAAATATTTGCACCAACTAGAGCCAACTGCTGATGTCAAGCAGATAAGTATTGTCTGCAACAACCAACTTAGAGTTGCATCCTTGGATTTTGAGCCCAGTGATGTCCTCAAACCTAAGGGCTAAACAAGGCCTACAGCTTGCTAATATTCAAAGCTTTACCATCATCAATTTCCAGTTATTTGGCAACAACTACTCTGTAATTTCAAATTAATGAAAAGAACCTGATGCGCTCCTTCAATGCCCTGTTCATTTGCTTGGTCGCTGTGCGCTTCACTTCATCAATTGTCATCTGCAAGGAGAATATAGTAACATAAGAGATCGGAAAAAAAAAAGTATACATATCCTTCAGATAAACTGCTCCAGATAGCAAGGTAAACATACAAATAAGAATAATGATAAAAGGTCATGTTAAGTACATTATTACTTCTTTTTAAGAGAAGTTAAGAGCATTATTACTGCAGGATACATAATAATAGGAAACTATCAAGGAATATTCCTACTAAAACATTGATGTCCATTTGAATTTGTTACATATAATTGGTCAGTTTTGCTGATAAAATATTGATTTGTTCAAAATAGCAAGGAACCTATTAGGTGTTGGGTCTGACATGAAAGCTAGATGACAGAAACCCAGTAATTAAACATGGACAACTTCTCAGTCACCAATACCCAGACAATAGTTAGATGTAGAAGATTTGATCTTACGAATCAAAGCTGCATCTACAACTTAAGAGAAAAGTGAAACTTGTCTACTGGAAATATCAGAAACAAATACTCCCTCCGTCCACCAATTCGTGTCCTAGGGAAAGGGGCACGGGTTATAAGAAAAAGTGTATTTTTATTTGTTGAGTGGAGAAGGGGGCACGACTTTTAAGAAAAAGTAATTTATTTGTTAAGGAAATAGTTATTAAAAATAAATAGGACACAGAATTGGTGGACGGAGGGAGTAATAATTTCTGTTGGATACGGAGAAGGGTTCTCCATAGAAGGGGTTAAAAATGTAAGCATTTCGGTAAGCAGTCAATACTTTGAAATATCTACTTCGGTAAGCATAAATATTGACCATTGACATAAATAAGATTTACGGAGGCTGTTTCTTCAATATCTAATCATAATTATCAAGAACAAATTGCCAGGATCTTATTCACGAGCTTAAATTCATCACCAAATTTAATACATCAAGAACAGCACTACTGGAAGATCTGACCTACAACAATGTCCTCAATAACTATTGACATTGCGAACTTGGAAGATAGGCCTACAAAAATGACCTCGACAACTATCTTATGTATGTGTCTGCGATACAGTATATGTATCCAAAGTTAAGATCATTAAATATCAGTCCACAATCGTAGATACACTTCTATTCACATTTGTACAATGAAATATATAGAACCATTTTTTGGTTGTTTTCTTTTTTTTTTTTTTTTGGGGGGGGGGGGGGGGAGAGGGGAAAACTTCATTACCTAGCACAGACACTGAAAGTAAAATTGGATGAGGAATCTGAAATTTAACAGAAACAATTAACATAGTATCTTATGATCAAAATATATAGCTAATCAGCTGAAGACAAGTAAGCATCGAAACTCCACAGTCTTTCAACTGTTCACAAGCCTTTAGGAGAGAAGCACATGGAGATTTTCCACAAGCAAAATAATAAAATAATAATACTAATACATAAATAAATAAATATAGTAACTACCAGAAACAGAGAAAGTCTCCATCATTCTACCTAACTCACTATGAGTTTACTAGTGAGAATATACTAGTATCAGTGTGTGCCGTGAAACTGTGAATTAACTCTTCCAGCCCTTTGCCCTGGTGCATTGTGAATTTGAGAATTACAAGTGCATTATATGCTCTTTGCCAAGCAATCTAGTACGTCCAAACTAGTACCAATCCCAAGTTACTCAAACCCAAATACCATGACTAAAGTGACCTCTAAAAGTGAAGAAAACCATGAGTTCACAGCTCGAAGGTTACAAACCTGCACTGCAGAAGCAGTTTCCTGGACCAGAGTCTGACTTACAGTAGCAGTACTTTGAAAAAAGTCAATGATTTGATTGATGGAGTCCTTCAAATACTGAACCAAGTAAAAAGTTCGCATCAAAGTCATATTGAGATGATGATAGATGATTAAAACAAACTGACATCTTACAGTCACATAACAAGGTGATGCTTTAGCAACCAGACTCCAGTCGATATCTCCATCAAGAGGTTTATAGCTAAAGAGAGCAACTAATGAATCGGACTCACTTTCACTCTGCAAAGTTGAATTAGATGGTATGGAGTTACAAAACCAAGACGATATATACAATATGTAGCACACAAATACATTAGAAAAATCCATCATGCCTGAGCAAGAAGACCATTCGGGGAGAGTAATCTGTATGATCCCAATTTTATATCAACAATTTTCGTCTCCGGATAAAGCTTTATGCAAGACTCAAGATTATCACATGATAAGTCAGCAAGGCACTCCTCAGAGTCCATCAACTTTGATGCATTGTGTTTCATAAAAAGCTTCAAGAACATATTTGGTCTTCCCTTGTCATGGGTTGATAACTGTTCCTCGTCAGCTTCCTTGTATCCAATAATATCATTCAATCTCTTCCAATCTTCTCCAGTGAGAACCCCTGGCTCATTTTCATCTTTGACAGGTTGATTGGTCCTGAGATAGTAGTAATTACATATGCATAAGGAAATATGCTGAGCTGATTAAATTCAGCGAACAGAAATAACAGCATATGAAAGACTTATTTACCATCCAAAAGACCACCATGATTTTTTTTCTCTTTGCTTTCTTATAAAGAGTTCTGATTCAGCTGATTGCACAAATTTATGGGCCAACATCCTGTTCAAAAATTAATGTAGTGATTACAAATAATGAAGGTTGGCGCCAGAGAGTGAATCAATCATAGAGTAAAATCCTTCTGGCAGAAACATCAATTCATTAAGCATCAATATATAAAAAGGTTAACCAATTAAATCATGTGTAATTTAACTGAAGACGCCAAACAAACTACATAATTTAACTTGTAGAAAACTAAGTACACTCTCTACTGAAAAAATGATGTTTTAGTACAGAAGCTATCTCAGATTTTCACGATCCTATTTCATAAAGAATTCTGCTTAGATTTTCAAATGCAGATGAAGATTAAGTAGTTCCATATTCTGCAGAGAAGTCTCCAGTCAATGAAGCCCAATCATTTATACATGTTGAAGCTCTACTACCAAGAATAATAAAATGAGATTTCTGATTCTGGACACTGGACAGAACTAAAGAAGAAGTCACAGTGAAGTAACCAAAGTGTAGTGAAAACACCCAGTGAAGTCACAGTGAAGTTCCATATTATGCATTAGCACAAGCTTCAGAGATCCATCCAGTGATCAAGTAATTTATATACCTCCATTGAAGAATGACTTCAATATCAAGTTCCCGATCAAGTTCCTCAATCTCTTCGTTGTCATCAATTACAGTACGTTCAAGATCCGACTTGAGTAGTGCAGCATAGAGCGAGATGTATTTCTTACGCAATTTAGCATATCGCAGGACTTGCTCCCATGGCAATTTCCCACTGCCAACAAATAGAGACAGATAACTTTTAACAAGTTCAAAACACAAGACGAGAGTGTAAAACTCACAACAACAACCATGGATGAGCTATCAAAGGATGTCTCGCAAAGTATATGACAAATTACAAGGTCTTTTTCAGCTTGAAAAACAGGACATCAGCTCTAAACCTCGTTACTCATGCTGGGGGGAGGACGAAGTTTAAGTCATTAAATTCCACTAATTCATTCGCTCTTTCACTAGGACAACAGGAAAAAAACTCAGGAATCTACCCCATAATGAACAATTAGCACCAGATAAAAAGTGTATTTTGAATACATATATCGCAACTTAATATATGTAACGCATTTAAGTTTTCTTCAACAAGTTATGAGCCTATGGTAATATGCTTAGAATAAATTCAGGGTGTACTGATATTTTATTCAGCATAAGTATGTGGATATCAAAATTATGATCTGTAATCAATTCTAGTAACACCAATATCCAAGTCCAACCCCACCACACTCAACAACTTCATAACTTCCTGTCCAACGTCTATCTTGCCGGGTAATACTTGAAATCTCATCGTTTTACTGTTCTACACGGTTCGCCTAGAATAACAGTTCTGGAGTTTCGCTTGATTGTTGGCCAGGTTTTATCCTTCAGCAACAGAAAATCACTACACAGTCACAACTAGACAGTTCTATTTGCACATTCAGACAAAATTACAACATCTGCATCATATTAAACGAGCCTAAACCTGGCTTTCTTCATTTGTTCTGAAGTTGCTTTGCAGGCAAACTTCCACCATGATCTTGGATCAGTTTTTACAGAAACACGTGGACGATAATGAGCATATTTTAGTCTCTGATTGAAGGCTGTGAAATTATCAGCTAATTTCAACAAATCACGGTAACCATTCTGCCATTGAATATAAAATAATTAGTAACAGGGTGAAAGTGAGGATAATTATGTTTATGTGAAAACTTTATGTACCAACCTTTGACAAGCAAAGGGTCACATCGTCAAGTTTCACATCAGCATTCTGCAGTGCTTGATCTTTCTTTGTGGAAGCATCCGAGCGGTCTTTTGAATACTTGGCACTTCCACTTACTGGTTGCAAAACATAGGAGTGCTTTTCCTGATTACTCGCTGCAGGTTTTCCATCCTTTGTCCCAAACTTGAAAATCTAGAAATCGACAGATTAGATAGGAGTCACAAATAAATAAAATACAGCAATAAGCATTCAGGAAATCATAAAATACCTGTTCCCACTCAGACGGTAGCAAATCCTCCCATGATTTTCCGATATACCATGGACTGATATCAGAATCCATATAAATAGCCATTCTTTCCAGTTTTACAGACTAAAGTTGCAAACAATGATGTATTAGTTGAAAAGGAGCGAAATAGGGGAAACAAGCATAGCAGTTTATAAATTAGCTTCAAAAAGGCCTTTGACACCTAGCCTGACTATTTCAACAAGCCGAAGCCTTGCATATAGAATACAAAATTTAACATCATAACCGCTTGACAATTGAAAGTTCTGTATACATAATTAATGGTTAAGTAGTTTAAGGCCCAAACTTTGGAGCCTTTTCCAAAAATGACATGAACTTCTGTTTATTTTTTTCAAACCCTCGAACTTTGTCAATTTTTGCCCGCAACCGAGAATCCGGCATCTGAAAGTTGAATCAGCTCACTGGATGCTTGCATGGAATATACAATAAACGAGGTGGAAACTAAATTGGCTTTATAATTGCACCCTTGCATTTCAAATGTTACTGCACTCATTGATTGTATATTTTACGCAAAAAAGGCTCCAACATTCATGCCGTAAACTATAATTAACCCTATAAACAACACCAACATGCATATCATGAATATGCATTCACATAAAAATAAAACAAATAATTGCATGACTATATATTTCAGATAGCAATTCAGCATTTTTTATCAAAAATCCTTAAAGCTAAACTTAAGTATCAAAATCATTTGAGAATCACTAAGTTGAAATAACTACGCTATCTACACAATGTAAGACATATATTAAACGAAAAAAGAATGCAACTAAATGATCACTAAGTCTGAGAAAACAAAGAGCGCAAGACAGCTATTATAGCTAATCCTGAAAAAGCTAAAATAACTACATCTTCTCGGCCACATCTCTCGTCAAAGAAATGGCTCCTAGGTCCTTCTAATTCTAAATTCAACTATCAGTCACGAAGTAAAATTGAAAATATCTAGCATTTATTTTTTAATAATTGCAATTATCACATTGGGTTATATGTATAAAATATGTACATCATCTTATAGAGTAATATTGACATAATATCACAGATAGCAATATGTTAGTATGTATTTGACATAATAATTCTTCTTAAATATACCAAATTTTACTAATGAAATAAAATCTATATTATAGAACAAATAAGGAATGAGATGTCAGATCAATTACAAAACAGAAAAACTCCAAGTAACGTCCATGAGGCTCTCCAAAGTTGTAAGTCCACATTGCTATTTTGATATTCACTCTCTCATATACATCCTCCAGAGATTCTTCAACATCGTTGAAATTTCTCCTGACCAACAGAATACATGGGAAGTGATCCTCCATATAATCTGCTTCTTTTGCTTATACCATAATTCAAACCCAACAAATATAGACTTCTACAAGAACTAAGCATCATGAGTTTGAACTTATTTAACAGGTCCAAAGAGTTGCTACTTTACCTAGGATTAGGCAATGATCAGACTATTACACTAATGTAATATTCTATCATGATATAACAAATGTTCAGAACTACGATAATGGCTTAAGTATCCTCACCATGACTATAATATATTGTAACTGTTACTGTTATTTTGCAGGAGGCATTCCATTGTTGGAATATCGAATTCATTAGAACCTTTAGCACTCATGCCCAACAAAACATGTATATCTGACCTATGAGATTTCTGCAATTATATTTAAATCTCTAATTATAATCATCAATCAACTCGACTACTTCTGCTATTAAAAGATAGCCTTGTTCTCTCAATTTTCAGCAATCCATACTGTTAACCTTTGTGAGAAACAAGAAAATAGGAGACAAAGCATATGCGAACTTATGTTTACAAAAGCAGTCAGAGGACAATGCACGTACTAAGATCACCATCAGCTAAAATTTCATGCAAGATGAGATAATATCCTTAAACAAAAAATATAAGATCAAAGCCAAAATAATTAAATGGAAAAAAGATAAGCGTGCTATGCTTCATTAGGACATTGGAGTAATTAAACCTTCTGGATTCTCTCCAATGCACCTCCGGTAACAAAAGTCTCCTCCCCTTTATCATTCACTGTGAACGCTGAGAGTTTATCTAAGGTCACACCAGCTGCAAATG
Source organism: Salvia miltiorrhiza (assembly GCF_028751815.1). Taxonomy (NCBI): domain Eukaryota; kingdom Viridiplantae; phylum Streptophyta; class Magnoliopsida; order Lamiales; family Lamiaceae; genus Salvia; species Salvia miltiorrhiza. The sequence continues at coordinate 46,561,063 of NC_080393.1, read as the reverse complement.
GATGCCCTGGGTTACTGGAAAAAAATTTGCATGAGTGCCCAGTCAGAGATCATAGGAGAGGGGGAAGGGTGAGAGACACTAAGGGAGAGCTGAAGCCATCCAACACTTAAGTACCTCTCAAGATCTTCATATCTGATATGAATATTTGATATGGAAAGCTTTAGATTCCCGATAACTGTATTGATTAAAGATCCAAGCCAAGATTTATTCTTGGGATAAGAACAAACAAAGAAAGAAAAGGTGGTCAAGTTATGGTCTAAATACTTCAAGAAAAGGACTCTGATGATATTATACAGGTATTTTGAAACATGATAATCAGTGGTTGTCACAATGAAAACATATACAAGACCCAAAAATGAATATATATCATACAGCCTAAAAGGAAAAGATACAAGCAACACATCGATTACAAGGCCTAAAACAGATACCCCAAACATTTTTTCAAACAAGAATCCAGACATGATTCAGAAACGATACTCTTATCTTTTGAGGTGTGAGTGGCATTAGAATTATTATTAATAATAATAATAATTAATTTTACATAAACATACATATAAGTGTATCTATAATTCATAAAAAAAAAATCATAATTGATATGACTATTATTTTACAATTAATTAAATGGAGCGTCTTGCTAGACCTAGAAAGCTCAAATACGCAATATTATTATTTGTGCATGTGTATAGCATGAGTACTACTCTAGTAGTCACACATGTAATAATAGTCAGTATTGCAAGAGAGCCCCTAAGTTAAGTTGTGAAAAATGGCACATACTAAAGGTCCATGATATCTTTAGTTTATAGTTCATGTGCAACTAAATAAAATTCAAGTCATACCATTTCCATATTCAGCTGTTGTTGACTCTCCACCAGCTTCTTTTCCAATTCCTGTTCAAAGATATTTATAATTTATAAATTATAATACATGAATACTACAAGAAGAAATGCAAACAAAGAATCAGAATGCAATTCTTACTCGTATACGACTCTTCTTAACTTCTTGGACAGCATCCTCGCTAGATCCCTCAACCATGGTTGAAGGCTCAGCTAATAAAAAAATGCGATCTAGAGAAACTAAAACAGGGTCTTGCCCAAGCCTGCTCCATGGAACCTGTTCATAAAGGATCAGAAACATTAAAAATGAACATGAATGAAACTAGTCCACAAAAAAATCCGTACTGTAAGTGCCAATATTCTAGAATAGATTAGCTTTTCCTGTATATATACAAGTACAAACTAGTTGATGAATTCACAAATATTTTTACTCCAATACATGTTTCCTACATGGTTTAACAAGAGGCAATCCTAACATAACCCCAAGTCCACCTCCTTATACTATCAAATACCTTCCACCAACCTCAACTGCTATAACAAGCCCAAGACAGAGCAAAGATCAGACAGGATACAATTAATATACAAATTCCAATTCATTTAATGAGAATATGAGGAGAGAAAGCGATATGGTTGATCGTGAGCTATAGAAATATGATATAATTTTGGAAAAGCTCATAAAGGAAACATCCGCTCCTTCCTATCCTATTGCTAACCCCAAAAATTGAAGGAAAGCTGGATTGACTCTAGAAATATATTTTCATAGACTCCTACCATAGATGAAGTAATCAAAACCCACATCCCATCTATTTCATGCATACCATACTTGTTAACCATAACCCTTCTTCAGATGAACTTGCATTCGCTGCTCCACCTCCAGCACCACTTACCTAAAGTGCCCATTTTCTCAAACAAACATTACCAATGACCAATCCCCCACCTTTATATGTCTAGAAATAAACTCCCATAGACTAATGAATCCTTTTGAAGCAAATATCCACATTGGGTTATTTGAGAATGGAATTGGTTTCAGTTTCCATCCTTCCAATGATTTCACATCAGTTAGCAGAGACAGGAGCACCAAGGTCAGAATGAAAACAACTGTTGATACTATCTCATAAAAAGTACATCATTATTTTCTCGATAAAATCTGCAACTACTTTGGGGATCCTAAAGACTTAAAATGTGCAGGTATAGCATATATGACTAAAAAGTGAAGTCAACTTGCTCACTAAAGTAACATTTCGAAAAGAAAAAAAAAATCTACAATTGGTTCTCGAAAGGAGAACTTTAATGGCTTGTCCCAAAGTACAATTCAAAACATATAAATGGTTCCATAATTCCTAATGACAAATCAAATACAGTTTAAATAAAATAGACCAAATAATCAACAACGCAAATAACATATCAAACTAATTGAAGTAGAAGAATGACTTCTTCAAACAAGGAAAACCACCAACTATGACACATACCTTAAGCTTCACTGATCCAAGAAACCCAGCCTTAACCTTCACTGGTAATTTTAATGCATTGAGAGCCTCTGGCTTCAGTTCCATATTGGTAAGTTCTACATCACCTGTTGAATATTCAAACTATTAAGTACAGAGTACTAATATTCTTAATTCTAATAACTAAATGCAAAATTTTTTATTCTAATAGAATTAATAATCAATAACTTCAGAAATATGCATCATAAACAGGTTAGCATCAAAATTTTGTTCCAGATTCATGGTACACATTTAATGCTTCCAAATATACGTTAAACTCCACATTCACAAAGACATCCTTGTAACTCTTTTATACTTGAAATCCACATTGCTCACTTGATCTTCAACCTCTCCCATAAATCCTTCGAGGACTCCGCAACATCCTTAAAGATCCCCTTATTTGTTTCTAGCCAAATGAATCAACATAGTGTGTCAAACTATCCTTCATGTTTGCCCTCTCTTGCCAATAATAGCCCAGCCTATAAAAGAACAGACTCCTACACGAACTTAGGGTGATTCACAAAAGATCAAATTCATTTGAAACTCTTACTCTCAACTAGTAAGTAAACGAGCAACGTATGAAATCCTGATCCCCTCCCCCAACCCTGATCAACCTTGCCCTCACTAACTATCCAAGCAAATTACAAAGTTCATCAAGTTCGATGTCTCATAACAGACAATACTAAACTTTCAAGGTAATGGAATGTGAAAAATTAACAAGCAGCTAAGTGCATGATGAAACAATGAGATATGGCAAAGCGAAGAAAGACTCTACAAAAGTAAATTCCTCTTGCATTTATTTTCCCAAAACCTCATTGTATTCCCCTCCTTAAAAAGATTCAGACCTTCCCAGGTACAAAAACATTACAAACAGATTCGGAGAAAGGAAAAAATGGGTAAGAATGTTCAGTAGTAACGGATTTCAGGAAGGAATGACAAGAAATGCATTACATGTGTCCCAAACACACCTACTAACATCGTATTCATTCTCTACAATGTTTACTCCTTCCCAAATCCTTGAAAGATTGCAACAATATTGCATTTCAGACTCTTTTAGATTGAGGAGAAAATGGAGATCTTAAGAAATGGAGGAACGAGATGAGTAAGGAATCGAGGGAAGCAAGAAGTAATGGATTATTGATGCCTTAAAGTGACACTATAGCAAAGGGAACAAAGTTTCCAGAGCTTCATCACCTACCTAGACATTCTTCATAAATCTAATTTTAATACGACTTCTTGCTTGGACCATAAAGAAATGGCAAACATATAGATAAACTCTAGATATACGTTTCCATGGACTTCTCAAAGAGTACTATAACAGAGAGGTCCGCACCCCATTTACCTTTTTTGCTTTTAATTGTCCTATAAGAAAAGGAGTCCGTCCTTTGAAACACCATCGACACTTAGAGAGCTAAATTCCAATACCAGGACCTGATAGCAGTGCCAGAGGATTTATGGATAAAGACTTTCCAAAAGGATTTATTTTATTTTATAAGTTGCTACATTATTTATTAGTTGTGAGATATTATTTTGAAAAAAGGCTTTTGTTTGGGTTCCAAGTTATTTATTTGGGCCTCAAGGATTTAGGAGTTTAAATAGTCGTTATGAATTAGGTTAGGTATCTTTGGATCATTATTGAGTTAGAATGGCTTTGCTGTGATAGGATTATTCCTATGTTCCATGAGAGATGAGGTTTTTTCTTTTCGTGATTCAGTTATTTGATTTATGTTCATAATACTACCTTAACTCTATCAAGACCTCCAACTTCTTTTGGCCTGGAAACAACTTCCCAAGGGACAAGCTAATTGTGGCTTTCCCTATTTGTGCCATCCCCTCAAGAAATCCCTCATCTTCTCTCCACAGGCTTGCATAATTTCAGCTCCGAGTAAAGATGAGTAATGCATCAGAAAGGAGCTTAAAACACATTGAATCCATTGTCAGATGCCCCCAACAAGAAAGTTCTCTTCTAGCCAGACAACTTCCTAAAAAATTGCATAAAGCTCGTTCTGGAAAGGAAATGTTCATGGGGTTGCCACACAAAGAGACTACTATATCAAATGGGTCATTCTTCCACAACACACGCAACCAAACTAGCCAAGTTGTTGGTTGTGTTCTCCTTTAGATAATGACCAATATGACGATTTTACCAATGTTAACCCATAGGCTCAAAATGCAGCAAAAAAGATTCCACAATCTCAGATGGTCATACTAAATTTGTCTCATTATCATTTAGTAAAACATAGTATCATATGTAATATGTCAACCACAGACGGGAGTCTCCAACCTTGCCCTTACTCACTACAAGTCCATTTATAAGTGTAAGCTTACCTTGTCAATCATCTGCTCAAATATGTAAAATACTGAAGGACTTCCTACCAATCTATAAAAATGTATAGGATATACTAAGAAATAGTAGGTCCAGTTACCATTTATATTTTTAAAGACTATAGAAAAATATATTGAACCAGAGATGGAAGAAATGAAAGAAATAGAGAAAAGGGAGAGGGAAGGACTATGTTGATTACCTCATCTCAAAGCTGAAGGTAGAGAGAAGTATCATATTTTTTGTAAGAAAGAAAGTATTTATAATTATTGTAAAGTAGATAAGAAGCTTTAGTGCAAACGGGAACAAGACATCCACACAACTACATCATAAAGCGCCTAATCTTACAACATAAAATGCCAATCACAAACAATGACACCGACAAAAACATTGTATGCCTTCTTTGAAGATTTAGTGTAATAATCAAAGAGAAAGGTAACTAGAAAGACATGATATAGCATATAGGTCTTCAGACTGACTCCTACATGAGAAAACTAGTTTGTTGAACCAACATGTGAGAAGGGTCATTGTAAAAACTCGCACATGAGCAACTTACTCAACAACCAAATCCATTTAACTTAGCTTCATGGAATTACCAGACATAAGGCTTACTTCCTGTTGAAGCTTAAGTTTTCCCCAGTCTCAGATTTTCTGTTAACCTCAACTATATTGGTACTAGACCTAATTGTCCTGAATCAAAAAATGACTACATGTTTTAAACACAATGATGATTTGGCCCAAATATCTAAAAGAAAGAAAGAATGAAGCAAATATTGTACTCACAAAAGTAAATACTTAGCAAATAGAAACTTATCATCCGATCAATGCAATCAAACCGGAAAACCAATAAAGCCATTCAGTTTTAACAAGTCAACGAAAAAACATTTCAAGTTAACACAAAACAGACGTGAGAAAAATAACGCGAAGAAAAAAAAATAAGAGAATAGAAATAAGCAAATGCCATATCCGAGGATTAATTACAGTTACAGTAGTCAGAAAATATTAAGAAGAGAGAAGAAACTTTAATTTTGCCAATGGAAGCATCTCAAGCAAAACAATTCAACAAACAAAACACGTGATCACGGATTTGCACTGAAACCAAATTGAACATTCAAAGCGGAAAACAATAAAAGCAACTAGTTCACCTTTCCAAACGGTGTACAAAATGCAGAGTAGCAGCCAAAAAAAAAAAAATCAGGTGTAAGGGGAATCATAGAGAGAAAATTGATGACCTTGCCAGACACTGATCTTGAGAGCCTCTTTGTTGAGTCCTCGGACATAGTTGCCCAAATACCTCTGCAACAGATACGCTACCTGATCCTCCAACATCTTTCAAATTTCCCAAAATCTAAGCAGGCAAGTATGATCACATACTCTTAAATCCTATACCCTGATTCGAGTAGTTGAAGAGAACGAGGTGTGTGTGAAGAGAGAGAGAGAGCGAGAGAAAGCTTCTTTGCTTTTGAGCAGAGGAAGCCACGCACGTTACTTGCAATGCAATAAGAAAAGATCGAGACCCGTCTTTCGATACTTCGATTTGGATATTTTTGTTTGCATAACCGACGTGCTTTTACTTCCATGGATCACAAGTGTAAATCAAATATGCGCTTTTAACTCAAAATATTTTTATTCCTGCTTTGTATTTTCTGCGTCTCATTATAAATATCTCATTATTTTTAGACAAAAAAAATTAAAAAATATATAATTAATAGTTAAAATTAGTTGATAAATATTATTTAAATATTAAATAAAAAAATATATCGTCAAAAAGGAATACGATATTTGTAATTGGACATCTCATTATAGAAAGTGAGACATTTGTAATTAGATTGAAAGAGTATAAAAATAAAATAGTTTGTAATTATTAGAGCACCCAAGTGTAAATCAAAAGCTTTTAACTCAAAATATTCTTATCGAATCATAGTTTGTAAATATTAGAGTTGGTAAAATCGATTCGATTCAATAGTTTATAAATATTAGAACTGACAAAATCAGGTCGGCTTATAGTTTGTAAATATTAGAGTTGGCAAAATCGATCTGGCCCAATAAACCGATTCGACCCGTCCAAATTTAGGGTTGAATTGGCCTCGATAAAATAAAAGTTCGAAAAAAATCGAGTCTAAAAAGTCCAACCGAGCTTTGGGGCTAAAAGGCCAAAGTTTTTGGGTTTTTTGGTCAACCCAATTTTTTTAATTAGTTGTGTGCAACATGTTACACCATGTAATAAGATCGTCTACAGCTCTGACCCAGAACTTGCACATCCCGTGACATGGGACTGGGGCTTCCACCTCTCCAAGCGCACAATATGTTCTCTCCAATCATTGCTTCCCGATCAATCCTCATGGATCATCAAATTGGATCGGGACAATTCGGTGAAAATGCATCTTCTCAACCCCGTTAGATCGATCTTAATTCAAGTCCTTCCCGAGCGCCTTCCCAAAGCTCTTCAATTTTTTCAACATTAAGGTTAGATAACTGGGGGAGCAATACCCTCTGCAGTATATCAATTTCAGGCCAAACAGCAAGTTCAATTGGGGAGGTTGGTAATCTATACATCGGAAAAGTCGTTGTGTTGAACAATGGCAGCAGCGGCGGATTCGTACTCTTGACAATTCACATTTTTGGTAAATTGGTGGTGTACAAGTCATGTGACGAAAGATGGAGGCTCATTGATGATTTGCCCTCACCAAGCGTTGTAAGATACTTTAGGAGGGAAATTCTACGTAGTCGATAACATTGATCGAATTGTTGTTGTCAACACTGCGAATTTGAATGTGAGTGTTGCTGCGAATTCATTTTCAGTGGTGACAAAAGGTTTTAGTTACTTAGAGCAACTCCTGGGAAATAGCGGTTGACGCTATTTAAGCGGAGGAGACTCCTCTAACAATGCACGACACTTTACTGTAAATTGAAGGGATTAAACAATGCACAGCTTCATATAGCGCGTGTTGGGAACCTTGTGGAATATCCTAACCCTTGTTTTGATGATACCAAAATTCATAGGACTTATTTGTAATAGACTAGAATCGTTTTGAACTCAAGTGTTAGAGTTCGTTTCTAGTTTAGTTGCGGTGTCGAAAACTGAAGACTGAAGACTGAAGACTGAAGACTGAAGAACGAAGACTGAAGACTGAAGACTGCAGATACCAACTGAAGTATCAGTTGAATAATCAGTTGAAGACTGATTATTTAATGCGCGCAATGGACTGATACTAAAGTCAAGTATCAGTTGAACATTCCTCCTAGGACTGATCTTCCAACGTTCAGAGGAATCCACGTACGCACAAGTACAGCCGCATTAAATGCAGAGATCTCAATATCTTATCTCTGCAGAGGTCATTCCTATCTGGTGGTTACTTTTCAGAGATGTCACATCTCCTGTCCATCAAAGAGAGCCGTTTCCACACAGACAAGGAACCTCGAAGATTGAAGCCTCAGCCCAAATTCGAATTGCTCTCCAACGGAAGAAATCTTGAGGACGATTTACGCCAACGGATCTATTCAAGAGTTCTCCTACAAATAGCGCTCGAGGATCACTTCAATCTTCACCGATTCAACGACATAAGCTGAAGCTCTGCCGAAATTGCTACTCAGCCTAAAGCTTAACCGCCCAAAGCTTGAATCGAAGAAGAGAATTCCAAAGCCAAAATCAGTCACTGCTGATTACATACATTCTCTTAGACCCTAGGCATATATCTGTTTACCCAAAAGCCAAAGGTCAAACTTGCTTCAAAGAACTTGTTCTTTGTAAGTATAGTTGGCACTCGTTTAAACCTCTCCTCCATAAGAGTGTTTGAGTGGTTCGGAGTTCAGGAAGGTACTCTGAACTCTGAGTGAAAAGTCTGAGCACGAGGTGTGCTTAGCAGGGAAATCCTACGCGAGGTGTGTGGGTGCTGAAGAGGGGTTATCTTCAGTTTACGGTTGTGTGCACCAGGCAAGCACACGGGTACGGTTTGCAGTGCACCAGGCAAGCACTTGCGGAGTGGATTGTTGGTCTGATCAACCAGCCGTGGATGTAGGAAAGAGTTTTTCCGAACCACGTAAAAGTCTCTGTGTTATTTACAAGCTTTCAGTTTTACATTCATACTTGTGCTATTTCAATTGATAAAACTGAACACTGACTAACAGCAAAGAGAAACCTTAATCCAACAACTTGCTCCACCGAGGCTATTGCGAAACTAAGTTTAATTTCCGCTGCGTATGATATCAATCTGACTGAACTATCCTCTGATAGTAAGGAAGAGCGATATCATCTCTATCTTTGCAAACACGACTGAAGCCCTTATTTGAATCAGTTAAGTTCCAGTAACTTAACTGATAACTCATTACTGAAGAGCTTTCAGTATCAGTCGTCAACCCTGTTGGTCAAAACTGATTTCAGTAAAACAGGAGTCTTTGTTTGCGTGTAAAGTTTCGTTTTAATCTCTGACTGAGATCTCTCTGATTGAGGTCAGTAGATAGTCATAAAAATAGCCTATAGGTGTATTCCCCCCCCCCCCATACACCTATTCGAGACCCCCCGGACCTAACAGCGTGCATTATTATTCATTTACTAACCTTTTTTTTCCTTTTCTTTTTGTTTTTTATTGTATTTGTTCTTTCTTTTATTTTTAGAAATATGCTTACCTTTGCTTGATTTAATTTGTGAAATTTATTTTTTAAGTCTCTGTATATTATTTATATTTTTTAAAATAGCATAAATATATACAAAATCTAAAAGATATTATATAAAACTTAAAAAATACAATAACATAAACTATAATATAAAAGCACAATAGCATAAAATTACAATAACATAAATTACAATATAAAAACACAATAGCATAAAATTACAACAACATAAAAATACAATAACATTAAACTAATAATATAATAAACTCTAGTAAGGTCCAAGTTCACTTCTAGATCCTCTAACGTCACTTCCAGATCCTCCAAAGCCGCTTTTAGATCCTCCAAAATTTTGAAAATTGCCTCCAAACATATTGAAAACATCATATGGACTTGAATGTTGTTGACTTTTAAAAATGATTTTGGTTGTTCATTTTTGAAATATTCTCGTCGAATGGGATTAGAAATATTGTTTGTGTCAATCATTAGAATTTTATTATCCGATTCCCCCATTTGGAATTCAATAGCTTGCCTTTTTGCTTCATTAGCTTTGTTTTTTTGCTTCAATCTTATGCATTTGTAGTTGCAAAATTTGTTTTTATGTTGTTGATGAGTTCTCCATTAAATCTCCAATTCTCTTATTTATTTGTTCAATTACTTTCAAAAAATCAGACATATCTTCGCCTTTTTTTTTTGGCTTTTTTCACACCATGTGGATGGTATGACGATTCAGAACCACTGCCACTACCATCGCTTAAATTGATAGAAAAAGAAGACAACCCATCCGGTGAGATAGGAAATTATGAGTGTTTCTGACTGAAATGAAGATCTTTGTTGTCCAGAGTTTTGTGAAGGACAATCAAACTTCTCAAAGTCTTTCATAATAGACCACACATGTTCGAACTTGAATCATTTCTTATATTTTGCATCTAGCGCCATCAGTTCTTTTGCACGAGTAAGCTGCATAATGAATAAAAAATTAATTGTATATATAACTTCTTACAATATTATTTTCATAACAAACACTTGGATTCAGATATTCCACTTGTTGTGTGCACCATTTGAATTTTGAAAGAGAACTTAAAATAACTTGCATGTGAGTTTCAAGTGATCTTGGACTTTGATCACACATATTTGGATAAGGTTTTTTCTTGTTGTACAATATTCATATATGATTCCAATTTTTTTTTTTTTTGGACTTATTCTCGTTTCTCAATCTTGAGATATCTCCATATACACATGAAAAAGATATTCAAATGTTTAAATTTAGAGATAAGATATACTTTCTACGGATGGATGGTGTATATCAATGTAGGACCAAATGTCAATCAAATCAAATTTCAGATAATAAAATGCATGTTGCATTAAAGCATTTGGTAGAACCAAATGTCAATCAATGTAGTGAATGAACTAAGCAATCAAATCATTCCCACAGTAAGGATTAGGGATGGCAACGGGCCGGATCTCATCAATACCAGATCCAGATCCGTTTCATTTTACAAGATCCAGATCCAAATCCAAATCTGTCAGATCGTCCGCGGGTCTAGATCCATGGATCTACTATTTTTAAATTAAATTAAAAAAAAAGTCATAAAATCAAAAACATTTAATTTTCTAAATAAAATATATTGCACAAAACAAAGTATTTTAATTTGTAATTCTAATTTGTGTATTATTTTTAATTTTTAATATATTTAATATTATTAATAAATAAATATAAAAAATAAATAATATATATTAAATAAAATGGATCCACGGGTCGGATCTGAGTCTGATCCAGATCTCAGATTTCAAGATCCAGATCTAGATCCGTTTTAAAAATTGAGATCCAGATCCGCGAGTCCAAAATATTGAGATCCAGACCTTGAAAAACGGATCTGGATCCACGGATCTGGACCGGGTCCAAGATCCATTGCCATCCCTAGTAGGGATTGATAGAGTGGATATTGTGGATTTAATGAAATCTGGATGGATGGTGGCGATTCAATATTTAAGATTTTCAAATAAGATTGCATCGGAGAATTTTTATTATTTAAGAAGTATACGTTTTTCATAATCAACACACCTATTTATTCTCTTTTACTCATAAAATAAAAAGTAAAAGATATGAACCATCATAATGTCAGTACTTCTTTTCTATTTTCTCATTCAAGTTCAAGCTCATCTGATGATGAGCTTGAACAATTAATCAATTAATGTGATGTTGAACATCAATTGATAGGTCAACATATTTTGAATAACAATCTTATTGTAGCACAACTAGCTGAATGTCAAAATGCATGCTACAAGAATTCATGGAGGTTCAGTTCTTGGTCATAAGGTAATCCATTGTGACCGAGAAACAACAGCTCCTTGTCTCTTCAACGATTATTTTTCTGAAAATCCAACATTTAATAAAGGAATGTTTTGTACGTAGATACTTCCAAATGTCTCAAAGTTTATTCTTTGCATTGTTGATGCTATCAAAACTCATAATGATTGTATCCAGCAACGCAGGGATTATACTGGAAGATGGGGCTTATCCACTGATTTATGCTTAATTGTTCTTAATTTGGGGGTTTGATTGTGCTAATTATGAGTTAAATATTCTGGAAGTTGGTACGTTTATGGGTTTGTTTAATGCTTTGTAGGAGATGTTGATATAATAGGAGGAAGAATGTTTTGTTCGAGTTTTTGGATCAGAAATGGCTATTTTGAGCTCAAAGTGGTGTCCAGAGCTAACAATCCCAAGCCAGAGCTGAGTTCCAGAACTGACCAATCTTGACAGAGCGGACCTTCCAGACTTCCTTGCTAGAGCTGGCATTCATACGTGCAAAGCTAAATCTACAGAGCTAGCATTTATTCGTCCAGAGCTGATACATCTCCAAAGCTGACAAACTCCAGAGCTACCTACGCCAACACTATTCCAGAGCTGACTACTTCTACTGAGCTGACTTCCAGCTCTGCCATGACTCGCTAGAGCTGCCAAGACTTGCCGAGCAAGTTATCCAGTGCAATCCCGTGTGCGCGCACACTGCCTTGATGTTTATCTTTTAGGCCTAGTTTGGCTGGGCCGTTTTGAGGGTTGATCGGTAGTCTATATATAGGGCTTAATGTTCTTCATGAAAAATAATCTTTTAGCCTTCGAAACAAGAATAGCTTCGACCTTAGGCTATCAAAACAATCTTTAGTTTAATTCTCGTTTTTCATAGTTCTTTAGTTTCGAGTTTTTGTTCTAGATAGCATTCAATTCAGTTTTAGTTAGTTCTTTGTTTAGAGTTGTAATCAAGTGACAGATTTGCTTCTCGAGACGATTTCGGTATTTATTAATTACGTTTATTTATTAGCTTTTACTTGCATTATGTTAAGCTTTCAATTATGCAATTTCTTTTATGTCAATTAGATTAGAAGCTTTTAATTACAGTTGTTTAATTAAATTCTTAGCGTAGTAGCTTTTAAATTCTTAGTCGCTTTTACTTTACCGTTTAATTCTGCCTAGGGTTAGTAATTTATTTATGCTTAAGTATTTATGTTTTGTTCTTTTCTGCCTAGTTAATAATTCTTTTCCGCCTAGTTAATTTTAAGTTTAAGTTTTACGTTAAGTTTAATTTACAAGCATTAGTTTAATTCTTTTCCGCCTAGTTAATTCTTAAGTTTAATTTCACGTTAAGTTTAATTCCAAGATTTAGTTTAATTTTACTGCTTTCAATCCAATCTTTACCGCTTTCTTGTGATACAATTAGAAGCCATGTAAGATCTTCCTTGAGAGACGACATTGGGTCAACTTACCATTGCTAGAGTGTCCTTGTCCTATTGCAACACACTGCAAAATAATAATAATAATAATAATAATAATAATAATAATAATAATAATAATAATAATAATAATAATAATAATAATAATAATAATAATAATAATAATAATAATAATAATAATTGTATTTCGAATATTGGTATATGGGGTACTAGTAGATGCTACTGACGAGTACATAAATATTGGTGAGTTCACTACAATTAAATGTGTCAAGAAATTCTGTCGTGCAATTGTGGAAATATTTTCAGAACAATATCTAAGATCTCCTAATGCTATTAATGTTGATAGACTACTTTATAATGGTAAACAACGTGTCTTTCCATGTCACGACCGGACCTAATTAAGGATAATTAAGTCGGGAAAACCATGACTAAGGGAAGGGGATTAGAAGCGGGATAGAAAGGGATAATTAAATAAGGAAGGATCGTATTTAATCGTTGTTAACAAAATGAACATGTATAATGTAACAGAGATTTAGTCATATAGACTCAAATGAACTAGTAAGTTCGGATAACTCCGACTTAGCCAAAATAACATAAGACTTCTGAGTAGGCAGCGGAATAAGGGTTTTGATTACATGTATGAAGACATGTACCCCAAGAGTTCACCAATACATAATGCTGAGATAAAAGAAGTCCCGCTCATCACTTCATCACCACCGTCAGCTACTCAACCTGCACATTTAGAAATACATGCAGGGCTGAGTACTAAAGTACTCAGTGGGCACGTATGCCTAGGTATAAAAATACATGCTTCAAAATTATAAATTGTCATGCCATCATAAACAGTACAGCAAGGGATTTTTCGCTAAAGGAGCCCAAGCCAACTGAAATCATTTGTGATTCTTAAAGTTCGACTGATCAGTCTAAGTTCTCTTGTAATCTATCATATCTGAAACTCTGTGCCGGAGAGGTGGCCACCTCTCACGGACACTTGACCGGCCAACCCGTTGGATGACTCACGGTCACTGGTGTACACTAGCCCTGACAGGATAGCTATCAACTGCTCAAAGACCGAATTCGATTACATAATTACAGATAAATATCATACTAAAATTTAAACATTTATGGCAAGACAATAGTTGAAATAATTTTCAATTCAAGATTTTTGCAACGAAATAACTTGCTCAAATGTAACATTTAAATCATTTGATATATAAAAATAAACTCACTTGTCTTTGGTGTCGGTGAAGTAGAGCTCGACGTCGTTCTAACGTCAGTTGTCACTCGCACCTTTAGTGATTGGCGTCGTTGAGGTTGCCATCCGACAAAATGAATTCTAGTTAGAAACCAATCCAGCTCAATCTCCATATTATACCCTTATCACAAGCTCAACCTTATCTTATAACCATTTTACTAATTACCCAAGTGGACTTCTCAAGTAGGGAACATCTTTGCCCAACTGTAAGGCTCTCAATTCTATAGGTGAATAGCACTTAAAAGTCCACATAAGTCATTAACACATAAATAAAACTCATATGAATGCATAAGTACAAAATCAGGAACAACTGCACTCACTGCCTCTGCACTGACTCAACTTTAAAGAATAAACTGCTTTCAATCAGGATTCTCCTAGGTTCGAAATTTATATCACTGGAAAGCTCTCTGAGTCTAGTTTCATTTAAAAAAAAAGTATGCTGAAAAACTCCAAGTTGATAAAAATATATAGCCATTTTCCCACCATCTACCAGATTCGGGCAACTGGAAGTTTTGATATTTGAAAAATAGTAAACATTGCCAAAATAGTCTGAATTTTGGTATGTGGATACCCGGCATATGTATATTTCTACCATAAAAATTTGAGAATCAGAGAGTGCCAGAAAGATGCAAGAAAAGATGGCTCAAGGGTCTGCCCTTCGAAATTTTTGGCAGAAACTGGCAGTAAGAGTTGTGTATTTTAAAAAGGTAGTAAATGAAGTCCAAATGACTTGAAATTTTACATGCATATTCAAGACACTCCTATCTACTCATCATAAAAGTTTCAAGATTTTTGGGTAACAAAAATCCCATCAAATCAGTAGGTCAGTAGCTTATTTTAAAACTCTTAAATGGTGAAAACCAAAACTTTCACTTTCAAAGCCTATTTCACATATCTCATCACAGATCTATCATATCTCTTCAAACCCCACACTCCTCATGCTAACATGTCATCATGCAACACATATTATAATATGTAGCCAACATATAGGTGTTCAAGAGCTCATATTCAAAATATATGCATCTAATCATGTAGAGATATAAAACTCTTGGATTGAAGAATAACTTGAAGATTTCTTGGTTCCTCAAGACCCATTTTTTCGAAAATTGTATGCACATGAGGGGATGGATTTCTCATGCATCAAAACACACATGCATAATGTTACAACGGGATACACGATCGAGTGAACTTTTACAACTCAAACTAAAACAATCGAAGCTAGAAAACTGAACTAAGAAAACAAACAAATTAGAAGTAACAAGGAAACTAGAATGAAATTACAATGGAAATAAAACAAACGTGAGAAGGCGTCGAGTCGAGATGAAACTCTTCCCGCAAGAAGATTATCGCCCTGGTCGTGCTCACAGTGTTGGCGAATCTTCCCCAAAGGTAAAACGACGACGTCTCGTTGGATGTAGCACCACAATCCGACGAGCTCCGGCGAACGTAATAGGATCGAGAACTGAGCACGAGAATGATTTTAGAGAGTAGTGGAGTATTGCAGATTTTCTGTAAACAACAATGCCATGCTCTAGACCTATTTATAGGCTACTCATCAAAGGGGGAAATTAAGACTGCATTATGGGAATTAATCCACATAAAACTACTGAGATGTTACACAATTTGAATTCTGAAGTTGCAGAATTCATTCTGCATCAATTCTAGAATTCAAAAAACGAGCAGTTTCGAAAACTGAACTGCTACAGCTCTTCAAGGCTTGGGCGGGCTGAACGGATGGGCTTTAGTTGGGCTGAAAAACAAATACAATTGGGCTGAGAATTAACAATCCAAAAAAAGCCCATAAGTATTTTGTCCAAAAAATTATATAGTTTGGACCCAAATACCACCCAAAGCACCAATTGCCAATATCTAAGTCCTTGGCTGCGGCCCGTACCCGACCCGCCCGTCCAGCGGCGCGCGTGTGTGTGTGCGCGAGGCCAAGGCCTTCATCCAAGCCCACTAGCAAGCCCACAAGTTATTAGCTCCATGAGCATTGCTATTCTTATACAAGAGTAATATTCCCTTGTTTTCCAATGTGGGACAATAGCACTTCACAAGTGTTATTTCCCTTCTCAACATCCAAACTTTGATATACAATATCTCACTCACCGGAAATCGGTTTTGAGACTTCAAGTATACCACGTTCATCTACTCGAGACGTAGATCAACTTCCAATAATTATTTCAATTAAATAATAAATATTTAATTAAATAATTAATTTCAGAAATGGCCTGAAACCATATTTCCAACAATCCCCCACATGAGTGAGAAAGCCGTATGCAGATGTATGCAGACACTTTAGCTCAGTCCTCTTAAGAAACAACATTGCATTTGGAAAGGTAGCTTGTGGCTTTGAACCTACCATAGTCAATCTTATCGAGTATACCGACGGCCTAGTGGATATGGTTCCTAAAACTAGTCCTCCTCGGTGTATACTAAGTCAACAATATTGACACAATATTGCTTCAATCCTCATTCGTTCTTACGTTTGTGTCCATTACGGGCCTTGGAACACCCCTTTGGATTCATAAGTGTTTCAATCGAAGCGGCCACACTTCACACTTATATAGGTAACTCTTAACTCAAGCATCCTGCTATACTTGTCCTCATTGAGGAATTCTAGAGTTATTAAAAGTCAAAGACTTAACCTCACCACATGCAGGTTTCCGAACACTCACTGTTCTACAAGGAATAGGCAATTCGAGTGTTCAATACACGGATTCTCATAGCTTAGTTGTCCCATTGAACCAAGTTCTTGGGATCCTCCAGTCATCATGGTTGGGTATCCACTATGATCATCCTTAATATGTGGATTTCAAACTCATTCCCCCTAACAGCCTATACATTTGATCTCGATGGATACTTTTAGTCAACGGATAGGCTATATTATCAATTGATCTTATATAATCAATTGTGATAACACCACTCGTGATCAAATGTCTCACGGTATTATGACGTCGACGAATATGTCTCGACTTACCATTATATAAATTATTTTGTGCTCGTCCGATAGCAGCTTGACTACCACAATGAATTATTACGGACGACACAGGTTTCAACCAACATGGAATATCCTCGAGAAAATTTCTAAGCCACTCAGCTTCTTCACCAGCTTTATCCAAAGCTATGAATTCAGATTCCATGGTCGATCTAGCAATACAAGTTTACTTCTTGGATTTCCAAGACACAGCACCACCCCCACAGTGAATACATAACCGCTCGTTGAGAACGAGTCTTTGGCATCACATATCCAATTTGCATCACAGTACCCTTCAAGTACAGGGGGCTCCCTAGTATAATGAATTGCATAGTTCTGAGTATATTTCAAATATCTCAAGACTCTTTCAAGAGCTTTCCAATGTTCATTACTAGGATTGGCTGTAAAGCTGCTTAACTTGTTGACCGAGCATGCTATATCGGGACGAGTGAAATTTGTTAGATACATCAAACTCCCAATAATCTTAGCATATTCTATCGCATCAACAGGTTCTCTCTTATGTACATTCAAATGTACACTAGGTTCCCATGGAGTCTTAGCTATTGGCTTGTCAAAAGCATTGAACTTCTTTAACACTTTCTCAACATAGTGAGATTGTGTTATTGCAATACTATCAGGTTTTCTTAGAATTTTAATTCCAAGAATTACATCAGCTAAGCCCATATCTTTCATGCTAAAGTTCTTACTTAGCATATTTTTCGTTTCTTGAATTACTCGGGAATTACTTCCCATGATGAGCATGTCATCTACATAAAGACAAACAATAACATAACTGTTATTAGAATTCTTAATGTAGACACACTTGTCACACTCATTGTTTCTAAATCCATTTGACAACATTACGCCTGTCAAATTTCAAATGCCATTGAAGCGGTGCTTGCTTCAATCCATATAAAGACCGTTGGAGTTTGCATACTTTGTGCTCTTGCCCAGGTACTACAAACCCTTCAGGTTGCTTCATATATATCTCATCTTCCAACTCGCCGTACAAGAATGCAGTTTTCACATCCATTTGGTGAATCTCGAGATTGTGCAAAGCAGCAATAGCGAGAAGTATCCTAATAGATGTCAACCTAGTCACAGGCGAATAGGTATCAAAGAAATCATACCCTTCTTTCTGCCTGAAACCTTGAACGACAAGTCGGGCTTTGTACTTATCTATAGTACCATCAGATTTGTACTTCTTCTTTAGGATCCATTTGCATCCTAAAGCTTTACTTCCATGTGGTAGATCCACTAACACCCAAGTATGATTCTGCATAATGGAATCAATCTCAATATCGATGGCCTCTTTCCAAAAAGTTGCATCGGAGCCAGATAAGGCTTCTTTGATCGTCACCGGTTCGCCGTCTAACATTAAGACAACATAATTCGGTCCATAGACCTTAGCCTTTTTAACTCGTTCCCCACGTCTTGGTTCTACATCCACAGGTTTAGACCTTGGTCTTTTCCTATTAGGTGGTACAAGATTAGAACTCGTGGCATCATCTACTTGTGTAGAACTGCTAGCTATGTCTAAAGGTTTAGAACTTGTAGCTTCACACTCAACTCCATTGTTTGAGTTAAATACAACCTTATCCTTATTGGGATAGATATTTTCAAAAAATATAGCATTCCTTGATTCTATCGTTGTCCCGACATGTATATCGGGTATCTCCGATTTGTGTACTATGAAATGATAGGCACTGCTATTAAGTGCATAACCAATGAAGATACAATCCACCGTTTTAGGTCCAATTGTAACTTGCTTTGGTAAAAGCACTTCTACCTTAGCTAAACACCCTCACACTTTGAGGTATTTATACGAAGGTTTCATTCATTTCCATAGCTCATAGGGAGTTACATCTTTCCCTTTGAGTGGAATCTTGTTCAAGATATAGTTAGCCGTTAAGACAGCTTCCCCCCACATGTTCTGGGGTAATCCTTAACTAATAAACAAGGCATTCATCATCTCTTTAAGAGTTCGATTCTTGCGTTCAGCAACGTCATTAGATTGTGGTGAATAAGGAGCCGTCGTTTGATGGATTATACCACTTTCGTTGCATAATTCAGCAAACGGAGCTACATATTCTCCACCTCTATCACTTCGAACCATCTTAATTCAACATCCAAGTTTATTCTTGGCTTCATTTTTGAAGTTTTTAAAAGCTTCAATAGCCTCATCTTTACTTTTCAATAAGTAAAGGTAACAATACCTTGTGCAATCGTCTATAAAGGTGATAAAGTACTTCTTACCACCTCTAGTTTGCACAAACTTTAAATCACAAACATCGGTGTGAATTAGTTCTAATGGTTTAGTGCCCCTTTCAACCGATTTAAACGGTAACTTAGCCATTTTGGCTTCAACACAAACTTCACATTTCTCTTGTGAGTTAAATTCATCAACTTTTAGTAAATTCATTTTTACTCATCTTTTTATAGCATTTAGATTAACATGTCCAAGTCTACAATGCCATAAATCGGAACACTCAATCAAGTAAGCAGAAGAAGGAGATTCTTTCTTATTGATAGTTGCCTTGGCAGGCTTACAAGCTCTCACGCCAAGTTTGAAAAGCCCTTCGGAGGCATAGCCTTTCACAAGGAACTTTCCCCACTTGCGAATTACAACATAATCAGCTTTGAAAAATAATTCAAAATCTTTCTTAGTGAGTTTAATGCCCGAAATTAAATTCTTTCGGACAGTGGGAACATGTAGCACATCCTTCAAGGTGATCTCCACGCCCGAAGTGAGTTGAAGAACTACATCTCCCATGCCAAGGACTTGAGAAGTCCGCTCGCTAGCCTCCATGATCGTCTTATTTTCCACTTCTTTGTAGTTGTGGAACAGCTCACGGTTGATGCAAACATGGATGGTAGCGCCGATGTCTACGAACCAAGCATTTGGGCTATCAACATGATTCACCTCGGAAATCATCGCCGCAAAATCGTCTTGATCCCAATCATCGAAGTCCTTCTCGACGTTGTTGACGTTGTTCTTCGCCTTCTTTCGCTTTGGCTTGCGGCAATCCTTAGCCATGTGACCATGCTTGTCACAATTGAAACATACACCATCAAACTTTGATGGTTGTCCACCACCTTGCTTCCCTTTGCCCTTGTTGTTGGGGTTAGGGCGACCACGCTAGTTGGAAGGACCGCCTTTCTCGGTGAGATTGGCCTTTGCATCCATCGGCGCTTTGCCCTTTTGATCACGACTCCTCACGTGATCCTCCATTTGAAGCTTTGACACCAAGGTTGCCACGGACATCTCCGAGCGCTCATGCTTCAAAAGGTTTTGAAAGCTCTTCCAACTAGGAGGCAACTTCTCAATGATGATTGCTACAAGTAGCGCATCCGCCAAGGGCATTCCTTCGGCTTGAACTTCGTGTGAAAGAGTTTGGAACTCTTCCACTTGGTCCATCACAGGGCGGGAGTCGACCATCTTGTAGTCCAACCACTTGGCGACGACATACTTTGTAGTATTCGTCTTGTCCACTTGATATTTGAGATCAAGTGTCTCCCACACCTCTTTCGAGGTCTTATGGACCTTGAAGACGTTGTAGAGCCGCTCGTCCAAGGACATAAGAATGGTGTTGCGGCACAAGTAGTCGCCTTGACACCAATTCGCATACCCGGCACGAACTTCGAAGCTCATCTCCCCTTCACTCGGGGTTGGAGGCCTATCATCCATCAAGAACCCGGCAAACCCCACGGTTGTGAGGTAGAATAGCATATTTTCTTACCAATATTTAAAGTTCTTGCCCGAGAAAATGGAGGGTTTCTCGGCAACACCCAACGTCCTCAACGTTTGCAACGGGGCCATGGTGGAAGTGGAACCACCCGTTGAGCCAAAGGAGGAACCATTGAAGGTGGAGGTGGTGGAGCCGACAGTCGCGGAGGTAGTGGAGCCAATGGTGGCGGAGGTGGTTGAGCCAATGGTGGCAGAGACGGTGGAACCGTAGGTGGCGGTGCCGGCAGCAGGGACGGTGGATTCCATCTTCGAGCAAAGGTTTTTAGTTTCGAAAGTTTTTTAATGTAAATTAAAAATCCAAAACCCGAACGTGCGGCAGTAGCGGATAATCTTCTTGCGATTGTTACAATGGGATACACGATCGAGTGAACTTTTACATCTCAAACTAAAACAATCGAAGCTAGAAAACTGAACTAAGAAAATAAACAAATTAGAAGTAACAAGGAAACTAGAATGAAATTACAATGGAAATAAAACAAACGTAAGAAGGCGTCGAGTCGAGATGAAACTCTTCCCGCAAGAAGATTATCGCCCCGGTAGTGCTCACGGTGTTGGCGAATCTTCCCCAAAGGTAAAACGACGACATCTCATTGGATGTAGCACCACAATCCGGCGAGCTCCGGCGAACGTAATAGGATCGAGAATTGAGCACGAGAATGATTTTAGAGAGTAGTGGAGTATTGCAGATTTTCTGTAAACAACAATGCCATGCTCTAGACCTATTTATAGGCTACTCATCAAAGGGGAAAATTAAGACTGCATTATGGGAATTAATCCACATAAAACTACTGAGATGTTACACAATTTGAATTCTGAAGTTACAGAATTCATTCTGCATCAATTCCAGAATTCAAAAAAAGAGCAGTTTCGAAAACTGAACTGCTACAGCTCTTCAAGGCTTGGGCGGGCTGAAGGGATGTGTTTCAGTTGGGCTGAAAAACAAATACAATTGGGCCGAGAATTAACAATCCAAAAAAAGCCCATAAGTATTTTGTCCAAAAAATTATATAGTTTGGACCCAAACACCACCCAAAGCACCAATTGCCAAGATCCAAGTCCTTGGCTGCGGCCCGTACCCGACCCGCCCGTCCGGCGGCGCGCGTGTGTGTGTGCGCGAGGCCAAGGCCTTCATCCAAGCCCACTAGCAAGCCCACAAGTTATTAGCTCCATGAGCATTGCTATTCTTATACAAGAGTAATCTTCCCTTGTTTTCCAATGTGGGACAATAGCACTTCACAAGTGTTATTTCCCTTCTCAACATCCGAACTTTGATATACAATATCTCACTCACCGGAAATCGGTTTTGAGACTTCAAGTATACCACGTTCATCTACTCGAGACGTAGATCAACATCTAAGAATTATTTCAATTAAATAATAAATATTTAATTATATAATTAATTTCAGAAATGGCCTAAAACCATATTTCCAACAATCCCCCACATGAGTGAGAAAGCCGTATGCAGATGTATGCAGACACTTTAGCTCAGTCCTCTTAAGAAACAACATTGCATTTGGAAAGGTAGCTTGTGACTTTGAACCTACCATAGTCAATCTTATCGAGTATACCGGCGGCCTAGTGGATATGGTTCCTTGAACTAGTCCTCCTTGGTGTATACTAAGTCAACAATATTGACACAATATTGCTTCAATCCTCATTCGTTCTTACGTTTGTGTCCATTACGGGCCTTGGAACACCCCTTTGGATTCATAAGTGTTTCAATCGAAGCGGCCACACTTCACACTTAGATGTCTCGTTGGATGTAGCACCACAATCCGGCGAGCTCAAGCGAACGTAATAGGATCGAGAATTGAGCACGAGAATGATTTTAGAGAGTAGTGGAGTATTGCAGATTTTCTGTAAACAACAATGCTATGCTTTAGACCTATTTATAGGCTACTCATCAAAGGGGGAAATTAAGACTGCATTATGGGAATTAATCCACATAAAACTGCTGGGATGTTACACAATTTGAATTCTGAAGTTACAGAATTCATTCTGCATCAATTCCAGAATTCAAAAAAGAGCAGTTTCGAAAACTGAACTGCTACAGCTCTTCAAGGCTTGGGCGGGCTGAAGGGATGGGTTTCAGTTGGGCTGAAAAACAAATACAATTGGGCCGAGAATTAACAATCCAAAAAAAGCCCATAAGTATTTTGTCCAAAAAATTATATAGTTTGGACCCAAACACCACCCAAAGCACCAATTTCCAAGATCCAAAGTCCTTGGCCGCGGCAGGTAGGGGTGTAAACGAACCAAGCCGCTCGCGAACTATTCGGGGCTCAGCTCGAAAAAGCTCGTTCGAAATTCGTTCGTTTTCTAAACGAGCTGAACTCGAGCTCGAATCAGATCTCGATAAAATTATCGAGCCAAACTCGAGCCTGTGCGTGTTCGGCTCGAACCTATTCGCGAGCCTATTCGCGAATAGGCTCGCGAATATGTTAGCGAATAGGCTCACAAATAGGTTCACGAATATGTTCGCGAATAGGCTCGCGAATAGGTTCATTAAATATTAATTTTATATATTTTATTTGTTAAATATTTTTTAAATAATACTCATAATTAAAAAAAATTACTACTAACTTGATAAATTATCTATTTGTTAAAAATAAATTATAAATTATTATTCATAAATAGTCTAGTAATATATGAACAAATATATATTTTTTTATTTTAATGAAACCTTAATATATAAATAATTCGAACCGAGCTCGAGCTCGAGATAAACGAATAATTAACGAGCCGAATTCGAACCAAACTCGAGCTTGGTATTATATAAGCGAGCTGAGCTCGAGCTTATTTTTAGGCTCAAATTTGAGCTCGGGCCGAACCAAATCTTCACAAACCGAGCCCGAGCCTGGAGGTATTCGGCTCGGCTCGGTTCGTATATAGCCCTAGCGGCAGGTACTCGACCCGCCCGTCCGGCGGCGGCGTCGTCGTCCGTCCGATCGATCGTCGGCGGCGGTGCGCTTGTGTGTGTGCGCGAGGCCAAGGCCTTCATCCAAGCCCACTAGCAAGCCCACAAGTTATTAGCTCCATGAGCATTGCTATTCTTATACAAGAGTAATCTTCCCTTGTTTTCCAATGTGGGACAATAGCACTTCACAAGTGTTATTTCTCTTCTCAACATCCAAACTTTGATATACAATATCTCACTCACCGGAAATCGATTTTGAGACTTCAAGTATACCACGTTCATCTACTCGAGACGTAGATCAACATCCAATAATTATTTCAATTAAATAATAAATATTTAATTAAATAATTAATTTCAGAAATGGCCTAAAACCATATTTCCAACACATAACCCATATCATGCTATATACACACAAAATGAAGGTTAGAAGCTTACTCCGAGAAAATCAATGGAAGATGGAGTAGATGATGCTTAGGATTTCTTGAAGCTTTTTCTACTTGATGCTTGGACTTTGAAGTTTGGAAAGACTTGATGCACTTCTTAGCTTTTGGGTGTGAAAAGGTGGAGTCTTGGAAGCATTTTTCTTAGCCAAAAATGGAGGAAGAAGAAGAAGTGTGATGGAGAGAATGGGGGGAGGGGGACCGAAAGTTGAGGGAAATAGGGGAGGAGAGATGATTTCTTAGCTTTTGCAATGATGTTAGCAAGAATAAAATATTCTCCATATCTTTGATTGTCTAGAGCAATATCCTACAAATCTTTGAGGATCTTACACATGATTGGTGGATGAGGGAGGCAAGAGAGAGGAGAAGAAAGAGAGGGGTGGGTGGGGACGGTCCACAGGGGAGGGTGAGAGAGAGTTTTTTTTTTTTCTTTTTTCTGTCTTATTCTAGATAAGGGGATTTAATCACCTACTAGCTCATTATAATAAACTCATACTTATACTATATGCATGCATCTCATGGAAATTAAATAAACTATGTAGGAAAATGTATATCACACTTGTGAATGTAGGAAAAATATATATATATCTCACTTATGATATTAATAATATCATAATATTAATTAATGCATTAATAATCATGTGTGAATGTTTGACAAAGTAAAGTTATCACATAGACATTCAACAAAAATAGGGTGAGGTTAGGTTTCTAAGGCCCGATAAAAAAAATATCGCTTCCGATAAACTCTTCTTAAATCATAACTCATCTTACGCTCGGATGCATAAGTACTCTATTATTAAATAATAAACATTTAATAAGACCGAATTATGATTATTAGGCTTAAGAAAATACGGGGCGTTACATTCCAGACATGTTAGACAGTCTAGATTGTATGCATTGGAAATCACTACAACAAAATCGCACATACATAACGGTATGAAGTAATACGTTATGTATGAGCATCATCTATTAGTCATATAGATAACGGTACTTATGAACCGTTATAGAATGTATTATCTATGAGTGATCTTTTATAACGAAGTATCAAAGCGTTACGAAAAGCGTTATATATAAACGTCTTTTATAACGATTATTTCAACCATTACGAACCCTGTTATCTATGAGCATCAATTTTTTTTAATACTTTTATTAAATATATATTTTAAATTTTTAATTCTTTCTATAGTTTAGCCTTTAGGGTTTTGGTAATTCAAAATTTCAGATTCAGCGCCGCACTACCCAGGCACCCACCTCTCCCAGTCGCTCCCACGTCGACTCTCAATTCTCACGGCCACCGGGGCACGGCGGCGCGACCCCTCTTCGTTTACCACCAGCGGCTCATACAGTCACTGGCGCCTCCTCCTCCTCCGCCGACGAGCTCTTCTTCGACGGCGAGATCCTCTGCATCCAAATCGAAAAATGCCTCGCTCTGCCCTCGCCGCCTTCTCCACTCCCATCGCCGCCTCAAAAAGCCGCCAAATCGGAAAAGAAGCTTCAGATTTCTTGTGGTTTAAGCGCAGCTCCACCTTGACTCCGCCTCCACCTTGATTTCTAGCGGTTTAAGCTTCAGATTTATGGTAGAAAAGTCGATCCTCCGCCATCACGTGTGTGATATCCCGACCTTTTCATAGGAAATATAGAAATTCAGAATTTAGTATGCTATTGATACACGCCCGATATCCAATAATTATATTATATCAAGGAAATTGATATAGATATACTCTCAACATTTTTATTTTTGATCTATTAAATTTTAATCCATTACTGGATTATATGAGAAATATTGTTACTAATATTCCTCGTTTTATTTATTCATTTATCCATCATCTAGCTTGTTTATTATAATTATTTTGAGTCTAAGGCCCAAATATATGTATGTATTTAAATAGTTATGGGATTATTTTTACTTGTGTCTTTAAGCCCAAACAATTGTGGACTTTAGTATTTTTTTTATTAAGGCCCAAAGAAGTTACTGCAGCGTAAAAGGATGAATAATTACAATCTGACAGAATCAGATTTCTTTTCTGCCACCAGCGTCTTTTCACCTCCCAAGAAATCTTTTATCCCAAATCCAAATCTGCTCAAAAATATTCTCTTTCCCTACCGAGGCAGCATCTTTTCTTCACTCCTTTAAACTCTCTCAAATCCATCAGAACATTCCCTGTCCTTTTCCATCTCTGAATCTGCAGGTAATTTCTCCTTCTTCTCCACTATCTTGGAACATTCAACTTTTCTACTGCATTCACTTTTCACCTAAAGAAAAATCTATTTTCACTTGTCCAACAGAATCTGCCATTAAAATAGTTTCTACCTCAGGAGTTCAAGACACCCATCAAGCTTATCAAGGTGATATTTTATTCCTTCTTTTCTACCTTTGTGGGATCGACCCTGCTTGTCATTATACTAATTAGTTCTTGATAATTCTGCAGGAATTATTTGGTGGAAAACGACGTCTACCAGCTGCTGTGTTGCTCCTTAAACTTTAAGTTACTTGCATCATCTGAGAGACATGTGTTGATTGGAAAATTTTGAATTGGCTTGTTAAATGTTTGGATGGAAATAAGCATCGTGGAACGCTCTCTTCTTTGGATTTGTATTGATTTTGCTTGAGGACAAGCAAAAGGCTAAGTGTGGGGGGTTGATTTATACCTAATTGTTCTTATTTTGGGGGTTTGATTGTGATATTCTGAGTTTATTTGTTTTGGATTCTGATGCTTTTATGAGTCTGTTTGATGTTTTGCAGGAGATATTGATAAAATAGGAGGAAGAATGTTATGTTGGAGATATTGGATCAGAAATTGCTTATTTGGGTTCAAAGTGGTGCCCAACGCTGATAACGCTGATAATCACTCGCCAGCGCTGACAAGGCCGCATCGCTAACAATCTATCGCCAGCACTAACAGCACTCCCCAGAGCGGTCAAGGCAGCCAGAGCAGACCAAATTCGACAGAGCTGAATTTAATTTGCCAGAGTAGATTTCCATAGCCAGAGCTGACCAAACTCGACAGAGCTGAATTCCAGAGCTGCCTACGTCTACAGAGCTAGCAATCACGCGCAAGGTCGCCAGCGCTGGTAATCACTCGCAAGGTCGCCAGCACTGCTCCAGAGCTGGCAATCACTCGCCAGCGCTGTCAAGACTTGTCGAGCACTTATCCCTTGCCGCAATCTCCTGTGCGCGCACGCATGTCTTGCCGACTCTCTTTTAGGCCCAAATTTGTTGGGCCCTCGTGATTTCATTAGGTTTGATGAAAGACAGTCTATAAAAAGGGCTTAACTACTCTTTATCATGATCATCTTCAGCCTCCGGCACCAAAAATAATTTAGGGTTTTTCTAGTTTTCAAAGTTCTTTGAGTTTTCCGAGATTCTGTTCTAGTTAGCTTTCAATTTTTGTTTTGCTTTAATTTTCCGTTTCGAAGTTGTAATCAGTGACAGTGATTCCATTCTCGCGACGTTATTGGTATTTCTTACTTACGTTAATTTCTTTGAATCTGCATGAATTATGTTGCGCTTTCAATTTGCAATTTCATTTATGTCAAATTAGATTAGAAGTTTTTATTTACAGTTATTTAAATTGTTAGCGTAGTAGCTTTTAATTCCTAGTAGCCTTTACTTTATCATTTAATTCTGCCTAGGGTTTAATAGTTTATTTCCGACTCAGTACTTATGTTTTGTTCTTTTCTGCCTTGTTATCTCTAAGTTTAGTTTTAAGTTGAGTTTTTAATTCCAAGCATTAGTTTAATTATAATAATCAAACTTAAACTTTACTGGTTTCGCTTTGATACAATTAGGAGCCCTGTTGAATCTTCCTTAAGAGATGATTTGGGTTAGCTTACACACTACGATAGATCTCGTACGATTGCGAGTCAATCTAGCATAGTGTTTAGGTTGAGTTAGCTTGACTTCATGAATTTGTACTAACTAATACATATTCCACGAAATATATGCTTCGGTGAAGTAGATTCGACTTCTAAAAAAAGTTTAGTTATATTGTGACTCAAATCTATGCTATTGTTGTTTGTCTAGGTTTTATGCAAATTCTATACTTTTGCTTAATCAAATGAACCATGTGGTTGTCATTGTAGCTAGTCATAATTCTTGTAGCTACATAGGATATTCTGGGTAAATTGGAGAAAGTTGTGGACAAATGATCAAGATCTATGTCGTGAAGATAATGTTAGTCAATGGAGAAATTATCTGCATAGAGAGAGAAGTTGCAACAGCTTTGGAAGTAAGAATTGTTGAAGTCTTTTATTTTCCTTGGTGTCGTGGCTTGTTTGAGATCATGGTGGTGTTGCACCATGAATGGAAATTAGAAAAATTTATTTTCAGTTGGGCTCAAAACATTGTATATGAATGTTTTTTCATGATAATGTATGAATGTTTTGGATGATATATAATATATGTTATTAATGGTTTTATGTCGACGATCTGCATCGGTCTGAAGTAAAGAGTATCAGACACGCCGCATTAAAAGCTTCTGCAACAACATTAAATGCCGAAGATTTGAAGATCGTCCTTGCAAGTACCAGAATTTCTCTTTTCGTGTAAAGATGCAGAAGCACCATACTCCAAGGACAAGGCAATTCAAATATTTCACTACTACAGTTTTTTTCAAAAACCATTATGTATGAGCGCACTTTTAGGAATAGATAACGGTTTTGGGAAAATCCGTTATCTATGTAGTGTTGTCTATATGCATAGATAACGGTTTGAACAAATTCGTTATATTTTTGCGTTATCTATTAGTTGCATACATAACAGTATTACAAAACCATTAAGCCTCTGTTATCTATGACCATATTTTATAACGGTTATTCATAACGTTAAAGAACCGTTATGTTTAAGAGTCATTTACAACGGTTTTTCAACCGTTATGTATGAGCGTCTCTAAAAACTGTTATGTATAATTTTTTTATTAATTTTTTAAAAATAAAATTATATTATATTAAAAAATAACAAATAAATTATTTATCCTAAAATCTGAATTTATTCCTAGATATAGACTTTGAAAAATAAAAAAATCATACTCCCTCCTTCCCCAAAATAAGTTCCTCTTTGGGGACGGCACGTGTTTTAAGGAAAATGGTAAAGTGTATTGATAGTGGAAAAAAATATATTATAATTAGTATTGGGAGTGGTGAAAAAGTGAAAAAGTATTATAATTAGTATTGGGAGTGGTGAAAAAGTGAAAAGTAAGAATAAATAAAATATTATTAGTGGTGGGGTAGTTGTCCAAAAATAGAAAGAAAGAAAGAGAAACTTATTTGGGGGACGTCCCAAAATGGAAAAAGATGAACTTATTTCAGGGACGGAGGGAGTAACATTTTTTTGTTTTATCAATAAGTAACACTTATATAAAATCTAAATTAGAAATCTAAATACCAAAAATTGAATATTAAAAGTGAAAAAAAGAAAAAGAAAAAGAAAAAAGGAATAAATTTTGCCTTCCTTATTTGACCTAAAATTTTCGCGACTAACACCTCTGATCCCGCGCTGAAATTTTTCGTTCAGGAAATAGATTTTGCCTTCGTTGTTTGGTTCCTCAAAATTTTCGTTCGCCTGCAATTTTCATTCAGGAAATAGAGAAGCCACCCCTGCTCGCCGAGGCGCCGCCCTTCATCTGCTTGTCGTCATCTGCCCTTTCGCTTTTCGTTGCGCCGCCGCCCATTCTCTTTTCGCCACGGCAAGCCCCTGATTTGCTTTCTGCAGTTTACTCTTATTTATAAGAGTTTACTTATAAACTGATTCCTTGGCAGATTACATCTTGAACTGATTCCTTGGCAGATTTTGCTTATTTAGCTTACTTAGCTTATTTATAAGAGTTTATTTAGCTTATTTAGCTTATAAGAGTTTACTTCACTTATTTATAAGAGTGTACTCTTATTTATAAGAGTTTACTTATAAACTGATTCCTTGGCAGATTACATCTTGAATTGATTCCTTGGCAGATTTTGCAGTAACTATAATCTCTAAATTTATATTATTTGTTTTGTAGATGTCTGAATTACACGGTAATGAAGATATAGACAGAGCTATGATGTTGAAGAAAGCAAGGCTGACCAAGGATGGAGAAGTTCAGAATGAAAACTTGAAGAATGCTTTACAGAAAATAGTATGAAATTGCATTATATTATTTTAATTTAAATTATTCATTAAATTGGACAAATGTTTTAACCATTTAATTGCTTAAAAATAACAGGATGACTGCATAAGGAAAAAAGGAGGAAGGGCTAGTTGATTCTTCATCTTGTTCAAGCGATTTGCTATCACATGCCCTAGAGAAACCTGAACATGGTGGCCGTGTGCGAGGTTTAGGGGCAGGGGTGAAACCCAAATCATTCTTTGAAACACCTAGAGTCAAGAAACAAGAAATTGATGAGAAAGCACAAACTGAGCTGGAAAAAGCGAAGAAGCAAATAAAAGAACAAGATGGACGCATACTTGTTCTAGATAAAGTGATCTACGAGTTGGTAAGCAGAATTGGAAAACTGGAATCGAAGGTGGGTGATAAGGACGATAAGTCTGAAGGATTAGGTAGTTGTTCTGTGATAAAGCCTCAAAAGATGCAGGTTGAAAACGATGAAGACATGAAGGTGGTTGAAAACGATGAAGACATTAAGGTGGTTGAAAAATCAGTTGGGTTGGAGGTATTATGTGAATACTTTTGAAAAATATTTTTGGTCTTTTCTTCCTTTCATCTATTTGAATACTAATAAACCACTCTATTTTAATTGATGTAAGGGAAGGTGGTTAAATTACTTGAAGACGGATCCAAAAAACTTGTAGCTTACAGAACGGTCGTGGTTGCTGGAGATGTCCTTCACGGATCTCTCTTTCCTAAAGACTGCTTACGTGTGGCGATTGATGAGGTTGTTGATGATAATGCACGATTACCCGTTCCTATTTTAGATGAGATGGATAATGTGGAAAAAGCATTAGGAACCCATGTAGCATGGCCTAGTCATTTGGTGGGGGAGAAATCAATTGAGGTAATTTTAATTCTTTCTAGCAGCCTTTTAGTATTAATTAATACCTGTAACATATCATGTGTTGTGTATTTAGAACTTGATAAGAAGACACATGGAAAAAAGATTTTGAACGAGTCGGCGGTGAAGAATTTGTCATCATTGCCTTCATCATTAGTAGCACTATACTGTATGATGGAGAAGTCATTCGCGGGTGAAGGAATACGCCTTCCAATAGACTTTGAAATGTTTGGGCAAGATCTTAAAATTTGGATTCTCTTGAAGGATGATGTGATTCCCTTTTGTAATCTGGAACCGATTACAGGGAACAACATTATCGCATACATTTGGTAAATATCTTATTAAGTTACTATCATTTATATTAATCCAGATTTCTTATCTAAGTCTGAAATAATTTGTTGACAGCCATTCTTATGGAAACATGAAGACAGAGGGAACTCTTGGGAGGTTTATGTTTGTGAATCCATTTACCATATCTCAAAATCGACAAGACTCAGCCGAGTCAAGAGCCTGCAAATTAGCAGATCGGTTACTTCAGGCTTTATCAAATCAGCTGGTACTCGTTCCTTGCAACGTGGGGTAAGTGAAAATGTTAAGTTAGTAGTTAGTGTGGTATATGTTTTCGCCTACTAATCCAATTTTCTTATAAAATAGTGGGCATTGGATTCTGACAATCATTGATCTTGAGAAAGATCGTGTCTCTTTGATGGATCCAATTTCTCATCGGAATCGCGATACCCCATGGAAATTCGTCGTTGACACGTAAGTCTTACACTTTAACTAATCATTTCCATTATCAATTTTTATAGCTAATATGAACTTTCTAGTTGCCTTTGATTTCAAGTGCGATGAATATTGTGAATGCATGCAAGGGAAAAAAATTCAAGAAATCGGCAAGTTGGGATATGGTTAAGGTAGGTATAATTTGCTATTTATGGCTATTACAACTTAATTATGTTTGTTATTGCCAAGTTCCCTAGCTAATATGTGAACTGTAAACTGCCATTTATTGACTGCTCTTGTTGGCTGAAAATCATGCATATCAAGGGGTGAACTATTTCAATACTTCCAACAGTACTTCTCATTCAATCATTTTATTTTAGGCTCAATTTTTCGAATTCTTGAATCTTGATAACTAGGAATTTGTTTACTTTTCTTATGACAGTAAGAAATTTGTATTTTGATTGTATTATGATAGGGTCCTATCCAGCCTGATACATCTCAATGTGGATTTTATGTCATGAAGTTCATGAAAGAGATCATAGCACGCTTTGAACTTAATGCCTACACGTCTCTATCATCGATGGTAACTATATATTATACTTTTCATCATTTAACTTTCTAATAGAACTTTTGTAATTATTCATAAAATATATTTTGTACGTATTTCTTTTTACAGTTTAAGAATGTTAAGACATACACCGAAGCTGAAATCGATGATATTCGTGAGGAATGGGCAACTTTTGTGATAAAGCATGTGTTCGATTGAACTTTAGGTATGAAAGCGACATGTTAGTTGGAAATTTTTTCACTTGAATGTTTTTTATTATCTTATTTTTCTTATATTTCATCTCTATACGCAGGTGCATATGATCCGTCCCCGTTTTGAGGAATCAATATTTTGTAGTATTTTGTTGTGCATGTAGTATAACAACAACAACAATTAATGTTAGTTATTTGTGTAACATGTATTGACAGGCAACTTGTGTAGCTCAAATTGATGGATGCTATGTTATATATGCTAATATTATCTTGTCAATGTTATTTTATTATTTGAATTTTTTTTATTGATTTTTAGATATAAATAAAAGGCAATATTGAGAATAAATAAAAAATCTGTGGAAAACCGTCATCTAATACATGCAAAACTGTTATCTATAATGAAAAAGACAACGAAATAAAAAGTCATACATAACGGTTAATAACCGTATCTGGAGAAAACCGTTATGTATCAGGATAATAAACAACAAAATAAAATCATACATAACGGTTAGAAACTGTTATGTATAACAAGGATAACGAAAAAGAATCGTTATGTAAACTTCAATAAAACGTTATGTATAACAATTGAAATGCAAAATCATAACGGTTTTCAATGTTTTTAGTAACAGTGAAAAACGTTATGTATGAAAGTCATAGATAACAGATGTTAGTGTTATGTATCACAATACAAAACCGTTATCTATTTCTTACAAAGATAACTGTTTAAACCATTATAAAAAGTATAAAAAGCTGTTAACTAATAATATGGAAAAAAAATATACTATATAATACATAACGGATAAATTCTAATACATAACAGTAGAAAACCGTTATGTATAATCAATATAGATAACGGTTTCATAACTGTTATGTATGAGCGGCTTGTACTGTTATCTTTTTCCTTCATAGATAACGGTTTTTAAACCATTGTGTATGATATATATCATAGACAACACCACTATACACAACGGTTTTTTTGCTCATAGATAACGGAAAAAATCCATGATCTATGAGCATTTTTCTAGTAGTGACATTACCAAATTGTACAACGGCTTGTACAATTTTCTACAAGGAGTATTCGAAGATTGCCACCTCAGCCCAAGAAGTGACATTACCTCACAACGGCAGAAATCGAAGACCATCTCTCCCACAGATCTATTCAAGACTTCGCCTATAAATAGAGCTTGAGGAACGCCTGCAATCTTCACCGATTCAAGATATACGCTGAAGCTCTGTCAAAATAACAAGCCGGCCCTTTCATAGATATAACTTTGAATCGAAGAAGAGAGTACCCAAACGTTGTAAAATCAGTCTAGCTGATTACCTTAACTCTCTTAGAAATCTAGGCAACCCTTATTTTATCCTAAGCCTATAATAGATTATTTGAGAACATGTTCTTAGTAGTCTTAGTTGGAAGAGTCCGAACCCCTTTTCAACCGAGCGAAAAGAGTGTTTGAGTAGGTTCCTTGACACCCGCAAACCAAGAGGGAGTTCAGACCAGGGTTCTGACTCCAGAGATCTTAGCCAAGCGCTGATAGGGCACGTGTGTGTTTAAGCATGCTAAGAGTGAGCGAGAAATCCAACCCAGGGTATGCCTGATAAGGCGGTCGTAAGTGGGCATACGATTATGAAGTAATTTCCAGCAAACCATCGAGCGACGAACCGGAATAAAATGTTCCCAGATCCAAGAACCCCACAACACCTTCGAAAAGCTATGACCATAATGAGCAAAGGGCAAGAGCAGCAGTGACCTTCCCATGTAAAGAAGGTTTCCAAAATCTGGTATCGGCACCCCCAATCGGCGCCATAAGAATATCACAAACAATCTTGGGAAAGAAATTCACAAAGCTCTTAGTGAAATGCCAAACCCCATCGAATAAATAATCCGCAACAGTCTGAGTCAGAGATTACTTCATAAAAAAAGGAATCCCGCAGACGTCAGCCAACCGATATCCAAGCCAGTCATCAAGCCAGAACAGAGTGGAAGAACCATCCCCAATGTAGCAGAAAGAGTTAGAAACTAACTCTCCAACCTCCTCCCGAAGCCCGAACCAAACCGAAGACGACACCACTTGCTTAGTTCTACAAGAAGAAGTCAAATACCTACTTTTCAGAATGTCAAAACCAAAGTTTTGCCCCTTAATAACCTTCCAAGCCATCTTCATGAGAAAACATCTATTCATGGTCTTGAAAGAGCGAATTCCAAGACCACCTTCCGCCGTGATCGAGCAAACTCTCTCCCAGCTCACGGAGCAAGAAGGCTTTTTCTGAGTATCCCCGTTCCAAAAAAAATTACGACACCGGGCATCCAAATTCTTGAGAAGGGCTCGGGGCCAGCGATACACCATCATAGAATGAGTAAGAGAACTACTAATCACCGAATTAATTAAACAAAGCCGCCCAGCTATCGAGAGTTGCACCACTTTCCAGCGTGCAAACTTGCTAATGATATGATCATGAATAGGTTGAAGATGTGAAGCCTTGATTTTTCCACGAACAATTGGCACCCCCAAATAAGTAAAAGGGAAAGATCCATTAGAAAGAGGCAACGCCCTCAACACCTGTCTCTTAACACTAGTGGAAACTTTCTCAGAAAAGAATATTTGCGACTTATCAGGACTGAAAATCTGACCCAACATATTGCCATAATAATCAAGAATTTTGCGCAACGTAATAGCATTTGACTCCATAGCTTTGCAGAAGACCAAAATATCGTCCGCACAAAATAAGTGCGTAGGGAAGGGGGTACCTCTGTTGAACATCATAGGGACAAGATGGCCAGAATTGACACAATTATGAAATAACGAGCTGAGGGCATCCTTCACAATTCCAAAGAGGATCGGAGAAAGAGGATCGCCTTGGTGCACCCCTCTGGAACAGCCAAAATAACCAAATAATTTCCCATTATAAAGAATGGAAAGATGGGCCGAATGTAAAATCACCCTGATCGAACCAATAAACCGTTGGCTGTAACCACACACCGTGAGGACATTGATCATGAAATCCCATCGAAGAGTGTCGAAAGCCTTCGAAATATCAATTTTACAAGCCATGTTCTGACCCCCAGCCATCCGACTAGGGCTGTCAAAATGGGCCAAAAATGGCCCGGCCCGATGGGCCCGCTCGGCCCGCCCGTAGTTTTGGCCGGGCTGGGCTAGGATTTTCAAGGCCCAAAAAAAACCGGGCCTCCCTGGCCCGACCCATGCGGCCCGCCGGGTCACCCGGCCCGCGGGCCAAAAAGCCCGCCGGGCTTTCGGGCCTAAATCGGCCCGTCAATATAGAAGGTGAAAATTTCAAAAATTTATATCTCATCCCAAATTCCAATGGACCTAACCCAATCTAAGTCCATTTCTTCAATTGACGACAATAACAAGTCGAAGTCTAACTTAGGATTTAAATTAGCAATCAACAATCAATATTAAATTATTTTTACTTGAAAGATTTATTTAATTTTGGTGGTTGTTATTTGATTCCAGTTGATTTGATTACTGTATTAATTAATTTGTGAATAAATTGTTTTCAGTTTTTGTTGTTTTTGCAATTAGTTTTTGTTTTTTATTTGTATTCATATTGTTTACATTTAGTTTTAGTCATATTTGTTTACATTTAATTTTAGTCAATTACGTAATTTAGATGTATATTATTTAAGGCCCTTTTTGTTTCATCGAATTTGTCTTCAATTTTTTTCTTTAAATTTGATTTAATTTATTAATTTTTAGAACTAAATATATATATATATATATATATAATATATATATATATATATTATTTTATCAATTTTTGGCCCATTTTGGCCCGGCCCGGCCGGCGGCCCGTATAGGGCCGGGCTGGGCTTCAATGTTCAAGGCCCGCTGAAATTTAGGGCCGGCTCGACCCGGCCCAAAAAATTGCCTAGGTCCGCTGGGTTGGGCCGGGCCGGCCCGGCCCGCAAGGTTTGACAGCTCTACATCCGACTCATGCAATTAACCTCCTCTGAACTAAGAGTTATGCAGTCATGTATTGAACGCCCACTAATGAAACCAAACTGATTCTTTGAAACAACCTGAGCAACAACCTCACTGATCCGAGTCGCCAAAACCTTAGAGATAATTTTGAAGAGGAAATGTCACGACCGGTCCTAATTAAGGATAATTAAGCCGGGAAATCGTGGCTAATGGAGGGAGATTAGAAGCGGGGTAGAAAGGGGAATAATCAAACAAGAAAGGATCGTATTTCATCATTGTTAACAACATAGATATCTATAATATAACAGAGTTTTTGTCGTATAGACTCAAATAACTAACAAGTTCGGATAACTCCGACTTATCCAAAATAACATAAAACTTCTGAGTACGCAGCGGAATAAGGTTCTGATTACATGTATGAAGACATGTAACCCTAGAGTTCATTAATACATAATAAGACAAAAGAGTCCCGCTCGTCACTTCATCACCATCGGCAGCTGCTCAACCTGCACATTTAGAAATATATGCAGGGCTTGAGTACAAAAGTACTCAGTGGGCACGTATGCCTAAGTATAAAATACATGCTTCAAAACTGTAAATTGTCATGCCATAATAAACAGTACAGCAAGGGAGTTTTTCGCTAAAAGGCCCAAGCTTACTAAATTCATTTGTGATTCTTAAAGTTCGACTGCAGTCTAAGTTCTCTTGTAATCTATCATATCTGGAACTTTGTGCCGGAGAGGTGGCCACCTCTCACGGTCACTTGACCGGATATGATAGATTACAAGAGAACTTAGACTGCAGTCGAACTTTAAGAATCACAAATGAATTTAGTAAGCTTGGGCCTTTTAGCGAAAAACTCCCTTGCTGTACTGTTTATTATGGCATGACAATTTACAGTTTTGAAGCATGTATTTTATACTTAGGCATACGTGCCCACTGAGTACTTTTGTACTCAAGCCCTGCATATATTTCTAAATGTGCAGGTTGAGCAGCTGCCGATGGTGATGAAGTGACGAGCGGGACTCTTTTGTCTTATTATGTATTAATGAACTCTAGGGTTACATGTCTTCATACATGTAATCAGAACCTTATTCCGCTGCGTACTCAGAAGTTTTATGTTATTTTGGATAAGTCGGAGTTATCCGAACTTGTTAGTTATTTGAGTCTATACGACAAAAACTCTGTTATATTATAGATATCTATGTTGTTAACAATGATGAAATACGATCCTTTCTTGTTTGATTATTCCCCTTTCTACCCCGCTTCTAATCTCCCTCCATTAGCCACGATTTCCCGGCTTAATTATCCTTAATTAGGACCGGTCGTGACAGAGTGGTATCAGAGCAGTTCATTTGCTCTGAACCCTAGAGTTAATAAATTTTTCTAGTATGATCACTAGTATGAAAGAGTCAGTCGGCAAAAACTCAGCACTTCATCACATTGCTATGCTCAACAGAAAGGAATGCAACAGAAAGTTTTGAATGTTGAAGTTTATATTTCGCCTTGATGCAGATGTTGATTTTACTTATGCCTTTTTATGGAGATGTTACTCAATGAACTTAGATGCGCTAAGGATGCATGATCACTGTTATGAACACAACAATAGAAGGAATTTAGCAAGAACATTTTTGCTTTTCTCTGTAAATTGAGGCGATGAGTAAGTTACAAAGTTAGTGAACCAGACGAGAAATCAACAAACAAAATACAATGGGGAGTAAAGAAAAGTGTCACACACGAGATAGTGACACGGGCATAGATCTTCGTTCGGATTATTCACGCGAGGCGGATACCGAATCAACTATTGCCTTAATCAGAGTATAGTGGGAACACTTTTCATAGTAATAAGAATACCCTACATAGTTTGGAAACTGCAACATAGCGGAGTTATCTCTTTTCAAAAACCTAGTTAGTACTAGTTGCAGCATATTTAAGACTTCACGAATTATATTCGAGTCTAGTGTTAGGCTATTATGATTATAATACCGTGGTTTGAATTTCGAGACCTCAAGTAGAATTATTACCTTACTGTTGTAGATATGTTTGAACCCTACTATTTTTGCCACCTATTTTGATATTCGTGAGTTTGATTATGCGACCTTCATGTATAGATGGCAAGGATGCGCTTTACCAGACGACGGCCGTTGCGTCGAGATGCTAGTCCGGATACTATCAGGAACTCATATTTTACTTATCGCCGATGCCACGGTGATGACTTAGGCCAATTCTTGGCCGGCTTCCATCGACACTGGGTCGCTGCAAGAGACCATGGGATATCGGACTATGACGGAATGGAGCGGCTAATAGATTTGCTGCCATCAGAATGGCAGGGATGGGCGAGGATGATTTCCGCTCACTACATCACTCGTTTTGGCAGGTCCTATGATTTGCATTATGACTTCTCTGGATTTACTGCTGAGATCCAGGCACAATTCACTCGTTGGGGAAATGCTCCTCGAGGGCCGTATACACGTCCGGGAGACCTTGCTCGAGTCGGAGTACCTTCGCCCGACGAACTACTGGACCCACTTCCGGAGCCGACTCCACCAGCAGCCCCTATCTTAGGGCAACCCAGGAGGCACGACGCTGAGGCAGGCCCCTCTAGGCCTCAAGCCTACAGAGATTTTCCACCTGGCACGGGTTCAGTGCCATTAGTCTGTGAGCCACCATTGTCATCGAGGCAGTTGAGCAAGGCAGAGATAACAGCCGCTATGGTCGACGTTGACAGAGTCTTAGCCGATACCATGGATTTCCTCAATAAGGGAAAAGCCCCGGCCATGGACGACCGCCCAACTCTTCGAGTCACCTTGAAGATGATTCGCTCAGCCATCATTGGCCAGGCAGCAGGTGAAGGAGGGGGTGAGTCGCACCCATCTGGCGGAGAAACAGATGAGGACCCAGAGGAAGATCCGGAAGAGGATCCAGAGGAAGACAGCCATGCCCCGACCCAGGGATCGTGTACCCGATCTTCTTAGACCGGTTTATATATATATCTAATAGGATGATATTTAAATATTCCAGAAACATAGATTGTTCTGATGCTTTTGTATGCCATGTGTCGGCATAGACTTTTGACTAGTATTAGGACGGAGACGCGAAACCTTGAGACGTTCCGTGACTGAGTAGTTTTTGTAATGGCTCACTAGGTAGCCAGTTCATCATGTGTGGTACTTAGATAGATCTTTGAATCTAGATTTTATGATGATGTAAAGTCCTCATTGAGGCAATTTTCCCTATGTTATATATGGTGATCTTATTGGTTTTTCGCAGCAAGTCGTTCCGCTATGTTTTATTTATATATTCGCTTAAGTTTTAGCAAAAGCAGAACTCGATGAGTTAAAGAGTAACTATAGAAATGATAGTATGACCTTATTGTTTTTTTTTAATGCGCTGACAACTTGTGTTTAACCCAATAGAATGCCGCCAAAACGAGGACGACCAAGAGGAGGGGGCAGGATTCCCCGAAATGAAAGAAGAGGCCCAGAAACAGGGCCAGAACCAGAACCCGAAATAGTTCAACCACCTGTTCAGCCAGAACGACGGATTGAAGAATTATTCTTGCGACAGAACCCACCTACCTTCAACGGGACAGGAGACCCGGCAGAAGCTGAAACTTGGGTTCGCGCTATTGAGCGCATTTTCAACTTCCTGCGTTGCACCGACCAAGAGCGCCTGACTTGTATGTCCTTTCAGTTGACTGGGTCAGCTGATTTCTGGTGGGAAGCACGGATGAAAACGATGACAGCAGAGCAGTTAGAAAACCTGACTTGGGAACAATTCAAAGCCAGTATATATGACAAGTATATACCCAAGAGCTACCGCAAGAAGAAGGAAGCTGAATTTTACAATCTAAAACAAGGGAAGATGTCGGTAACTCAATACGACAGGATGTTCTGCGATATGTCTAGATATGCGCCGGAACAAGTTGACACAGATGAAAAGATGGCTGAAAAGTTTTGTGCCGGTCTGAGGTACGAAATTAGGATGGCTTTGGCAAGCCACGGAGGATTGTCTTACACTGAGTCGCTCAGCCGAGCGTTAGACATTGAGGCAGCCATGCCAGGAGAAAGACTTGCAATTGTACCTGCGCCAGCACCTCCACATGATCAAAGTTATAATCAGAATTTCAAAGGAAAGAGGAGATGGGACAACAGTAACCCGAACCAAGGCGAGAAGAGGCCATGGCAGGGACGGGTCTTCCAGTCACAGGGCTATGGAGGCCAGAGTGCACCGAAACAGATGGGAAATAACCAACAGAGAGCCCCACATTGCCCCAAATGTAACAAAAATCATGTGGGAATCTGTAAGGCCGGCAGTGATAGTTGCTATATCTGTAACCAGAAGGGGCACTATGCAAACCGGTGCCCGAATAAGCAACATGGAACGGGTTCAAGACCAAACACACCTATCCAGGCTCCGCATCTGCGAGCAATCCAAGCTTTGCCCCAACCATACCCAAGGCAGCAACCACAGTATCAGCAGCCACAGCAGCACCAACAGCTACAGCACCAACCACAACCTCAACAACCATATCAGCAACAGGCCCGCCAACAACAGCAGCGCCAACAGAAACAACATGAAAAACCTCGTCATGCTAGAGCCTATGCTATGAGACAGAAACAGCCCGAGAACAACCAGGGAAACCTGGCAGGTATGGGCATGCTACTCAATACTCCTGTTGTACTTCTATTTGATACGGGCGCATCGCATACTTTCATTTCAAGTACATGTGTTGACACATTAAAACTTAAAATGGAAAGAGCTGACCAGGAGTTGAGTATATCATCACCTATAGGAGGGATGACGACAGTAGATCATGTGTGCTTGAACCTAGAACTGAACATAGGGTCACACAAGATTGTAGTGAACAACTCTTATGTTATACCGATGGGAGATGTGGACATAATCCTAGGAATGGACTGGCTAGCCGAGAACTATGCCACCATCCTTTGTAACGAAAGACGGATATCGTTTCGACCCCCAGGAAGGGAGCCGTCACATTTCCACGGAATTAGTATGGGAAGAAGAAAGATGATCATCTCCGCCCTACAAGCAACGAAAATGATGAAGAAGGGATACCCAGCTTACCTCGTATACTTGCACGGAGAACTGGGTACTGAAAAGAGTATAGAAGATGTAGCAATTGTACGGGACTTTTCAGATGTATTTCCAGAGATTCTGCCAGGTCCACCACCGGACAGACCAATTGAGTTTACCATTGATTTGGAGCCCGGGGCAGCTCCCATTTCGAAGGCACCATACCGGATGGCTCCTAAAGAGTTGGAAGAACTCAAGATACAACTGCAAGAACTTTTGGAACTTGGATTCATTAGGCCAAGTGTATCACCTTGGGGTGCACCTGTACTTTTGTGAAGAAAAAGGATGGCACATTGAGAATGTGCATAGACTATAGGGAACTGAACAAAGTGACACTGAAGAACAAATATCCTTTACCAAGGATAGATGACCTCTTCGACCAGCTCAAGGGAGCAAGCGTGTTCTCGAAGATTGATTTGCGGTCTGGTTATCACCAGCTGAAGATTCGACCAGAAGACGTACCTAAGACGGCATTTCGAACTAGGTATGGCCACTACGAATTTGTAGTTGTGCCATTCGGGCTAACTAATGCGCCAGCCGTGTTCATGGACCTCATGAATCGAGTGTTCCATCCGTATTTAGACAAATTTGTCTTGGTATTCATAGATGACATCCTGATCTACTCGAAGAACGATAAAGACCATGAGAAACATCTGAGAATTGTTCTAGAAACGTTGAGGACAGAGCGCCTTTATGCCAAATTCAGCAAGTGTGAGTTTTGGCTCAGCGAAGTCACGTTTTTAGGACATATTGTATCATCAGAAGGGATTAAAATGGACCCTGAAAAAGTGCAAGCAGTGCGCGAATGGAAATCGCCTACTAACCCTAATGAGATAAGAAGTTTCTTAGGATTGGCAGGTTACTATAGGAGGTTTATGGAAGGATTTTCCAAAATTGCAAGGCCAATGACGCAACTACTCAGGAAGGGAATAAAATTTTCTTGGACAGAGGAGTGCGAGAAGAGCTTCCAAGAACTTAAGGAGAAGTTAACTACGGCACCAGTGTTAGCCGTCCCAACAGCTGATAAGGAATACATGATCTACACAGACGCGTCCAAAAATGGACTTGGTTGTGTGCTGATGCAAGAAGGAAGAGTGATAGCATATGCGTCACGACAGCTTAGGCCACATGAACTGAATTACCCGACTCATGATCTGGAATTAGCTGCAGTGGTGCATGCGCTGAAGATTTGGAGGCACCACCTATATGGAGTTAGGTGTGAAATATTCACAGATCATAAAAGCCTGAAATACTTTTTCGAGCAAAAGGACCTCAACATGAGACAGAGGAGATGGCTCGAACTAGTGAAGGATTATGACTGCGGTATTAACTACCACCCGGGTAAAGCCAATGTAGTAGCTGATGCATTGAGCCGAAAAACTCAATCTAGGTTGGGATGTCTCGTCACCCAAGAGAATGAGCTCATCAAAGAGTTTAGCAAAATGAGCATAGAAGTGATTAAACCACCAGGGACGATAGCAAGCGTTGTGGCAACGGTACCTAACTTGAGGAAGACGATCGTAGAAGCACAAAGAAAAGACGAGAAAATGGAGAAATTACGGGAAGCAGTAAGGAAAGGAGGAGTCAAGAATTATCAAGAAGCAGCAGATAATGCTATCATCTTTGAGGGAAGAATATGCATTCCCCACGATGATGAGCTTAAGGATAAAATCATGAGTGAGGCTCACGATACCCCTTATACTGCCCACCCTGGGAGTACTAAGATGTATCAGGACCTAAAGAAACACTTTTGGTGGGAAGGAATGAAGAGAGACATAGCGTCATTTGTGGAGAAATGCCTAGCATGCCAACAGGTGAAGGCCTTACATCAAAGGCCATATGGAAAACTACAACCGTTGGAAATCCCAGAATGGAAGTGGGAGCACATAGCAATGGATTTTGTGACCAGTTTGCCCAAAACAAAGAAAGGAAACACTGCCATTTGGGTAATAGTGGATCGACTCACAAAATGTGCTCATTTTATACCAATACCGATCACACATGGATCAGACAAGCTAGCTCAGTTGTATGTTCGAGAGATTGTACGCTTACACGGTGTACCAGTGTCGATCACTTCAGACCGAGACTCAAAATTTACTTCTAGATTTTGGATGAGCTTATAGAAGGAGTTAGGCACGAGGTTAAATTTCAGCACCGCCTTCCACCCGCAGACAGATGGGCAGTCTGAAAGGACAATTCAGACCCTCGAAGATATGTTGAGAACAGTGGTGTTAGATAGAGGTGGAAGTTGGGAAGTAGTGCTGCCGTTGATTGAATTTGCCTATAATAACAGTTACCAGGCGACTATCGATATGGCACCATATGAGGCATTGTATGGAAGAAAATGTAGATCACCACTTTATTGGGATGAAGTGGGTGAGAGAAAAGTTTTAGGACCAGACATGGTAAATGAGATGGTTGAGATAGTCCGCCAAATCAGAGGGCGAATAAAGGAAGCGCAAGATAGACAGAAATCTTACGCTGATGCACGCCGAACCGAATTACAGTTTGAAATAGGAGACAAGGTCTTCCTAAAAGTATCTCCTACCAAGGGGATAACTAGGTTTGGTGTCAAGGGAAAACTTAGGCCCCGATTCGTAGGACCTTATGAGATTTTGGAAAGAATAGGCCCAGTAGCCTATAGGTTGGCATTACCGCCAAGTTTTGGAAATGTTCACAATGTTTTCCACGTATCACAACTCAGAAAATACGTTTTCGATCCAAAGCACATAATCCACCAAGAAGAGATGATCCTTTGCCCAGACTTGAGTTATGAAGAGAGACCAGAGGCCATTCTAGATCGAAAAGTACAACAACTCAGGAATAAGGCAATCACATCAGTGAAAGTCTTATGGAGACACCACGGACAAGAGGAAGCCACGTGGGAGCTTGAAGACAAAATGAAGGATAAATACCCCGAACTGTTTTAGAAGAAATATGCAAATTTCGGGACGAAATTTTT
Organism: Salvia miltiorrhiza; assembly: GCF_028751815.1. Lineage (NCBI taxonomy): Eukaryota > Viridiplantae > Streptophyta > Magnoliopsida > Lamiales > Lamiaceae > Salvia > Salvia miltiorrhiza. Next base: position 46,516,271 of record NC_080393.1, on the reverse strand, counting down.
GTTAAGAGGGGTAG